>NC_138293.1:76150000-77350000 GCF_965601325.2 Salmo salar | reverse complement strand
GAGCTGCCCGCCAGTCAACAGTCGTCAGAGCTGCCCGCCAGTCAACAGTCGTCAGAGCTGCCCGCCAGTCAACAGTCGCCAGAGAGGTCAGACTGCGCTGAACTGCCGGAGTGGCCAGACTGCGCTGAACTGCCGGAGTGGCCAGACTGCGCTGAACTGCCGGAGTGGCCAGACTGCGCTGAACTGCCGGAGTGGCCAGACTGCGCTGAACTGCCGGAGTGGCCAGACTGCCCTGAACTGCCGGAGTGGCCAGACTGCCCTGAACTGCCGGAGTGGCCAGACTGCCCTGAACTGCCAGAGTGGCCAGACTGCCCTGAACTGCCAGAGTGGCCAGGGACGCCCGCCAGCCCGGTGAGTCCTGTGCCTACGCCTAGGGCCAGGCCTCTGTCCTGTCTCCCCAGCCTGGTGAGTCCTGTGCCTGTGCCCAGGGCCAGGCATCCATCATGTCTCCCCAGCCTGGTGAATCCTGGGTCAGTGCCGTCGGAGCCGCCAGGGACGCCCGCCAGCCGGGCGCCGCCAGGGTCGCCCGCCAGCCGGGCGCCGCCAGGGTCGCCCGCCAGCCGGGCGCCGCCAGGGTCGCCCGCCAGCCGGGCGCCGCCAGGGCGCCCGCCAGCCGGGCGCGCCGGGTCGCCCGCCAGCCGGGCGCAGCCAGGGTCGCCCGCCAGCCGGGCGCAGCCAGGGTCGCCCGCCAGCCGGGCGCTGCCATCGCCGCCCGCCAGCCGGGCGCAACCAGGGTCGCCCGCCAGCCGGGCGCAACCATCGCCGGTCGCCAGCCGGGCGCAGTCAGCGTCGCCCACCAGACCTTCGGCGCGGCCAGGTGCGCCACATAAGAGGGCGACGTCAAGGGTGGAGCAGAGGCCACGTCCCGCACCTGAGCCGCCGCCGTAAGAAGGCCCACCCGGACCCTCCCCTTCAGAGTCAGGTTTTGCGGCCGGAGTCCGCACCTTTGGGGGGGGGTACTGTAACGCCCTGGCCATAGAGAGGGGTTTTTTGTTCTTTATTTTGGTTAGGCCAGGGTGTTACATTAGGTGGGCGTTCTATGTTCCTTTTTCTATGTTTTGGTATTTCTTTGTTTTGGGCCATGTGTGTGGCTCCCAATCAGGCACAGCTGAAGCTCGTTGCTGCTGATTGGGAGTCACACATAAGGAGCATGTTTTTCCTTTGGGTTTTGTGGGTAATTGTTTCTTGTTTAGTGTGGTTGCACCTGACAGGACTATTGGCTGTCAGTTTCCTTGTTTTTGTTTTGTATAGTGTTCTTTCCAATTAAATTGAAGGATGAATACTAACTCTGCTGCATTTTGGTCCTTTCCTGAAGACAGCCGTTACACATCTAAATCATGAAGTTTATCAATATTTATAAAGTAATCCTCCAAGGTTTTCCACAGTTCTTGTGCCAATTTCTATGTCTTATGAGATGGATCAAGAGTTTTTCCAGACTAAGTGTCTCCTTTTTGCTGCTCTCTCTCTCTGTCTGCCCTGTGAGTTCTGCTTGATTGTACCTTTTATCAACTGGAATGAACATTAACTTTGTTTATTGTAAACTCTCCCCTCTTGCTTTCCCTTCTAATTTCTACTTTCCCTGTCTCATCTCTTTCTCTCTCCTGTTCCTTCTTTTCTTTCTCTCTCCATCAGGTTTAAATGGTCAGAGTCTGAAGACCATTCCCTACAGTCCAGTCCAAAAACAGCCTGGAGAAACTCTGTCTCTCCTGTCAGGGATCTGCATTCCCATTTAGTAGCTATGGCATGCACTTGATACGACAACCAGCAGCAAAGGCACTGGAATGGATGGGGTATGCTGGGGCAAGTACATTTGCAAAAAGTGTTCAAGGATGAGTAGAAATTACAAAGTATAATTCCAACAGCATGAGGACTCTGCTGTGTATTACTGTGCAAGAGAGACGCAGTTGTGTGAGTGAGTGGAGGATCTGTATAAAAAACCCTCAGAGAATCTAACTGGCAGCAGAGTCAACAGAGGGCAGTAGAGCATCAGTACAGCAGAGTAACATCTACTGAAGTATAATATTCTCCTGAGAACCAAAACGACATAACTGCTTGTACATCAACACAAGGTACATATTTCCCTGAGGAGAGAGACATAAAATAAAGAGGAATCAGATACAGGCCTACATACTGTAGCTGTGTTCCTTCTTGTTAAACAAGGTGACTGTCCTTGATAGATTGATCCCTAATTTTACATTTACATTAAATTAACCACAATGGTGAAGGATTTCTATAAATACTCAGAAAATCATCCTCCAAGATTCCCTACAGTTTTACCAACCACATTGACCAGATCAGGAAAAACTCTAGGCCCTGGTCATGGCATGGGGACAGAGTTTGTCCGTGTCATTTGACATGTCATGTTATCAACGAAAACTTCTGGCCCTACCAATGAGTCATAGCTTGACCCCTGACCTCAGAGTTATCAGCCCCTCCCCCATGACATCATGATATAAATCCAGATCCCTCAGAGTTCATATATACTTATGTTCTGCTGCTGACTTGTTGTCTTGTTGTCTTGTGTGGAGCAGCTGAGTTCATATCTCCACCCTCAGTATGATGGGAAAACTCTACCTTCTGCTGCTCTCTCTCTGTCTGCCCTGTGAGTTCTGCTTGGTTTTACTCCTTATCAACGTTCTTATTCTGAGCAAACACTGAAGACAAATTTTCATTGTAACCTCTATCTCCATGCTTTCTCCTCTCCCCCTGTTTCCTCTCTCTTTTCAGAGAGGTTAAAAAAATACAACAATAAACATGCACAGGTCATCATGTGTAGGAGCCAACTTTCACAATGACCAGGTTTTTGCTAAAACACCTGATCTAACACACCTAAATTAAATCAGCTGATGATAAGGACAGAGACGCCTTTCCCTTTATGCAGACTATGCGACCACTAGGGGACGCCCAACCATTTTTTTGTAGATTTGGTAGGGCATCAGTAGTTTTCCACTTGTTATGTCAGTCACTCAATAAGCCCATGTCAGTTACCATTATTTTGATTGCTAGGTAAGGTAATCTAACCAGCTATCATAACCAAATTACTGACCGTGTGCACAGGGCATGCGCACACGGTCCCTGATCCCCAAGGGGACCCCATTGATTTTGTTAGTCACTATCATACAGATATCATATAAACATGTCATAAGTCATGGCAAGGGGGATGACCATTAAGGTCCCAAAAAGGCTAGAGGCAACACTGCATAAGGGCCTTGACTGTCAATGTCAAATGTGTTTGTGTAAAAGCCTGCACACAGCATATTACATTACACATTGAACTTGTTCGCAACGCTTAAACAACAACCTCTGAATTGTAATAATGCATTTTATTTAATAACAAAGCAACATTCGACAACATACACAAAGTGGGCCATTCTTGCTTTTTTAAGGCCAAAGGTAATCGAGGAGAGGCGGCGAGGAGAAGGAATGTGGACAAATATGTGCTTGTATGAAATGAGACTCCCTCCACTCGCACAAAATCTGTTCCAAATCTCTGTGGTGAATGACACATTGCGCTAACTAACTATCTGACCTAGAACATCTGACCATGAAATCTATAGTAGTGCTGCTGTGGGGTAGGTGGTGGTTTGATCTGCTATCTTTTGACAAACTAGATAGGTACTTTACTAATACTCTCTCAGTCTGTAGTCCCCCTTGGGAAAAACTTCTAAATCCTCCATGATCACTGTAGCATAGTATCCGATGTTGGTCACTTAGTTTCCTACTGTAAGCATTATAGAGGTAGTCATGCATGTACAGTCGTGGCCAAAAGTTTTGAGAATGACACAAATATACATTTTCCCAAAGTCTGCTGCCTCAGTTTGTATGATGGCAATTTGCATATACTTCAGAATGTTATGAAGAGTGATCAGATGAATTGCAATTAATTGCAAAGTCCCTCTTTGCCATGCAAATGAACTGAATCCCCAAAAAACATTTCCACTGCATTTCAGCCCTGCCACAAAAGGACCAGCTGACATCATGTCAGTGATTCTCTCGTTAACACAGGTGTGAGTGTTGACGAGGACAAGGCTGGAGATCACTCTGCTGATTGAGTTCGAATAACAGAATGGAAGCTTCAAAAGGAGGGTGGTGCTTGGAATCATTATTCTTCCTCTGTCATCCATGGTTACCTGCAAGGAAACACGTGTCGTCATCATTGCTTTGCACAAAAAGGGCTTCACAGGCAAGGATATTGCTGCCAGTAAGATTGCACCTAAATCACCATTTATCAGATCATCAAGAACTTCAAGGAGAGCGGTACAATTGTTGTGAAGAAGGCTTCAGGGCGCCCAAGAAAGTCCAGCGAGCGCCAGGACTGTCTCCTAAAGTTGATTCAGCTGCGGGATCGGGGCACCACCAGTACAGAGCTTGCTCAGGAATGGCAGCAGGCAGGTGTGAGTGCATCTGCACGCACAGTGAGGCGAAGACATTTGGAGGATGGCCTGGTGTCAAGAAGGGCAGCAAAGAAGCCACTTCTCTCCAGGAAAAACATCAGGGACAGACTGATATTCTGCAAAAGGTACAGGTATTGGACTGCTGAGGACTGGGATAAAGTCATTTTCTCTGAAGAATCCCCTTTCCGATTGTTTGAGGCATCTGGAAAAAAGCTTGTCCGGAGAAGACAAGGTGAGCGCTACCATCAGTCCCATGTCATGCCAACAGTAAAGCATCCTGAGACCATTCATGTGTGGGGTTGCTTCTCAACCAAGGGAGTGGGCTCACTCACAATTTTGCCTAAGAACACAGCCATGAATAAAGAATGGCACCAACACATCCTCCGAGAACAACTTCTCCCAACCATCCAGGAACAGTTTGGTGACGAACAATGCCTTTTCCAGCATGATGGAGCACCTTTCCATAAGGCAAAAGTGATAACTAAGTGGCTCGGGGAACAAAACATCGATATTTTGGGTCCACGGTCAGGAAACTCCCCAGAACTTAATCCCATTGAGAACTTGTGGTCAATCCTCAAGAGGCGGGTGGACAAACAAAAACCCACATATTCTGACAAACTCCAAGCATTGATTATGCAAGAATGGGCTGCCATCAGTCAGGATGTGGCCCAGAAGTTAATTGACAGCATGCCAGGGCGGATTGCAGAGGTCTTGAAAAAGAAGGGTCAACACTGCAAATATTCACTCGTTGCATCAACTTCATGTAATTGTCAAAAGCCTTTGACACTTATGAAATGCTTGTAATTATACTTCAGTATTCCATAGTAACATCTGACAAAAATATCTAAAGACACTGAAGCAGCAAACTTTGTGGAAATTAATATTTGTGTCATTCTCAAAACTTTTGGCCACGACTGTATGCATGGAAAGCTGTACAGCATATGCATATTTTCTGGATCCTAGATCGTCAATATTGACTCGTATAATATGCAAATATGCTCCTCTGCTATAAACTGTACATCAATGACCAGCTCTGAAGGGTAGACACCGCACGCACGCACGCACGCACGCACGCACGCACGCACGCACGCACACACACACACACACACACACACACACGTCATAGTCATAGTCACAACCTTCATCACTGCAACCACCATGTCTCTCAGTATCCAGACAGACACTGTCTGCCACACAACAGAGAAACATGTTTCTGACATCTCTCCTCCTCCTGGCCTTCCTGTAATTCTAATATCTTCAAATACAGAGTACAAAACAAGATTGTAGAGTAAATCTAGTAAATAAGGTTGTTTTTGCCCATGAGTCTGTAGAGTTTAAATAAAAATACATAAAAAGACATAGATATTTGGAAAAAGTCATTTATTTTCTTTCGTCAGGTTAAGACTCCTCTCTCTCTCTCTCTTTTCACCCTGCTCTCATTCAGATATACACAGCATTAGTTTGACCTCCTCCCCTGCTCAACTCAAACCTCCTGGAGAGTCAGTGAAACTATCTTGCCAAGCCTCTGGCTATGCCCTGACAGACTATGGTACAGGTTGGATATGACAGCAGCCAGGGAAAACACTGGAGTGGATGGGATCATCTGGAGTGATGGATCCATCAACTCTGTAGCCTCTTTTAAGAGCAGATTCCCCATCTCCAGAGACAATAGTAATGTACTGTACTTAGACATCACCAGTCTGCAGGCTGAGGACACAGCTGTGTATTATTGTGCTCGCTACCCACCGTGATACAAACCGGTACCAGAGATGTACAAAAACTCACCCACCCCATAAACGGTTGGCGTTATATGTACCTACCAGGAGTGGGTGATCTTAGCCTTTACATTAAATAAATCCTACTATGATCTGAAATGTTATTTGATTTGGAATTCCTATATTTTCTTTACAAAGAGTTTACAAAACTCTTGAAGGAGTTCCCACGTATGCTGAGCACTTGTTGGCTGCTTTTCCTTCACTCTGCAGTCCAACTCATCCTAAACCATCTCAATTGGGTGGAGGTCGGTTATTGTGGAGGCCAAGTCATCTGATGCAGCACTCCATCACTCTCCTTCTTGGTCAAATAGCCCTCACACAGCCTGGAGGTGTGTTGGGTCATTGTCCTGTTGAAAGAAAATGATAGTCCAACTCTGCGCAAACCATGTTGGTATGGCGTATCGCTGCAGAATGCTTTGGTAGCCATGCTGGTTAAGTGTGCCTTGACTTCTAAATAAATCACTGACAGTGTCACCAGCAAAGCACCCCCACACCCTCTTCCATGCTTGACGTTGTGAACCACACACATAGAGATAATCCGTTCACCTACTCTGCGTCTCACAAAGACAAGGCAGTTGGAACCAAAAATGAAGAGTCATCAGACCAAAGGACCGATTTCCACCAATCTAATATCCATTGCTCATGTTTCTTGGCCCAAGCAAGTCTCTTTTTATTATTGGTGTCCTTTAGTAGTGGTTTCTTTGCAGCAATTCAACCATGAGGTCCTGATTCACGCAGTGTTCTCTGAACAGTTGATGTTGAGATGTGTCTGTTACTTGAACTCTGTGAAGCATTTATTTGGGCAGCAATCTGAGGTGCACTTAACTCTAATGAATGTATCCTCTGCAGCAGAGGTAACTCTGGATCTTCCTTTATTGTGGCGGTCCTAATGAGAGCCAGTTCATCATAACGCTTGATGGTTTTTGCGACACTACTTGAAGAAACTTTCAAAGTTCTTGAAATGTTTTGCATTGACTGACATTCATGTCTTAAAGTAATGATGAACTGTCATTTCTCTTTGCTTATTTGAGATGTTCTTGCCATAATATCGACTTGGTATTTTACCAAATAGGGCTATTTTCTGTATACCACCCCTACCTTGTCACAACACAACTGATTGGCTCAAACGCATTAAGAAGGAAAGAAACACCTGTTAATTGAAATGCATTCCAGGTGACTCCCTCATGAAGCTGGTTGAGAGAATGCCAAGAATGTGCAAAGCTGTCATCAAGGCAAAGTGTGACTACTTTGAAGAATCTAAAATCTAAAATATATTTTGATTTGTCTAACACTTTTTTGGTTACTACATGATTCCATATGTCTTATTTCATAGTTTTGATGTCTTCACTATTATTGTATAATGTAGAAAATAGTAAAAATAAAGAACAACCCTTTAATGAGAAGGTGTGTCCAAACTTTTGACTGGTACTGTACAAGAAAAGTACATCTCATATTTAAATTATATTATTAGAATATCTAATATATTGAAGTATAATTTAGTAAACTTGTAATATATTAAAATATTTAAAAACATCTCACTTGGGTAGGAATACCCTCACTACTAAAATGTATATTGTGGGATTGATTCAGTGTTTTTTTTTTCAGAACTATGCCACTGGGCACAGATGTCAGTTCAATGTTTAGTTTTGATTTACATTTGGATGAGTTGTCAATTCATCATTAAATCAACAGCAACAGTTTGGTGAAAAAAAAGACAAAAAGTCCCTTATGTTGATGACTTTTTGCAAATTCAATCACTTTTTCACGTTGATTCGACATCCTCACATAGATTTTAGAGGTTGAAATGACGTGGAAACAACATTGATTCAACCTGTTTTTGCCCAGTGCGATGCCCATTATATACTATAATAACATGATAACAGCTTGTAGCAATATTAATCTACGGTCGTGAGGAATAATTAGTAAAGTAATTCTCACACTGTCTTTACAACTTTTCCTCAGGGTTTGTGTTGTAAATGGGAAATGTATTATCCATCAATTTACCTGATAAAATAGATACAATAAATAGAACAGCAGGATTGTATCATAGCAGAACATCTCAATATGGCCTATCAGGTGATATGTGGGTATATATCAAAGCCTCTTGTGATTGGTCCTCCCAGTGAGGAGGAGCTAATGTAAAACTCTCCAGTAAAACTATCTTTATTAATGTCTCTGTTGTAGGAGAATTCTGCTGAGGACTGTCTCAACTACCTTTAGAGAACTAAACAGATCACCATGTTTCCTACCACAGGAATGTTCTTACTGACAGTCTATCTAACAGGTGAGGATACAGTATGTTTAATTATACTGTTCATCAAATAAACAAGTTGACATCAGATTTTAGTTTCAACTTCAACAACATCTCTGCTTTCTATTTCCACAGGTGTTTATGGTCAGACACTGACTGAGTCTGGACCAGTGGTTAAAAAGCCTGGAGAATCCCACCAACTGACCTGTACAGCCTCTGGGTTCACATTCAGTAGCTATGGGATGGGTTGGATCAGACAGGCTCCTGGGAAAGGACTGGAGTGGATTGCTTATATAGACACAGCTAGTACTCCCATCTCCTACTCCAAGTCAGTCCAGGGTAGATTTACCATCTCCAGAGATGACTCCAGCAGTAAGTTGTACTTACAGATGAACAGTCTGAAGAGTGAGGACACAGCAGTGTATTACTGTGCTAGAGAGTCATAGTGGTTCAACTAATGGGAGAATCTGTACAAAAACCATCTGTAATAGAAAGGATGTACTTGCACAAGGACATGCACGCACATCATCTGAGATAAGGAAATGAGACCCAAATAGATGTTCACATACCGTATCATAACACAGTGACACAGAGATAACACACCTGTTAGATATGTTGTTATAGTGTTGTTGATACACCAAGCGATATCCCATTATCTTAATTTTACTGATGTCTCAATACTTCAGTTAATTGATGGAGGATCTGCAATGTTTTGAAGTATCATGTAATATTTCAGTTCAAAACAATCATTCTTCTAAAGGTTTTCTTTTAGAATAAAATCATGAATGTATCATCTACTTTTTGATGCCATTATAGCCATCAGACTAACGTTAGCTACTGTACATCAAAAATTGATAACCAAGGAAAGCGCAATAAAAACTTCAGTAAACAAGAGATTGAAGTGATGGTGGAGGAAATAGCAACCTGGAAAAGGTTGCTGTTGGGTAAACTCAATAACTGCGGGGTTATTGCAGAGACCAAAAAAAGAGGATGGGCGAGAGTGGCCGAGTCTGTCTCTGCCGTCGGGGGTATGGCAAGGGACAGTGACGCCATAAAAAAGAAGTGTTCCGACATCAAGTCGGCTGCCAAGGAGAAGGGAGCTGCGAGACCATTTATGTGGACCAGATGGAGGAGAAGGTGTCGTTCATCATAGAGATGGTGGTAGAAGGACTGCGCGACCTGTAAGTTAGTTAGCTACATTAGCTAGCTAACGTGTAAAGACATTATAGCCAACATAGCTAACAACGTTAACGTTAGCTAAGTTAGCCAAGATCTTCTTTGCAAATTGACGAGATAGCGCTAGCTATTTAATACTTCTAGAATAGTGTAATATATTGTTCATTACTAGCTAGCTAGATAATGCATGTTTAATTTGTATTCTTCCTGTATTTAAATATCCGGTAGCCAACTGTTTCTGTGGTGCAAGAAAACCTTCATGGTTACAAAAGTATCCATTCGTCTCAAGACAAGAGTTTAGCTGTCCTAAAGTTAAGTACGTTTCCAAGAAAAAATCCTAAAGTATTATTTTCAAGAATCCCATTTCTTCTTAACTTTTTTCTTAGAAAGAAACTCAGGAAAAACCTTAAGAACATGTCCAACAACCTTATTGAGGAATAGCAACTTTGCTTAACTTTCTTCTTAAGTGTATAGTTAATGAAAGAATGCCAGTTAAGAAGAAATTTCTTCTTAAGAAAGGTTTTGTGAATCCGGCCCCAGTACCTCTATCAGGTGGTGTGAAAGGAACACCCAGGAAAGACTCCAACCAGCTAAGCCATAGACTGTTTTCTCTGCTTCCGTATGGCATGTGGTACCGGTGCATCAAGTCTGACACCAACAGCCTTGAACAACTTCAATCACCAAGCAATAAGACTGCTAAATAGCTAACAGAATGGCTACATAGACTATCTGAGTTGACCCTTTTACTACATTTTTATTTTTGCACTGTCTCTATGCACACTCATAGGACTCTACACACTCACGCACACTAACACTCCAACACACACATAACATGCACACACATTTATAATGAATCTACACACACGCACACACACTCACATACAATCATCACTTACGCTGGCGCTACTCTGTTAATCATATACCATGATGCCTGGTCCCCTTACCTCTATACATCTACATCCATCACTCCAGTATCAATGCACATTGTTCATGGTATTGGAAGTGATGCTGTATACACAGTTGAAGTCGGAAGTTTACATACACCTTAGCCAAATACATTTAAACTCCGTTTTTCACAATTCCCGACATTTAATCCTAGTAAAAATTCCCTGTCTTAGGTCAGTTAGGATTACCACTTTTTTTTAAGAATGTGACATGTCAGAATAATTGGAGATAGAATGATATATTTCAGCTTTTATTTATTTCATCACATTCCCAGTGGGTCAGAAGTTTACATACACTCAATTAGTATTTGGTAGCATTGCCTTTAAATTTATTAACTTGGGTCAAACGTTTCGGGTAGCCTTCCACAAGCTTCCCACAATAAGTTGGGTGAATTATGGCCCATTCCTCCTGACAGAGCTGGTGTAACTGAGTCAGGTTTGTAGGCCTCCTTGCTCGCACGCGGTTTTTCATTTCTGCCCACAAATTTTCTATGGGTTTGACATCAGGGCTTTGTAATGGCCACTCCAATACCTTGACTTTGTTGTCCTTAAGCCATTTTGCCACAACTTTGGAAGTATGCTTGGGGTCATTGTCCATTTGGAAGACCCATTTGCGACCAAGCTTTAACTTCCTGACTGATGTCTTGAGATGTTGCTTCAATATATCCACATCATTTTCTATCCTCATGAAGCCATCTATTTTGTGAAGTACACCTGTCCCTCCTGCAGCAAAGCACCCCCACAACATGATGCTGCCAGCCCCGTGCTTCACTGTTGGGATGGTGTTCTTCAGCATGCAAGCCTCCCCCTTTTTCCTCCAAACATAACGATGGTAATTAGGGAAAAACAGTTATATTTTTGTTACATCAGACCAGAGGACATTTCTCCAAAAAGTACAATCTTTGTCCCCATGTACAGTTGCAAACCATAGTCTGGCTTTTTTTATGGCAGGTTTGGAGCAGTGGCTTCTTCCTTGCTGAACGGCCTTTCAGGTTATGTCGATATAGGACTTGTTCTACTGTGGACATGGATACTTTTGTACCTGTTTCCTCCAGCATCTTCACAAGGTCCTTTGCTGTTGTTCTTGGATTGATTTGCACTTTTCGCACCAAAGTACGTTAATCTCTAGGAGACAGAATGCATCTCCTTTCTGAGAGGTATGATGACTGCGTCGTCCCATGGTGTTTATACTTGCGTACTGTTGTTTGTACAGATGAACGTGATACCTTCAGGCGTTTGGAAATTGCTCCCAATAATGAACCAAACTACAATAACAAATAACCCCTTATACTGGTCAGGATATTACCCCCCCCCCCCCCCCCCCCCCCCAAAGGTGCAAACCCCGGATGCACCTGAAACAAACAAAAACACAACAAAACCCCACAGCAAAAATTCCCAAAACTACAGGGGAGGGAAGGGAGGGTGGCCACCGTCACCGACGGTTCTTGTGCAACACCCCCCCTTCCCAATACCCCCCCTACGGAGGTGGCTCAGGAGCGGGACGCAGACTCTGGCTGCGCCGGACTGGCGGACGACTTTGGCTACGCCGGACTGGCGAGCGACTCTGGCTGCGCCCGTTCCGGACTGTAGGGCGACTCTGACTGCGCCGGTTTCAGACTGCAGGGCGTCTCTGACAGCTCCGGACTGTAGGCCGTCTCTGTCGGTTCCGGACTGTAGGCCGTCTCTGTCGGTTCCGGACTGTAGGCCATCTCTGTCGGTTCCGGACTGTCGCCGGAAGCTCTGGACGGGGTACTGTCGTCGGAAGCTCTGGACGGGGTACTGTCATCAGAAGCTCTGGACGGGGACTGTGCACTGAAAGCCTGATGCGTGGGGCTGGCTTTGGAGATGCCAGACTATTTACACGCACCACAGGGCTAGTGCGAGGAGCGGGAACAGGACGTACTGGACTGGGCTGACGCACTGGAGGCCTAGTGCGTGGTGCTGGCTTTGGAGACACCAGACTAGGGACACGCACCTTGAGGCTAGTACGAGGAGCAGGAACTGGATACACCGGGCCATGAACCAGCACTGGAGGTCTGGAGCGCACAGCCTGCACCACCTGTCCTGGCTGGGTAGTCACAGTAACCCTGCACGGGTGGAGTGCTGGCACAGGGCGAACTGGACTGTGCAGAGGCCAGATGGCTGCCGTGCGTAGAGCAGGCGCAGGGTAGCCTGGGCCCAGGAGACGCACTGGTGGCCAGATATATTGTGCCGGCGCACTTCTCCCAGGCTGGATGCCCACTCTAGCACGGCACTTACGGGGGGCTGGGATCGCTCGCACCGGACTGTGCGTGCCCATGGGCGAGATCGTGCGCACTTCCGCATAGACCGGCGCTCTCACTGCCAAACGCTTCCCATAATAAACACGGGAAGTTGGCTTAGGGCTTACCCTTGGCCCAGCCAAACTACCCGTGTGCCCCCCAAAAAAATAAATTGGGGGGGCTGCCTCTCGCACTTGCCTCTCAGTGCGTATAATGCCTCATAATAGCGCCGCTCCACCTTGGCTGCCTCCAGCTCCTCCTTAGGGCGCCGGTACTCCCCAGCCTGGTGCCAAGGTCCTGCCCCATTCAGAATCTTTTCCCATGTCCACGACTCCACAGAGCTCCTCTCCTGCTCCTTCCTCCGCTGCTTGGTCCGTTGTTGGTGGGTAGTTCTGATAGCTATATCATGATTAGATAGTGAAAAAACACACCAATCTCTTTCATAATTTCTTTAAACAATAAAAGCTAATTTACTAACATTTCTGAAAATGGATATGCAGTGTTTTGGAATGAAACTCTTCAAATATACTTTTAGATACCAGATGAAAGTCATTAATATAAACTAAAATCTGAGACGTTTTTGTACAGATCCTCCACTCACTCACACCACTGTCTCTCTTGCACAGTAATACATTTACGTCATTTAGCAGACGCTCTTATCCAGAGCGACTTACAGTAGTGAATGCATACATTTCATACAATTTCATACATTATTTTTTTTTGGTATTTTTTTTTTCTGTGCTGGCCCCCCGTGGGAATCGAACCCACAACCCTGGTGTTGCAAACACCATGCTCTACCAACTGAGCTACAGGGAAGGCTGTAATACACAGCAGAGTCCTCTGTTCTCAGACCAGACAGCTTCAGAGTCATAATGTCACGACATCTGCCGAAGTCGATGCGGTCGACGTCACTGGTCTTCTAGCCATCATTGATCAGTTTTTCATTTTCCATTGGTTTTGTCTTGTCTTCGTACACACCTGTTTCCAATCCCATTAATTACATGTTGTGTATTTAACCCTCTGTTTCCCCTCATGTTCTTGTTAGTGATTGTTTGTGATGTTCTGTTGCGTGTGTATTTTTTTTCGGTGTGCGAAGGGTTATTTTACCCGTTATTTTGTACATTGGTTTTGGAGTTTGTTTTTGGCATTAAATACTCCAGTTTAACCAATTTGGTTTCTCCTGCGCCTGACTTCCCTACCACCTACATACACGATTATGACAGAATCACCGACCAGCATATTGAAGTCAGCAGGAGAAGATACCCCGGACAGAGAGGTGGAGGAGCGCATCCAGGAGAATGCGGAGAAGCTACACCATCTATGCGCCGCCATGGATCACGTTGTCCAGAATATGGACCGCTGGGAGAGACAGGGAATTCATCCAGCGCCTCCACCAGCCCAACCGGGGTGTATCCGAAGCGCCCTGTGCCAACCTGAACCCGGTGGCATCAGTCTAGCCTTGCCTCGGGGTTACGACGGAAGTGCGGCCAACTGCCGGGGTTTCCTGCTCCAATTAGAACTTTATCTGGCCACAGTCCACCCAGTTCCAACTGACCGTGAGAAGAGTTTCGCCCTCGTCTCGTGCCTCACCGGGAGAGGCCTGGAATGGGCCAGTGCTGTGTGTGGAGAAGGAGATGCGGCGTTGGACCATTATGAGGAGTTCACCCGCCGTTTTCGACCACCCACCCGAGGGCAGAGCGGTGGGTGAGCGCCTCTACCATCTGAGGCAGGAGACAAGGAGCGTCCAGGATTTTGCCCTGGAGTTCAGGACCCTGGCAGCCGGTACGGGATGGAATCCCAGGGCCCTGATCGACCATTACTGCTGCAGTGTGCGTGAGGACGTCCGTCGGGAGCTGGCCTGCAGAGACACCACCCTCACCTTCGACCAGCTGGTGGATCTGTCCATCCGGCTGGACAACCTGCTGGCTGCTCGCGGACGTCCAGATCGGGGTCTGGTGGTTCCATCCTCCCGCACCCCCTCTCCTCTTCCCATGGAATTGGGAGGGAGGGTGCACAGGGAGACTGGAGGGGGTTCCCGCTCGTGCATCATCGGTGGCCGCAGAGGTCACACTGCTGGTCGGTGCCGGGTAGGTTCATCTGGGAATCGAGGTAACAAGCAGGGCGCTCTGGCGCCACCCCAGGTGAGTAGGTACCATTCTCATCCAGAGCCCTCTGTTGCACATATATTTGTGTCTGTTACTTTTCCAGATTTATTTCCCCGCGTTCCCAGCATAAGGCGCTAGTAGATTCAGGCGCGGCTAGGAATTTCATTGATCAAGCTCTTGCTTGTAGGTTAGGGATCCCCATTGTACCCGTGAATGTGCCTTTCCCTGTTCACACCTTAGATAGTCAACCATTTGGGTCAGGGTTGATCAAGGAGGCCACAGATCCTTTGAGTATGGTGACGCAGGGGGGTCACAAGGAAAAAATTAGTATTTTCCTTATTGACACCCCTGCGTATCCCATGGCGCTGGGTCTACCTTGGTTAACTAGTCATAACCCCACTTTTTCTTGGCCACAGAGGGCTCTCACGGGGTGGTCGCGAGAGTGCTCAGGTAGGTGTGTAGGGGTTTCCGTTGGTGCTACTACGGTTGAAAGTCCAGACCAGGTCTCCACCGTGCGCATTCCCCCCGAATATGCCGATTTGGCTCTCGCCTTCTGTAAAAGGAAGGCGACTCAATTACCACCCCATCAACAGGGGGATTGTGCGATAAATCTCATGGTAGACGCTGCACTTCCCAAGAGTTACGTGTATCCCCTGTCGCAAGCGGAGACGGTGGCTATGGAGACATATATCTCCGAATCCCTGCGTCAGGGGTACATTAGGTCCTCCATTTCACCCGTCTCCTCAAGTTTATTTTTTGTGAAGAAGAAGGATGGAGGTCTGCACCCGTGCATTGATTATCGAGGTCTAAATAAAATCACGGTGGGATACAGTTACCCACTACCTCTAATTGCCATGGCGATTGAGTTAATTCACGGGAGCGCTTCTTCACTAAACTGCATCTCAGGAGTGCGTACAACTTGGTGCGTATCCGAGAGGGGGACGAGTGGAAGACAGCATTTAGTACCACCTCAGGGCATTATGAGTACCTCGTCATGCCGTACGGGTTGAAGAATGCTCCATCAGTCTTCCAATCTTTTGTAGACGAGATTTTCAGGGACCTACACGGGCAGGGTGTAGTGGTGTATATCGATGACATATACTCCGCTACATGCGCTGAGCATGTGTCCCTGGTGCGCAGAGTACTTGGTCGCCTGTTGGAGCATGACCTGTATGTCAAGGCTGAGAAATGCCTGTTCTTTCAACAGTCCGTCTCCTTCTTAGGGTATCGCCTATCCACATCAGGAGTGGAGATGGAGAGTGACTGCATTGCAGCCGTGCGTAATTGGCCGTCTCCAACCACGGTGAAGGAGGTGCAGCGATTTTTAGGGTTTGCCAATTACAACCGGAGGTTCATCCGGGGTTTTGGTCAGATGGCTGCTCCCATTACCTCACTATTGAAGGGGGGTCCGGTGCGGTTGCAGTGGCCGGCTGGGGCGGACAGGGCTTTTAAGAAACTGAAGGCTCTGTTTACCTCGGTCCCTGTGTTGGCTCATCCGGATCCGTCTTTTCAATTCATAGTGGAGGTGGACGCGTCTGAGGCTGGGATAGGAGCTGTGCTCTCTCAGCGCTCGGGTACGCCATCTAAGCTCCGCCCCTGTGCCTTCTTTTCTAAGAAGCTCAGCCCGGCGGACCGAAACTATGATGTGGGGTACCGGGAGCTGTTGGCTGTCGTCAAGGCTTTGAAGGTGTAGAGACATTGGCTTGAGGGGGCTAAACACCCTTTTCTCATCTGGACTGACCACCACAATCTGGAGTACATCCGGGAGTCGAGGAGATTAAATCCTCGCCATGCAAGGTGGGCCATGTTTTTCACCCGTTTTGTGTTTACCCTCTCTTACAGACCAGGTTCCCAGAACGTTTAGGCAGACGCATTGTCCCGGCTGTATGACACAGAGGAGCGGTCCATGGATCCCACTCCCATAATTCCAGCCTCTTGTTTGGTAGCACTGGTAGTGTGGGAGCTGGACGCGGACATTGAACATTCCCCCTGAGTGTCCAGCTGGGCGTCGGTACGTTCCGTCTGCTGTCCGCGACCGATTGATCTACTGGGCTCACACGTCACCCACTGGTCATCCTGGGATTGTTCGGACGATGCGCTGTCTTAGTGGGAGGTACTGGTGGCCCACTTTAGCTAAAGACGTGAGGGTTTATGTTTTCTCCTGCTCAGTGTGCGCTCAGTGCAAGGCTCCTAGACACCTACCCAGGGGTAAGTTACAACCCTTACCCGTTCCACAACGGTCGCACTTGTCGGTGGATTTTATAACCGATCTTCCACCTTCACAAGGTAACACCACGATCCTGGTCGTTGTGGATCGTTTTTCTAAGTCCTGTCGTCTCCTCCCTTTGCCCGGTCTCCCTACGGCCCTACAAACGGCGGAGGCTCTGTTTACACACGTCTTTCGGGACTACGGGGTGCCTGAGGATAGTGTCTGATCGGGGTCCCCAGTTCACTTCAAGGGTCTGGAAGGCGTTCATGGAACGTCTGGGGGTCTCCGTCAGCCTTACCTCGGGTTTTCACCCTGAGAGTAACGGGCAGGTAGAGAGAGTTAACCAGGATGTGGGTAGGTTTCTGAGGTCTTATTGCCAGGACCGGCCGGGGAAGTGGGTGGAGTTTGTGCCCTGGGCAGAACTCCCTCCGCCACTCCTCCACTAACATCTCTCCCTTTCAGTGTGTGTTGGGGTATCAGCCGGTTCTGGCCCCTTGGCATCAGAGTCAGACCGAGGCTCGGAGGAAACCTGGGATGCCACTCATGTCCGGCTTCAGCGCACTGTGCGGCGGCAGAAAGTTGGCGCAGACCGTCACCGCAGTGAGGCCCCGGTGTTCGCACCGGGAGACAGGGTCTGGCTCTCGACCAGAAACCTGCCCTGCTGGGTCCGCAGTTTGTGGGGCCGTTTAAAGTCCTGAGGAGAGTGAATGAGGTATGTTATAGGTTATAGCTTCCCCCCTACTATCGTATTAACCCCTCGTTCCATGTGTCTCTCCTCAGGCCAGTGGTGGCTGGCCCGCTCCAGGAGGCTGAGGTGCGGGAGGTTCCTCCGCCCCCTCTGGACATTGAGGGGGCCCAGGCGTACTCCGTTCGATCCATCCTGGATTCGAGACGTCGGGCGAGGGGCCTTCAGTACTTCATGGACTGGGAGGGGTACGGTCTGGAGGAGAGATGCTGGGTTCCGGTGGACGATGGAGTTCCATCGTCTCCATCCGGATCGCCCTGCACCTCGTCCTCCGGGTCGTCCCCGAGGCCGGTGTCGACGCGCTGCTGGAGCTGCGCGTCAGGGGGTGGGAGGGTACTGTCACGACTTCTGCTGAAGTTGATGCCCCTCCTTCCTCGGGTGGTGCTCGGCGGTCGACGTCACGGGCTTCTAGCCATCATTGATCAGTTTTTCATTTTCCATTGGTTTTGTCTTGTCTTCCTACACACCTGTTTCCAATCCCATTAATTACATGTTGTGTATTTAACCCTCTGTTTCCCCTCATGTTCTTGTCGGTGATCGTTTGTGATGTTATGTTGCGTGTGCATTTTGCTTCGGTGTGCGACGGGTTATTTTACCCATGTTATTTTGTACATTGGTTTTGGAGTTTGTTTTTGGCATTAAATACTCCAGTTTAACCAATTTTGTTTCTCCTGCGCCTGACTTCCCTGCCACCTACATACACGATTATGACACATAATGCTGTTGGAATTATCTTTAGGCGTTTCCAGGCCTAGGTAACCATGCTAAAAGTTCATGGTTACCTAGGCCTAATCCAGAGTAAACTATCCATTCCAATGCTTTCCCTGCAGGTTGTCTTATCCAACGTGTGTTGTAGCTACTAAAGGTATACGCAGATCCCTTACAGGAGAGGCAGAGTTTCTCCAGGCTTTTTCTGGACTGGACTGGAGTGAATGGACTCCCGACTCTAGCTATTGAAACCAGATGGAGAGAGAGAAAGAAAATAAAGTGCTAGAGAAAAAAGAAGGAAATCAGAAAATTGAAGGAAGGCAAGATAAGAGGATTTAAAAAATCCATTGTCCATGTTCACGTATTTCCCTAAGAACAGCTGATTAAGTACAGCAAAACTAACAGGGCAGACAGAGAGAGAGCAGCAGAAGGGAGAGTTTTCCCGTCATACTAAGGGTGGAAATATGAACTCAGCTGCTCCACACAAGACAACAAGTCAGCAGCAGAACATAAGTATATATGAACTCTGAGGGATCTGGATTTACATCATGATGTCATGGGGGAGGGGCTGATAAATGAGGTCAGATGGTCAATTTATGGCTCATAGGTAGGGCCAGGAGTTGTCCTTTATCACATGACCTGACCAGGAACAGAGGTTTTCCTGATCAGGTCACTTAGTAAGAAAAACCTCCAGGCCCTACTCACCACACACATAACTGACTCAAGGACTGGAGGAACTGTGGGGAACATGATGATTTTCAAAATATTGATAACCTTCAGGATTTCATTTAATTGTGGGTTACTCGTAAATGGCATATGCTGTAGAGACATCCATTTGTCAAGGAAATAATTAATATGTATTGAAAAGCCAGTATCCATAAAGGGCATGGGTGACAAACACAGTACAGTACTGTTCACAGGACCTGTTTCCAATGGGGCAGTTAAGCAAAATCAATAATAAACACAAAGAGGCCATTTTACATTTATACTTTCTGTCATGAATGAACACTGCTTAATGAGATTCAACACCTCACATACCCTGTACTTTTTTTTGTTTATGCATACATGTGTATATATGATGTAATTAAGCAGTAAGGCACAAGAGGGCGTGCTATGTGCTCAATACAGTGACAGGTATTTGGCGTTGTTCGGACCGAAGCGATAGCCCAGGCGTTGCTGATGCCTTGTCGAATCTTACAATGCGTGGATAGGTATTTTACCTATCCGCTAACCACATTGTATGTTATAGAAATCTATATAGAATTAGGAATTAGTCATTTAGTAGGATCTCTATGGAAATCTGTCAGTCGATGACACAGTCGATGACGTGGCACGCAACCATTGGTTGATGCATGCAACGTCTTAGCAGGGGAACGTGAAAATTCTCTCTACAGGGGAATTTGCATTTTAAAAGTGAAACAAATCTTCTGAGGTCTGACAGGCAGACAGCTAGGCTTATTTTAACCCCTGCTATACCAAACTAAATGCTAGGTTGGAGGCAAGGGGAAATATTGTGCGAGTTGAGATAAATACAAGAGATGATTCAGACAGCATGATATTCTTATGGAGGTGCAGTGATCATTTTCAGATGGAACTGTCAGCAAAAACAAAGAGGGTTTCCGATGTAAACTGTTTTAATATGTAACAATTTGATAGTCTCTAGCTTAAATCGTTAAAGTTGCATCATCCATGCCTGTCACTATTGACACCCCGCCCACGCTTTCTCATAATTATGGAAGGTTTTGCCTCGTTCATTCAAATGACCCGTAACACACAGTTGTGAGCAACCAACCATGAATAACTTGCAGCAAGGCCTAATTTTCACCTTTTTATAGCACATTTAATAACGGGCCGTTTATTTTGTAATCTTAACTTCTTAGCCTGCCTTTTAGCATTTTCTACACTTGACCTGAGCCAGGTGGTTCTAATGATGAAACCGTGCCCTGGGTGCAGGCCTATTCATTACGCCTATTTTGCAACGAAAATGAGAATTCATATTGGATACATTCTTCTAGGTCCCTCCCGTTCCGTTCTTAAATGGTAAAAGGTTTCTGTTAAAATACTTAATGAATACACCCCTGGATTCATGTGTTCTCAATGCGCAACAAACGTATCTTGACTGAAAATATAAAACAGTGCTCAAGGCTACTTCATGTGGCCGTTTTTCTCACAATAATATCAAACACATTCATACAAGTGGCCCCTGTAAGAAATTGGTGTATGTTGTCTTATACGTTTTAGGCATAGTTTTGAATCTGGACTACTGCCCTTTGACACAACCGCTATCTTTCATCACTGTCATCCTCTCTCTCTATCTGTTCAATAAAGTCAGAAAATACCTTACAAATGTATTTTTTTTAAACACACAAAACAAGTTAATAAAAAAAGAATGAACAATTCACATCCTGAAGTACTGTACCCTGAAATGTGTTCCCGTTGTTTCAATGTCCAATGGTCAGCAACTGTCACCAAACCAATACATGGCTAAACGTCACTCAATGACTTTTTCAAATCATAATTTGACATTTTCTATGCATCACTGTTGTGTGTTGTTTTTAAACGTGTTACTGCACTTTCACAATGATAAATTGGTCCTTTTTAGGGTTAATCAAGATGCTATATCAGGGAAATACCTTTACCAGAGTGCAGGTGCATACTGGGGCAGAAGTCATGCTTGGGTAGCTTTGAACTACTGTGACCAATGCTCATTTTGATAGATACGCCTGATAAAAACACATTCTTAAACTCTCTCCCCTATAAACAAGTTCAGTAAGCAACACATACTAAAGTATTTAGGGGGAGGTGCCAGGAAAAGCTATAAGAAACCACAAAGAGCAATTTGTTATTTTAGTTAAGAACTCATTGTTTTATGCAATTCTTGAAAAGTTTGTTATATACACTGCTCAAAAAATAAAGGGAACACTAAAATAACACATCCTAGATCTGAATGAATGAAATAATCTTATTGAATACTTTTTTCTTTACATAGTTGAATGTGCTGACAACAAAATCACACAAATAATCAATGGAAATCCAATTTATCAACCCATGGAGGTCTGGATTTGGAGTCACACTCAAAATTAAAGTGGAAAACCACACTACAGGCTGATCCAACTTTGATGTAATGTCCTTAAAACAAGTCAAAATGAGGCTCAGTAGTGTGTGTGGCCTCCACGTGCCTGTATGACCTCCCTACAACGCCTGGGCATGCTCCTGATGAGGTGGCGGATGGTCTCCTGAGGGATCTCCTCCCAGACCTGGACTAAAGCATCCGCAAACTCCTGGACAGTCTGTGGTGCAACGTGGCGTTGGTGGATGGAGCGAGACATGATGTCCCAGATGTGCTCAATTGGATTCAGGTCTGGGGAACGGGCGGTCCATAGCATCAATGCCTTCCTCTTGCAGGAACTGCTGACACACTCCAGCCACATGAGGTCTAGCATTGTCTTGCATTAGGAGGAACCCAGGGCCAACCGCACCAGCATATGGTCTCACAAGGGGTCTGAGGATCTCATCTCGGTACCTAATGGCAGTCAGGCTACATCTGGCGAGCACATGGAGGGCTGTGCGGCCCCCCAAAGAAATGCCACCCCACACCATGACTGACCCACCACCAAACCGGTCATGCTGGAGGATGTTGCAGGCAGCAGAACGTTCTCCACGGCGTCTCCAGACTCTGTCACGTCTGTCACATGTGCTCGGTGTGAACCTGCTTTCATCTGTGAAGAGCACAGGGCGCCAGTGGCGAATTTGCCAATCTTGTTGTTCTCTGGCAAATGCCAAACGTCCTGCATGGTGTTGGGCTGTAAGCACAACCCCCACCTGTGGACGTCGCGCCCTCATACCACCCTCATGGAGTCTGTTTCTGACCGTTTGAGCAGACACATGCACATTTGTGGCCTGCTGGAAGTCATTTTGCAGGGCTCTGGCAGTGCTCCTCCTGCTCCTCCTTGCACAAAGGCGGAGGTAGCGGTCCTTCTGCTTGGTTGTTGCCCTCCTACGGCCTCCTCCACATCTCATGATGTACTGGCCTGTCTCCTGGTAGCACCTCCATGCTCTGGACACTACGCTGACAGACACAGCAAACCTTCTTGCCACAGCTCGCATTGATGTGCCATCCTGGATGAGCTGCACTACCTGAGCCACTTGTGTGGGTTGTAGACTCCGTCTCATGCTACCACTAGAGTGGAAGCACCGCCAGCATTCAAAAGTGACCAAAACATCAGCCAGGAAGCATAGGAACTGAGAAGTGGTCTGTGGTCACCACCTGCAGAACCACTCCTTTATTGGGGGTGTCTTGCTAATTGCCTATAATTTCCACCTGTTGTCTATTCCATTTGCACAACAGCATGTGAAATTTATTGTCAATCAGTGTTGCTTCCTAAGTGGACAGTTTGATTTCACAGAAGTGTGACTGACTTGGAGTTACATTGTGTTGTTTAAGTGTCTTTATTTTTTTGAGCAGTATATATTACCAACACAAACCATGATCATGTGTGATGAGTGGCAGTGAATGACTGACAATATTAAATAATTTAAGTACTACTGCTGTTGACAATGTCTATAATATGAATTAAATAGTGATTCAATTGTTTGATACTTTGATCCATCTCACCATTTATTCAAACCAAATGCAAATCGTGTATATATCGTTTAAACGTATGGTTACCAGCCACCAGCTGGCTTATGCAAAAATGCAGTTTCTCCTCAGCTGAAACAAGACCTATGCCCTCACAGGACCACCCATGGCTGAACCCAGCCTAGTTGCGTGAAATCCATAGATAAGGACCTAATGAATTAATTTCAATTAAATGATTTCCTTCTATGAACTGTAACTCCATAAAATCTTTTATATTGTTGCATGTTACATTTATATATCTTCTTGAGTATACATCTCCTATTCATACAATTAAATAATGCTGCTCGCAAGATAATGCTCTATACATAAATATACGCAATGCATTATATTCAGTAGGCTAGTCTATGGCTACTAAGACAGTCTGCCCACTTGAACCTGAATTTGATTCCCATTGAACTTGAAATATAGCAGTGGCAAGTAGCCCAAGCCTAATAGTAGGTATTACAGAGGAAAGACAAGTCAAGCTTTGTGCTGTGGTCTAATACTAGGCTACAGAATATTATTATGGGCAAAAACTGCAAACATAATTTCATTGCACTATAGGCCTATACCAGGGATATTCAAATATTACCCAATGAGGTCTGGATTAGCCTACTACTGTTTTTTGTTCTACCTGTTAATTAATTTCTCCCACTTGGTGTCCCAGGTCTTAATCATTCCCTGATTAGAGGGGATAGAATGAGAAACAAAGCAGCGTAACTGGCTTTAGGTCCAGGTTTTAATTTGAAGGGCCTTTAGTCTATGGATACCCATGTTTCTCTTCAGCCCCCAGACAGGTTTACAGGCTTGTTTTTCAAGTTCTACCAAAAGTCTATTCTGCTTTCCAGATAAACTAGCCGCGTTGGTAGGAAAACCACTGGCACCCGGAAATGCGCCACTTTCTTCGGGTTCCCATAACTCAAAGCCACCGGCAAGTTGGAATGTGACTTATCTGAGTTCAGAGACAGGTCTAAGAGTGTCTCGACAGGGCAACATACGACCATTTAGGCTACCTTTGGGCAGAATCAGGTGCGTTTTAATTTTTTATTTCCTCAAATTCCGACTAACTTTTTGTTAGGTTTCAGTTTATTTTTATTCATTCGCAGCATCTATTTACGGGAAAATTCAGGTAGGACTTCACAACTTCATCCATCCTGAAAAGAGTGCAGCTTGTGCAGTATCCTAACAAAGAGGGTTTCCGACGTAAACTGTTTTAATATGTAACAATTTGATAGTCTCTAGCTTAAATCGTTAAAGTTGCATCATCCATGCTTGTCACTATTGACACCCCGCCCACGCTTTCACATAATTATGGAAGGTTTTGTTGCGTTCATTCAAATTACCCGTAACACAGCTGTGAGCAACCAACCATGAATAACTTGCAGCAATGCCTAATTTTCCACCTTTTTATAGCCCATATAACGGGCCGTTTATTTAGTCATTTTGTCTTCTTTTTGAAGGTTTCTGTTAAAATACTTAATGAATACACCCCTGGATTCACGTGTTCTCAATGCGCAACAAACGTATCTTGACTGAAAATATAAAACAGTGCTCAAGGCTACTTCATGTGGCCGTTTTTAAAAGACCACTGAAATTTAGTCAGACAATGGCCAAGATTCCACAAACCAGCAGCCATTGATGTCTGGAATTTACAACTCTATATTACTATTGGCCAAATGAATGTCCAATAGCCAGGCTCTTCTCTCATCACTGGTTATTTTTGGTTGTGTGGTGTCTCAATCCTATTTTACCAGGTGATTATTATCCGCTAACTCATTTTGTGTGTCTGTCTGTTGAATGGACAGAGATGGCCAGCCAGAGTGAGGTGATTGACCGGTTGAGGGCTTCGTTCCGGTCAGGCGTGACCTTTCCAGAGCAGTTCCGTATGACCCAGCTCCAGAACCTTCTCTCCCTGGTAGAAGAAAACGAGCAGCTGATACAAGATGCTCTCCACAAGGACCTCCATAAGGTACTAGCATACACTCAGACACGGCGTAGACGGCTATACACTCAGACACGGCGTAGACGGCTGTGCACTCAGACACGGCGTAGACTGCTATGCACTCAGACACGGCGTAGACTGCTATGCACTCAGACACGGCGTAGACTGCTGTACACTCAGACAGGGCGCAGACTGCTGTGCACTCAGACAGGGCGCAGACTGCTGTGCACTCAGACAGGGCGCAGACTGCTGTGCACTCAGACAGGGCGCAGACTGCTGTGCACTCAGACAGGGCGCAGACTGCTGTGCACTCAGACAGGGCGCAGACTGCTGTGCACTCAGACAGGGCGCAGACTGCTGTGCACTCAGACAGGGCGCAGACTGCTGTGCACTCAGACAGGGCGCAGACTGCTGTGCACTCAGACAGGGCGCAGACTGCTGTGCACTCTGCATGTCCTCTGCCTCCCTCTCTCCACCTCATTATTTCCTCTCTCTCTCTTTCACCTCATCCTCTTTCCCTGTCCCTTTTTCTTCACCTTAGATATCTTGTTGTCCATTTCCCTCTCTCCCTCGATCATTTCACCTTCTCCCATCTCTCTCCCCCCTCAGCCCAAGTTTGAGTCGGTCCTGTCAGAGATTCAGATAACCCTGAATGACCTGTACTTCGCCATGGAAAACCTCAGGACCTGGATGCAGCCGGAATACAACATTGGCAAGAATCTGGTACGGATTCCATCAACATTCACTGTCAACTGTTTGACTCTACCACCTTTTACTATGTCTCAACATGTAAACACACACAATTGGAATATTTCTTTACTGACTTATGTAATAATTGTCCAACCATCTACTTTCCCCTCTACATCCTGTTTTAGGCCACTAGGATGGATGACTGTTTCATACGCAGGGAACCCTTGGGGGTAGTTTTAATCATCGGGGCGTGGAACTACCCTCTCCATCTTATTCTCTTACCTTTGGTTGCTGCAATTGCTGCAGGTACACATCTATCATGCCTTTGTATACCTAGAGGCTTTGTTAATAGTAATGGATTGGATTTATAGCGTTTTTACAGTAGCTCAAAGCATTTTACATCCACCACCAATGTTGCCTTGTCAGTAATGTGTGTATGTGTAAAGTGAATGCTGACTCTCTTAGCATTTCATTATTGATTAGGTTTGATTTTTGTGACGATTACATATTTATTCCATGATGTCGTGAACCAGGAAACTGTGCCATTCTGAAGCCGTCAGAGATCTGTCAGGCCACCGAGCAACTCCTGGCAGAACTCATCCCCAAATACCTGTCTCAGGTAGTACACACACCTATATGTGCTTTCATATCCCCCTGCTTCTGTTACCTGTTGTGGATCATCAATGTAATGCAGGCCAACAGTGCCATATTTGCTCTATACCTGCCCACTTATTGTTTGTTTTTAATGTTTTGAGTTTTGCCATCTGACTATTGTAGGACTGCTATGCAGTACTATGTGGTGGAGCAGAGGACACCAAGTCATTGCTGAAGAATAAATTTGACCACATCTTCTACACAGGTGAAGCCTAACAGAGAGGACTCCTTAGACCAAGAATATGTATTAGCTCAATCCCTCTTTTTAGTATGTTTTGTGTTTAAAAATGTTGGCCTTATGCCCCTTTTATCTCACCTTTGCCATATCACCTCTATCACACTCTTGCATACCCTTTCCTTCTCTTCCTTTGCCTTCACCCTTCCCCATCTCCTCCCCAGGTTCCCAGGTGGTGGCCCGCTCCATCCTTCTAGCGGCGGCGCCTCACCTGACCCCCGTCACCCTGGAGCTGGGTGGCAAGAGCCCCTGCTTCATTTACGGCCATATTGACATCCAGAAGGCCGCCAAGCGCCTGTGCTGGTCCAAGTTCTTCAACACTGGCCAGAGCTGTGTGGCACCCGACTACGTCCTCTGCACAGCCCAGACCCGGGACGCCCTGCTGCCCGCTCTCCGGGAGACCCTGCGGACCTTCTACGGGCCGGACCCCGGAGCGAGCCTGGACATGGGGCGTATAGTCACCCCACGCCACTGGAGACGCCTGATGGACATGCTGGAGAAGTCCAAGGGGAAGGTGGTGATCGGAGGGGAGAGCCGCGAGGAGGACAGGTATATTGGTGAGTTTGGGGGGGTACATGAAAGGATGATGAGATGAAGGCAGTGGTGTTGAGTTTGGTTTGTATACTGCTGCCACCTTGTGGGTGTGAATGCAAGTTGAAAGATTATGTTGAAATAGGTTAAGGTGGTAGCCTTGCTGTTAAAGTGGCTTTAATTTCAAATATGAGTAACTAATCATGCATATAGAAGCAAATTCTTGCTGATCAAGTGGTGTTTCTAGCTCCCACAGTGTTGGTGGACGTGCAGGAGTCTGATGCTCTAATGCAGGAGGAGATCTTTGGCCCCATCCTGCCCATCCTAACCATAGAGTCTCTGGAGGAGGGCATAGACTACATCAACCGCCAAGAGAAACCCCTGGCCCTCTACGTCTTCTCTGACGAGACCTCGGTAAGACCATGACCTACATTACAGCACATAGATGTTTCTTCTCATATCTATTTTCTTATGTTATAGTCATGGTGGCGTCCTCCACAGAGCTATAGTTTAAAGTTGTATATGTAGTTCTCTGTGGCTCCACTCTTATGGAATAAATGCACATTCCTCCCCTCTCGCTGTCAGGTGGTGACCACAGTGTTGAACAACACCAGTAGTGGTGGTTTCTGCGGCAATGATGGTATAGTACACATGGCCTTGCCAGGCCTGCCCTTTGGAGGAGTAGGTAAGTGTGTGTCTGACAACGTAAATGATGTAGTCATTATCAGAAGAAAATCACTAGACATGGATCTGATCATGGTGCCCTTTCATCTTCCTCTACCCTCCAGGTGCCAGTGGGATGGGTAGCTACCACGGCCGCTGGGGCTTTGAGACATTCAGCCACAGACGGGGCTGTATGAACCGGAGCTGGTTGCTGGAGAGGGTCAACGTCCTGCGCTACCCGCCCTACAGCGACTACAACCTGGGCTGGTTACGCTGGGCCACCACCTTCAAGAAGAACAGCTGGGGAGGCTGCTCAGTCATGTGAGAATGGCACCCGGTGCGTGCCTGACTGTACTTCCAAAGCCGATGGGCTTTTCTTAAAGGTCCAATGCAGCCGTTTTTATCTCAATGTCAAATCATTTTTGGGTAACAATTAAGTACCTTACTGTGACTGTTTTCAATTAAAATGACCAACAAGTAACGTCTTCTTAGCAAAGAGCAATTTCTCAAGCAAGAATTTGGCTAGGACTGTCTGGGAGTGGTCTGGGTGGGGAGAGGAAAACTAGCTGTTGTTGGCAGAGAGGTTTGAATCTCTTATTGGTCTATTAACTCATTTAGCGCCTGGAGTTGTCACCAGGCTTTCCAAGAGTCCCTTTCCACCTAAACGGGCTGACATTTCAGGCAGTCTTTTTAAACTGCTCTTACACTAAATGGGTATTATAATTTTTCACAGTATTATTCCAACATCATAGTGTGGAAATGTATAAAACACAGAAATCTATTTTTTTGGACTGCACTGGGCCTTTAAAGTATCGGTCCAGTGTTCCAGATTTCTATGAAATAATTGACCTAAAATTCTAAAAATATATAGTTAAGGATGTTAAAAACCAGCTTTTCTCTGTGCCCTGATTGGAAACAGTGGTTGGGTGTATACTGGTAAAAAAAAAAGCTGACATGCCAACTCAGCCAATGAGATGCACAAACACTTGGATATTCAAATTAGCTACCAACTCCATGTTGGGCAGTGCTGTACGCACTGCCTAGCACACTTGCCTTCTTTTTTGTGGGGCCTTGGCTGTGTATATGTTGCCTGCCCTGTCCGCTAAGAATCCGGATCACGTTTTGCACATGTTATTTTACGCACACTACGTAACTGCTGCTCACACTCCCCTTCCTTTATGTTTCTCTCTTTACTCACCCTCTTCTGAACTATGATGATGGTGCCTATCTCTGCCTTATGTTTCTGAACAGCTAAAATAAAAACTGCTGCAATTTGATCGAACATTCCCCAAAATATTTATTGAAGGCTATACAACCTTCTCGGTTGTAACAGATATTTTAGTTGCACAAGCAGGACTCATTAAATAACAAGCGTTTTGTGTGATGTAGGCCCACCCATACTCAACTAGTGGACCGGATCGGTCGGGCTTCGATCCCTGGTATCATATAAACACACAAAACATGAAAGAATTGCAGAACATTTGCTTTAAAACAGCAAAAATAATATTTGCCACATGCAGAATGTGTAGAATTGCAGGAAATTAGCTATAAAACTGCAACATTTTCAAGATGGGTGTGAACAGATTGGGGTCGCATGGGTTGTGAGGTGGGGGTTTGTTACTACATCGATAAATTACATTATCCATCCGGACCACCTCGGAAATGTGTGACTGGACCTCATCAAATAGTACTTGAGTACCCCTGATTAGGCTAATCTTTATAGTTACTGCCATATTGTAGTAGTACTGTGGGAGAATACAGGAGAAGTACAGTAGTAAAGTTCCTGAAAAATAATGCAACTCCCCACCTGAGTTTTGCATAGGAACTCTCTGTGTTTTCCTACTAACTGGTATTTCGCTTTTCAATTATCATGCAATTACAGCATGAGTAGGCTACCTAGCGGTTCCACCTCTAGGCAGCCTAACATTCTAGGCAGCCCAAGCATGTGAATCCGGACCGGTAACCTGAGTCTGACAATGGGCGAGTTCGTTCTGTGGTGCCCGTGCGCAATTATCTCATATCATTTGTCAACTACTGCCTACTATACTGAACAAAAATATAAACGCAACAATTTAAACGATTTTACTGATTTACAGTTCATATAAGGAAATCAGTCAATTGAAATAAATTCCTTAAACCTTAATCTATGGCTTTCACATGACTGGAGGGCATATGCCCACCCACTTCGGAGCCAGGCCCAGCCCATCAGAATGAGTTTTTTTCCCCACAAAAGGGCTGTATTGTTGACAAATACTCTGCAGTTTATCGGCAGTCGGTCCTGGGCTGGTTACACGTGCGGTTGTGAGGCCGGTTGGATGTACTGCCAAATTCTCTAAAATGACGTTGGAGGCGGTTTATGGTAAATAAATTAACATTACATTTTCTGGCAACCGCTCTGGTGGATATTCCTGCAGTCAGCATGTCAATTGCATGTTCCCTCAACTTGAGACATCTGTGGCAATGTGTTGTGATTACAACTGCACATTTAGAGTGGCCTTTTATTGTCCCCAGCACAAGGTGCACCTGTGTAATGATCATGCTGTTTAATCAGCTTCTTGATATGCCACACCTGTCAGATGGATTATCTTGGCAAAGAATAAATGTTCACCAACAGGGATGTAAACAAATTTGAGAGCAATAAGCTTTTTGTGCGAATGGAAAGATTTGGGGATCATTTATTTCATCTCATGAAACATGGGACCAACACTATACATGTTGTTTTATATTTGTATTAATTATATTTGATTATAATTTGCATAGTTATGCTGCCATATTGTAGCAAGTTGCTGAAAAAAGAACTAGCCAATGTTTGCAATGATGAGAAAATAATTGCTATTTTGACTGCCTTTATCTCTTACGTGTGTTTGAACTGTTACAACAGACCACAAAGTTTGTACGAACATGTCGATCATGTTTTCTGTGTACAACATGACAGCTGCATGTTAGGCTAACACCCCTCCTGAAAAAAGAACATGAAATTACACTTGAGGCATGGAATGCATAGTTTGAACATGCCCACCATATCTTTAGTGTACAACACAACATTTCCCCCTCCATGACAAGGAGGACGTAGGGGCAGCAGAGCATGTTAGCTTACTGCTTCTCAACAGCCAGCAGGCCAACTTACAAACCCCAGATTTTGAAATAGAAGTGACTGAGATAGTTGTTGTATAGGCTTACTCCTTTTTGCTATCACAACCTATGGATTGCTTGGCTTGTGCGCTGCAGTGTGCCCTCTCCATTAACTTTGTCACAAGTCAGTTTCAGTGGGCCTGTTTGGTTTGGCTGTACTTGGATAGGGCCATTGAGTCAGCAGAAAAGAGGTCCTACCTGTGGTTCTGGTTTAACCAGGTTATTCAAGGGAGGGACACAGGCTACATCTCAATAGTCTTGATTGGCTTCCTTCCCTTATCTCCTCTCCTTTACCATGAACTGGAAAACTGAAGAAAGGTGAAAGTAATGTGGTAGATACCAATGGCTTTCACCTGTCCTGTTCTTTCAAATATTTGCAGCTGAAGGGAAGGAGAGCCACTATTGCAATCCACCCAGGGTGTGGTTTCAGTTCTGTGTGTTCACTGCTGCATCACAATGGTCTAACCTGCTTCTTCCAGGGTCTGGAGAGCTAAAGGGTTTTTAGCATTGTTGCACAAGACCCCCATTGTTTTCCATGGGGTTAGTATAGTTCTTCACAGAATGGTCTTATGTAACAATTTTACTGGGTTTTGTTAGATGCTGTGTGACATGTTCGGTGGTGGATGGATGTTTTTTGATTTTATAAGTTTTGTTCAAAAGAAATTAACGAATAAAACCTTTCTTTACATTAATATATTTGTTGGCTTATACTTTAAGCGCCAATTGTACTCTTATTGCCCCATTCTCCCTCATCCCAGCATGTTGCTTTTTTATGCAAGTCATTGCATCATTAGTGCTTTACTCAACTTTTTGAATGTAAGGTGACTGACAAACTTTTCAATATCATTGAGACAAAATCCCACTCTTTAAACATTTTCAATTTCCATCATGACTTGATTAAAACTCATAGAAACTCTTATCAGACAGGCTTTATCTCCAAAATCCCCCAAATCACATCATAGAATCTGAACTGAGTGAGGCACTCTAGGCTTACACAAGTGGCATGTACAGTTGAAGTCAGAAGTTTGCATACACTTAGGTTGGAGTCATTAAAACTAGTTTTTCAACCACTCCACAAATTTCTTGTTAACAAACTATAGTTTTGGCAAGTCAGTTAGGACATCTAATTTGTGCATGAAACAAGACATTTTTCCAAAAGGTTGTTTAGACAGATTATTTCACTTATTCACTGCATTACAATTCCAGTGGGTCAGAAGTTACATACACTAAGTAGACTCTGCCTTCAAACAGCTTGGAAAATTCCAGAAAATGATGTCATGGCTTTAGAAGCTTCTGATAGGCTAATTGACATGAGTCAATTGGAGGTGTACCTGTGGATGTATTTCAAGGCCTACCTTCAAACTCAGTGCCTCTTTGACAGCATGGGAAAATCAAAAGAAATCAGCCAAGACCTCAAACAATTGTAGACTTCCACAAGTCTGCTTCATCCTTGGGAGCAATTTCCAAATGGCTGAAGGTACCACATCCATCTGTACAAACAATAGTACGCAAGTATAAACACCATGGGACCACGCAGCCGTCATACCACTCAGGAAGGAGACGCGTTCTGTCTCCTAGAGATGAACGTACTTTGGTGCGAAAAGTGCAAATCAATCCCAGAACAACAGCAAAGGACCTTGTGAAGATGCTGGAGGAAACCGGTACAAAAGTATCTATATACACAGTAAAACCTGAAAGGCCGCTCAGCAAGGAAGAAGCCACTGCTCCAAAACTGCCATAAAAGCCAGACTAAGGTTTGCAACTGCACATGGGGACAAAGAGAGTACTTTTTGGAGAAATATCCTCTGGCCTGATGAAACAAAAATATTACTATTTGGCCATAATGACCATCGTTATGTTTGGAGGAAAAGGGGGGGAAGCTTGCAAGCCGAAGAACACCATCCCAACCGTGAAGCACAGGGGTGGCAGCATCATGTTGTGTGGGTGCTTTGCTGCAGGAGGGATTTGTGCACTTCACAAAATTGATGGCATCATGAGGTAGGAAAAGTATGTGGATATATTGAAGCAACATCTCAAGACATCAGTCAGGAAGTTAAAGCTTAGTCGCAAATGTGTCTTCCAAATGGACAATGACCCCAAGCATACTTCTAAAGTTGTGGCAAAATGGCTTAAGGACAACAAAGTCAAGGTATTGGAGTGGCCATCACAAAGCCCTGACATCAATCCTATAGAAAATTTGTGGGCAGAACTAAAAAAGCGTGTGCGAGCAAGGAGGCCTACAATCCTGACTCAGTTACCCCAGCTCTGTCAGGAGGAATGGGCCAAAATTCACCCAACTTATTGTGGGAAGCTTACCCAAAACGTTTGACCCAAGTTACACTCAATTAGTATGCCTTTAAATTGTTTATGTACACTTCTGACCCACTGTGAATGTGATGAAAGAAATAAAAGCTGAAATAAATCACTATTCTGACTTTTCACATTCTTAAAATAAAGTGATGATCCTAACGGACCTAAAACAGGGAATTTTTACTAGGATTAAATGCCAGGAATTGTGAAAAACTGAGTTAATGTATTTGGCTAAGGTCTATGTAAACTTCCGACTTCTGTATATTGCAAAAGAAAACGGCTCAGTTGATCTTATCACTGAGACAATCAAAAACCTTTACTTGTTACAGACTCGATTCATGCGTTGATTCAATTATCAGTTTTTAATTCGGAGCCTGTATTCATAAAGCATTAAGAGTAGGAGTGCTGATCTAGAATCCGTTTTGCCTTGTCTGTCATAATGAATAAGATTGCATGGACAGAAGGAACTGATCCTAGATCAACACTCCTACTCTTAGATGCTTTATGAGTACAGGCCCAGGTTGGATGTGCAACTCAAAGATAATGTATTTTATTCCAGTTCATGATAATCAACATCACAATTGTGTCATGGCTTGTACAAATAAGGGCTATATTGTTTCCTTCACTGTAGAGATCTGCAGTCTTTGTTTGTGATAAATACAGTGTGCATATTATGGGGGACAGTACAAATCTGAGACTAGTCAAAAATTATCATTCTTAAATGTAAATATTCTAACACTGCTGCATTTTGTCTCCTCTCCCAGAGGTTTCTCCAGCACAGAGGTATACAATGCAGGTCCTCTGTTCCAAACCGGCCCCTATCCACCCAGAGCACTTCTGTAGATCAAAGGATTGGACAGGTATAAGCAATATAGTAATAGCTCCACTTTGCCCTCTGGTAGGCTACGCTGTAACTTCTCACATATTAGTATCCACTCGAATACATTTGGATTTACAGGACATCAGCATATTGCTTGCACCTGTCCAATCCATTCCGATCTACAGAAGTGCCTATAGGTGGGTAGAAGATAGAGGATGGCTTGTGATTGGGTGTGGGACTGCTTCCTGGTAGTCTGAGGTCAGGGTTCGGGTTTGTATGAGGAGGGGAGGCTCTGCTCGGTGGCGGAGGTTTGGGAGGCTGGCGAGGGGCAGATGGCGGTAGGGGACTCCTTCTGGACCAGCTCTGGGTCGTCCTGGCCCGCCTGGGGAGGATGCACCAACACTCGGTCGATGATCCCAAAGTCCTGTGCCTCAATGGGGCTCATGTAACGATCTCTCTCCATCACACCCTCTGGGAGAAAGAAAACAGAAGGGAATAATTGTACGGTTACGAGTTTTGGTGAAAATGTGCGACACATTGGTGGTGGCTGAGGTGAGTTCACTCTAAGTGCTTTGAGTGAGGAAGGAGTCAATCATCAAATCACTTAACCTTGAAATAGTGCTTGAATTTAGTTAGGAGTCACTAATTCATATGGGACTCAGAGGCTATGGTACATTTTCCATCAGACAATATTACTTAAGACATTTTGAATAATTTTTTTATTGGAATATTAATGTTGCATATTGGGATCTGTTTGGAAATACTTAAGTACTGGCACGTATTAGAAAACAAGACAAGTATAATTTCATGCATTTGAACCCAGGTCTGTGTGGTCATACGGGTATTAGTCTTATTTCAAAGGCTAAACGATTGAATCAAACCGTCCCGCCCCCCTGGACGCCTTTTCCCCAGAGCTAAACAACCGAATCATGTTCTGCGCATGTTGTGTTAGTCTCTGCCTCATCTTTATGAGCAGCTGAAATAAAAACCCTGCAGCGACTTAAACGAACACCCCCCCCCCCAAAAAAAAAAAATATATAGTTGGCTAATTTAGGATGTAGGCTATAACTTTCTCTGTTGTAACTAAGGATATTGAAATGGTACAAACATAAGCACATTGACTCTGTACCGGTACCCCCTGTATATAGCCTCGCTATTGTTATTTCACTGCTGCTGTTTATTTGTTACTTTTATTTAATTTTTTTAATGTACTTAACTTCTTAAAGCATTGTTGGTTAAGAAAAAAAAGTGTTAAGGTCTACTACACCTGTTGTATTTGGCGCATATGACAAACAAAATTTGATTTTGAAGCAGTCTACATTGCATTGTGGGGCAAAACAACATTAGCTTCTCAATGATCAAGCAACGCCACACGATTTGATACAGCACATGATTGAAATTAGCCAGAGTTGCCTGTTCCACCTCTGTGCAGCTGAAAGTTCTGCACATGTAGACAGTAACCAGAGTTTGACAATGGGCTTGTTTGTAAAGTAGAGAATCCCACACATTCCCAGGTTCGGTTGTTTAGCTACCGAAAAGAGGTGTCAGAGAATTCGGCCACACAGCCACTCTGTTGATATAAGTACTTGAAATTTGTTTTGGCTATTTATAGGAAGTCATAAGAAAATACTTTCAAATAGAAGTAGCTGATTTGGCCACATTATTTGAAAATACACAAAAGTATATTAATAACGAATAAATAATGACATGTATTTGAACCCAGGTCTGTCTACATTGTTTTGAACTTTTGTATGCTTACTCAAGGCTTTTCCCTCTGAGCCAGACTCTACTGAACTGGATGCCTTAGCTACTTACCTATATGTGTCAACAGCTGGCCAGTGTGTTTAGCGTAGAGTTGATTGATCTGTTTCTTTAGCTTCATGATCTCCTCAGCCTGAATGGCGATGTCTGTAGCCTGACCCTAATAACACACAGGAGAGAGAAGACAGATGTTATGTAAAGGCAACTGAGGTGAGGTGTCAAAATACTTAACTCATATTTACATGCCCAATAGCCTATAGACAATCACAGGTCTGGCTTTTGATGGCAACACAAACTAAACCAACCAACAGTTGTACCAGGTTCTCTAACCCCCCCCCCCTTATCCCCTTACCTGCCGGAACACCTAACCCCCCCCCCCCCCAGCTCCTATTCCTGCTGCCTCCCTGGTCCCATTACCTCTTTCCCTCCTTACCCTGGCTCCTCCGGAGGGCTGGTGCACCATGATGCGGGCGTTGGGCAGGGAGTGCCTCATGCCGGCCGTGCCCGAAGCCAGGAGAAGACTGCCCATGCTGGCGGCCTGGCCTACACACCACGTGGAGATTGGATTGAGGATGTACTGCATGGTGTCGTAGATGGCTAGGCCTGCCGTCACAACACCGCCTGGGGGGGAAGAAGAGGATAGGAACATCATGGTGAACCAGGATTAACGGTTTGTTGGATTTAGTTCATCGATGTTCCTCTTCTCCCAGACATTTCTATTTCTCCTTAAAGCTGGAATCCATAGTGGTGAAACTGACATATCCATTTGCGATATTACAACAAAGACGTTACTTCAAACAAACACTTTTTTTCCATCTGACATCATTGCACGCACGATAGAACCAAGTATGTACGATTTTTATTACCACAATGCTGGATGCTCATTTCCTCAAAACAATAACAAATGCGCCTGTGGCTGTTGCGCCTATCATGGATCTCAGCTTTAACGTCGACTTCAAATGAACTTCATTAGGTTAAGGTAAAAATAGTTTCTGACTGCACCCTTTATCTTCTATTACTGTCATCGGATCCATCTGACACTTGTGTTCTCTCTGTCTCTTTCCCCTCCAAGAAACGTGCTTTTTAATCAAGTAACCATCCCTATCTCGCCAACCATCCCCTGCCACCACCATCTGTTCTTCCACCAATTTTGTGGGAGGTTCCCCTCTATTCTCTTACCAGGACTGTTGATGTACATGTGGATGGGTTTATTGTTGCTCTCTGACTGCAGAAAGAGTAGTTGAGCAATAACCAGACTGGCCACAGAGTCATCAATCTGAAAAAAGGCAAGGGGAGAGGAGAGAGATTAACAAATGAATCTTAACTGCAAATGCAGACTCAGAAATCCAGATGTTTTAATCGGTGTGGGCTTACTTCGATTATGACCTTGCGCCGATAAGCAGAGTAAGTTGTATACATTTTTTTTTTTTCTTACCTTTTATTTAACGAGGCAAGTCTTAAGAACAAATTCTTATTTACAATGACGGCCTAGGAACAGTGGGTTAACTGCCTTGTTCAGGGCTAGAACAACAGATTTTTACCTTGTCAGCTCAGGGATTTGATCTAGCAACCTTTACTGCCATAATCAGTTTCATATCGAATTATTAGTGTGCATGTAAACATACCCAATGTCTCCTTGTGTAGGTTTTGAATCCCAAACTATTACACACACAGACTTACCGGCCCTATTACAGAGAGTGACACACAGATTATCTGTGTAATGGGGCCGGTAAGCCTATCTGTGTGTCACTGTCTGTAATAGGGCCAGTAAGTCTATTTGTGTGTCACTGTCTGTGTAATGGGGCCGGTAAGCCTGTGACACACAGCGAGACTTATTGGCCCCATTACACCGACACACAGCTAGAATTACCGGCCACATTAGACAGTGACACACAACTACACTTACCGGCCCTATTACACAAACGGCGACACACAGCTAGAATTACCGGCCCCATTATACTGACAGTGATACACAGTGAGACTTACCGGCCCCATTACACAGACAGTGATACACAGTGAGACTTACCGGCCCCATTACACAGACAGTGATACACAGTGAGACTTACCGGCCCCATTACACAGATGATCCTCTCCCTCAGAAGACGAGAGTAGATGTCATACGCCCGCTCTCCTCGACCCTGAGAAAGACAAGGGAAAAGAATTAGGGAAAGAAAGAGGAAGACCTTTGAACAAGGGAAAGCAGCTAGACTAGCTAGGACCAGGAACTGACAGGGGAAAACTACTAACTAAACTGTTCCAAACCAAGAGTGAATCAAGTTGCATAGAAATGTTGCAGTTCTAAATAGAACTCTGTTGGGGTTCCAATTCTTACCGTCTGCTCCACAACAATAGGTATGAGAGGACTCCTCCATTGAGCACTGTGGTGAATGGTCCTGCGTGACTTTAAAGCTGTCACTCCACATTGTAACACCCTCTAAGAGGGGGATAGAGAGAAAGAGTTAACATTTGTCTCTAAGATCTTAACCTAAGTGTTGGGCAGGTTATTTCAATAATATGTAAAAGTTACATTCAGAGATAGCATGGTTATTTTTTTCCACTCTGGCCCCTTGAAGTGTGTTCAAGACAAAGCTTTCAAATGTATTATGATCTTACATCATCTCTGAACATTACACACACACTAGAAAATGCTACAGTTACTCATGATTTCACATTAACAGTTAGGGAAATGTTGACAGAGGTTTTCCTTTAAACAATTATAATTAAATTTAGCGAGATGGGAATGAGTTAGGTTAGCTACACAATTTTGGTCAAGTTACACAAGTGTGGCTAGCCAGCTAGCTCACTGGCTATTTAATCGTCGCAGGTGCATGATGCATACTGTTCATCTGAGTCGAGAATGCACCGCTGAGACAGCAAATAAACATTTGCACATTGTAATCTATATAGCTTACAACACAAACGATGCATTTCCAAATTATGTTTCACTCTTTATCTCCAATACTTACTCGTATAAGCATTGTGATGTCTTGTAACGTTCAATCCCCTGTTTGACCCCAATTTAACCGGAAACAATTCTACTTTGAGCGTCGATCTGTTCCTAAAGTCGTTGAGCAATATTTCTCTGTCATGTGACGAGTTTGTGTTTACAGGCTCGAATATGTGGGCGCTAGATGGCAATGGTGCACAAGAAAAATCCACTAACATAATACTACAGTATTGCTTATCGTTGCCTTGATCATTTTCAGATACCAACTATTATTTAAATACAAACGCCTACTTGTTATATAAATAATTATACTATTGAATAATAATGTGATGAATAAAGCTTAAAATGAAATGTCATTAAAAGACAGATGTGTGTTGAAGAGCCAAAACTCGTGACATTGTAGGTGGGGGTCTCTTTAAATAAGCATTTTAAAAAAGGAGCACATGACGAGACTGTATTTCGCTAATGATATCCTCGTGGTTCTGGGGTTGTTTAGAAAAGGTATCTTTATACAATAGAGAGCCAAGACCATTCTAATAAGATACGTTTCCTTTGATTTACTTCACCATAGCCTACTGTAGGCCTAGAAACCAGTGTATTATTGGCGACACAATATAAAACCCAAAGGAACATTTAATTTTCCGAAAAGAGCCCATTCATTTGTTTACCTGACTGATCTATTATTATTATGTTGTTGTTGTTTTTCTTACATGTACACATAAGTGCCTCTACTGATAACCATCTTTAATTGGGGGCAATTCTGAAAGCAGTGGGGAGAACATTGCGCAAAAAAAGAGGTGCGTTTTTTCAGAGAGGGGGGAGCACTTGAGTCGCAGCGGCCTCAACAGAAAATCTCGTTCTTTCAAGTGATAGCCGGACACTTTCACTTGGACAGACCTCGCAGACATGTCGAATAACAGCGCAAACAGCAGCAACTTGGTTATCGCTCAGAAGGTGGTAAAACAACTTCGGCTAGAGGCGAGTGTTCGCAGGATCAAGGTAAATAAATTACATTCAGAAAGACTGATTAAAAACTGTTCTGCATTGGGTGTGACTGGCTGACTTGTCAACATGGCCCTTTGGTAACTATTGAAAAGCTAAATATTGTGTTAAGTTGGACTATTTTATGGGAAGCATCGCGTTATTTTGTTACTTCCAGGCCATATGTTTCAAAATGCTGTTCCATTGGAACTATGCCATCTGTTTGCAGAATTGTAACTAACTGCAGCGCTGTCCAGTAGACCTAAGGAGTAGCCTGTAAATTGACGTGCTCGATCGAGCGCCGCCTTTCACCTGTCATGTTACCGAAAGAAAAACGTAAGATTATAATGCGGTTCTAGTTTTGCTGTATGCATAAGTGTTATGGCAAGTCTAGGCTACTCCTCAGCTCTTCACTTAGTTTAACGCCGTTTTGAATGGATGTATTTATGATATATTTAGAAGTGAACGATTTGCTGTTAATTGTGCTCTAAATTAATCATGTGAAATGTGAAGATTTCCTGCTGTAGACTATGTTGTCCGGAGAAAGCAAACTGCTCGTAGGCTAGTTTCCGCGAATGGTGCAGCACACTGGTGGCCTTTGTTGATTGTGGCTGTGACAGTAGTGCGATTGTTGACCAAATTACTCCTTTTAGAGGAGAAAGCCAGATTAGTCCGCAGACCTTAAACCACCCTGGAGCACTCAAGCATGCTGTGCTTTGAAGGGCATATGAGAATGCAGGACAAATATAGTATTTTATCTATAGCCTATGAAATAAGTTTATATCAAATCAAATGTATTTATATAGCCCTTCTTACATCAGCTGATATCTCAAAGTGCTGTACAGAAACCCAGCCTAAAACCCCAAACAGCAAGCAATGCAGGTGTAGAAGCACGGTGGCTAGGAAAAACTCCCTAGAAAGGCCAAAACCTAGGAAGAAACCCAGAGAGGAACCAGGCTATGAGGGGTGGCCAGTCCTCTTCTGGCTGTGCCGGGTGGAGATTATAACAGAACATGGCCACGATGTTCAAATGTTCATAAATGACCAGCATGGTCAAATAATAATAATCACAGTAGTTGTCGAGGGTGCAACAAGTCAGCACCTCAAGAGTAAATGTCAGTTGGCTTTTCATAGCCGATCATTGAGAGTATCTCTACCGCTCCTGCTGTCTCTAGAGAGTTGAAAACAGCAGGTCTGGGACAGGTAGCACGTCCGGTGAACAGGTCAGGGTTCCATAGCCGCAGGCAGAAAAGTTGAAACTGGAGCAGCAGCACGGCCAGGTGGACTGGGGACAGCAAGGAGTCATCATGCCAGGTAGTCCTGAGGCATGGTCTTAGGGCTCAGGTCTTCCGAGAGAAAGAAAGAATTAGAGAGAGCATACTTAAATTCACACAGGACACCGGATAAGACAGGAGAAATACTCCAGATATAACAGACTGACCCTAGCCCCCCGACACATAAACTACTGCAGCATAAATACTGGAGGCTGAGACAGGAGGGTTCAGGAGACACTGTGGCCCCATCCGATGATACCCCCGGACAGGGCCTAACAGGAAGGATATAACCCCACCCACTTTGCCAAAGCACAGCCCCCACACCACTAGAGGGATAACTTCAACCACCAACTTACCATCCTGAGACAAGGCCGAGTATAGCCCACAAAGATCTCCGCCACGGCACAACCCAAGGGGGGGCACCAACCCAGACAGGAAGACCACGTCAGTGACTCAACCCACTCAAGTGACGCACCCCTCCTAGGGACGGCATGGAAGAACACCAATAAGCCAGTGACTCAGCCCCTGTAATAGGGTTAGAGGCAGAGAATCCCAGTGGTGAGAGGGGAACCGGCCAGGCAGAGACAGCAAGGGCGGTGCGTTGCTCCAGAGCCTTTCCGTTCACTTTCACACTCCTGGGCCACACTACACTCAATCATAGGACCTACTGAAGAGATGAGTCTTCAGTAAAGACTTAATGGTTGAGACCGAGTCTGCATCTCTCACATGGGTAGGCAGACCATTCCATAAAAATTGAGCTCTATAGGAGAAAGCCCTGCCTCCAGCTGTTTGCTTAGGAATTCTAGGGACAATTAGGAGGCCTGCGTCTTGTGACCGTAGCGTACGTGTAGGTATGTACGGCAGGACCAAATCAGAAAGATAGGTAGGAGCAAACCCATGTAATGCTTTGTAGGTTCGCAGTAAAACCTTGAAATCAGCCCTTGCCTTAACAGGAAGCCAGTGTAGGGAGGCTAGCACTGGAGTAATATGATCACATTTTTTGGTTGTAGTCAGGATTCTAGCAGTCGTATTTAGCACTAACTGAAGTTTATTTAGTGCTTTATCCGGGTAGCCAGAAAGTAGAGCATTGCAGTTGTCATGACGTTGGCCTCTTTGGGTACAGGAAGGACAGTTGACCCCCTCCCCTTCGTACCATCACCCAACCTACCTTCCCCCCAACCCAGGGTTGTAAAAAACCCTCTGAGGAGAATCTCCTACCCCATGTTTCATAGAGAGACAAAGGAAATTCTTCCAACTCATAGAATTGGAGAACCGAGCGACATGGGTGTGCTGGAGAAGGTATGGAAGATTGGTGAAGAACCCAGCTACGAACTGATCCGCTCGGTACCATTTTGTGATACTCAGAAGAGACAATATAGCCATATTACCATAAAACTGTTTATATAATAGACTCAGTTTAAGACTTGCCTCATATGGGTGTATGGAATGTATTGATAAGGATAAAGCTTTTGTAAGACATTGAGATGCTATGTACTGATGTAATGTGATAGAATTGTATTTCTGTAACCAAATCTAACTCAGTCATAGGCACGCCCCAGGGACATATACAGGACCAGGCGTCATTTGACCAGCCTGTTCGATGGGCACTATAAAACACTCCCTGATTTACATTTCTCCAGACCAGGCCTACACTCCGTTGGCTAATAGGTTGTACCTTCCAATTCCTCTACTGAAAGTGAACCATACCACGTGGTTAACTTTTAGACTATTGATACCGACAGAATAAGAACAAGTCTTTGATATTAATTATTAGTCTGCAGCTAAGTAAATTATATCATCGAACGCGAAGACCAACGAAACCACCATTCTATGACGACATTAATGAATGTCGCTCTGAAAGATCCATTCTAACCGAGAGAGAGAGAGAGAGAGAGAGAACGCGGACAAAACTCCCCAACAGAACTACTCTCCAACAAGAATCAGAACGACACACTGAGCGTAAATATATATATTGATTGCAATTGTTCCCGAATGAGTGAGCCTTCAATTGTCAATTGTTAATGAACTCTGTGTAAACTTCTCAGCTGACCATTTATGACCCATTGTTCAACAGGCCGACCAGCCTGTTTAGCCCACAAGGGCACATTCCGATACCAATCCTTTGTTGACGATAATTACTGTTTGTATGTTTTTCTGTTAATTACTTAGTGTAGTAAATAAATGATTTTAAGACAATTGATGTATGGATGATTTTAGTAAAGACTGTGTTCGTGCAGATACAATTTACGTTTTGGAATGAGACTGGACTAGAGGTAAATACACCATTTAAACTTAGAAGATAATCGACCTATACTATAATAGAATATAATATTATAGTACAGGAAAGTTATATTAGGAAAATTATAGCTTTGTAATCTGAATATTCTCCTTGGTGCCCCGACCTCCTAGTTAATTACAATTAAACGATTAATCAGTTTAATCGCGTGATAATAATTACAGGGAGCTAATTGATAAACATATCTTCAGTTTAATGGTACCCCCAAAGACACGACATATTGGAGCCCCCGTGCGAGGAATCTAAGATAGAATTGGACTTTGCTGTGAAATTCTATATATCAATTGTGCAAACAGAATTGTACAAACAGCCTGCTATGTAAACAAAGTGATTGTGCATTTTCCATTGAGAGAAGCTATTTAGAGTAGCTCCGGTCTTATGTCGATAGCAGTGAGGATTTAAATTCCAGATTTAGTCCGTTAGGCCAAACGGTAGTATTTCTGTCGGTAAATATGAACTTCTAGAGTAAGGTTAGAAATTAGAAGTTAACTGTCCGGGAACCGAGCCGAATAATTTGCCTACCGCACTAAGACTGTGGGCAGACCGTATGCGTATTTGTAGTTAAGTACCGTGTCGCTCCGGTCAACATAAACGCTAGCAGAATATGTTGAATGGGGTTAAGGTGAGACGTCACTAGAAAACCCACCCTTTCCATAAGGGAAAGGATCCTATTTTGGTGCTTGGAAGGATACTCCTGAACCAAGTAGCAATAGCTTAGCATTACAGGTAAGCTAACAGAGAGGGAACATTTTACCCTCCACCGTAACACGTTTAAAATTTCTCCGCTAGCGCAACTGAAGTCCGACCTTTGTACTTCCGTTTAAATTTCAGCATTCTGCACCCTGGTGGTGAAGAATTGCCAGTACATCTCTAGGGGAAATTCAAACGTGGAGCACGTCTCATTCAATTTAACTAACAAGTGAAATTGCCAGATTTACCTTTTCAAGTGGATCTTTCAAATAATATCCAAAATTGATTGGGCGTCTACAATGAGACATGATTAACTTTTTCCAAACTTAACTTTGATGAAGCAACCTCTCAGGTAATTCAAAGTTAATTCCCAGATAGCCTATACAGGTTTGATATATCATAAATAGATTAATCAGTAAAATCTGCTTTAGCAAAGCACATTCACCAAACCCATTACTGACGCTCAGCCCCAGGGAGGTGCGTACCCTAGTGGTGAAGGGTCCCAACATTTGAACTACGGTTTACACTTATGATATCCAATCAATGGAGATTGTATGGATTATCATCTCATTCAATTTATTTAGTTAAATTGTCGAACATACCTTTCTAGGTTCTTCCAACTAAATGAGACAACTTAAACTTTGCATGTTAACCTTGATGAAGCAACCTCTCAGGTAATTCAAAGTTAATACCCAGATAGCCTACCCAGGTAGGACTAATCATTGGCATTGATTAATTCAATTTGCTTTTGCAAATTCATTCACGTCCAACTTCCACAGTACTGTACAGTACTGATGGTTCATTAACGTCTATAAATAGATTAAAATCGTCTTTGCAGTTTTCCACATTCCAAAACCAAATTTTGGAAAATTAGGAAAAACAATTTTTTCCTTTCAAATGTTCTAATAATGTGCAAGCTATCAGAGGGGGTGGTTCCCACTCGCCTGCTAATTAGTGAACCTCCACCCGTAACTGGATTGATCTCTGTGTGTGTGTGTGTTGCGATAACAACCCTAATTATGCCATTAGTGGAAAAGCAGACAACAATGTTTTCCAAAATCAACCATCGGGCGCAGGCCTCGTAAAGGTTCTCTCCAGTCTAGCTCTGATGTCTTGCCATCCGAGATTGCCATCTGTCCAATACCGCAGTGCACAGCTGAAGCACGAGCAGGTAACGGTAGACATAAAGGGACAGGTGAAGAGAACCGGGAAACCAATCACAAATGCAGAAAAGGGAAAAATTCTGCTAGCTATGGAACTGCGTTCGAAAACTGAACAATTAAATGTCATTGCAAAAACGTACGACGATGAACAAGCACAAGCTCTTCAACAAAATCGTTTTCTACAGGAACAAAATCATATGCTACAGGAACAACTCGATTTAGCCAAAACTAAATACAATGATGTCCACGCCAAACTAGATAAATCTGAAGAGTTATCTACAAACAGGAGCGCTCAACTTGACAACATGCATGCTGTTTTGTTGAATGTTACTCAAAATAACACGGTGCTCCTCAAAGCGCTGCAGACCAAAGACGATCAGTTAATGAACACAATGACAAAGTTGGATGATAAATCAGCAGAACTTATTGAAGTCGCTGACCAAATGAATGATGAGAGAACTCAGGTGATGAGGTTGGAAATATTGATTTCTAAGCAAGCAGAGGAAATCTCATCACTGAATCTCTCGCTCCGTACTCAAGACCTCTATCTGCAAACCATGACAGATAAGTTTGAGACCGAAAGGAGCAGGTGTGACACTCACGTGTCCAAAATCAGTACTCTAAGCACTCAAGTGGACTCTGCAATGCAGCAGAATTCCACCCTTAGGTACCATCTGGAGGAAATCCAGAATGGTCACGCTCTACAGCGCGACTTCCCATCCAAGCAACCGGAGCCCTGTACTCACAGGAGTGAAGACAATAGGTTTCAGACCTTGCCTCCCTCATGTGTCCCTCAGTCTTCTCCTCTTGGCCCTTCGGCACTGAGTAATATGGCGCCTCTTGGCCAACAACAACAAGGCTTGGCTTCTTCTCTTGGCCTTTCGGCCCCAATTTCTCCACAGGATGAAGCCAACCCTCTCCGCCCGCTTGGCGCAGAATACCTTGACAAACTCGTCAAGAATTTCCCCACCTTTGACCCCGTTCCAGGTCAGCCAAACGATACTGAGACGTTCCTAGCTGACATAGAGGACGCGTTGGGTGGCTACCCGAATGCTACGGGTTCTGACAGGGTTTACCTGTTGAAGCGAACATCGAATAGACACGTGACGAGGTTCATTCATCTACAACAGCAACACGTGCTAAATGACTATGCTAAACTTGCCACAGCTTTGAAATTAGAATTCAGTGGTTCTGCGACTCGCAAACACGATAGCTCACTGGCTAACACCATCAAACAAGCTCGGAACGAACACCCACAAGCTTTCTATCATAGGCTTCGTTCAGCTTACTTTGGCCTACTCACAGAAACAGGAATGGAAGAGCTGTTACCATTCAAACAAATGTTTCTGTCGAACATGTATCCCACCTTCATTACCTACTTGGGCCCTGCAGCCCACGTTGGCTTGCCTATCTTACAACTCAGAGAGCTTGCAAGCACAGCTTTTGAGGCATCAAAAGTTCACAACGCTAAGAGCCCTGACCACTCAGTTTTGAAGTTTAACCAGGAGCACTCACTCCAGTTAGAGGGTGCATTATCAGGTATTGGAGCGTCTAGAGATGACGCACAACAACAGTTTCTACCACGAAACCATGATTCCAATAACCTCCGCGGTCGAAATAACTGTAAAGTACGTAGCCATCAACATGACTACCGCTACAATCAACCCGTTCGCTACGTTCCTGCACCCAACCCACAAAAAGTGTCAGAGCACAAGGGTAACAAAGGGTTGAAGGACGACCAAAACGTAGACCAATGTTCTCCAGAAGTCCCACTACGGGAAGAACTTAAGCGAGAACAATTTGGGAAAAGGGTAAAAGATAAGTCACAAGGACTAGACGGGGAATTACCGGACACCAGGTCCGCAGGAATTAACACCCATAGCATGGACGTTAAAGTTCAAATTTCTCCCGCTCTCATTCAAGACCCTATCCAGAGCCCGCTTGATCAAGAAACAAGCCCCCGGGCTCTGTCTATAGACTCTGATACAAAAGTTGCGAAGAAAAAGGTCAAACGCTTCATTAAAGCCAAGCCCACTCAAAATCAGAAAAGTCAATCTGCTTCCATCTTGAACAGACATGGCACATCACGTCGTTGCGAACGACCACTCCACTTTGTGGGGAATATGTCCACTAACCACGAATCTAAACGGCCATACCTGGAAACAGTCCTGGAGGACTGCTTAGCTTGTCATGCGCTAATTGATTCGGGTGCGACAATATCACTCATCTCTCAAACATTGTTTGATGATCTCAAAAGGGCTTTGAAGCCAACTAAACGTTGGTTAAAAGTGGAACGATGCGACACTAAACTTCGAGGGGTCACTCAGACTACCTCGCCTCTCACATTGAGAGTCATGCTGAAACTACACTTCCAGGACGTATCGCTCGTTCACCCTGTGTATGTTACCAGCCTCGAAACTGTAACCCTGCTACTTGGAGCAGACTTGATGGATCGGTTACTCCCATTGATGGATTGGAAAACCAACCAGGTATGGTCACAGGCCACAGTGCCTTCTCCACTGACCACACCGTCTCCCCCTAACGCTAGCTGCAACGCAGTCCTTCACGAGGGGTATCTGTCGAAAGCACCCCTCGAGAAAAAGACGTTTAGAAACCTCTTGGTACAAAATCCGATCCACGGAGATAGTACGATATCTCGACACATTCCATCAGCCAACCTGATTGACCATTCTTTTCATGATTTCGAGCCAGCTGTCTCTGTGAATAAGCAACTTCCCTCCTCCTTGCAGTCATGTAATACGGTAGTTGAGATGAACTTTTTTTTTAATCGCGTGATAATAATTACAGGGAGCTAATTGATAAACATATCTTCAGTTTAATGGTACCCCCAAAGACACGACACAGTAGTCCAACCTAGAAGTAACAAAAGCATGGATTAATTTTTCTGCATCATTTTTGGACAGAAGGTTTCTGATTTTTGCAATGTTACGTAGATGGAAAAAAGCTGTCCTTGAAACAGTCTTGATATGTTCTTCAAAAGAGAGATCAGGGTCCAGAGTAACGCCGAGGTCCTTCACAGTTTTATTTGAGACACTGTACAACCATCAAGATTAATTGTCAGATTCAACAGAAGATCTCTTTGTTTCTTGGGACCTAGAACAAGCATCTCAGTTTTGTCCGAGTTTAAAAGTAGAACATTTGCAGCCATCCACTTCCTTATGTCTGAAACACAGGCTTCTAGCGAGGGCAATTTTGGGGCTTCACCATGTTTCATTGAAATGTACAGCTGTGTGTAGTCCGCATAGCAGTGAAATTTAACATTATGTTTTCTAATGACATCCCCAAGAGGTAAAATATATAGTGAAAACAATAGTGGTCCTAAAACGGAACCTTGAGGAACACCGAAATGTACAGTTGATTTGTCAGAGGACAAACCATTCACAGAGACAAACTGATATCTTTCCGACAGATAAGATCCAAACCAGGCCAGAACTTGTCTGTGTAGACCAATTTGGATTTCCAATCTCTCCAAAAGAATGTGGTGATCGATGGTATCAAATCGATGGTATTTCGATGGTATTTATACCATATTATCAACTAACTAGATAAATAATAAACTCAATGCATAGCCCATTTGTGACTTGGTCCTAAAGTGCCATCTTGTGTTAATGGGGACAATGTTATTACAATGTTATGACAACTGTTATAGACTTCACCCATGAAACAACCCTCTAGTAAAGTACCAGATCATTATGCTATTGTCAAGTCCTAGGTAGGGACTTTAGGAAAATAGCTGATCATTGCTCAGTTTCTCTCACAGTGTGAGCTTGGAGCATATTACTGTCGGTTCATTAAACTGTGTATCAGTAGGAGTATTGTGGCAGAGTGTTGGCCCCTCTATTTATTGATGCGTGGACCAGGTCTCTCTTGAAAAGCTGAGTTAAAGCAAGTAGAAGTTAAGTAGAGCAGGATTGAGCTCAATTTACTTGGAACTTCTTTATAGAAAACAGTGTCTCTCTGTTTCCACTCTCAGGTGTCCCAGGCAGCAGCGGACCTGAAGACCTTCTGCCTGCAGAACGCCCATAAAGACCCTCTCCTCATGGGGGTGCCCTCCAGCGACAACCCCTTCAGACCCCCCAAGTCCTGCGCCCTCTTCTGAGGTGAGATGACAGTCTGATGTGGTAGAGTAGGCTTCAATTAACTCCCTCTCTATCTCTCTCTCTTCTGTCTCTTTCTTTCACACACAGACGTGCATGGACACACAGACACACACTCTCTCTCTCTGTCTCTTTCTGTCCAGCTTTCTTTCTCTACCTTCCTCTCTACCTGTTCCTCACTCTCCTTTTCTCTCTCTGTTTGCTAACCTTTGACCCTTCTGGCTTTGATTGTTACAAAGAGAGCGTAACCAATAGCAGCCATATCTCATCTACCTGCTGTGCCATTGATCTGATTGGACTCTATGCTTTCTCACTGCAGGCGATGGTGATGATTGCAGCTCATAAAACACGTCTGAACATTCCCCAAGGATGCCTTTCTTCTCCAAGCCCCTCGGCGTCTCCTACACCCTTCCCCACCACGTCCAGTCACTGAAGACCTCAATGCCAGAACACAATCACAAGCATTAACCCTATGCTGAGTGAGTTTTGACATGTGTTCTGTTCTGGATTTCTACAGCTCAATAAGGATAACATTTGCAGTCCTTTGTGTGTTGAGATCATTAGAATGAAAGCACTCCTCAAAGTATAAATATGGCAGTCTCAACCCCAATTCTCCCTGTAGTCTCTACCTTTTGTTACTTTTCTTTTACTCAAAGTGAAATTGAACTGTATTAGGTTTTACACATTGTTGTTGGTGAGTCTTTTAAAGTGGTTGACCCAATGCCATTACATGAGTATAGCCTACCGTATCATTGTTGTGAAGGTATGTTCAACACACTACAAGATATTACACCCGAGTTTGATCTCAGAGCTTGTTTTTCAAAATGGTGCTCAATTGGTTGCAAACACAATGCAAAGGTTCCACACAAACTCGCCTTAACACTGTCACTGTGATTTTTGTCAGGTGAAATTGTGAAGCATTTCGATAAGTGTAATTTATGATTCTCTGCTAAAAGTGTGGTGACTCCATGAGCGTCTCAAGAGAATTGAGTCTTTTGACAGAAATTTTGCGTGCATTCTCATGTGTTAAACACTCGACTACACTGTTAAGATCCTCAGTTGACAGTTAAACCACTGTGAAGCAAAATGTAATTAAAAAGAAAATGGTGTTACTATGTCTTGAAAAGAGTGACTCAGAGAAGATGTTAGAGGTTTCTTATGGGTGTTGGCATATAGAGATCTCAAACTCAGGTCATGCAAAAGATCTGTTTCAATGCTGATTTTGTGGTGTTGCTCAGTCAACATCAGAATAACGATATGAAGGATCATAACAAGAATATTAGGATTACTGTACTGACACTATAGATAATTATAGTTGCTGTGTATCATCATTATAAATAAGCCTGATATCAGGACACTCAGTGGAAAGAGACTGCTACTCCATTGGTGCCTCGAAGTTAAAGTAAGGACACATTATAAATGGTTTAAAGTCATTTGTAGGGTTCCCCACCCCTTTTACCTTTTACTCTTTGCGTACTGCTTCAAACTAATGTGCCTTAGTATGTGCCAAATTTCTGGTAATTTAAATGCCCCGATATATACACGAGACCTGTTGAGGCCTAAATCTGCATTTACTTTCCCACTTGATTAATCAGAAACACTTAAAGAGGACCTGAAGGAGTTGAAAAACAACACCAGAGAATGAGTAATGTTTAGGAACCATACTGTGTTCTTATTACAACATGAAGTGTTGCTAAAAACTGGAGAATAGCCCTTCAACATGTTCCAATACCCAGAAATATGTCTTCAATAATGTCCTCTGACATGACCACTGATAGGCAAAAGGACTAGGCCAACAGATTTTCAAAGTACTATTAGTCTTGCCTACCAAGTCCTTTCAAAACAGTGGCCATGCAGGAAAGGAGATGGAGGAACGCAAGCTCTTTTCACTATGGTGACAGAGACTGAGCTCTGAATTCCTCTGACGTTATAATAAAGTGAAGAGATAACTTTTGAGAACTACAGTGTCAATAATACATGGGGAAACCAGAGCACCTATTTTTACAAATATTAGTCACTGAAATGCTCTGGTGGAAGGATTCATACATGTGGAAAACACTGTCATTCTCTTGTGCCTTAACGTTTTTTTTGTGTGTGTATTTGTCTTAGAATGGTACCGTGACATGTATTGACTGAATAATTTAATAAATGTAGAATTTCACTTTGAACATCTCCTTGAGTCTCATGTGGTCCCGTGTGGCTCAGTTGGTAGAGCATGGTTTTTGCAACGCCAGGGTTGTGGGTTCGATTCCCACGGGGGACCAGTACGGAGAAAAAATGTATGAAATGTATGCATTCACTACTGTAAGTCGCTCTGGATAAGAGCATCTGCTAAAATGTAAATGTAATGTTTTATCAAGGAGTTTGTTAAGAGTGGCCCCCTGAAGCTGACTGGCCAGAACACACAAGAGTATCAGTGGTAGGCAACTCCTGTCCTGCGGGGACCTGAGTGTCTGCGGCTTTTCTTTTTCGCCTGGCTCTTAATTAATCCACTGATGCCATACCTGGTTTATAAATCAGATGCTGATTTGGAGAGAACAAAAGCCAGCAGACATAAACTCAGGCCCCCGTGGACCAGACTTACTCATCCCTGTCACATAGAATGCTGCTCAAGAAATACCAGTGCATATTTGCCAATAATCTGCCAGATAAACTGTATTTAGCCACTGCCCAAAGTTGTAGGTTTTGGTACTTGCTGCATGACATGTTACACAGCAGAACCAATATTATTCACCCAGATTTAACAGACCAGGATACGAAACGCAGCCTGGCTGACAGTCTGACATTTTTATTTAATTCAAACGAGTATTCAAGATCCCCTATTTCTCTCTTTGCCCAACTAACTATACTGTCTATGCTGAAACAGTGTATAGCAGTGACAACAGAAGTCAGTGCAAAGTCTACTGTATTTGCACTAAGCAGTTTGCCTCTCGGCCACAGAGTGGCGGTAAAGCTGCGTGTATCCCGTTTCCTGTCGTGACTGCACGTCCAACGCTGGATGTGAGCGCCACAGTGAGCTGTCTCTTCCCACAGATCGAAGATGGCGGTGTCGGTGTTTCCCGGCGTGCGGCTCCTCTCTATTGGAGACGCAAACGGAGAAATACAGCGTCACTCCGAGCAGCAGCCCCTAAGACTGGAGGTGAAAGCCACACAGGACGCGGCCCTGATCAACCTCTCCAACGGTGAGTTGACTTGAGACAGCTCTTCCATAGCCCGGTTCGGCCTGGGCTCCTGGTTAACTCCTGGTTAGCCAGAGCTAAATGCTAAAAAGCTATCTAGCTAACCGATGAGAGTGCCTGGTCTTGCACGTGTGTGCGTGTGGGGGTTCCACTTCAAAACCGACTGGTTCCACCTATAGAATCTAACGTAATGGGGACTGTTGTTTTCGCTTATCGCTATTAGCTAGCTAGCTAACATAACTTAGTTAGCTAACGTTACTTCTCCAGCACCACGACAGCGCACACTGTTGGTAGCTTAGCTAACTATAGGTGGTTAGCTTTAGCAAGCTTACTGCGCTCATTTCGTGGCTTGTGGACCACGTTTTTTCTTATCTATTTGTCTTGGGGAATATTCTTTAAAGTATTTATTTAATGCGAAGTAGTCTGTTTTAGCTCACACGAGACGTTTCCTGGACAGCAAGCTAAGTGTGACCAAGCACATTAGATACCCATCTACCCTTGTTTACTAATATCAACTTGCTAACAATTTAGCGCTAGATTGCTTTTCAATGATGCACTATCCTGCCCCACGGCTGAGCACGCTAGCCAGTTCGCTACACATTGACGCAGATAGCCAAAGCTAATTGACATGTTAACATGCTCTTTCATTTTTCCCCCAATAAGCTATCAGCCACACTACGCAATGGTTTGCCCTTAATGCCACATAGTTCTAACAGTTAAAACCAACTGCGTCATATGAGCATTGCCCTCTTTATTAGCTAGTTAAGTAGTTATGATAAAGCAAGATAACATTTGACCCTTTGAGATGGGTATCTTAAAAGTGTGTTTTGTTTTGGAACGTCGTCGTCTTTGCGCACAGATCATGCTAGTAGCGGTGCAAACAAGCAAGCTAACCCCGGTGGCTCGCGCGTGCTACTTTATGGTTATCTAATCTACTGTAGATGCCTAGCTGAGTGAATAAATATCGACAAACGAAATCGTTTAAAAAACAGTCTAAATATGAGTCGTTGTGTTTCGATGAGCTAAACCAGGCTCGTATTAGTTATTCATCTTTGTTCTCCTCTGAACAATAGCCAGCTAGTCCCCCACCTCCCTTCTCCCCTGTCGTTCTCTTGTGTGCTCGCGCTGAGCGCTTGCAGCTTTTGTTACACTGTGAGGCACAGATGGATGTCCCTTCCAAGAAGCCGTGATGTCCCTTGTTTTGATACAGTCAAGCTTGGGCTGTGGGGAAAGTGGAAATGTGTGTGTGGCAGGGTGTTTTTCAAGGTGTCCTATCAAAGTTGTATGATGTGTGTGATTGCTTGGTCCGGTCCATAGGCCCAACAGCCGTTTCCTCTTCCAACATTCCCATGATGGAAGATAAACGTTTCCACACCAGGCAGGAATGAACTCCCGATTGAATTGCTACATAGTCTCAAGTCATCTGACCAATTTTATGTTTTCCACTTGGAAAAATAACCTCAGTGTCTTGCCACACAATCGTTTTATTTTATTTTACCATTATTTAACTAGGCAAGTCAGTTAAGAACAAATTCTTATTTTCAATGACGGCCTAGGAACAGCAGGTTAACTTAACTGCCTTGTTCAGGGGCAGAACTACAGATTTGTACATTGTCAGCTCGGGGATTCGAACGGTTACTAGTTCAACGCTCTAACCACTAGGCTACGCTGCCGCCCCTATTTACATCTTGTCTGTGAGGGGCAATGCCTTGGCCCAGCAAAAATATCACAGTTTTGCTCTTCACTTTGACAAGTGTCTATTATGACCTAACATTAACCAGTTAGAACATTGACATGGCTATCATCTGGTTGTTACATATCTGTAACATGTCTATAGTGAGTCCTTGTCCCCCATCTGTCATTGTCATTTCCCACATAGACAGGCCACGTCTAGTGGAGAGAGATGGTTGTAGCCTACATATTTTAAAGCATGCACTCTATCTCTCAGCCCTTACATCGAACACACACTTGTTAAGCAACACACACACTCCCGCTCTCATATTTATCGCGGGTTAATCCAGTGTCAATAGCTAGTTTGGTCTGTTAATAAAACATGCTGCATCCCATCACAACTGCTAGATTAACCCATAGATTATCTCACTGCCATGCGGGCACAGCACTAGACCTACCTTGCCAATATATTGCTTTCACATATCCAGTCTTTAAAACCATGTGATCTTAATCATCCAGGAGTGTGTGTGAAATAGCTTCAACAGAAGAAATTACGCACTTTCCCTGGCTAAAGGAGGTTAAAAATAGCTCTTTGCTTGCTGCTATGGTTGAGATGCTTTAATACTTAGTCAATAAAGCGCTGTGTGTGATCAGGCCAGTTCTGTTAGCATGTTGTTCTTCATGTTGTGTGGCGTACGGTAAGCCACGTACTCCTGTGCCACGCTTATTCCATGAATGACCTGTTGTAGGCGTGTTGCCGGGCCCTAACTAATGTATGACTCCTCCCACAGCAGAGGAGACATGCGTGTTCAAGTGTTCGGTCTCCCGGGACACAGAGTGCAGTCGCGTGGGGAAACAGTCGTTCATCATCACGCTGGGCTGCAACAGCGTCCTGCTACAGTTCACCTCACCTGCAGGTAGCTAACCCCCGGCAACCACCGGCGCTCTTTCTCAGAGAATGCTGTCATTGTTTGTCTGTCTGTTTTTTCCGTCTGTCTTTGACTGCCTCCCAGTAGGCTATATCTGTCTCTGTCATTGACCCTCTGTCTCCTATGTGTCTGTGTCTTTGACTCCCTGTCCTAGTGCACATGTTCCTGTCCTCATAAAGAGATTCTTATTGTTTCTCATACTTGTCTTGCCTCTGTCATCCTTGTGAACTGTTATAATTGGTTATTACCGTGCGTTGGAGTTCTCCCCATTATGACTGGCTTAGGACCGTTTATAACTTATGTCTGATTTGTCCTGCTTATAACCTATTATGACTATCTACTCAGAGTTCTCATCGTTCTATAACCTCCTGAAGAACTGCCGCGGCCACAGTGGAGAGCAGTCGGTCTTCAGCGACAGGACAGAGGAATCATCCGCAGTACAGTACTTCCAGGTGCACACGCAGAATCTGCCATGCATTGCAATAATTTATTTATTCCAACCTTTATTAGTTCAGTGACAATATTAAAACACCTCATGAAAAATAATCTGTTCTGTCTCTTTATTTTCCTTTCTCTCCCTTGTTCTCTCTCTCTCCTTCGCTCCTCCAGTTCTATGGCTACCTCTCCCAGCAGCAGAACATGATGCAGGACTACGTCAGGACAGGAACCTATCAGAGGGCCATCCTCCAGAACCACACAGACTTCAAGGACAAGGTCCTGATGCACTGTCCTGGGACTTAAATATAGCTTGTTCTGAATTGAGTCCTTTGCTGTATTTGAAACTAAACTGTTGTTTAATTGGTTTGGGCAGTAGACACTGTTGTATTTCATTGATGTCTTTATCAGGGATGAATTAGGATCCATTCCCCTCTCTCTCTCTAGGTGGTGTTGGATGTGGGCTGTGGTTCAGGGATTCTGTCGTTCTTTGCTGCTCAGGCTGGGGCCAGGAAGGTCTACGCTGTGGAGGCCAGCACCATGGCCCAGCACGCAGAGGTAACAGACACACTAAACTATGTTGAAATTAAGTGACCTATATATTTTCAATTAACTGCACTTTTTCTGTCCCGCAAATTGATTTTGACAAACTAATCTGTGCAGTCCTCTGTTGAATTTCAACAGCCCTCATGCTGAAAAGTTTGCCACCCCTGCTCTAACCCTATCCTCGTTTTGACATGCTATGTAGCCATAAGTCTGGCAGATGTATCAGTGTCACTCTAATACACACACACACTAACCCTCTGGTGTCCCCTCCACTAGATCCGGAGGAACTCTAACCCTCTGGCATCCCCTCCACTAGGTCCGGGTGAACTCTAACCCTCTGGTGTCCCTTCAATTAGGTCCGGGTGAACTCTACTCCTCTGGTGTCCCCTCCACTAGGTCCTGGTGAACACTAATCCTCTGGTGTCCCTTCCACTAGGTCCTGGTGAACACTAATCCTCTGGTGTCCCTTCCACTAGGTCCTGGTGAACACTAATCCTCTGGTGTCCCTTCCACTAGGTCCTGGTGAACACTAATCCTCTGGTGTCCCTTCCACTAGGTCCTGGTGAACACTAACCCTCTGGTGTCCCCTCCACTAGGTCCTGGTGAACACTAATCCTCTGGTGTCCCTTCCACTAGGTCCTGGTGAACACTAATCCTCTGGTGTCCCTTCCACTAGGTCCTGGTGAACACTAATCCTCTGGTGTCCCCTCCACTAGGTCCTGGTGAACACTAATCCTCTGGTGTCCCTTCCACTAGGTCCTGGTGAACACTAATCCTCTGGTGTCCCTTCCACTAGGTCCTGGTGAACACTAATCCTCTGGTGTCCCTTCCACTAGGTCCTGGTGAACACTAATCCTCTGGTGTCCCTTCCACTAGGTCCTGGTGAACACTAATCCTCTGGTGTCCCCTCCACTAGGTCCTGGTGAACACTAATCCTCTGGTGTCCCTTCCACTAGGTCCTGGTGAACACTAATCCTCTGGTGTCCCTTCCACTAGGTCCTGGTGAACACTAACCCTCTGGTGTCCCCTCCACTAGGTCCTGGTGAACACTAATCCTCTGGTGTCCCTTCCACTAGGTCCTGGTGAACACTAATCCTCTGGTGTCCCTTCCACTAGGTCCTGGTGAACACTAATCCTCTGGTGTCCCTTCCACTAGGTCCTGGTGAACACTAATCCTCTGGTGTCCCTTCCACTAGGTCCTGGTGAACACTAATCCTCTGGTGTCCCTTCCACTAGGTCCTGGTGAACTCTAATCCTCTGGTGTCCCTTCCACTAGGTCCTGGTGAACACTAATCCTCTGGTGTCCCTTCCACTAGGTCCTGGTGAACACTAATCCTCTGGTGTCCCTTCCACTAGGTCCTGGTGAACACTAACCGTCTGGGGGACCGTGTGGTGGTGATCCCTGGTAAAGTAGAGGAGGTTACGCTACCTGAGCAGGTGGACATCATCATCTCAGAGCCCATGGGCTACATGCTCTTCAACGAGAGGATGCTAGAGAGCTACCTCCACGCCAAGAAGTTCCTCAAGCCTAGCGGTGAGACAGAGGGAAGGTTGGAGGGAGAGCATAGAAAGGGGTAGAGTGGGAGGGAAGGAGAAAGGGAGAACATGTCAAAAGGTCTGACGAATATTTTGAATCCCAAGCAGTAAATAATATTAAAGTTTACATTTTAAAACTGAGAGACAGATTCATCATGACTAGCCACTGGTGATTGTACCATCATTAACTGACTTCATGTGTGTCGCAGGTAAAATGTTCCCCACCATCGGTGACGTGCACCTGGCCCCATTCACAGACGAACAGCTCTACATGGAGCAGTTCACCAAGGCCAACTTCTGGTGAGTAGGAGGGGAGGGAGGAGAGAAACAGGGAGAGTAGGAGGAAGGATGGGGTTGGAGGGACGGAGGGGGAAATGGCAAGAGAAGAAGCTCGGAGTGGAAGCAGTGAATGTACGGAGATATCAGTCACTTTTCATTGGGCTGCTGTAGTTGATGGGATTGAGTTGATGATAATGATTCTCTCACTCCCTCATTCAGGTACCAGCCTTCCTTCCATGGTGTGGACCTCTCAGCCCTGCGAGGCGCAGCGGTGGACGAGTACTTTCGCCAGCCCATTGTGGTACGTAGAATTCTCAATTATATGTCAGCCTCTTGAACACCTATCTTCTGACATTGCCTGCACCTCCCACCATGTCGATTAAAGCGATTTCCCCCCCCCCCCCCCCCCCCCAAACATTTCCTAGTTAACCGACCCCCCCCCCCCCCCCAAGATGATTGGGGTGCAGGGGGGTCGGTTAACTAGGAAATGTTTATGGGAGGGATGTTTAGTCAGGGGTTATGTGGGGACGAGCTGTTTGTGGAAAATTGGGTTGCATAGTACGGACTGGCCTGTGTGTTTGTTTATGTCTAAGGGTGGTACATGAGGTGTGTGTGTTTATGGGCAAACGCTGATGCAGGATAGGAGATTGACTGTATGGGAGTGTGTGTTTGTGGTAGAAGATACCACCGTCACACTGTGTGTGTTATGACAGCTGGGATAAATAAGTTGGATGCGGTCTGAGTTGAGGATCCCAATGTTTTCGCCCAGTTCAGCTCCCCCAGTCTAACACCACAGAACCAACAGTGAGGTTTCAACAGTACTATCACTGCTCATAAGGGGTATTCATTGAATTCATCTCAACCCTTTTATCACACACAGCGACATACCACACACACATCATTTTCCAGCGGTAGTCATCTGGGTAGGCCTCCTCCGTGCCTGCTCCTCTGTTACTCTGCTGGGAGAGCCAGGCCCGGCCGGAGTGCCTGGTTCTGGGTACAGCCTCTGTTCTAGATCATTCAATTAAGGCATAGACTGTCTTCGTACCCACTCTAGCCAATGCTGCCGTAAAACATTTCAACCTCACTGGGACTTACCTGGATACTCTTGCTTCCCTCTTTCCCGTCTCTCTCCTTCCTCCTTTTTCTTTCCCTCCCCCTCTCAGGACACATTTGATATCCGTATCTTGATGGCCAAGTCTGTCAAATACACAGTTAACTTCCTGGAGGCCAAAGAGGAGGATTTGTACAGGTCTGTGTGCGCTGTCTGTGTGTGTTATTCCCTCATATTTATTATTGAATTGTTATTCATAGATTGAGTTGAGAATTGAGATGCGTAGATACATGTTACTGAATGTGGGGATGTCCTACTTCTCTAATATGGGGCTACTTCTGATTTTGAATTTCCTACATCAGCAAAAATACTACATAATTCCTTCTAGTGTGTAAAAATAACCTTAAAGCAGCAAGACTCTTAGTAGGAACGATAACAAAGCGAATTCCCCACCCTTTCTGTAAAAAGCGGAGGGATGGGGCTGGAGAAATGGAACCACTCTCAAATTCATAGACTGAGCTATGGATGCAAGGACTGACCATCCATGATATGAGAATTATAGTTTTAACCATGTTTTGATTATATATATTGTTTACATTTACTTTGTTTACAAACATTGGAGTAAAACAAACTTATATTTTGGGTTCTGATGGAGTGTGACAGTTGAACTAAGCTCATGATGCATTTATAAATTATATTCTTCAAGACTCAGTGGGTATATATCATTAATTTATTAGTCCAAAAAAATTGATGTAGCAACAGCTGATTGCCCCTTTAACTAGACTAACACTTATCCCACTCTTTTCTCTCTTTCCCTCTCTCTTCCTTTCTCTCTCGCTCTCTCTTTCAGGATAGAGATTCCCTTTAAGTTCCATATGATGCACTCAGGGCTGGTGCACGGCCTGGCCTTCTGGTTTGACGTAGCGTTCATGGGATCAATGTAAGTCGGCCTGAGCTGCCTTAACCAGGGCAGAAGTGTGTGTGTGGTCAGGAGTAGAATTTGATCACTTGATTCCAGGACTCTTGACCCATATGGATGCTGACTGTAGCTACACCGTCAATTTCCTTTTTCTTTCATCACTTGTTTTTTTCCCCTTTTTTTTCTCACAGACATTGTTATAAACACAAAGACAGAAAGCGGGTGCAACTTAAAAGCAATACAATATTGTACAATACATTCACTATAGAAACATTTCACAATAAGTTGTAAATGTCTGTTCCTACTGAATATCTGACCATGCTTGTACTGTAGTAGGATGACGCTGATTGAACCTTCAAGTATCCTGACCTCTAACCCCCCCCCCCCCCTCTCTCTGCAGGGTGACAGTGTGGCTCTCTACAGCCCCCACAGAGCCCCTGACCCACTGGTACCAGGTCCGCTGTCTGCTCCAGTCACCCCTCTTCACCAAGGCAGGAGACACACTCTCCGGCACAGCACTGCTCATCGCCAACAAGAGGTGAGTGACTGTAGAGGGATTTACTGGGGGTCTGTTGGGGATGGGAGGCTTTGGTGTTAGTGTGTTGTCATTCACCTCTAGGCCCAGACTTGTTATATTATGACACATCTGACTGAATGTGTGTGTAGGTGATATACAGTGAGCTCCAAAAGTATTGGGACAGCAACAATTATTTTAAAACATTGCCTCATACAATGACTATGGGGATAAAGTGCAGACTGTCAGCTTTAATTTCAGGGTATTTTCATCCATATCGGGTGAACAGTTTAGAAATTGTTTCCAATTATTTTGTGCCCAATTGAAATTAATGGTAAATAATGAATTGTCACTTTTATTGTAAATAACAATATAATGTTTCTAAATACTGTGGATGCTACCATGGTTACATATAATCCTGAATGAATCGTAAATAATGATGAGTGAGGAAGTTAGTGTAACCTCATGCTAACCTCTCACCACTACAATAACAGGGAAGGTTAGCATTTGGTGGGGTGGGGGGTCGTGGATGATATTTGTGCGTCTGCAACCTCATGTATCAAAACAACAAAATGTCTCACTGCCCCAGTACTTTTGGAGAATTGAGATGCCCCAATACTTTTGGAGCTACCCAGTGCCTTCGGAAACTATTCAGATCCCTTGACTTTTTCTAAATTTTGTTAGGTTATAGCCTAAAATGTATTAAATAAAAAAACATCTCAGCAATTTACACACACCAGCCCATAATGACAAAGTGAAAACAAGTTTGTTGAAGTGTTTGCAAATTTATTTAAAAAAATACATAAACTTACCTTATTTACGTAAGTATTCAGACCCTTTGCTATGAGACTCGAAATTGAGCTCAGATGCACCCTGTTTCCATTGATCATCCTTGAGCTGTTTCTACAACTTAAATTGGAGTCCACCTGTGGTAAATTCAATTGATTGGACATGATTTGGAAAGGAACACACCTGTCTATATAAGATCAGACAGTTGACAATGCATGTCAAAGCAAAAACCAAGCCATGAGGTTGAAGGAATTGTCTGTAGAGCTCCGAGACAGGATTGTGTCGAGGCACAGATCTGGGGAAGGGTACCAAAACATTTCTGCACTATTGAAGGTCCCCAAGAACACAATGGCCTCCATCATTCTTAAATGGAAGAAGTTTGGAACCACCAAGACTGGAGCTGGCCTCCCAGCCAAGCTGAGCAATCGGGGGAGAAGGGCCTGGGTCAGGGTGGTGACCAAGAACCCGATGGTCACTCTGACAGAGCTCCAGAGTTCATCTGTAGAGATGGGAGAACCTTCCAGAAGGACAACCATCTCTGCAGCACTGCACCAATCCGGCCTTAATAGTTGTGGCCAGATGGAAGCCACTCCTCATTAAAATGCACATGACAGCCTGCTTGGAGTTTGCCAAAAAGCACCTAAAGGACTCTCAGACCATGAGAAACAAAATTCTCTGGTCTGATGAAACCAAGATTGAACTCTTTGGCCCGAATGCCAAGTGTCACATCTGGATGAAACCTGGCACCATCCCTACGGTAAAGCATGGCGGTGGCAGCATCATGCTGTGGGGATGTTTTTCAGAGGCAGTGACTGGGAGACTAGTCAGGATCGAGGTAAAAATGAACAAAGCAAAGTTCAGAGAGATCCTTGATGAAAACCAGCTCTAGAGCACTCAGACTCTTAAGCACACAGCCAAGACAACGCAGGCGTGGCTTCGGGACAAGTCTCAATGTCCTTGAGTGGCCCAGCCAGAGTCCGGACTTTAACCCGATCAAACATGTCTGGAGAGACAAGAAAATCATATCAAATTGTGAAACTGTGAAATGCATACTTACAAGTCCTTAACCAACAATGCAGTTTTAAGAAAATACCAATTTTAAAAAAGTATGACATAAGAATAACTAATAATTAAAGAGCAGCAGTAAATAACAATTGCTATATACGGGGGGTACCAGTACAGAGTCAATGTGTGGGGGCACCTACGTCAAGGTAATTGAAGTAATATGTACATGTAGGTAGAGTTATTAAAGTGACTATGCATAGATAATAACAGAGAGTAGCAGCAGTGTAGGGGGGGGGGGGGGGGGGTTGGCAATGCAAATAGTCTAGGTAGCCATTTGATTAGATGTTCAGGAGTCTTATGGCTTAGGGGTAGAAGCTGTTTAGAAGCCTCTTGGACCTAGACTTGGCGCTCCGGGACCGCTTGCCGTGCGGTAGCAGAGAAAACAGTCTGAGTAGGGTGGCTGGAGTCTTTTACAATTTTTAGGGCCTTCCGCTGAAACCGCCTGGTATAGAGATCCTGGGTGGCAGGAAGCTTGGCACCAGTGATGTACTGGGCCGTACGCACTACCCTCTGTAGTGCCTTGCGGTCGGAGGCCAAGCAGTGCCATACCAGGCAGTGATGCAACCCGTCAGGATGCTCTCGATGGTGCAGCTGGCAGCTTGTAGAACCTTTTTGAGGATCTGAGGACCCATGACAAGCATGCACCCCTGAGGGGCCCCCATGTTGAGGATCAGCGTGGCGGATGTGTTGTCACCTGCCCTTACCACCTGGGGGTGGCCCATAAGGAAGTCCAAGATCCAGTTGCAGAGAGGTGTTTATTTAGTCCCAGGGTCCTGAGCTTAGTGATGAGCTTTGAGGGCACTATGGTGTTGAACGCTGAGATGTAGTCAATGAATAGCATTCTCACATAGGTGTTCCTTTTGTCTGGGTGGGACTGGGCAGTGTGGAGTGCAATAGAGATTGCATCATCTGTGGATCTTTTGGTGCAGTATGCAAATTGGAGTGGGGTTAATGGTATTGATGTGAGCCATGACTAGCCTTTCAAAGCACTTCATGGCTACAGACGTAAGGGCTACGGGTTGCTAGTCATTTAGGCAGGTTACCTTAAGTGTTCTTGGGAACAGGGACTATGGTGGTCTGCTGTGCAGCAACGCTCCCCATCCAACCTGACAGAGCTTGAGAGGATCTGCAGAGAAGGGAGAAACACCCCAAATACAGGTGTGCCACGCTTGTAGTGTCCTACCCAAGAAGACTTTAGGCTATAATTGCTGCCAAAGGTGCTTCAACAAAGTACTTAGTAAAGGATTTGAATACTTATGTAAATGTCATATTTCAGTTTTTTTTAAATTGTATATAAATCAGGAAAAATGTCTACAAACTTGTTTTTGCTTTGTCATTATGGGGTATTGTGTTTAGATTGAGGGATAAAAATAAAAAAAAATCTGTGTAACAAAATGTGGAAAACGTCAAGGGGTCTGAATACCTTCCGAAAGCACTGTATATATGTGTGTTACAGATGTGTGCTTTCTGAATCTGTGCTTCTCTGTCTGTCTGTGTTGGTCTGTGTTAATCTATCCACCTCCCTTCTCACCTCCTCCCATACCAATCCCCGGCTCTCTTCCCTCCTCACAGACAAAGCTACGACATCAGTATTGTTGCCCAGGTGGACCAGACAGGCTCCAAGTCCAGCAACCTCCTGGACTTGAAGAACCCCTTTTTCAGGTGAGTTAGTCTGTTCCGCTGCCCTCGGCCTGTGCCATTCAGGATAACGAGGGGGGGAAGGGGAGCTCCCTCTCATGGCGTGTATGTTGTTGTGTATGTGTGTGTTTTTGTAGGTACACAGGCAGCACCCCCACCCCCCCTCCTGGGTCGCACTACACCTCCCCCTCTGAGACCATGTGGAACACTGGGGGGGCCTACAGCATGAGCCAGGGCATGGCTGTGTCAGGTAAATACACACACATAGAGGACACCGGTAGAGGACACACACACAGAGGACATACCCACACACACTGCACGGGGCAGAACCCACACACACACACTGCATGAGGCAGAACAATGCTGTGACAGGTAAACACACAGACGATACACACACAATCTGACCCATGATAGCATCATCAGGCGAAAGGCATCCATACAACATCATGACCAAATGTCTTACTAAACTGTAGGGATATCACAGAATAGAGCAGGCTAACAGAGCAGCTGATAGGCGGGGGATGCATGCTCTCTCTGAGGGGAAAACGGTGTGTGAGAGAGAAAGGATGCTTATGCTTCTCCTGTGCTTTTCTCCCATTTCGCTCCTTCTCTCTCCATCTCTCTCATTCTCTCTCCTCCCCATCTCACTCTCTTCCCCGTCTCATCCTTTCATCTCTCTCTCTCTCTCAGGGATGCCTACAGCCTATGACCTCAGTACGGTCATGGGCAGCGGCTCGACGGTGTCCCACAACAACCTCATCCCCCTCGGTAGGATACTACGGACTGACTGACAGACAAGCACAGACCGTGTGACTGACTGTATGTGTTTGCACGTTTGTGTGTGCGTTAATACACAGTCTCACTATTTCCTCTGTTCCTGCCCTCAGTGAACACAGGGATAGTGAATCACACCCACTCCAGGATGGGTTCCATCATGAGCACCGGAATCGTCCAGGGTACGTCTCTTTATACACTATACAAGGGTTTCCCAAACCGGGTCCTGCCCCCCCCCCCCAAGTGCACGTTTTTATTTTTGCCCTTGCACTACACAGCTGATTTTAAAGAATGAACTCCTCATCAAGCTTTGATTATTTGAATCAGCTGTGTAGTGCTAGAGCAAAAACCAAAACGTGCACCCGGGCGGGGGGGGGGGGCAGGACAGAGTTTGGGAAACCCTGCACTAAACTACACCAGGTCAAGTTTCTGAACGCCTATCATTTGTGTAAATGTAGTGGATGGATTCTGAAGTGTGACATAGTTGGTCCACAACCAATCAAGGGAAGGTGATAACTCTTTCCCTCTCTCTCCCATTTTCTCCCCCTCACTCTTTCCCCCCCATCTCTCCAGGAGCTTCTACTGGCCAATCAGGTCCTAGCAGCAGCAGCAGCTCTAACCAGCAGCAGCAGAATTATCCCGTCACCAACCAGTTCACCATGGGGGGACCCGCCATCTCCATGGCCTCTCCCATGGCCATCCCTAGCAACACCATGCATTATGGGAGTTAAGACCTCGTCACCCTTCACCTCCGAACCCCTGCATGACCTCTACTAGCACCTCCCCCCGACCGACCACAGCCAGAACCAGAATACCAAAACCAGTGCTGTCGTGTTGTCCCTTCAGCACCTTTCTTTCTCCTTTACTGTCCATCTCTCTATCACTGGAGTTATTCTCTCATATCCGTCCCTCCCCGCCGCTGTCTCCGTTTTGAGAGCTGTTCCCCGTCTCCCTCCCTCCCTCTCATCGTGCAGCAGCTGCTATGATATCACCAGTCCAGCCAGAGGGTGGCAGCACCTCTACGTTCAACTGACAGACTGATCAGCACAAAGAATTGGCAGTTTTTCTGAATGGAGAGCTGAACTGAACTTTGTTTGACTGGACCTTTTTATGCTTTACAGACACATGTACACCTACACACACACATTGAACACAGAGCTTTTGTTGCAAAGAATAACTCATTGCACGACTGTACAGCAGGTATCATCTCCTTTATCTGGGTTCCCTCCCTCCCTTTTGGACATTCCACCTCCCCTAGTACCAGTGTGATGCCCCCCTCATCCACCAAACAAATACCCAACCCCATCCACTACAGCCAGTCGCTATCCCCCCTCCCCTTATCGCTGGATTGGATGTCCCCCACTACAGATCTGCACTGAAAGGACGGGGCTTTCCTGTACAGTTGAACACCCCTCACTGACGCCATTTTGTTTTCATAGAGGCACTTCTCCACCTGCCTGTAGAGCCTCTCTCCTTAAACGGCCCCATTCCAGAGCGATAGCTAGCTCCTCCCCCAAGGTGTTTGTCTGGTCATCCATAGTGGTAGTCTTTAGCCCAGTAGACCTAGGCTATCTCAAAAGGACACCCTATTCCATATACAGTGCTCTACTTTTTGACTAGAGCCACATGGACAAATGAAGTGCACTGTATAGGGACTAGGGTGTCATTTGAGACGTAGCCTCGATGTCAGTGTGTAGGAGATCTTGACGAACACCAACTCTGGAACTCTGTTAGAACCTCACCTCCGATTTACTTGTGAGGTGTGTTGTCCAAAGCCAATAAGCTTCGAGAACACAGCAGCAGACCCGGCCCCCCACTCCCCTTCATAGCCAATCAGGGTTGCAGTGAGCCGATGGTATTGGTGGAAGCAGGATGAACTGACAGTATGGACCAAGGACACTGATGTCGGCCGTTGGAGCAGCTGTATCCTAGTTTACATTCTTCCCCCGATTCCTTTCCTTCATTTTGAGACTGCCGTTCAGACTGAGGTGGGGAGTTTGGGAGTCACCTTTTTCCCTCCTCACTACCTATGATATCCAGACTCTAACATATCTAAACCTCTCCTCCCTCCTTTCCCGGGCAAGTCGATTGCCCAACCTTCAGACAAAGACTTAATGGACATTGTATGCATTGCTTCCAGTCACAATTTGTGGACTGAGTTTAATTACATTTTTTTGATTTAGCAAGTTTTATGAAGAGAAAATGTCTTGCTAGTTTGTAGGGTTAACTTTTCAGTTGTCTTTATTTCTTTCACAGAAAAGCAACAAACAAAAAACAAGTATAAAAGGAGTAAATTAAATGTTGGTGGAGAAGTCCCCAAAAAATCTTTGGATCAGGTCTTATAATTAACTTGATATTACAGTTAGAATTTTAACACCAATGTTGTGATAGTTGCTAGCTTAGCATTCAAACACTAGTTTCTCTGTGAACTCAATTGATGGAAAGTGCATCAGGAAGACTGCCGTCTCCTGTTCATTGTTTTTATTGCTCAAGGTAAGAAATTGCCACAGATCTAGGATCAGATTTTCCTAACCAAAACCAGCAGTTAGGGACGACTAATGAAATCTGATTTTATAACGTCACCTTGAGGGTAAGTCAAATCCTGTGCCTTACACTATGAGCCTACATGGTCAGCAGACATTGACGTGCCCAATTAATGTCCAAGCGCACACAAAGCAACTACCTCTGGAGTGCTCGGCTGTCCCATAAATCTCAGGGATCATTGCTTGGCTAGCACCTCTGAGGCTTCAGGACAAACAAGAATCCATGTACAGTAAGCAGAGCACTGACAACTTGAGGGCTGGAACCAATGCTGCATACCTGGGATCTCTCAACTTCCTCATATGAAATGGTGGATATTTCGCAGCCTTCATCTCCAGCCCCTAGTTGTGCAGGCCTTTGTCCCAGCCCAGTACCTACCAACTAATTAAATCAGATGTGCTGGACTGGAACAAAAGCCTGCCAAGACACAGCCCTCAGGCTGTAGTCAACACCAAGAAGACGAAGCAATTCAGACTAGAATGACAGTTTATTCACACAAACCCAGAAGTCTAAACAAAGAGGAAATAAAAAAGGCAACACAGGAAATAATTAAATACACTGACAAACCCTTTCCTTAATTTACAAAAAGAAAAAGTGTGGATACATTAGTCAGCACAGTACTACACATGTTCCAGGTCATAGAAGTGGTTTGAGTTCTAGAACAACCCTTTTCAATCTCACAGTTCGGAGGTGTACAATCTCACCCACAGAGGGCTGACATGGGTGTAGTAGGCCTTGGTTCCAGCCAAGCTGTAACATACCTGTTGATCCAACTCATCAAAAGGTTTGATTGTAGACTGATCGGTAGAGTCGGGTGTTTTTGCTTGGCTGGAACAAAAGCATGCACAAGGTTGGCCACCCCAGTATTAGTTAAACATTCATACAGCATTTCCCTTCAATAGGTGCATCTCAAGATCAGACTGCAGCTGAGGAGTTCAAGTCTAAAGAATTCCTTTCCTTGATCTGCACTGACATGACAGAACTGAGCTGGGTAGAGCAGATCTCATATGCTTCCTCCTTGCCTGTTTTTTTTTAGTGCAGATAAAAGTAGAGATAAGAGGAAGTCTCTTCCGACTATTGAGGTGCACCCAACTTCTCCATGATAAATATTGATGTATTGCAATATACAAGTGCAGAATAAGCAAGACATTTCCCCCAATGCAATCCCCATAATTTGTTTATACTCATAGGCCTCTATCCTTGTCCCTTCTCTTTGTGATAACATATGTAATCAATTGCACAGCACTTTTAATGGGCTGCTGGTCCAGTTAAGTCCATAATGTACTAGAGTAGGGCTCACACACCCAGAACCTCCAACGTTATGGATACCTTTCTGACCACTTGTCGGTCCTCTGTGTATGCTTATTATTGGTTAGAGCATCAGAGTATGCAGGCCCTACTTTGCTACATCTCCTTCTCTGATCTGAAAGGACTGGATCATGTGTGACCCACTGAGCTGAAAACACAAAACAACGTCCACACGGGGGTCGTAAACTCTGATTTCATCCAACGTTTCCCTTGACTCATATCGTCCTACTCACATGACAACGATGTAGTTAGTCAATGGCGAGATCGCTATCATCCGTTTGGCAGTTAGCCAGCTAGCTACTATTCCAATGCTCAGAGTAGGTAACAAAAGCCTAAACCTTTTATCTAGTCCTTTCAGATTCCCCAGTGGTCTCAAACATTGACTATGAGAAGAGGGCATTAAGTGTTGGGACACATCTCCCTCCCTCTGGTTCCTCTTGGTCAGTGGGTCTTGTTGGTAAATATTGCTGCTGTGTGGTTGGGTGCGAGTGTAGGAACTGGTGTGTGAGTCGCTGTCTGGAAGAAATACATCTGAAAGACAGCATAAAGGGTTAGAACCTTAACGTGATTTAACAAAGAACTATGAGGTTTATAGCTAGCCATAGACTATGAAGTAGGGTGATGGAGATGAGACATGAAACATTTCCCCTGAGGGGCATACAGCTGAGACATTACCATTTAGATTATGATTAGGGCCTGGTTCAAACATTTTTAAAGTCCATCCTTCCCTGGATAAGTGAAATGAGGACTCTACTTTCTATATTCATGTCAAGACCATGATTACTGCTTCTTCAAAGTATTTGAACAGGGCCTAGGAGGATGGGGCTAGGTAACTTCTACCCATAGCACTCTTATAGTGGGCTCTTACCTTGCAGCCAATTGATAGCAGCGCATGGAGAACGACGATTGTTGCCACGGTGGCAAAAGCAGTCACCTTGGTGTCATCGCGGACGACGGGCCAGAAGGTGAGCACCAGGACCGACCCAGAGATCACCATGGCGACCAGGATGAGGAGCCATCGGAGCCATTCGAATGGTAAGATCCACAACACCTGAGAGGGAGGTGATTGGTTTGTTGCTTGAGAATAAAATGTTCTGCATTAATTGGTTCAGATTGGGTCCCAATCAGATAGAAATATACTATGATGAACAGGGTCATATTCACTAGGCACAAAAACATAAAACTATGAAACTGTAAAGTAGGTACCATCTGAACTTCATTTTCCATTGCAAAACATTTAGCTAGGGGGATGAATGTTTTGCTAGCTGAATACGACCCAGACATTCACTAGTGTGTGTCTGCTGACTCACTGAGGTGGGGATGTAGATGAAGAGGGAGTAGCCGTAGACACACACCGTCTCCAGGAAGGAGTAACCACTCTGCTGCCTCTCCTCCCTCTGCCTCCAGGTCAGGAAACCCCATACACCCAGGGGCACCAGCCAGGCATACAGGAAGATCACTACTGCAGCTATCGTCACTGAGGGAGTGAGAAAAAGCAAGAAACATCAACACTGCTTTTTGCATGTAATATAACATGGTCTTGAAAAAGGCCTCTGTGCTGAAACTTAAAGATAAGTCAACAATCCCCTTTTTTTATGTCTATATAGCAAATCTCACATGAAACCATTGAGAAGGAGCCAAGCTGTAACCCCCAGGTACCATACCTCTGTGGAACTGGGGTCTGTAGTGGTAATGGGTGCTCCCCAGAGAGTTCAGAAAGGTGGACAGGTTTCCACTGATGGCCAGAGAGAACACCAGCGTCACGCAGATCCAGAAGGGACCTGGACATATGGGGGACCAAAAGGTAAGGTTAGTCTGGTTAGAGGTGGTTCACATTACAACCTAAGATATGCAGAGTTTGGCAAACTGTCTTCCAGTTTTACGGCAATAAAAGTTAACATTCTAAGGTCCATTCTAATTCAGATCTAACTATCTAGGAACAATTGTATCTAAGCTATAGTGGTGATTTGTGTCCCATTACCGTATAAATCCGGACTCGACTGGAGGGTATGTTTGATGAAGTTCCGTCCTGGTAAAGGCATCACTGACCCCTTGACCCTGTCCAGCACCTGCATCCCATGACAGGAAGTCAGTCAACCAATGGACATTGTACAGCAACTAACACCACTACATTTACGGTTTCTCTATGGCTGATGTTAAACAGCAACATATAGGCCAGTCTCATGAGTGCAGATTATACTGTGTCATTTCAAGCATATTGTACCTGCATTGTATCCACATTGAAGAATGACTGGTAGTACTCAAAGGTCCAGAAGCCGCTAGTTTGTTTCTCCCCTCTTAGGAGCTGTAAACAGTAATGCCAATCAGTTGTCCCCATATTGCTTGGTTTTTGGCTGTTTGGGCAAACGTCATTACAATGGCAAAATTAAAGATTATCAATGGAGCGATATGATTGGACTCATTCATCATCCTGACCTCTGAACTCTCCTCCTGTCCCTCATCATCGGACATGTCCAGTTTGATGTCCCCAGTGGCACCGGCCGGGGCCGTACTGCTGGAGCCAGACATACTGAGGGTGGAGGCCCCAGGGTCTGCTAACAGCAGGTCAGTGGCCTCCTCAAACTCTAGAGGAGAAGAAGACAGAGGTTAGAGTGAGGGAATGAGGGAGGGACAGAGAGAGAGGAGGTGCGGGACAGTGGCAGTGAGAGATGTAGAGACAAGGAGAGAGGGGAAGAGTGAAGAGGAGGTGAAAGAGGATAAACAGAGAGAGGATGGGAGCCACTCCATGAGCCTCACCTTGGAACTTCAGATCATCTGGACTCGCCATAGTAACTCTGGAAAGATGACCACCTCATGCAAGACCTGGAAGGAGACGAGAAAATGTACTTTAACTGTTGTCTGACATATGGCAACAGTCTGTGTTCTTCTCCCGGATAGGGTACCCAGCTAGCTTTTGCTACATATGGACAAGATGTTCTCTTTGTTGGCTGCCTTCTAAAGCATACGTAACAGCATCATGTGTAGGCATGCGACATCGAATATGCAGGTGCAATTTTTTTATCTGACAAATTACAGATTGTGTTGATCTGTTTGGCAGGCTAGCAGTCTGTGTCATGTTTATGCCTATAATTTACTGTAACTCTAGCTAGCTAGCTTCAGATTTATAGTCATGTGTTGGCCGTCGTGATCCGAGACTTACCTGTTTGTCGCAGGTTCTGTTGTATCTGCAATGCGAGCCAGTCAGCTATGTTAGCAGTGCTGACACGACCACCTCGCTAGCCTGACAGCTGTCGAGCTAGCACTGTTTTCTCGCTTTATATCTCAATATCAACTCACCTAACAGCAGCACATAGTTAAATACAATAAAATAAAAATGTGTACTGCGTTGGATGTCGGAATAAACTAGCTAGCTAATGGTGTTCATTTCAACTATGATGCACTAAATTCACATTATCACTCGCCTGTTCCACGTCACCTTATGTACACAACGGATCCTGTGTTGGCTCAAGACGGATCATCGTGTTCACGTGACCAGGTACAGACGTAAGATAATGCGGCGCGCCAAGTGTGAGCGTTTTCTTTGTAATATGGGTGGTTTCCGAATGTAAAAAAACATTTGTACTTACATGAGATTTATTAGTTTATAAGGGATTACAGGGATTACAGGGATTTTATGACATTCTTTTTAAGCAGAACTGGATATTGGATATTTGTTTTTTTACGGGAAAAATAATAACAATACAACTTTTCACTGATATGCCATTTTGTCTCAATAAATTCATTTTTTTCACATTGGAAATTAATGTATCAAGAAGCCCGCTGTGTTTTTCGGGTCCGTGCCAGTCCGAATGTGAACTTCCGGAACGATCGGCTTCTGTCCGACGAACATGGCTGCCTCGTGGGTGCTCAGGAGATGGTGCTCCACCTCTGTAGCAGAAGCAGGAGCAGCACCCGTCAGTGGCACCCGATGGGAGAGGTTGAAAAATAGCAAATAGGGTAAGAAATCGCTATATTTCTTGGTTGCCTTGTTAGCCCACCACGCCTTTACAAACCTGAACGAATTCATGATCTTTCTATGAAGTAAGGTGTTGGAGATGAGACATGAAACATTTCCCCTGAGGTTATCAGATTATGTGACATTAGCTTCAAACAAACTGTATCACGTTGTGGCTTTTACACTAGTAAGATTTGAAAATGTACTTCATACACGTCTATGTAAAGGCATTGTTAGCTTTTGATCCTTCACAGTTGCCCCTGCTTGCAATCACAGGGTGGAGGAAGGCACGTGACAGGTTATTGCTGTGACTCTCTGAGACAATCCCTGTCAGCTTGGATATGCAATGCAATACAATGTTGGCACACAAAACATTATAATTGTGTGCATGCCTATCTACCATGTCTAGGGATATTGTGGCAGTCTGTTTTGATTTTGTTTTAGTAAACCATCTATCTTATCTCGTGTGAATGCTGTCTGTCTTTTTCTCACAATTCTCTCTCCCCTCTCCATCAGGTGTGTGGTTTAGTGGTATGTCGTGAGATTGTGGTGGGCGCGTGGGAGAGGCCAATCAAAGCTTCCATCTATCTCAGCCTTCTGGGTGGAGCCGGCACCTGCGTCTACACAAATCCCGACGGCGCCTCCTTTGAGACCACCGTCCTGGATACAGCCAATCAGCTCGGGCTCCTGACGCCGTGGATACGCAGTGGAACATCGGATGGGTACATGCAGAAGCTGGCGAAGCTCGAAGCTTCGTAACGAGGGAAGGTTACATCACCTCAGCCTGGGAATGGTCTCACTCACCTATTTCGCCGATTACAACCCAGACGCCAGTCTTTACGAGGCCCAGTGCTCCAACCTCTCTGTCCGCTGGAGGGAGCTCCACACGTGGGTACTGGACGTTGGCTTCGCGGGTCGCTGGTGGATCCTGGACCATAAGATGAAGGACTATGATGTGAACGACGAAGAGTTCAAGCACCTGCCGCCTGCTATGGCCACCACAGTGCCCCCTGGTGTCCAGGGGGTGGAGAATAACGAGAGGCTGCACAAAGAGTCATGGATGCCTCTGAAGACGGAGGAGAATGAGGAGAAGGAAAAGGCATCGGCAGCCGTAGAGGAGGAGGGAGGCATTGTAGAACAGATAAAGATGGGCAGTTTAGATCTTGTAGAAACAATAAAAATAAAGACAGGCATTGTAGCTCAACCACAGGAGCTACCTGACCCAGAACCACAGGAGCTACCTGACCCAGAACCACAGGAGCTACCTGACCCAGAACCACAGGAGCTACCTTACCCAGAACCACAGGAGCTACCTGACCCAGAACCACAGGAGCTACCTGACCCAGAACCACAGGAGCTACCTGACCCAGAACCACAGGAGCTACCTGACCCAGAACCACAGGAGCTACCTTACCCAGAACCACAGGAGCTACCTTACCCAGAACCACAGGAGCTACCTGACCCAGAACCACAGGAGCTACCTGACCCAGAACCACAGGAGCTACCTGACCCAGAACCACAGGAGCTACCTGACCCAGAACCACAGGAGCTGACAGAGACTGAGACGGAGACACAGGAGTAGCAGACACAAGCTCAAGCAAAGACCTAATGTGTCATGGACCAATGGACTCACACTAGCAGGACAATGACTGGTGGACACATAATGAGATGGCTGAACAAGAATCTCTGAATGGACATATTTATTTAATGTTGACAAGATGGTATGAGAGATGTGTATAAGAGTACCTTCTGCACTGTGTAACGTGTTATATAGCGCCCAAGCCTATTAACACTCTGGACTATAGCTACACATGACATGATGATAAAGGGTCTCCTTTATAAAATACATTTCTCTTAACAGTTTACTAATGATACTTATTTGGTATATAGTGCTCTATACTGAGATATGATAATTGATCCCATGGTCAGAAACCTGTTAAAGAGATTCTCTAAATAGCCACTACAAACTTCAACTAACTTGATATTCTCTGGCACTTTTGAATTCATTTTAGCCAGTAGTTCTGAAAGTAGAGCTCACGAGCTAAAAGTGGTCCCCGGAAATTGCGTACTACGTCACATATGTGCACCATGTCATTGCTCTCGCTCTGCTGTGTGTGCATCTTGTTAGCTGTCACTCAAATGGCGAGGGGCTGAAGCTCATTAGCTAGAACTAGAATTGTTAGGGGGTTGGCCCAGGTGGGGAAAAATGTAGGAAAATGGCGACGCACAGCTTCCAGAAAAACAGTTGCTTTCAAACTAGAGATTTCGTGGTTAATTGAGGTGAAACAGTAATTCTGCTCATAGATTATACATGTATGAACTACACATTGACACATCCAGCCCAAAGCGGTAGGTTTAAAAAATACTTAGAAGTCGCCAAAGTTCCGGCGCACATCTTTAACAATACAATAAGCCTCCTCTAAATGGTCTGGATTTATCGTTTATGAATTACTGTCAAATTAAAGTACTATTGTAATGAATTTGAGTTTTGTGATGATCATTTACTCTGAAAACCTCCCCATGATTTGATCTTAGACAAAGCAGAGGCACTATCCAGGGAAGAATATACCAAGATATTCAATTTAAGTAGAACGGGTAGCCATGTTTGCTTCCTCCAGTCCAGACTGTTTTTCAATACTTTCCTCCTCAGGACTATTGTCACAGTAGCATTAATTCTCAATGTGTGACTTCTTCCATAAGAAGTGAGTGTTTGTCTCCCTGACGTAAGTCAATCAGTGTTTTTTCCGCCGCCTCTTCCTGGGATTATAGAAGCTGTGTATTGCTGTGCTGCCCTTCAGGCAGATAGAATGGGCATCCTTTCTTCCTAATGTTTGAGAGTAATTATTCCGTTAATTGTATTGCCTTTGACCAACCTCCCCTATCATTGTGGAGCTTAACTCATTTTGTGGAAAAATCCTCTCCAGATTAATCTCTCTCATACCCTTCTATCTCTCTCTTTCACTCCATCTCTCTTCTCTCTCTGTTCATGTCTGTTATTGATCCTGCTGTTGTCTTGACACTGATCCTGCTTTGGCTCCAGTTACTGATCACCATCTGATCTGTAGGACAGGATCATTCATCCTGATCAGGGGCCATTCACACAGGGACAGGGAGCTATTGAGGTCTGCAACACGAGTCAAGGTGGACTAATAGTCTCTCACACAAACAACTAGACTCTCAAACATGCTCAAAAAGAACTAGATTCTCAAACATGATCAAACAGAACTAGACTCTCAAACAGAACTAGACTCTCAAACATATTCAAACATGTCTAGACATATACACATAGCCTACATCTCACTCAGCGCATGCCAGATGTGCATGATATCTCTGAACAGCTCAGCAACATTATTGTATCTGGATGATGGCATCTTGCAAAGCATACACACTAACAATGGCAGCAGTTATCAGAGTAAGAGTTTCAAAAGGTGACTGAGGGCCTCTGACTGACTGCCCTGAGGCTGGCCCCCCTTTGGATCTCCACCCCTGATGTTCAGATTCTTCGTAACCCAACCCCAGGATGGAACCAATGACTAACCTGAAACGGACCTTATTTTTTATTTATTTAACTAGGCAAGTCAGTTAAGAACAAATTCTTATTTACAATGACGGCCTACCCCGGCCAAACCCAGATGATGCTGTGCCAATTGTGCGCCGCCCTATGGGACTCCCAATCACATCCGGATGTGATCCCGCCTGGATTCAAACCAGGGACTGCAGTGACGCCTCTAGCACTGAGATGCAGTGCCTTAGATCGCTGCGCCACTCTGGAGCCCAAAGGGGTCAAAAGGTGAAACAATTGTCATTTACAAACCACTGTTGATGACGGTCGAATGTCACCAATGAGAGACAAGTGTTCTGGATCAAAACTGCCTTAGTTGAAGGATTAATATTTTATGGTTCAAAACCCCTTGTCGATCCTAATGCTCATGAATAATACAAATTACTCAAACCAAACAGTCTTGTTTTGGGATGGATGCAGGTACTCATACACTCTGTTTATGTGTCTCAAGTCCACAGAACTAGAATGAGATTCTATTTCTATGGTCAAGTCAGTATAGGCAGTGATAATACCAGTCTACAATCTATTGACTGCTGATCCATTGACTGCCGATGGTCATTCTCTCTACCACGGGTCAGTGTGGTCATTGTCAGTTTGTGTGGTCTATCAGCAGATGACCACTGCTGGTCAATCAGGCTGGTCTCATAGACTGGACATAACATAGTAACGGAAAGTCTGGGACACTCATTAGTATGATATGTTACGTTTGGTATGGTTACATAAGACAAAAGGTAAAATGGCAAAAATGTTTGCTCGCTAGCTTAACTTCCTTTCATGGGCAACATTAGCTAGTTAACATTAACCTTCTACATCTAGCTACATATTGAACTTCCATCCTCTCAGACAAGGTATGAATTAATGGTTGGATCAGAATCACCATTATAATCATTGGCCAGTACGGAGAATTAAGTAAAACCACAAGTCCAAATCCCTCTTTCCATCCATGGCTAATTTTAGCCTTGGATGGAAAGGGACAATTTTAGCTAGCTAGCCTCCAGAGGACAACACAACGAGATGCAACAATTCACGTTGTTTTCTGTCAATGACGTGTGCTCTAGACACGATTTGATAGGAGTGAAGCCAAATCCAAACTGGCTTCTCTTGACACTTTTTTTTTGGTGCTCCAGGACCATTCACATTTGAGCTCACTCAGTTTAGCTCAAAGCTGATAGGCTATTATTTTATCATTTTTTTAATCAAGGGAAGCCAAATGCTCGCTCCCTTCCCTTGCATTCAATGCTATGGGCGGCAACAATGTCATACTCTTGGACCAAACAGCATCAGATAGATGGCCTACACATACAGAGACGCGCTGTTTCGCCTGCTCGGATACTTTCTCCGGTGAGATACATTCAGCCTCTTGCGAATTGAAGGAAATGTATGAAACACAGAAAGATTCATTTGTATATGTAGAGTTCTTTTGGTACATTTTTGGGGAAAGCCTGTGTCTTGTTTTGTACGCTTTGTACAAAATAATAAAACGCAGAACCACAGGATGTTTCTTAACATAACTCTTTATTAACTAGTTACAACTACATGTTAGCCTATCTCCAACCACGATCAACTGCCCATGACCTAACCGTCTGGGTGGTCTTAACCAATCACCGCACAGTATGATACGGCGGTAAAATGCATCCAATTATAATTCAGTATGTATTCACATATGAATATTACATCCCCCTTCTTTTAAACAAAATACAAATGTTTTACATATTCTAAGCTTTTCTTTTGGATACATGCTCTGTAGTTTGAACTCAAGGTAAGTAACCATTTATATTGCATACTACACCAACTGAACCAACATAGACTCTGAAACAATGATCCAACATACTGTTACTTTTCAAACAAGGGATTCTCAGCAACTCAGCTTCACTGTAGAAATTACATCTTAACATTTCAAACAAATACAATACCAAAGCATGTCAAGTCAACTTTCAATAACAAGTTTACAGTCTGGAACTCTTTTAGGGCAGCGATCCGCCTACACCCTTTGACATTTCATAGGTCAAGGAGAGCTCTGGGCTTGACCTCTCTTCCTGACCTTGTGCGATATGATGTTGAGCATGCTTCTGTGTCAGTCAACAGCTCTTGTGGTGTTGCAGGTAAGTGTGGTGTATGTTGTGCTGTGTGTGTGTTTAGTCCATCACGTTCTCTTTCAGGGGAACAGTTCATCTCATCAGTGTGTTGTTCTTTTGTGTTCAGTAACTGAGGACGATTGCGGCGGTACACTGCTCCTTCTGCTGTGCGGACGTGATATGAACGTTCAGTGTCAGCTGGCTGGATGACGACTGCTGGTTTCCAGAGGCCATGCTCCTGGATTCTAACTGACTCTCCGTCGATCAGTGGTGGCAGTGGTCTAGCTGACCTGTCGTAGTATCGCTTTTGTTGTTGTTGTCTCTGTGCACGTTTTTCATGCATTTCCTTGTAGCTGACAACCTCAGGTTGCAGCTGCAGGTTGGTGCTGGGAAGGGTTGAGCGAAGTCTGCGGCTCATCAACAGCTGGGCTGGTGATTTGAAATTGTCAACTGGAGTGTTGCGGTATTCAAGGAGACTGAGGTAGGGGTCTCTCTTGTCTGCTTTTGCTTTGTCCATGAGTGATTTAGCAATCTGCACAGATTTTTCAGCAAGGCCATTACTTTGAGGGCAATGTGGGCTTGTGGTGACGTGTGAACTCCCATGCTTTTGTGAAGGATTCAAACTCATTTGATTTGTAACAGGGCCCATTGTCAGATATTAAAGTCTCTACAATGCCATGCCTGGCAAAGGCTGCTTTCAGCTTGTGTATCACAGCTGCAGATGTGGTGCTGTGAAGCTTGTCGAGTTCGAAGTATCTGCTGTAGTAGTCCACTGTTACGATGTAGTCCTCGTTGTTCCAGGTGAACAGATCGGTTGCCACAACCTGCCAGGGTCGGTCTGGGATACAGTGAGGTAACATTGGCTCTTTGGTGTTTGAGGGGCGTCTTTCAAGACAGATGGTGCATCTACCAACAATGTCCTCTATTTGTTTGCACATTCCAGGCCAAAACAAAATGTCCCGTGCTCTCTGTTTGCACTTTTCCATGCCCATATGTCCAGCATGGATCTTTGTCAAAATGTCTTCTCTGAGACTGGTAGGAATAATGATTTTCTCTCCTTTGAAAATGATTCAGTTGATCTGTGATAGTTCATCACGATGGTTCCAGAATTCTGAGACGCTCTGAGGGCATTTTCTCCTCTCCTCAGGCCATCCATCCTGTATGACTTTCCTCAGCTGTGTGAGTTGTGAGTCCTTGTCTGTTTCAGCTTGGATCTCCTTCAGTTTCGTGTCACTAACTGGTAAGTTGCTGTACACAGTGTGCACTTGCATGTCCATGCCCTCACTGAGGCTGCTGTCCTTGTAGGTAAGAAACTTCCTGGAGAGTGTGTCTGCGACAGGGATGTCTTTGCCTGGACGGTGAGTGATTGTGAAGTCGTATTTTTGTAGTTGAAGGATCATTCTCTGTAGCCTTGGCGGGGCTGCAGCTAGTGGTTTCCTCATGATTGACTCAAGGGGCTTGTGGTCGGATTCCACAATGACTTCTCGTCCATATACGTACTGATGGAAACGTTTACATCCGAACAGAATGGCATAGAGCTCCTTTTCGATTTGGGCGTAGTTGATTTCACAGTCTGTGAGAGATTTGGAAGCGTAGCCGATGGGCTTTCCTTCTTGCAGTAGCACTGCACCTAGTCCATACTTCGACGCGTCCACTTGGAGTCTGAGCTCTTTGTTTGGGTCGTAGTAGGCAAGGATTGGTCCTGGTCCTCTCGTGATCAAGTCTTTCACATTCTGGAAAGCAATGTCGTGTTGCTTGTCCCAAAGAAACTCACTGGACTGCTTTAGCAGTTGACGCAGGGGTGCATTAGCATTGGAGAGGCTGGGTGCGAACTTGGCTAAGTAGTTGACCATGCCAAGCACTGTTTCCAGCTCTGCACGGTTCTTTGGTGGCTCCATTTCTTTTATGGCTGAGATCTTCTGTGGATCTGGCTTGATTCCATTCGCTGTGAGAAGATGTCCGAAGTAGCTGACCTCTGTAGCGCTGACTGTGCTCTTCTCGGGGTTGAGCCGGACTCCTCTCTCGCGGGACCTTTGCAGCATCGCGCGGAGGTTTCGGTCGTGCTCCTCTTTGGTTCGACCATAAACAAGGATGTCGTCCACAATTGCCACAACTCCGTCGAGGCCTTCATATACTTCGTCAATCTTTCGCTGAAACTCGTCTTGGGCTGAGATAATCCCAAAAGGCAGGCGACGGAACCTGTAGCGTCCAAACGGTGTGTTGAATGTTGTGAGCTTAGATGACTCTTCTGTGAGCTTGATAGCCCAGTAGCCTGATCTAGCGTCCATGACACTGAAGTAGCGTGCTCCCGCTAGCTTGTGCGTGATACCATCTAGCGTCGGTAAAGGGTAATGGGGCCGTTTGATAGCCTTGTTCAAGTCTCTTGGGTCGAGGCATACTCGGAGCTTGCCTGTGCGTGGTTTCTCCACCACCACTAACGCGTTTACCCAATCAGTCGGTTCTGTAACCTTGGTGACTATGTCAGATTGCTCCATGCTCTCCAACTCTTTCTTCAGACGGGCACGGAGAGCAAGGGGAATCTTTCTCGGTGGGTAGACCACAGGGGTTGCGTCTGGGTCAAGGTGAATGGTACATTCTCCTGGGAATAATCCTATTCCTGTAAAGACATCAGCAAACTCCTCCAGTACATTTTCTGTCTCTACTGGTGCTGTTACTGATAAAACTAGCTTGATGAGGTCCATGTCTAAACATGCTTTAAGACCTAGCACTGCAGGTGCTCTAGTGTCAACAACGTAAAAGTCCAACATCATGTCACTTTCTTTGTATTTGCATTTGAAAGTGCATGTGCCTTTTACTGGGAGCTGTTCACCACCATAACCAGTCAGTCTGCGCATGGTGGGCTGTAACTCGCACTCAGATGTCAAGCTGCGGTACTTATTCAGAGGAATAATGTTTACTTGTGCACCAGTGTCTAGTTTGAACTTTAGCTTTGTGCCTTGTGTTCCTATCTCAATGTCAGCAAAGGCATGCTCTGTCTCTGATATGTGACTTTTCTGTGTCACTGAATCAATAAACAGTTCATCATCATTTGACTCTTTGATTGACATTTCATCTTCACTCACTGTGTGTACTGTTTTTCCACGGTAAGCTCTGCACACTTTTGCAAAGTGATTCCATTTACCACATTTAGTACACTGTTTGCCTTTAGCTGGGCAATTTCCTTGTTCGCCATGCACTTTGTATCCACAATATCCACATGTTTTGGGGCGTTTTGAGTCTGTGTCGCTCTGTTTTGGAGTTATGTCTCTCTCCGTTCTGAAACGCTCTCTCTGGGCACCGGAGGTGTGCTTTGATGTCTGCCTGACTGCGTGCACTGCTTGTTCACGTGATGCGCTCGTGCTGCCGCGCGAAATGGTTTTCATCTGAGCCTGTGCTAGCTCGTGAGATCTGGCTATGTCGATAGCTTTGTCCAGCGTTAGCTCAGACCCAACGTTCAAAAGTTTCTCTCTCACTCGCGGTGAGTGTATTCCAAATACAATACGGTCCCTGACCATCTCATCCTTGTTTGCATAATCACAGTCTTTCACAAGCAGACGCAGCTCAGTCACAAACTGTTCAAAAGACTCGCTAGCTCCCTGTACTTTCTCATGGAATTTGTACCTAGCGAAAATTGTATTAGTCTTCGGCAAAACATATGCTTCAAAACGATCGTAGTATGTTTTCAGTACCTTTGATTCCGCCTCGGTAAGTGTCCATCTGTTGTAAATATCTCTCCCTTTTTCACCGATCCAGAGGAGCAGGTAGCTACATTTTTCCTCTTCTCCTCTTTCCTTCAGAGGACCCGTGAACATTAGCTCCACATGCTGTTTGTACTTACGCCATGCATCGGGTAAGTTTGTAGACTCCCAGTCCATTCGAGGTGAAGGAACTCCAGAAAAATCCATCTTTTAAGACCATTTACTCTGACACCATGTCTTGTTTTGTACGCTTTGTACAAAATAATAAAACGCAGAACCACAGGATGTTTCTTAACATAACTCTTTATTAACTAGTTACAACTACATGTTAGCCTATCTCCAACCACGATCAACTGCCCATGACCTAACCGTCTGGGTGGTCTTAACCAATCACCGCACAGTATGATACGGCGGTAAAATGCATCCAATTATAATTCAGTATGTATTCACATATGAATATTACAGCCTGGTTTCCATTGGAATCAATGAATACATGCCACTGCAACTACTTACTACTTTTGAGCTACTTTTCAACTACTTAGCATATTAGCTAACCTTAACCCCAAGCCACCTAGCTAATGTTTGCCAAAACAACGGTAATTCATAACGTATTGTACGAATTGCAATTCGTAGCATATTGTACAAATTGTAATTTGTAACATATACAACACATGCAACAACTTCACAGATCTCCATTGTAAAGGGTTTAACCTGTTGGGGCTACAGGTTAGCAATGAACCCCGAGACGGGATTGCTAACAAGGCTGGAAATTCAAAACATCAAAAATCGAATAATTTCAATTTCTCAAACAATCAACTATTTTACACAATTTAAAAGATAAACATCTCCTTAATCTAACCACATTGTTCGATTTTCAAAGAGGCTTTACGGCAAAAGCATAAAGTTAGATTATGTTAGGACAGTACATAGCCACAAAAGTACAAACATCCAGTTTCAATTCAAGGTCAGGCGTCACCAAAAGCAGAAACCAGCTAAAATTATGCACCAACCTTTGACAATCTCCATCAGATGACACTCCTAGGACATTATGTTATACAATACATGCATTTTTTGTTCCATCAAGTTCATATTTATATCCAAAAACAGCATTTTACAGTAGCGTGAAATTCAGATTTTTTTCTTCTCTGAAATGCTTCCGGTGAACATAACAAAATTACTATTCGAAAACATTGGTAAATTATAATATTGTCATTCAAAGAATAATATATTATCATCTCGTAATTGCTACCGAATGGCCAGATCTCAAAATAACTTTACTGGGAAATCACATTTTGCAATAAACGGGGTGCTATGCTAAGAACAATAGGCTATGCTATACAGTTAGCATCATCTAATATCGATAATAACATTGTAAATATCCCCTTACCTTTGATTATCTCCATCAGAAGGCACTGCCAGGAATCCCAGGTCCAGAACAAATGTGGTTTCTTTTGACAAAGTTCATAATTTATGTCCAAATAACACCAAGTAGTTAGCGTTCAGTATGCTCCCACAAAACGTGGTGGGGGGGGGTGTAAAATCACGCCGAAAAGCTAAAAAAACCTAGTAAATAATCTATTTACGTTCGTTCAAACATGTCAAACGTTGTTTAGCATTCATCTTTTGGTCCATTTTTAACGTGAAACATCAGTAAACATCAGTAATATTTTCACACAACCTATCCTATGTCTAGATAAACAATTATGACAAACTCACTCTTCTCAGATTTATGCGCAGGCGCAAAAAATTTAGTGACGACATGTCAACTTCCCTGCATTCTAATTTGCTCTCTGTTTATCATAGACGCTTCAAACAACTTTATAAAGATCGTTGACATCTAGTGGAAGCCGTAGGAGTTGCGAAATTAATCCTTTCTCACTATGGTATCTATAAAACAATGACACTAAATAGTACAGTCACAAAATCCACATTTTTTTAAATCTATTTTTCACAGGTTTTTGCCTGCAAAATGAGTTTTGTTATACTTACAGACACCATTCAAACTGTTTTAGAAAATTCAGAGTGTTTTCTATCCGAATGTGTTAATAATATGCATATCCTAGCTTCTGAGTTGGTGTAGGAGGCAGTTAAAAATGTGCACATATTTTTTTCAAAATTTCTCAACACTGCCCCCTAGCCCCCACTGTTTCCCATGCTTGTTCAATGAACCATAAACAATTAATGAACTTGCACCTGTGGAATGGTGGTTAAGACACTAACAGCTTACAGACGGTAGGCAAAAAACGTAGGACACTAAAGAGGCCTTTCTAATGAATCTGAAAAACACCAAAAGAAAGATGCCCAGGGTCCCTGCTCATCTGCGTGAACGTGCCTTAGGCATGCTGCAAGGAGGCATGAGAACTGCAGATGTGGCCAGGGCAATAAATTGCAATGTCCGTACTGTGAGACGCCTAAAACAGCGCTACAGGAAGGACAGCTGATCGTCCTCACAGTGGCAGACCACGTGTAACAACACCTGCACAGGATCGGTACATCCGAACATCACACCTGCGTGACAGGTACAGGATGGCAACAACAACTGCCCGAGTTACACCAGGAACGCACAATCCCTCCATCAGTGCTCAGACTGTCCGCAATAGGCTGAGAGAGGCTGGACTGAGGGCTTGTAGGCCTGTTGTAAGGCAGGTCCTCACGAGACATCACCGGCAACAACTTCGCCTATGTGCACAAACCCACCGTCGCTGGATCAGACAGGACTGACAAAAAGTGCTCTTCACTAACGAGTCGCGGTTTTGTCTCACCAGGGGTGATGGTCGGATTCACGTTCATCGTCGAAGGAATGAGCGTTACACCGAGGCCTGTACTCTGGAGCGGGATCGATTTGGAGGTGGAGCATCATCAGACTGAGCTTGTTGTCATTGAAGGCATTCTCAAGCCTGGGCGATACAGGAAAGACGTCCTCCTCCCTCATGTGATACCCTTCCTGCAGGCATATCCTGACATGACCCTCCAGCATGACAATGCCACCAGCCATACTGCTCGTTCTGTGCGTGATTTCCTGCAAGACAGGAATGTCAGTGTTCTGCCATGGCCAGCGAAGAGCCTGGATCACAATCCCATTGGGCACGTCTGGACCTGTTCGATCGGAGGGTGAGGGCTAGGGCCATTCCCCCCAGAAATGTCCGGGAACTTGCAGGTGCCTTGGTGGAAGAGTGGGGTAACATCTCACAGCAAAATCTGGCAAATCTGGTGCAGTCCATGAGGAGGAGATGCACTGCAGTTCTTAATGCAGCCAGTGGCCGGAAACTGACTATTACTTTTGATTTTGACCCCCCCCCCCCCCCCCCGCCCCTTTGTTCAGGGACACATTATTCCCATCTGTTAGTCACATGTCTGTGGAACTTGTTCAGTTTATGTCTCAGTTATTGAATCTTGTTATGTTCATACAAATATTTACACATGTTAAGTTTGCTGAAAATAAACGCAGTTGACAGTGAGAGGACGTTAATTCAAATCAAAGTTTATTTGTCACGTGCGCTGAATACAACCGGTGTAGACCTTACAGTGAAATGCTTACTTACAGGCTCTAACCAATAGTGCAAAAAAGGTATTAGGTGAACAATAGGTAGGTAAAGAAATAAAACAACAGTAAAAAGACAGGCTATATACAGTAGTGAGGCTATAAAAGTAGCGAGGCTACATACAGACAACGGTTAGTCAGGCTGATTGAGGTAGTATGTACATGTAGATATGATTAAAGTGACTATGCATATATGATGAACAGAGAGTAGCTGTAGCGTAAAATAGGGGTTTGGCGGGTGGTGGTTGGGACACAATGCAGATAGCCCGGTCAGCCACTGTGCGGGGGCACTGGTTGGTCGGCCCAATTGAGGTAGTATGTACATGAATGTATATTTAAAGTGACTATGCATATATGATAAACAGAGAGTAGCAGCAGCGTAAAAAAAGGGTTGGGGGGGTGCACACAATGCAAATTGTCCGGGTAGCCATTTGATTACCTGTTCAGGAGTCTTATGGCTTGGGGGTAAAAACTGTTGAGAAGACTTTATGTCCTAGACTTGGCACTCTGTTACCGCTTGCCATGTGGTAGTAGAGAGAACTGTCTATGACTGGGGTGGCTGGGGTCTTTGACAATTTTTAGGGCCTTCCTCTGACACCGCCTGGTGGAGAGGTCCTGGATGGCAGGCAGCTTAGCCCCAGTGATGTACTGGGCCGTATGCACTACCCTCTGTAGTGCCTTGTGGTCAGAGGCTGAGCAGTTGCCGTACCAGGCAGTGATGCAACCAGTCAGGATGCTCTCGATGTTGCAGCTGTAGAACCTTTTGAGGATCTCAGGACCCATGCCAAATCTTTTTAGTTTCCTGAGGGGGAATAGGCTTTGTCGTGCCCTCTTCACGACTGTCTTGGTGTGTTTGGACCATTCTAGTTTGTTGTTGATGTGGACACCAAGGAACTTGAAGCTCTCAACCTGCTCCACTACAGCCCCGTCGATGAGAATGGGGGCGTGCTCGGTCCTCCTTTTCCTGTAGTCCACAATAATCTTGTTAGTCTTGGTTACATTGAGGGATAGGTTGTTATTCTGGCACCACCCGGCCAGGTCTCTGACTTCCTCCCTATAGGCTGGCTCGTCGTTGTCGGTGATCAGGCCTACCACTGTTGTGTCATCTGCAAACTTAATGATGGTGTTGGAGTCGTGCCTGGCCATGCAGTCGTGGGTGAACAGGGAGTACAGGAGGGGACTGAGCATGCACCCCTGGGGAGCTCCAGTGTTGAGGATCATTGTGGCAGATGTGTTGCTACCTACCCTCACCACCTGGGGGCGGCCCATCAGGAAGTCCAGGATCCAGTTGCAGAGGGAGGTGTTTAGTCCCAGGATCCTTAGTTTAGTGATGAGCTTTGAGGGTACTATGGTGTTGAACGCTGAGCTGTAGTCAATGAATAGCATTCTCATGTACGTGTTCCTTTTGTCCAGGTGGGAAAGGGCAGTGTGGAGTGCAATAGAGATTGCATCATCTGTGGATCTGTTTGGGCGGTATGCAAATTGGAGTGGGTCTAGAGTTCCTGGGATAATGGTGTTGATGTGAGCCATTACCAACCTTTCAAAGCACTTCATGGCTACAGACATGAGTGCTACGGGTCTGTAGTCATTTAGGCACGTTGCCTTTGTGTTCTTGGGCACAGGGACTATGGTGGTCTGCTTGAAACATGTTGGTATTACAGACTTAATCAGGGACATGTTGAAAATGTCAGTGAAGACACCTGCCAGTTGGTCAGCACATGCCCGGAGCACACGTCCTGGTAATCCATCTGGCCCCGGCAGCCTTGTGTATGTTGACCTGTTTAAAGGTCTTACTCACGTCGGCTACGGAGAGCATGATCACACAGTCACCTGGAACAGCTGATGCTCTCATGCATGCCTCAGTGTTGCTTGCCTCGAAGCGAGCATAGATGTTGCTGAGTTTATAATTGTGTTAACCCCTCTACCACCCCCCCCCCCCTCTTCGGAGGACAAATATCTTTGTTTTTTTTTACAGCATTTTTGCTACATATACATACACATTTTACATACATGGTACTTTTATATAAAGCAATCACATAACAATAATACATTACCAAACATAAGCTCTTTAATCCCAACCCTCAGCGGCTCTCTGCCCATCCCACCTATCACCATAGACCACCTTCATTTGGTTTTCATGTGCCATATATTTTTACATTTTGCTGTGATGTTTTACAAAATGTTTGAACCTTTCTACTCGTATTATATCCACAGGTTGTGAGCTAAAGATTAAAATCTTTCCTATGAGTATTATTATATTATTTATTGACTGACTATGGCTCTCCAAATCGCCCAACGCTGCTATTCTGTGACCAGAAACAAGCTACATATGGGCAATACCCAAATAAATGATCTATTGATTCTGTCTCTTCGCAGCAAAATCTACAGAGCTAAGATTGTTGTATGCCCCACATATATAGCAATCTACTGGTGGCAAGAATCTTATATAATAATTTAAATTGAAAAACTCTAAGTGTTGAATCAAGTGTAGTTTTTTGTACCAGTTCCTCCTATTTATGTTGCACCCTGTATGGCGCAGCTGTCAACATTTTTGTCCTCAGATGAAACTGGTATATTATTCTACACTACTCAAAAAAATAAAGGGAACACTAAAATAACACATCCTACATCTGAATGAATTAAATCATCTTATTAAATACCTTTTTCTTTACATAGTTGCTGACAACAAAATCACACCAAAATAATCAATGGAAATCCAATTTATCAACCCATGGAGGTCTGGATTTGGAGTCACACTCAAAACTAAAGTGGAAAACCACACTATAGGCTGATCCAACTTTGATGTAATGTCCTTAAAACAAGTCAAAATGAGGCTCAGTAGTGTGTGTGGTCTCCACGTGCCTGTATGACCTCCCTACAACGCCTGGGCATGCTCCTGATGAGGTGGCGGATGGTCTCCTGAGGGATCTCCTCCCAGACCTGGACTAAAGCATCCGCCAACTCCTGGACAGTCTGTGGTGCAACGTGGCGTTGGTGGATGGAGTGAGACATGATGTCCCAGATGTGCTCAATTGGATTCAGGTGTGGGGAACGGGCGGGCCAGTCCATAGCATCAATGCCTTCCTCTTGCAGGAACTGCTGACACACTCCAGCCACATGAGGTCTAGCATTGTCTTGCATTAGGAGGAACCCAGGGCCAACCGCACCAGCATATGGTCTCACAAGGGGTCTGAGGATCTCATCTCGGTACCTAATGGCAGTCAGGCTACCTCTGGCGAGCAAGTGGAGGGCTGTGTGGCCCCCCAAAGAAATGCCATCCCACGCCATGACTGACCCACCGCCAAACCGGTCATGCTGGAGGATGTTGCAGGCAGCAGAACGTTCTCCACGGCGTCTCCAGACTCTGTCACGTCTGTCACATGTGCTCAGTGTGAACCTGCTTTCATCTGTGAAGAGCACAGGGCGCCAGTGGCGAATTTGCCAATCTTGGTGTTCTCTGGCAAATGCCAAACGTCCTGCACGGTGTTGGGCTGTAAGCACAACCCCCACCTGTGGACGTCGGGCCCTCATACCACCCTTATGGAGTCTGTTTCTGACCGTTTGAGCAGACACATGCACATTTGTGGCCTGCTGGAGGTCATTTTGCAGGGCTCTGTCAGTGCTCCTCCTGCTCCTCCTTGCACAAAGGCGGAGGTAGCGGTCCTGCTGCTGGGTTGTTGCCCTCCTACGGCCTCCTCCACGTCTCCTGATGTAGTGGCCTGTCTCCTGGTAGCGCCTCCATGCTCTGGACACTACGCTGACAGACACAACAAACCTTCTTGCCACAGCTCACATTGATATGCCATCCTGGATGAGCTGCACTACCTGAGCCACTTGTGTGGGTTGTAGACTCCGTCTCATGCTACCACTAGTGTGAAAGCACCACCAGCATTCAAAAGTGACCAAAGCATCAGCCAGGAAGCATAGGAACTGAGAAGTGGTCTGTGGTCACCACCTGCAGAACCACTCCTTTATTGGGGGTGTCTTGCTAATTGCCTATAATTTCCACCTGTTGTCTATTCCATTTGCACAACAGCATGTGAAATTTATTATCAATCAGTGTTGCTTCCTAAGTGGACAGTTTGATTTCACAGAAGTGTGATTGACTTGGAGTTACATTGTGTTGTTTAAGTGTTCCCTTTATTTTTTTGAGCAGTGTATTTATGCCAGTTCCTTTCAGCCAATTTGTATCTTTAATATATGGCAGGCAAACAAGTTCCCTACCTTCTCCCTTTTCCACAAGCCTCCTCTAGTTTTGTGGTAGTGCTGCAATCAATTGGTTGTAAGTTTTGATTGAATATATGGGAATATGTGACAACTCCGTTTCTATTCACAATATTAACAAATATAATACCATATTAAAAAAAAAAAATCCGTAAAGAATGTTTTTTTATTAATCAGTATATTAACCATAACATTTGTTATAATATTTGTTTTATCTTTTCTGGAGGATACAACTGAAATTGTAACCAGCTTTGTATGGCTTGTTTAATTAAGAAAGGGCGATACTTTAAACAAAATTTCATTTTCAATTAGTCGGAAATGAGAAGTTGTAATCTGTATAAAGGCAAAAAGGTAATTTTTGAACAAAGGATGAGCCTTTCTTAATAATCTACTGGAAAACCATTTTGGGTTTGTCATATTAATTTTAATTCATAACATATCATACGAATTGTAATTTGTAACATATCATACAAAATGGATGATGGACATTCACAAATGAATACATACCATAGCTGTCACGTTGGTATAAATGATTCGGAAGACAGGCGCAGGAATGTGTAGTAGTTTTTTTTATTAACAAAAACACAGGGTAGAAACCCAAACAAAAAAGCGAGGAGTATCTCTAATAAATAACACACGCGCACAATGATTAACACACGGGACAAGACCCGTAATCATCTGCGCAATCCACAATGGCTCGAAAGCCAAAACACACAGCACAGGTACTCACACGCACCAATGGACATTGTAACAATAATCGACAGACCAATGGGAACCAAAGGACACACTAATACAAGTACTAATCAATGGGAATAGGGGACAGGTATGCGTAATGAAAGTTCTGGAGGGATCCGTGACAATACCAAACATAACATATCATACTAATTTCAGTGTCCCGGATGTTCATTTACTATGTTACGTCTACCCCTCAGTCCAAGTTGCAGGTCAATAGGATTAGGACAGGACCAGACATACAGGATATTCAGCCTCATATTCTATACATGGATCGGGAGAGGACGACCATGATGTCATAGACTAAAGCCATGTTCCTCTGCTGGTCTTTTGGTTTGCCAGATTGTTATCTTATATAGATTTAGCGAACTCTCAAGCGTTTGTTTCAATGTAAGTGGTCCACAAAGAAGGAATAGCAATATCATGTCCCGTCCCGTATGGCCCAAGGTTGAGAGACACTGAAACAAGGAAAAGCTCTTGTCCAGTTCCACTCACCAGTACAGGAATAGTCTCTGGAGAATGTTGGTATTATTGTCCCATATCTTTTTCACATAATTCTATAGCTGATTGCAATTTGCATGCCTGGCTTCTGCATGAAGAGGGAGGAAGAGAGAGGGAGGGGGTTGTCTGGCCACCATGTTGACCTCAATGACCACAGCAGCACCAGCCCCATACACACTAACTAATCAATATGTAACTAAGGAAGGAGAGCGGATGATGGAGAGAATGGTAGAGAGCAGGAGGAGGAGTAGAGGAACAATGATATTGGAGGAGAGGTTTATCAATAACGCGGGGGAATTGTTCTGTTTTTAGGTTTATCCCACAACAGCACGCTTATTCTTTATTTGTGTTCGGCTTTTATTTCATGCAAATTACATTCATAAAATTTGAACCAATGCATTCATCCAAACTCTATGGAAGATACAAACACAAGTAACAGTATTTTTGTTTCACTTGCCATTTTTTGGTACATGGCTAAATTTAGATTTGTTTTAGTTTCTTTATCAAAGTAGTATGACTACAACAGGAAACATAGCTCCAAATATCTCCCAATAAATAATGACATGCCTGTGAGTCTATAGTCTTTCAGTTACAAAAGACTTGGAATAGAGCAGCATTTACATGATAGTATTATACAAAGGGTGTCATGTCCTGACCAGTAAAAGGGGTTATTTGTCATTATAGTTGGTCAGGGCGTGGCAGGGGGGTGTTTGTTTTGTGTGTTTGGGTAGTGTGGGTTTAGGTTCTAGTTTTCCTATTTCTATGTTTAAATCTAGGTTTTCTATTTCTATGTGAGTTTTGGCAATGACCTCCAATTGGAGGCAGTTGGTTGTTGTTGTCTCTAATTGGAGGCCATATTTAGTTGTGTTTGTTTTCACTTGTGTTTGTGGGTGGTTGTTTCTAGTATAGTCTGTGCACCTTACTGGACTGTTTTCGTCGTTTGTTTTGTTTAAGTGTTTTTCCTTTAATAAAATAAGAAGATGAGCCCTTTACCCGCTGCGTTTTGGTCCACTCAATACGACCCGTGTGACAGAACCACCCACCAAAGAAGGACCAAGCAGCGGAGGAAGGAGCAGCAGGAGAGCTATTTGGAGTCATGGACATGGGAGGAGATCCTCGATGGCAAGGGTCCATGGAGCCAGGCTGAGGAGTACCAGCGCCCGAAGGAGGAGCTGGAGGAAGCGAAGAGGGAACGACGGAGGTATGAGGCATTATATCCTCCATTTCAGGAGGTGAGGTGGCAGCCCCCAATTCTTTGGGGGGGGGGGGGGGGCATACGGGGAGTTGGGCTAAGTCAGGGGGGACTTAGCCGATCTTTGAGAGTATCTCTACCACTCCTGCTGTCTCTAGAGAGTTGAAAACAGCAGGTCTGGGACAGGTAGCACGTCCGGTGAACAGGTCAGGGTTCCAGCAGGTCTGGGACAGCAGGTCTGGGACAGGTAGCATGTCCGGTGAAGAGGTCAGGGTTCCATAGCTGCAGGCAGAACAGTTGGAACTGGAGCAGCAGCACGGCCAGGTGACCTGGGGACAGCAAGGAGTCATCAAGCCAGGTAGTCCTGAGGCACGGTCCTAGGGCTCAGGTCCTCCGAGAGAGAGAAGAAAGAAAGAGAGAATTAGAGAGAGCATATTTAAATTCACACAGGACACCGGAAAAGACAAGAGAAATACTCCAGATGTGACAGACTGACCCTAGCCCCCCAACACATAAACTACTGCAGCATAAATACTGGAGGCTGAGACAGGAGGGGTCAGGAGACACTGTGGCCCCATCTGATGAAACCCCCGGACAGGGCCAAACAGGTAGGATATAACCCCACCCACTTTGCCAAAGCACAGCCCCCACACCACTGGAGGGATATCTCCAACCACCAACATACCATCCCGGGACAAGGCCGAGTATAGCCCACAAAGATCTCCGCCACGGCACAACCTAAGGGGGGGCGCCAACCCAGACAGGAAGACCACGTCAGTGACTCAACCCACTTAAGTACGTCCTGTTCCTGCTCCTCGCACTAGCCCTGTGGTGCGGGTTACTAGTCTGTCGCCTCCTAAGCCAGCCCCATGCATCAGGCCTCCAGTGCGCAGTCCTAGTCCAGAGCTTCCGGCGACAGTTCCCCGTCCAGAGCTTCCGGCAACAGTTCCCCGTCCAGAGCTTCCGGCGACGTCCTACAGTCCGGAACCGACAGAAACGTCCTACAGTCTGGAACCGACAGAGACGTCCTACAGTCTGGAACCGACAGAGACGTCCTACAGTCCGGAACCAACAGAGATGTCCTACAGTCTGGAACCGACAGAGACGGCCTACAGTCCGGAACCGACAGAGACGGCCTACAGTCCGGAACCGACATAGACGGCCTACAGTCCGGAACCGACAGAGATGCTCCTCAGCCCTGAGCCTCCAGTGACGCTCCCCAGCCAGGAGCCTCCAGCGACGCTCCCCAGCCCGGAGTCTCCAGCGACGCTCCCCAGCCCGGAGTCTCCAGCGACGCTCCCCAGCCCGGAGTCTCCAGCGACGCTCCCCAGCCTGGAGTCTCCAGCGACGCTCCCCAGCCTGGAGTCTACAGAACGGGAGCTACGCCCAGAGCTGGAGCCACCTCCGTAGTGGGAGGATTGGGAGGGGGGGGTGTAGCACATGGACCGTTGTTGACGGTGGCCACCCTCCCTTCCCTCCCTTTAAGTTTGGGGTTGTTTTGTGGGTTTTTTGTTTAAGGTGCATTCGGGGTCTGCACCTTTGGGGGGTGTCATGTCCTGACCAGTAAAATGGGTTATTTGTCAATATAGTTGGTCAGGGTGTGGCAGGGGGGTGTTTGTTTTGTGTGTTTGGGTATTGTGTGTTTAGGTTCTAGTTTTCCTATTTCTATGTTTAAATCTAGGTTTTCTATTTCTATGTGAGTTTTGGCAATGACCTCCAATTAGAGGCAGCTGGTTGTTGTTGTCTTTAATTGGAGGCCATATTTAGTTGTGTTTGTTTTCACTTGTGTTTGTGGGTGGTTGTTTCTAGTATAGTCTGTGCACCTTACTGGACTGTTTTCGTCGTTTGTTTTGTTTAAGTGTTTTTCCTTAAATAAAATAAGAAGATGAGCACTTTACCCGCTGCATTTTGGTCCACTCAATACGACCCGTGTGACAAAGGGGGTTAATAAATACAGTGTGTGCGTGTGTGTGTGCAAGAGAAAGAAACAATAAAGATAGTGGAATGACAGGGATTAAGGGTGGCATGTGTATAAATATAAATGGAGTGTGAACATTTTTGAAGGTGAGAAAGAGAGTATACAAGCACACACGAGAGGGAGAGAGAGACATGGTGGAGGAGGGGCAGAGAGGGGGAATAGGGAGAAGCAGAGCATGCACAATATTCATTCAAACTGACATAGGCTGCATGTCCTGGTTTGCACTTCCCACTCTCTCTCTCTCTCTCTCTCTCTCTCACACACAGACACACACACACACACAGGCACGGAAACACCAGACAGTCTGCAGTTAAGTTTACAGCAGGAGGAAGAAGACATTGGAGAGGTGAAAAAGAAGAGAGAGAAAGAGTGATAGAACGGGGAGGGGTTGGAAGAAAATACAAAACAGCTAGAGGCACGGGGGGGGGGGGTGAAGGAGACGGATGAGTGAGAATAGAGAGAGAGAAAGAGAAGGCAGAGTTTGCAAACGGGGAGAATAGAGGATGTAAAGGAGAGGGGGGAAAGGAAGGGAAAGACAGAGATAGAGGAATGCGGGGCGAGGGAGAGAAAGAAACGGGGCTTGGCGTACGGAGGGGGCAGAGAGGAGGAGAGAGAGACAGAGTGTCTGGCTGCATGTGTCGGGGCTGGACACAGGAGGACAGAGGGTAAGTGCATTCTACCTGCAATCTATCTCAAGTCATTTACTATTTTTATATCCTGCTTGTAATGTTGTATATAAAGTATATCTCCATGTTGTAAGGAAGGACATAGCACTTTCATAGATCTGGATATAACATCTGAGTGCATTGTCATCCTATGGAAGAGTTTCTTACAACCAGACATAAATATGATGTGACAAATGTGTCAAGGGCTGTTTGTGTGCTTGGACATTAATGCATGATGCAGCTACTGGGAGCTATTTAATGGAGGCTTGCATGGCTAGTGTTTGAATTTGCATCTATGTAGTCATGCATGGAGAACATTTTCACAATAGTACGAGTTCCAGCGAGTGAATTTATTTGTGGTGAGTGATTTCCATTCACACCTCAGAGTGTTATATGATAGTATGATAGTAGTGACAGTGCATGTTGTCGTCTTACCCATGTCGGTTTGATAGTACTAATTGAATCCATGCCACTGAATGTGTGTCTGTTTTAGAACGTTAGGCATAATACATTAACGTGTGTGTCTTTGTGAGGGTTATTGATGAAGATGTCAGAGGTAATGGGAATGGTGATGGACCTTCCCCCTCGTCTGGGTGACTGAGTCTGTGTCTACCTGCCCCAGACTGGATCAATACTTTAATGCAATTGCCATTCACTTCAATTGGGACTGGTGCACACACACACACACACACACACACACACACACACACACACACACACACACACACACACACACACACACACACACACACACACACACACACACACACACACCCCCCTAACAAAAGCAAACACAGTCTTAGTGACTGTGTTGAAAATGACTATGCAAGTATGTAACACACAGAACCTTCATGTGAAACACAGACACACACCCACACACAGTTCACAGTAATGGCGGTGGCTCCCTTGAACTCATTCACCATAGGGTCATGGGTTCAAGTCCCAGGTGGGAGGGGAAGTGGGGACGGGGGTTGGTCATGACCCTATCCTTCCTCTCAGACCCTCCCCCACTCTTCCTCACTTAACACTCCAGCCACCACAATGCTGAGACCTAGACCATCATCAAGGGCTGTAATCTGTCTTCCCATTCACATATATACACACACACACACACACACACACACACACACACACACACACACACACACACACACACACACACACACACACACACACACACACACACACATCACACACACATCACACACCCACACACCCACACACACACACACCAATTCACTGACCCTGACATAGCAGTTCAGCAATATCAGACAGAGACAGAGTAAAACCCTCGCTCCCCCTTCGCTCTGTGTGTGTGTGGACTCATGCATACGTAAGTGCATGTGTGTTTGCATGTGAGGGTGTGTGAGGGTCAATGCTAAATGTTTATTTTGGTTGTTGTTAGCAGAGAGTTGTGCTAACAGTGGAGTGTTAAGTGTCCCCACTCCATCACTGTCTGTGTGGGTGCAATTAGCATGCTCTCCCTGTCTGCAATTTGTGTGGTTTGGTTTTCTTATCCTTGTGGGGACCAGAAGTCTGCGACCAGAAGCCCTCACAAGGATAGTTAAACAAGTACAATTCAGACTTTTGGCCAGTCCCCACAAGAAAAATGCTTTTTTAGGCTTAGGGGTTAGGTTTAGGGTTAAGATTAGGGCTAGAAATAGGGTTAGGGGTTAGGTTTAGAGTTAGGGATTAGGGAAAATAGGATTTTGAATGGGAATCAATTGTTTGGTCCACACAAGGATAGTAAAATAAATGTGTGTGTTAGACAAGTGGCTAAAACATTTTACGTCAAGCCCTGTATATATGTAGCCTACCAATATATGCATGTGTGTTTGTTTATGTGTGCAAATATATAAATAGCCTACATGTTTTGGATATATGTATATGTTTATGTCCGTGGGTAATTATACATGTATAACGTGGGTTTTAAGAAGTGTATAGGATACAGCTGTGTGTGTAAGTGGGGGTGTGCATGGGTGTTAGTATCTATTTAGATGTTTGCTGGCGGTATGTCCATGTGATCCTGTTATGTGAGCAGCCAGCCCAGCCCCATGCAGGAGGAGTGCGGGAGCAGACAGACAAACACACGCATGGCCGAACCAGACAGACACACACAACCGCTCTTTCATAGGAAATGAGACCAGGTGACCTCTGACCATTCAGCCTGTCTGGAAACGCCAAGCCTGGAATCGATCAACACCCCCCTGCCCAGACAGCCTCCCTCCCACTTTTTCCCTCCCTCCCTCCCTTCCTCCACCTCTACTCCTTCCAACCATTCCTCCTCTCCCCCCCACTTTCTCTCTACCCAGTGACCCCCCTCACCCTTAACTCGCTCTCCCCTCCCCCACGATCAGATGATCAACCCCACAGTGGCTATGCTATACCTCACACAGCAGCACAGCAACCTCCAAACACTGACTCTGACCAAACACTGAACAAGACCTACCGCTCCCTCTCTCTTCTTCTCCTCCTCTTGCTGGGTCTGAACCTCTGACCAAACACTGCACAGGACCCTGCTATATACCCAAAACATAAGGTAAGAGGAGGCAAGTCTAGTGTTTTATTTTTTTAACCTTTATCTAACTAGGCAAGTCAGTTAAGAACAAATTCTTATTTACAATGACGGCCTACACCGGCCAAACCCAGACAATTGTGCACCGCCCTATGGGACGCTCAATCACGGGCCGGTTGTGATACAGCCTGGATTCAAACCAGGGTGTCTGTAGTGACGCCTCAAGCACTGAGATGCAGTGCCTTAGACCGCTGCGCCACTCGGGAGTGTGTGTGTGAAATAGATGGCAATTTATGAGTTGTCATCTATACATGTCATTCTATATGCAAGTTAGATTTGGGATTTCCCACTGTACTTGCAGTTGTCACAAAGTGCTATACAGATACCCATCCTAAATCCCCAAAGAGCAAGCAATGTTTTTGATCACTGCTTATGTGTACAGGTATATGTACTCCGGATTGTGTGTTAAGTTACATTCTATATTGGGGTCTTATGTGTACAGGTGTATGTAATCCAGATTGTGTGTTATAATGTGTGTTATGTTACATTCTATATTGGGGTCTTATGTGTACAGGTGTATGTAATCCGGATTGTGTGTTATGATGTGTGTTATGTTACATTCTATATTGGGGTCTTTTTTAACCCATTTATTTTTTCCATATTTACTAAGAAGCACAAGGTTACTAGTTTGCACCTATTACACACAGTAAAACATAGTAAAACAAGTTATGACACAGTAGGCTGTAGGCAGGTCTGGTAGTCAATCTGTCTCTAGCATTCAAGTCCCAGTGAACATTCAACGCTGTCGGTGAGTTTGTGACTTAGAGAAACCATCGAGTGTTGAGTGTGCCCTGCCTCTTGAGTTCACATCTTTGCACACACATTCGCACTAAAACACACACACGCACGCACATACACACACCTCATCTGGATTAGAGTACATACTGTAGCCCTTACCAAGATGGCTGCCAACGAGGTCCTTCAGTGATTTGTGATATTGCTATGAAAAGCCCTTATCTCTTCACCCACTATGATGTCATAAGGAAAAGACGCTATCTCTTCACCAACTCTCACAGAGCAGGGTCCCGGTTCACATTCATCGCTGTCGGTGGGTTTCAATGCTTTGACTCGCCCGATGATGAATGACAACTGTGGCCAAGCCTGACCTAATTTTCCCCTGATGAAACATCCTTCATGTCTGCTGTCTGGATCTATCTGTCTGTCTGCCTGTCTGAAGGGATTAGTTATTACCTGTATAAAAATTGTGATTTGTCAAAGAGGCGAGATTTACTTGTCAATAAACACCCTAAAATGTATAACCTGAGAATTCTCATGTTGTATTTTATGAAATGTCATGATTTCCCTGTATTTGCACATAAAAAAGGCTGGGTAAGGACATCAATGCAACACCTGTTTTTTCATGTGATTACTTTTTTGTGTGATGGTTACTCATAATTCATCCATGGAGTTTAAGTGAAGAGTAATTTTTACAGTACAGCCCCGTAAAACAGATAGAGATAAAGAGAAATTGAGATAAGAAGTTGACATAAAAAGGGTAGATATTGAAAGGGAGAGTCTCCCTCAAATGAGATAAGAAGGAGAGAGGAGAAAGAGGGAGATAAGAGATGTGCTACTATTTTTATATAATTGGATTGATTGATTGTCTATATGGCTTCCAGGCAGCTCCAGTATGACCCCATGGCCTCCAGGCAGCTCCAGTATGACTATATGGCCTCCAGGCAGCTCCAGTATGACTATATGGCCTCCAGGCAGCTCCAGTATCACTATATGGCCTCCAGGCAGCTCCAGTATAACTGCATGGCCTCCAGGCAGCTCCAGTATGACTATATGGCCTAGAGGCAGCTCCAGTATAACTGCATGGCCACCAGGCTGCTCCAGTATGACTATATGGCCTCCAAGCAGCTCCAGTATAACTGCATGGCCTCCAGGCAACTCCAGTATGACATGCTGAGCACTTGTTGGCTGCTTTTCCTTCACCCTGCGGTCCAAATCATCCCAAACCATCTCAATTGGGTTGAGGTTGGATAATTGTGGAGGCCAGTTCATCTGATGCAGCTCTCCATCACTATCCTTCTTGGTCAAATGGCCCTTACACAGCCTGGAGGGTTGTTGGGTCATTGTCCTGTTGAAAAACAAATGATAGTCCCACTAAGCGCATACCAGATGGGTTGGTGTATCGCTGCAGAATGCTGTGGTAGCCATGCTAGTTAAGTGTGCCTTGAATTCCAAATAAATCAATCACTGACAGTGTCACCAGCAAAGCACCCCACACATCACACCTCCTCCTCCATGCTTCACGGTGGGAACCATACATGCGGAGATCATCCGTTCACCTACTCTGCATCTCACAAAGACATGGCGGTTGGAACCAAAAATCTCAAATTTGGACTCAACAGACCATAGGACAGATTTCCACCAGTCCAATGTCCATTGCTCGTGTTTCTTGGCCCAAGAAAGTATTTTCTTCTTATTGGAGTCCTCTAGTAGTGTTTTTTTTGTTGTTGCAGCAATTCGACCATGAAAGCCTGATTCATGCAGTCTCCTCTTAACAGTTGATGTTGAGATGTGTCTATTACTTGAAGCATTTCTTTGGGCTGCAATTTCTGAGGTTGATAACTCTAATGAACTTTTCCTCTAGAGCAGAGGTAACTCTGGTTCTTCCTTTCCTTTGGCGGTCCTCATGAGAGCCAGTTTCATCATAGCGCTTGATGGTTTTTGCAACCGGTTTTCTATGTGTCACTGAACTGTCTCATCACGCACACCTGGTTCCCATTTCCCCTGATTAGATTGTTATAAGTGTGCCCTTTGGTTCACCATTGGGTTGTCGATTATTGTTCCCATGTCCGTTGGTCGTGCCTGTGCTTTGTTGTTTTGGATTTCGTGCGGCTTGTATTGTGCACATATGATTACGGGTCTCATCCCGTGTTGTGTATCATTGTGCGCTTGTGTTTTCAGGTCTCGTCCCGTGTATGTATTACGGGTATCGCCCGTGTTTTTTATTCAAGGTACTCCTCGCTCTTTGTTTGGGTTCAACCCTGTGCTTTGTATACGTGTTTGTTTGGTCTTTGTCCCCGTGCCTTTACATGGCACGCTGTAATTTGGGTAAAGACATTTTAAAAACTATTACGCATTCCTGCGCCTGTCGCCCGATCCTTCACACAACGTGACTCTTCTTGTCTTAAAGTAATGATGGACTTTCGTTTCTCTTTGCTTATTTGAGCTGTTCTTGCTACAATATGGACTTGGTCTTTTACCAAATAGGGCTATCTTCTGTATACCACCCCTACCTATATAAATATATATTTTTCATTTAAAAAAAAGACAAACTGTTTTAGTTGGGAAAACAACCAGGTTCTATTTTGTAATTGATAGATTGGGTCAACTGATTGGGTCAAACACATTAAGAAATAAAAAAATTCGACAAAATATATTTTAACAAGGCACACCTGTCAATTGAAATGCATTCCAGGTGACTACCTCATGAAGCTGGTTGAGAGACTGCCAAGAGTGTGCAAATCAAAATCAAATCAAATTTAATTTGTCACATGCGCCAAATACAACAGGTGTAAACCTTACAGTGAAATGCTTACTAACGAGCCCCTAACCAACAATGCAGTTTACAAAAGAATACGGAAAAGAATAAGAGATAAAAGTAACAAGTAATTAAAGAGCAGCAGTAAAATAACAATAGCAAGACTATATACAGGGGGGTGCCAATACAGAGTCAATGAATAGACTGAAGAGTTTCAGAAGAAAGATCTTTGTTTCTGGCCATTTTGAGCCTGTAATTGAACCTGTTGATGCTCCAGATACTCAACTAGTCTAAAGAAGGCCAGTTTTATTCCTTCTTTAATCAAAACAACAGTTTTCAGCTGTGCTAACATAATTGCAAAAGGGTTTTCTAATGCTCAATTAGCCTTTTAAAATTATAAACTTGGATTAGCTAACACAACGTGCCATTGGAACACAGGAGTGATGGTTGCTGATAATGGGCCTCTGTACGCCTATGTAGATATTCCATTAAAGATCAGCCGTTTCCAGCTACAATAGTCGTTTACAACATTACCAATGTCTACGCTGTATTTCTGATCAATTTGATGTTATTTTAATGGACAAAAAAATGGCTTTTCTTTCAAAAACAAGGACATTTCTAAGGGACCCCAAACTTTTAAACGGTAATGTATATTGTACACAATAAAGAAAATCAATTACGGGTCAACAGCTGAATATTGCTCCCAGTGTTGATCAAAGCTCAGAACGCTTATATTCTTGATCTGAGTTCTAATCGCACCTGCCTCTTTGTGAACAAGTGGAGTAATGAACAGTGATTTGTTCGCTATGTTCGCCTTCATTCCCTGGATTTGCCTCCTGGATTTGCCTCCTGGATTTGCATCTGGATTTGCCTTTATAACAGCACATTCACTCCGCCCTCTCGCAGCACAGGCCAAGGTCCTGAGACGTAAAACGAACTACCCTAGCTCGCAGTCAGCTCAAGTAGGTGAATAGAGACACTGCTGGCAGTGTGTTTGCGAGATGCCGGACCAAAGGCAATTTTAAAACCGCCTCCCGACTCCTGCCGTGTCTACAGACATCCCCCAAACAAACAAAAACCGACTCTCGGAGAATAACTAAACAAATAGTCGTTTATAGATATGTCAGTCAGTCAGGTGGCTAGCTGCCGGCAGAGATTTCTATTGCAGTAACATTGAAGGGCTCTGGCTAGTATTACTTAGCCAGCTAGAAGAATGAAGTATGAAGCTAACGTTAAACGGAGTCTACCTCAGCAGGAGCAAAAAATACGCTACTAGGTTCTCATAATAACCTTGCTTTACAAAGAGTAGGATACTGAGACAGACAATGATGTGGTGCTGAGTGGTGAGGCTGAGCCAGGCTGCAATACATGCAGGAGGAAGCACAGGAGACACAGAGAGAGGAAGGAAGCAGTAAGAGAGGTTGGTACAGTGGTTCCCAAACTAACAGTAGTTCCCAAACTAAACAATGCTTACGGCCCAGAATAGGATGTCAAACGTAGTGCACTAGTATAGGTAAAAGGCTGCCATCTCTGAGGCAGCACCTGTCAAAAGCTATACCACAAAACCCTGAGCTGTGGCAGTAAGTGGTGGGGGTGACAGTACTTCAGGTCCCAGGGTAGGTTGATGTTACTGTGGTAATGTCACTTAAAATAGCTGTCATCTGCTTCGGTTACTCCATAGAAGCCTCTCCAAGCCAATGAAACAACAGAGGCAAACATCCCCACCAATCAGAGACATAATTGAGGGGGCTTTGGGTTCTATATGAGGTTCCCTTCAAACCATAAGCAAAACAATGAGCGGCGGCGCCTGAGGAGGCTTCAATGAATGAAGTAACCTGGTCCAGGGTGTATCTCAATAGAATAGTCTGAAGTGGCTTCCTCTCCTTGTCCCCTCTCCTTAATCTGAATTTATCTAAAAGGAGAAGACATCTGAAAACATTATGGTTTAAGCCCACACAATGGACCTTCTCCTTACAAGGTCAATGCATACAAAAGGACATAGCAACTTCGGACTATTGACAAACACAGCAGTTCCTGCAAAGCTGACTGCCTCCACACACAGTCTAGTCCTCTTTGACCCCCATGACCTATGACCCCCATGACCTATGACCCCTGTTCATTATCTGAAGCCTCTTCTGCCACGGGGGCTCAGAAGCAATTAGTGGAGCTGCAGTGATCATACATAACACTATAACTGACTTGGATTGGATCTGTACAGCCCTAAGAGAGCGAGAGAGAAATGTTATGCCAAGTATTGGATTGAGAGAGCGACCAGAGAGACAGAGAGAGACAGAGAGAGAAATGTCATGCTAAGGATTGGATTGAGAGAGAGAGGCCCCAGACTCCACTGATAAGCAGACACGCTAGCTAATGAGAAAACAGCAGGTCTGTGCCTGTGTGTGTGTCTCTTTACAGTCCCTGCTGTTCAATAAGGTGTATTTTTATCTGTTTTTTAAATCTGATTCTGCTGCTTGCATCAGTTACCTGATGTGGAATAGAGTTCCATGTAGCCATGGCTCTATGTAGTACTGTGCGCCTCCCATAGTCTATTCTTGACTTGGGGATTGTGAAGAAACCTCTGGTGGCATGTCTTATGAGGTATGCCTGGATGTCCGTGCTGTGTGCTAGTAGTTTAAACAGACACCCGTTTGCATTCAGTATGTCAACACTTCTTACAAAAAAAAGTAGTGATGAAGTCAATCTCTCCTCCACTTCGAGCCATGAGAGATTTACATGCATGTTATTAATGTTAGCTTTCCGTTTACATTTAAGAGCCAGCTGTGCTGCCGTTCTGAGCCAATTTTCCTTAGTCCCTCTTTGTGGCACCTGACTACACGACTGGACAGTAGTCCAGGTGTGACAAAACTAGGGCCTGTAGGACCTGCCTTGTTGACAGTGTTGTTAAGAAGGCAGAGCAAAACTTTATTATGGACAGACTTCTCCCCATCTTAGCTACTCTTGCATTAACCTGTTTTGACCATGACAGTTTACAATCCAGGGTTACTCCAAGCAGTTGTAACCTCAACTTGCTCAATTTCCACATTATTCATTACAAGATTGAGGTTAGTTGAAGTTTAGGGTTTAATGAATGATTTGACCCAAAGACAATGCTTTCAGTTTTTTAAATATTTAGGACTAACTTATTTCTTGCCAACCATTTTGAAACTGACTGCAGCTCTTTGTTAAGTGTTGCAGTAATTTCACTTGATCTAGTAGCTGATGTGTGAAGTGTTGAGTCCTCCACATACATAGACACACTGCCATGTCATTAGTAAAGATTGAAAAAAGTAAGGGGCCTACATAGCTGCCCTGGGGAATTCCTGATTCTACCTGGATTATGCTGGAGAGGCTTCCATTAAAGAACACCCTCTGTGTTCTGTTAGACAGGTAACTCTTTATCCACAATATACTGTAGCAGGGGGTGTAAAGCCATAACACAAGTTTTTCCAGCAGCAGAGTATGATCGGTAATGTCAAAAGCCGCACTGAAGTCTAACAAAATAGCCTCCACAATCTTTTTATCATCAATTTCTCTCCGCTAATCATCAGTCATTTGTGTAAGTGCCGTGCATGTTGAATGTCCTTCCCTATAAGCGTGCTGAAAGTCTGTTGTCAATTTGTTTACAGTAAAATAGCATTGCATCTGGTCAAACAATTTTTCACAAAGTTTACTAAGGGTTGGTAACAGGCTGATTGGTTGGCTAGTTGAGCCAGTAAAGGGGGCTTTACTATTCATGGGTAGCTGAATGACTTTTGTTTCCCTTGAGGCCTGAAGGCACACACTTTCTTGTAGGCTTAGACTGAAGATATGGCAAATAGGAGTGGCAATATCTTCCGCTATTATCCTCAGTAATTTTCCATCCAAGTTGTCAGACCCAGGTGCTTTGTCATTGTTGATAGACAACTACAATTGTTTTACCTTTTCCACACTCACTTTTCGGAATTCAAAATTACAATGCTTGTCTTCCATAGTTTGGTCAGTTATACTTGGATGTGTAGCGTCGGCATTTGTTGCTCACATGTCATGCCTAAGTTAGCAAATTTAGCAATGAAAAATCATTAAGATAGTTGGCAATATCAGTGGGTTTTGTGATGAATGAGCCATCTGATTCTATGAATGATGGAGCTGAGTTTGCCTTTTTGGCTAAAATTTAATTGAAGGTGCTCCAAAGCTTTTTACTATCATTATGGTTAGTGACAGAGACGGGACTGGCTGGTTGGAAGCTTGCTTTTTCATTAGCTTTAAGGTGTGGGTCTGTGGAGTCTAGGGCCTCTTTCTTTTCCCCTTTCTCTCTCTCTTCCTTTTTCTCTCTCCCATGCACAGGCCTACTCCTGTCCCTCTGCAGTCAGTCGAGTGTAAATCACAGTGAACACACGCTCATAAAGCAGAGACATGAGGCCACACCTCACCCTACTCCTCTACACCAACCCACAGCCTTCCTTCCTCTCTTTCTCTAATAACGCCTTCAATCTCTCTACCATCTCCTTTCTCTCTCTCTCCGTCGCTCTCTCTCACAACTCCTCATATCCTCTTCACCTTATCCTGTCTCAGTCTTGTTACACTTTTTCCACGCCTCACTCTCACATCTCCCTCACTCACAGCCTCTATCACTCTTCTGCCTCACTCCATCTCTTCCACACAACTCTCTCTCTCTCCTTCTCACCCGCTCCCACTCTATCTCTCTGTCTCCCTCTACACCTCTGTCTCTTTTGCTCCCTCCCCATTCTCCCTATCGCTCTCTGCTCTCTGCTCTCTGTCTCTCTCGCTCTCACTCTCTCTCTCTCTCTCTCTCTCTCTCTCTCTCTCTCTGTCTCTCTGTCTCTGTCTCTGTCTCTCTCTTTCTCACTCCAACCAGCCTTCCCTTCCTTCCTCTCTCTCTCTCTTTCCTGCAGTTGTATGATTTTCAGCTGGGAGGTCAGTCACAGTACCAAGAGCACAAGGAGAGGGCAAACACGTCAAAGTCAGGATCAGCTGCTTTGGCAACTTCTAGATTTCCTAGTCTTTAAAAGGCTTTCTTTGTTAATAGAATAATAAAGGAATGCTTAATAATTCTGTAAACATGTGTGCATGTTGTTGCATTGCAAGACTGGTAGTGGTATCTTGTAATTGTGTTTTTTTTATGTAGTCCTACAGTATGTGTGTGCTCTCCACTAAGAGCAGGAGAGGACAAACCCAAATCAAATAAAATCTAATCTAATTTTATTTGTCACATACAAATGGTTAGCAGATGTTAATGCGAGTGTAGCGAAATGCTTGTGCTTCTAGTTCCGACCATGCAGTAATATCTAACAAGTAATCTAACAATTTCACAACAACTACCTTATACACACAAGTGTAAAGGAATGAATAAGAATATGTACATATAAATATATATGGATGAGTGATGGCCGAACGGCATAGGCAAGATGCAGTAGATGGTATAGAGTACAGTATATACATTTGAAATTAGTAGTGTAGGGTATGTAAACATTATATAAAGTGGCATAGTTTAAAGTGACTAGTGATACATTTATTACATCCAATTTTTTATTATTAAAGTGGCTAGAGATTGAGTCAGTATGTTGGCAGCAGCCACTCAATGTTAGTGATGGCTGTTTAACAGTCTGATGGCCTTGAGATAGAAGCTGTTTTTCAGTCTCTCGGTCCCAGCTTTGATGCACCTGTACTAACCTCACCTTCTGGATGATAGCGGAGTGAACAGGCAGTGGCTTGGGTGGTTGTTGTCCTTGATGATCTTTTTGGCCTTCCTGTGACATCAGGTGGTGTAGGTGTCCTGGAGAGCAGGTAGTTTGCCCCCGGTGATGCGTTGTGCAGACCTCACTACCCTCTGGAGATCCTTACGGTTGTGGGCGAAGCAGTTGCCGTACCAGGCGGTGATACAGCCTGACAGGATGCTCTCGATTGTGCATCTGTAAAAGTTTGTGAGTGTTTTTGGTGACAAGCCGAATTTCTTCAGCCTCCTGAGGTTGAAGAGGCGCTGTTGCGCCTTCTTCACCACGCTGTCTGTGTGGGTGGACCATTTCAGTTTGTCCGTGATGTGTACGCCGAGGAACTTAAAACGTTCCATCTTCTCCACTACTGTCCCATTGATGTGGATAGGGGGGTGCCCCCTCTGATGTTTCCTGAAGTCCACGATCATCTCCTTTGTTTTGTTGTCGTTGAGTGTGAGGTTATTTTCCTGACACCACACTTCGAGGGCCCTCACCTTCTCCCTGCAGGCCGTCTCTTCGTTGTTGGTAATCAAGCCTACCACTGTTGTGTCGTCTGAAAACTTGATGATTGAATTGGAGGCATGCATGGCCACGCAGTCATGGGTGAACAGGGAGTACAGGAGAGGGCTGAGAACGCACCCTTGTGGGGCCTCAGTGTTGAGGATCAGCAGGGTAGAGATGTTGTTTCCTACCCTCACCACCTGAGGGCGGCCCGTCAGAAAGTCCAGGACCCAGTTGCACAGGGCGGTGTCGAGACCCAGGGTCTCGAGCTTAATGACGAGTTTGGAGGGTACTATGGTGTTAAATGCTGAGCTGTAGTCGATAAACAGCATTCTTACATAGGTATCCCTCTTGTCCAGGTGGGTTAGGGCAGTGTGATTGCGATTTCATCGTCTGTGGACCTATTGGGGCGGTAAGCAAATTGGAGTGGGTCTAGGGTGTCAGGTAGGGTGGAGGTGATATGACCCTTGACTAGTCTCTCAAAGCACTTCATGATGACGGAGGTGAGTGCTACGGGGCGATAGTCATTTAGCTCAGTTACCTTAGCTTTCTTGGGAACTGGAACAATGGTGGCCCTCCTGAAGCATGTGGGAACAGCAGACTGGGATAAGGATTGATTGAATATGTCCGTAAACACACCAGCCAGCTGGTCTGCGCATGCTCTGAAAACGCGGCTAGGGATGCCGTCTGGGCCGGCAGCCTTGCGAGGGTTAACACGTTGAAATGCATTACTCACGTTGGCTGCGTTGAAGGAGTCAACATCCATGTAAACACTCCTAAACAACACACACCATCAAAGCTGCCACCATCTCCCTTAAGCTGAAACACAAGCCATTCATATCCAACTGAGATGATGGTTGATGGCCTGGGACTATGCCTGTTGTTCCAGTGGTCCCCTGAGGAACCAGTTCAATGGCTTCTGATTTGGAATCGGAAGGTTTGTCAATTCAATCTACTGATCTCCAACTGCCACCCAACATTGAGGAGGTGAAACTCTTGTGACCTGTTATCACAAACACACAAAGTACACAGATATAGTGTACTCACAAGTGACAGTAATACAGCATTCCAAATTCAGTCTAAGAGTGTTCACTATGGCAACAAAAAAGAAAATACACAAAAAAGGCAAAACAATGGCAGCAGAAATGGGAAAGAGAGAGTGTGTATATCTGAGTGTGAGAAAAAGAGAATGTGTGTGTGCAGTATAGACAGGTGCGCATGTGTGAGAGAAAGAGAAACACAGGTCTGCAAGAGAGAGGAGTAGACAGGTGAGAGAGAGAGAGAGAGAGAGGAGAGAGAGAAAGAGAGAGAGAGAGAGAGAGAGAGAGAGGTAGCTGAGAATATGTACAGTGCTTTGGTCATCCCCAGTCTGCACACGCACAGGGGACCTGCATCACAGAGCCAGGAGAGCAAAGTCATAGCTCATCTCACCGCCGGTGTGCTGGGGTGGTTGTCTGGGAGGAAAACAATACATACTGTATGGATGCTGTGAGTGCCACAGTCTGAGACTGGGATGTGACTCTCATACCAAATGTACGTTTTTAGCCTACAGTTAAATGGTCTATTATGAAAACACCCTCTGTTATTCTGAGTGAAGAGACATCGATTCAAAGTCCACCACACCTCTGTTGTTGATACATGCTAGGCCACCACCACATATACAGTGCCTTCAGAAAGTATTCATTACCCTTGACTTATTCCACATTTTGTTGTGTTAGTGCCTGAATTCACCCATCTACACACCATACCCATTAAAGACAAGGTGAAAACATGTTTTTATTAATTTTAGCAAATTTATCGAAAAGGAAATACAGAAATATCTAATTTCCCTAACTATTCACATGCCCGAGTCAATACTTAGTAGAAGCACCTTTGGCAGAAAGTACAGCATTGAGTTGTCTTAGGTATGTCTATATCAGCTTTGAGTTGTCTTAGGTATGCCTATATCAGCTTTGAGTTGTCGTAGGTATGTCTATATCAGCTTTGAGTTGTCTTAGGTATGTCTATATCAGCTTTAAGTTGTCTTAGGTATGTCTATATCAGCTTTGAACATCTGGATTTGGGCATTTTTTCCCATACTTCCTTGCATATTTTCTCTAGCTCCATAAAGTTAGATGGGGAGCAGCGGTGAACAGCAATCTTCAAGTTTTTCTACAGATTTTCAATGAGATTCAAGTCTGGGCGTTGGCTGGGCCACTTAAGGGCTTTCACATTCCTGTTCTGAAGCCTTTTCAGCTGTAAGGCTTGGGCGTAGTGGGTGAGGAGTCAGGCGCAGGAAGCAGAGAATACAGGGTAGTGTTTTTAATGAACACAACGGCGAAACACAAGCCACCCCACAGCAATCCAGAGCGCACACAAAACCAAAGTGCCCCAAACACAGGGGACAGAAAATAGTCGGTGCAAACCACGCACTTGCACCTCAAACACAATAGCGTGTACACAAGCAAAACACAGATCAACAATCCCGCACTGTCACGTCCTGACCAGTAATAGGGGTTATTTGTTATTGTAGTTTGGTCAGGACGTGGCAGGGGGTATTTGTTTTATGTGGTTCGGGCTGGTTGTGTTAGTTGTAGGGTGTTTGATTTAGTATTCTGGGTTTTGGGCACTGTTCTATGTTTATGTATTTCTATGTTCAGTCTAGTTATTTCTTTTCTATGTTTAGTTGATTGAGGGTTCTATAAATAGGTATGTGTTTGTTTTTGTATTTGTGGGAGATTGTGCTGTGTATAGCTCTGTGCCTTACTGGCCTGTTATTTGTCGTTGTGTTTTTTTGTGTACGTGTCTTTGGTTTACCTTCTTGTCCATTTAATAAAGAAGATGAGTGCACATATTCCTGCTGCGTTTTGGTCCACTTTACCCTACGACAACCTTGACACGCACACAGAGCATACGGGCCTACTGGCTAAAATAGCCCAGCTAATCAGCCCAACACAAAACAGGTGCAAACAATAAACGGAAAGGGGGAAAAAAGGGAATCAGTGGCAGCTAGTAGGCCGGTGACGACGACCGCTGAGCGCCACCCAAGCAGGAAGGGGAGCTACCTTCGGTAGGAGTTGTGACATCAGCATTACTTTGGCTGTATACTTGGGGTCATTCTCCTGTTGGGACATAAATCTTCGCCCCAGTCTAAGGTCGTTTGCACTCTGAAGCAGGTTCTCATCAAGGATTTGCCTGTATTTGTCTCCATTCACTGTTCCCTTTATCCTCTTTTTATCCTTACCAGTATCCCAGTCCATGCTGCTGAAAAGCATCCCCATAGCATAATGCTGCCACCACCATGTTTCATGGTAGGGATGGTTGTAGATGGATGATGAGCTGTGCCTGGTTTTCTCCAGACATAGCGCTTTGCATTCAGGCCAAAGAGTAAAAATGTTGCCTCATCAGACCACAGAATATTTTGCCTTATGCTCTGAGTCTTTCACGTGCCTTTTTGCAAGCTCCAAGTATGCCGTCATGTGCCTATTTCTCAGGAGTGGCTTCTGTCTGCCTACTCTCCCATAACGCCCAGATTGGTGAAGTGTTGTAGATGTAGAGACTGTTCTGGCAGGCTCTCCCATATCAGCCGGGGAACTCTGCAGTTGTGTCAGAGTGATCATTGAGTTCTTGATCCCCTCCCTTTCCCAATGACAGAGACCACTGTGGTCTTGGAAACTTTCAACACTCTAGAAATTGTTTTATACCCTTCCCCAGATATATGCCTCATCACAAATCTATTTCGTAGATCTACGGATAGTTCCCTGGACTTGGTATAGTTTCTTCTCTGACATGCACTGTCAACTATGGGACCTTATATAGATGGGGGTGTTTCTTTCTAAATCATGTCCAAACAATTGAATTGGCCATAGGTGGACTCCAATCAAGTTGTAGTGACATCTCAAGGATGAACAAAGGAAATTGGAGCTCCATTTGGAGTTTTATTCCAAAGGGGGGTGAATACTTTTGTAAATGAGATATTTCTGTATTTTATTTTCAATATATTTGCAAAAATTTCGAAAAACATGTTTTCACATTGTCATTATGGGGTATTGTGTGTAGATGGGTTAGAAAAAAATCTATTTAATCAATTTTGAATTCAGGCTGTAACACAACATGTGGAATAAGTCAAGGGGTGTTAATAGACCCTGTATTTAATTACATGGTTCTAGACAGTTTTGTTTTTGTTTTTTGTTTCCATTCATTCATATCATCATGGTGCATGAACATAAGTGAAGCCTCTCTCTAGTCTGTGACAAGAGGTCGAGACCTTTATGGCACACATGAAGTAGTTCGCTGGGCTGGCTAGATGCAGTGGCTGTTCCAGTCTATGGACTGTTCCTCTAAACATTAAACAGATGCTTTAATCAAGAATTGACAGGACAGGCCTGTATAGAGATTATAAAGTATAGAGGCTATAGAATAGCATACATTTGATTGTTAAAATATTAGGTTCAACTCATTTGCTGCAACCAATGTATATATAAATCATCGGCTGCGACCCGCAACATGCAGTCGAACAACGAGCACAGAGACAAAAGGAAGATGTTCACTTCAGAAGTCTTTATGATTGGTTGTTCGTGTTACCATTGGAAACAGTGAGAAGGAGGAAGTCATTTTCCAATTTTCCTTAACCTTTTCCCTCACCTCGACATGGTAATGTTATGATTTTTTACAGACATGAGAATTTCACATCAATGTATTCGGTGCAAACAGCTGACAAGAACAGACACATAATGAAGATATCCTAATATAAAGTATTCATGGTGTGTTTGACAAAGGTGAACTACCTGATATAGTCTTACATGGCTAGGTGTGTTAAATTACACATCAAGTAGATTGGGGTTACACTAGCACGAGGCTTAATAGGCTTACCTTTATATAGTGGTCTATAGGGGCCATTTACAATGCAAAACATTTACAGTATGCTGTCTATGAAGGACTCATAAATTGTCAAAGAGTCAGAGAAAGAGAGATAGTCATTTTTTTTCCAGAGAAAGTCATTAATTGCTCCACCATTTCATGAAATGTTTCAAACAACTTTGGGCAGAAGTGTCTGGGAATGAGTTTAGGAATAACCACATATCTGACATCATGTTTTGTTTACAGGCACTGCACATTCTGATCTGACTCTGATTGGTCGACCATGAGTGGCAGCAGGGAGGACCCTCCTCCTCAGACACAGGGTTCTGGAGGAGACAGAAAGGTAAGCTAGGCTAACATGAGTAGGATGATGCTGATAGGCTAACATGAGTAGGATGATGCTGATAGGCTAACATGAGTAGAATGATGCTGATAGGCTAACATGAGTAGGATGATGCTGATAGGCTAACATGAGTAGGATGATGCTGATAGGCTAACATGAGTAGGATGATGCTGATAGGCTAACATGAGTAGGATGATGCTGATAGGCTAACATGAGTATGATGATGCTGATAGGCTAACATGAGTAGGATGATGCTGATAGGCTAACATGAGTAGAATGATGCTGATAGGCTAACATGAGTAGGATGATGCTGATAGGCTAACATGAGTAGGATGATGCTGATAGGCTAACATGAGTAGGATGATGCTGATAGGCTAACATAAGTATGATGATGCTTATGCTAACATGAGTGGGATGATGCTGATAGGCTAACATGAGTAGGATGATGCTGATAGGCTAACATGAGTAGGATGATGCTGATAGGCTAACATGAGTAGGATGATGCTGATAAGATCAGTTTTGGTAAATTGATACTGGCTATAGTCTGTGTGAAATGAGTTATTAGTTACTGAGTAATTACATGTAATTACCAAAGAGAGAGACAGTCTCAGCAGTTTGTTGCGTCACTCCCCTGGGAATCTGTCTGGTAACTAACACACCATTAATAGTGTATAGACCAAACAGCACACCTTTGTTAACAGTGTCATCATAAGTGCAGTTTTCTACCCACCAAATCCAGCTCCTACATTTGTGTACTACACCCCCTCAGATGCATTTACACCAGCTCACCCTATTACACAGCGGTCTCCAGTCTTGGTGTCTGACTACCTTTTTTAGAGGGGTCCCCAAATCCCAACCTTAACCCTTAGTGGATGAATGAATAATATTGACCCTGTGATTATGGAACTTTCATGTACTCTAACCCAGCATCGACTCAGCTGTTCGCCCACGGTAGTGCCTCTTTTAATGGGTATAATGAGGCAGCCTCCATCTGTCATTATGATGGAAATAAGACTGTGTGTAGAGCGAAGAGGCTCTTGTCCAACAGGTGTTTCATACAAGCACAGCCACCCTCAATAAGTTAGGAGCACTAATGAAAAATCTTTCATAGAATATTCAGTCCTCTGTAATATCACAAATGGGCAAAAGGCGTCTATCCCTCCTTCTCTCTTATCCTTCTCTCCATCCCTTTCTTCTCCAACAGCATCACACCCTTCTCTTCTTCCCCATCCAGCCTTTCTCCTCCTCCATCCATCTCTCAGGTTGACGTGCAGAGGGTGGAGCCTGTAGTCGATGTTGAGGTTCAGACAGCAGGTGAAAGAATGCTGAGGGTGAGGCAGGTGAGACCTAATGACCTAATACTGTTCACAGTATTGAAGAAGTGCTATGAGACTCTCAAATATCAAATCAGTCAAATGCAGGCCTGTGTGATCAAGAAAATGCCATTGAGTATCGGTGGTGTCTCCTCTCAACCTAGGTCCGTGGCTCAACGTGCACTCTAAGGCCACCGTTGTATGACAAGAGTATGAACAGGCCCTGTTGTATATGCAGGATTCCAGTGAAGAGGAAGAGGAGGAGGGAGGAGAGGAACTGTGGGATCTAGAAGCAGACACAGAGCTTGTGGTAAGGAACTGTAACTAAGGGTCTGGTGAGACAACCTGGATCAAAAAGAGACACAGCCATAAACCCACTCGGACACGGATGGACAGGCAATGGCGAAACTTAACTTGAGATCTGTGCATTAACATCACATTGCAATCATGTGATCAATTTACCAGGAAGAGTTGAAGAAGATAATGGAGGAGTGGAGTACAGAACCTTGCAACTTTGACGACCAATCCAATGTGCTCTCATGGCCTCTGTCTCCTATTGTCTCGTCTCCTTTGGAGACCCTCCTCATTGAGATGATTGACATGTATCTTGACACCCTCCTTGATACCTTGGAGGATGGGTTAGGGCAGAGCAGTAGAGAACACAGGTTGTTACCTTGGAGGATGGGTTAGGGCAGAGCAGTAGAAAACACAGGTTGTTACCTTGGAGGATGGGTTAGGGCAGAGCAGTAGAAAACACAGGTTGTTACCTTGGAGGATGGGTTAGGGCAGAGCAGTAGAAAACACAGGTTGTTACCTTGGAGGATGGGTTAGGGCAGAGCAGTAGAAAACACAGGTTGTTACCTTGGAGGATGGGTTAGGGCAGAGCAGTAGAAAACACAGGTTGTTACCTTGGAGGATGGGTTAGGGCAGAGGAGTAGAGAACACAGGTTGTTACCTTGGAGGATGGGTTAGGGCAGAGGAATAGAGAACACAGGTTGTTACCTTGGAGGATGGGTTAGGGCAAAGCAGTAGAGAGCACATGTTCATAAGATCGGACAAGGTGAAGAGGGTGGAATGAATAGATAGATACTGTATATAGATCATCAGAAATATGTATGGGCATTGCCATAAACTGGCATTTTAAGTTGAGTCTTTCTGGGACAAATGAAAAAGAATGTAATTGAATTACATTTACATTTTAGTCATTTAGCAGACGCTCTTATCCAGAGCAACTTACAGTAGTGAATGCATACAATTCATTTTTTTCATTTCATACATTTTTTTCGTACTTGGCCCCCCGTGGGAATCAAACCCACAACCCTGGTGTTGCAAACACCATGCTCTACCAACTGAGCTACGGGGAAGGCATATCAGAACTACACACATTACCTCTGAATGGTTGAATCTTGTGGTTTCTTTTTTGCATAATATTATTATGATTTTTTTTTACAAATAAATCAATAAAAACAAATCGCATGATGTGAATTGAATGGCCATAATTCAACATAATCCATTTAACTGAATGAATATGTTTTTAATATTGTGAATGGTGCACATTTACATTTTTAATTCATTCTTTATAAACCCTTCAATCTTTTATTGGCTTTTAGACCCTGCGGTCCATGTTTGCGACCATAAAATGGGACAAATTAATCAATAAGGAGGTAATCCCACCACATGTAGCCACAGGCCACAGCAACGCTGTCACTCAAGACAGAAGTCACTGGTGAGGAGCAGGGTTATCACCCGCCTCCATCTACTACCTCAACCAATGACAATGCATCGCAGGGTGTTGAGCCAACCCCCTCCGACACACCCAGCCAATCAGAGCTCAGTCATTCATGTACAAGAGTGCATATTGTCAACTAACTAAATACTGTGTAGATGACAGAGTGGGACTCGGGACTCGGAACAGACACACTGTCAGACAGACAGTCTGACAGACACACACACAAACCTAACTCTCTGACTCCCGCGTTAGAAATAGACACACACTTGGCACCAGCATCTCTCTGCTCCACCCAACCACAACCCAAACCTGAGTTTTTACTGCATCTCCAAACCTGACAGTCAGTTTTTTATGATCAATCATATTAAACCGTGGTCTTCTCTTAATGAGATTTATAGGCGTGGCTTTCACAACATGATCTGCCCTCTCAGTCTGCTGTGATTGATCACTGTGTGTGGGTCCCCTTCGTCTCCACAGACTGAGAGTGAATTAGCTATTGATCCCAGCCTGGGCTCACTGTGTGTTATAGGACAGGACCCTGACTGGAAGTGTGGTTTGTGGGGTGTGAAGACACTCCTACTGCTTAAAGTCATGGAATGATAGTTTCCTCTTAGTGTTAATGAGGAGATGATGAATTATATAACGGAGAAAATATTGGAAGCCACTGTATGTTACTTGACTGTGGATCAGGGATGGATGCTCTTCCAAATGCTACTACAGTATACAGTGGTGGTGATATGGATGTGTGTGTTCATCCAGATCCTCAGGGCTTGGTCCTGAGCAGACAGAGAGTACAGAGTGGCAGCAGTCCAGGCCAAGCGGGCAGGAGACATGGAGCTAGCCAGACGTTACTATCGGACAGCAAAGGTACCACACACACCACTCATTCACTCTCACCTGACTAAGGTGGGTCACACACCACATGCCCAAACATGACACACAGGCAAGATGCCACCAGCGTGCTACCAACCAGCCACTTGGCAAACACTGCCCTGCACAGTGGAGCCAAACCGAGATGGGCATCTTTACTGACGTCCTTCCCTATGCCCACCAACCAACCAGGGATCTGGGTCACAGCAGTACAGCCGTACAGTATATTCAGTATATATGCCCGGTCATCGAGGGCAGACGTCCCTCATAACTCTCCTCAAGATAATGTGTGTGTGTGTATATGCCATTTAGCAGAAGCTTTTGTGTGTATGTGTGTGTGAGTACACAACAGTCAGTCTGATAGATGGCCTCAGCAGCATGCAATATAAAATAGTCAATAATGAGGGTCATAAGTCAAGTTAATGGTTTGTTTGCTTGCTTGTCTCTCTCTCTCTCTCTCTCTCTCTCTCTCTCTCTCTCTCTCTCTCTCTCTCTCTCTCTCTGTCTCTCTCCTCCCTTTCTTCTTCTCTCAGAAATTAGAGGTGATGGTTGAAGAGGCATCTGAGAGGAGTGTGTGGACATCAGCTCCATACCGCTCCCTCCTGGTGAGTCCTTATCATTACACCACAATGGGAACTGGCAGTAGTGCTGGATCTCATACTACTACTCCATCGATTACTGCTCTCTTCCCAGTAACACCACTGTCATTATTTTAGTGCATAATACCCCCATATGTAGTTAATATATTCCATTGAAGCTTTAAAGATAGCTAGTACAGACAGTAGTCTGGTCATTAATAACAGCTTGGGAGAGAACTTCAAACAAAAAAGGTCAGTCTCCCTCTCATTTCATTTTTCTTCCCCCTGTCATTCTTTATCTGAGGGCTTGAGCTCTATAATGGGAGTAGGCTAATGAAGAGGGCTAATGAGGGAGAGAGAGGAAGTCGCTTATTAATTCTCTCTCTCTCCTGAGGCGGACTGGTTGTTTCCATCTCCTCCCCCAGACGAACCACTCAAACAACAGACAGAGACAGACGCCAGCCTCAGTCACATGACTTGTCCTGCCAGTAAGAAGGAGCCTCCTGGCAGCATGATCCTGGTATTTATCCTCTCCTCACACAGCAACAACAGGTTACTATAACACTTCCAATAAAGGAAGACAAGGCACAAGTCCACTCCCAGTAACCTGTTGTTGCTGTGTGAGGACCTCTATCAGCTGGCTGTACTGGTCTGAGGCCCCAGGAGGCACTGGGAGGGGCTGGGAGTGGACTTGTGCCTTGTCTTCTGTTCTTGACACCTAGAATGACAACACAGTTGTGGAGGTGAAAACATAAAGGATGACTCGAAGCGGCTAGAGAGGAGAGGATAAATCCCATGATCATGCTGCCAGGAGGTTCACCCACATGGGGGAGGTCACTGAGACAACTAGGTCAGTGCTGGCCCTTTTCATTCAAATCAAATCAAAATCAAATCAAATTTATTTATATAGCCCTTCGTACATCAGCTGATATCTCAAAGTGCTGTACAGAAACCCAGCCTAAAACCCCAAACAGCAAGCAATGCATGTGAAAGAAGCACGGTGGCTAGGAAAAACTCCCTAGGAAAAACTCCCTAGAAAGGCCAAAGACCTAGGAAGAAACCTAGAGAGGAACCAGGCTATGAGGGGTGGCCAGTCCGCTTCTGGCTGTGCCGGGTGGATATTATAACAGAACATGGTCAAGATGTTAAAATGTTCATAAATTACCAGCATGGTCTAATAATAATAATCATAGTAGTTGTCGAGGGTGCAACAAGCACGTCCGGTGAACAGGTCAGGGTTCCATAGCCGCAGGCAGAACAGTTGAAACTGGAGCAGCAGCACGGCCAAGTGGACTGGGGACAGCAAGGAGTCATCATGCCAGGTAGTCCTGAGGCATGGTCCTAGGGCTCAGGTCCTCCGAGAGAAAGAAAGAAAGAGAGAAAGAGAGAATTAGAGAGAGCATATTTAAATTCACACAGGACACCGGATAAGACAAGAGAAATACTCCAGATGTAACAGACTGACCCTAGCCCCCTGACACATAAACTACTGCAGCATAAATACTGGAGGCTGAGACAGGAGGGATCAGGAGACACTGTGGCCCCATCCAATGAAACCCCCGGACAGGGCCAAACAGGCAGGATATAACCCCACCCACTTTGCCAAAGCACAGCCCCCACACCACTAGAGGGATGTCTCCAACCACCAACTTACCGTCCTAAGACAAGGCCGAGTATAGCCCACAAAGATCTCCGCCACGGCACAACCCAAGGGGGGGGCCCAACCCAGACAGGAAGACCACGTCAGTGACTCAGCCCACTCAAGTGACGCACCCCTCCCATGGACGGCATGGAAGAACACCAGTACGCCAGTGACTCAGCCCCTGTAATAAGGTTAGAGGCAGAGAATCCCAGTGGAGAGAGGGGAACCGGCAAGGCAGAGACAGCAAGGGCGGTTCGTTGCTCCAGCCTTTCCGTTCACCTTCACACTCCTGGGCCAGACTATACTTAATCATAGGACCTACTGAAGAGATACGTCTTCAGTAAAGACTTAAAGGTTGAGACTGAGTCTGCGTCTCTCACATGGGTAGGCTAGCACTGGAGTAATATGATCAAATTTTTGGGTTCTAGTCAGGATTCTAGCAGCCGTATTTAGCACTAACTGAAGTTTATTTAGTGCTTTATCCGGGTAGCCGGAAAGTAGAGCATTGCAGTAGTCCAGCCTAGAAGTAACAAAAGCATGGATTAATTTTTTTTTTAAATTAGTACCGACTGGTACTATCTGGCCGGCTGAACAGACTGGTCCTTTCTGGCCGGATGACTGGTACTATCTGGCCGGCTGAACAGACTGGTCCTTTCTTGCCGGACGACTGGTACTAGCTGTCCGGCCGGCTGACTGGTACTATCTGGCCAGTCGCATGGTCCCATCTGTCTGGCGACCTGTCCCATCTGTCTGGCCGACCTGTCACATCTGTCAGGCCGACCTGTTCCATGTGTCCGGCCGACCGGTCCAGTCTGGCCGGATGGCCGACTGGTCCTATCTTTCGGCTGACTGGTCCTATCTGACCGGCTGGCCGACTGGTCCTATCTTTCGGCTGACTGATCCTATCTGACCGGCTGGCCGACTGGTCCTATCTATCTATTCGTTGTGTTTTGAGGGTGGACTGGCTGTATTATTTGGCATTAATAGACTGGTTTTACACTCAACAATTTTCTATCCAAGCTGGGAGAGAGCGTGAGGACAGCTCATGTCATGCAGGTTCATGTAGCCTATACAAGACAGTTATATATTATAAAAAATATATATATATGTCACGACTTCCACCGAAGTCGGTTCCTCTCCTTGTTCGGGCGGCGCTCAGCGGTTGGCGTCGCCGGTCTTCTAGCCATCATCGATCCACTTTTCATTTTCCATTTGTTTTGTCTTGTCTTCTCACACACCTGGTCTCAATTTCCCTCATTACATCTTGTGTATTTAACCCCATGTCTTTGTGCGGAATTGTTTATTGTAAGTGCATGTGCACGTTTTCTCTGGTGCGCGACGGGTTTTGTACCCATTTGTTTATTGTTCTGGTTTCCGGTGGTTTTATGAATAAAACTGCTCCGTTGATTACCCAGTTTTGCTCTTCTGCGCCTGACTTCCCTGCCGCCAGTTACGCACTCCCTTACAATATTGGTAGCTGATTAGTATGCTGTTACATCGAAAATGTATTTTACAATCTGCAACATTTGAATTTCACTAAGAACACATTGAGAACACCCTTTGCCCTCAGAACAGCCTCAGTTCGTCGGGGCATGGACTCTACAAGGTGGTGAAATAAGTTCCACAGGGATGCTGGCCCATGTTGATTCCAATGCTTCCCACAGTTGTGTCAAGTTGGCTGGATGTCCTTTGGGTGGTGGACCATTGTTGATACACACAGGAAACTGTTGAGCGTGAAAAACCCAGAAAGCGTTGCAGTTTTTGACACAAACCGGTGCGCCTGGCACCTACTACCATACCCTGTTCAAAGGCACTTGCATCTTTTATCTTGCCCATTCACCCTCTGAATGGCACACATGCACAATCCATGTCTCAATTGTCTCAAGGCTTAAAAATCCTTCTTTAATCTGTCTCCTCCCCTTCATGCACTTTGATTGAAGTGGATTTAACAAGTGACATATCAATAAGGGATCATAGCTTTCACCTGGATGCACCTCGTGTGTCTATGTCATGTTTTGTCCACTCAGGGTATATCTGTGTGTCATCCCCCCTCATCCATTCCTTACCTGTCCTGTGTCCGTTGCCGAGGCTTAGCCTCCTACCAGTGTCTGCAGGGCAGAGCAGAGTGTCTCAACTGCTATCTACTCGGCCCTCTTCGGCCCCCGGCCATGACCTGGCACGGGCATCCCCTCCACTGCAGGTTCCTCCTGCCTCTGCCTCTCTGCCTAGACCAGCACCCAGAGACCACCACCACCTCACAGCCCAACGCAGCCAGGCCACTGGGGAAATAAGAACAGAGGACATCGTCAAAACTACAATAAGAAAAACAGGCCACTAGAGAGACAGACAGAGAAGAAGTCAGTAAAGGACAGGGTAATGTTCATAAGGTACAACACAAGAAAACACAGTGAAACAGGTCGAATACCATCTGAACTTATTCAATATCAAATTCTTGTTTCGTTTTTTTCATTGCAACATATTTTGTTATGGTGTGTGCTCTAATGAACACAACCCGGTTTCAGTAAAGAACATGTTCAAATCAATAGAGGACAGCATCAACAGGGTTGAGTTCAGGTGGATGACAATGTACACGTTTAGTGTTTGTATGTGTGTGAATGAACAGACAATGGAGGAGCATCCTAGGCTGGATGCCTGGCTGGACACACTGTAAAGTTTGCGGGAACAGTACACACACACAGCGTCTTGATTGAGTGGATACAACACAATGGAGTTAGTGTGAGGCATGCAATGAACACCACAAAACAAAGCCAGGTAGCTAACTAGTAGGCCTATACCTTTATTACTGAAGGAGCAGGGAATTGGATGGAAGGGTGCCACCACAACCACACTCAACTTAGTAAAGCAAGTTAATGAGAACTGTACAGTGGTAAGCTAGATTGTTTTTCCATTCTTCCACACTGCTGTTGAGTGAAACTGCAGGCTCTAGTTTTATCTTGTCTTGATTATTGTCCAGACATATGGTCAAGTGCTGCAAAGAAAGACCTAGTTAAGCTGCAGCTGGCCCAGAACAGAGCGGCAGGTCTTGCTCTTCATTTTAATCAGAGGGCTGACATGCTGACCACACCGCTCGTGTTACGCGCACAAGAGTTGCAAAATAAATTTACACACCTGTTATTCAATAATTTCATCCAAACTGTTCGCTTGCGTCAACGAGCCCCTGCCTGGTCAGGCGCTAAAATAGAACTTGGTTCTACTTTTGACACTTCACAGGCTGCAAGTCACACCTCTCCCATCTCCTCATTGGATTTTAGTAGCATATACCCACGTGGGTGATTGAAAGCTGAACTGAGGTCCACACTCCAGTCCAGTTGGTGGTGGAAATGCACCTTAAAGTTAGTTTCCAACCGCCATATAAAGTCCACAGAAGAAGAAGAAGAAGAATATGACTGAAGGAGGATATATTACTAGAAATTAACTAGGTTTCCGCTTTTACACACAATTTTGTGACAAAAAAGGGTCAAAATTATACAAAGATCCAGAAAAAAAGCATATTGTGCATTTAAGGTAAAATAACAACTCAATGTTTATATCCCAGGACAAATTAGCTAGCAACAATAAGCTAGCAAGCTAAATGGCCATGTATGTTTCATGTGTTTCGACCTGTTCAAAGATTAATATAGTTGGTTCAGAGTTTGTTTTGATATTTCAACCTGCGTGTACTGATTGCATCTGTGGATGAACAAAATCAACATGTGTGCCCAGTCTATTCAGCATGTGATATTAATAATATGCATGCCAGTCTCTCTTGGCTGAGAGTTGAGGAAAGACTGACTGTGTCACTTCTTGTTTTTATAAGAAACCTTCATGTGTAGGAAATTCCAAATTGTTTGCGTAGTCAATTTACACACAACACTGACACACACACTTACCCCACCAGACATACCACCAGGGGTCTTTTCACAGTCCCCAGATCCAGAACAAATTAAAGGAAAAGTACAGTATTATACAGAGCCATGAGTGCATGGAACAACCTTCCACCTTATCTAGCACAATTGAACAGCAAACCTGGATAAAAAAATAAAAAAATAAAGCAAAACCTCACGGCACAACGCCTCTCTCCCGTGTGAACTATTTGTTGTGTGTACTGTATGTACTGACATGTGTAACTGATAGATGCACACACACACACATACTACATGTTCATGTTTTTAAATGTATATAAATTGTAAAGTATTTTTTGGTCTGGAATGTCTTTTTCATTATGTGTCAGACCTCAGTAAAACTAGCTATCCCTGATGGCGATCCTAATAAATAAAAAACAAACAAAAAATACGTTAAAAACATAAAACGTATCCATGATCCAGGCTGTATCATAACCGGCCGTGATTGGGAGTCCCGTAGGGCTGTGCACAATTGGCCTAGAGTCGTCCGGATTTGGCCGGTGTAGGCTGTCATTGTAAATAAGAATTTGTTCTTAACTGACTTGCCTAGTTAAATAAAGGTTAAATTAAAAATAAAAATAATAATAATAATAATAATTACATCAGACACAAGAGACTAGCTGGGTTAGCCCTTGCCAGAAGATATCGACACTGTTTACATGCTTGTTTACACTGAGCTGCACTGAGGTTTGAACGCAATCATAGTTACATTAAGACACCGTGGAGCCAGCACGAGATATGGGTCAGAAAACGTGCCTCAATGCAGGGATGGGATATGCCACTGTACTCCTAATTGTACCTTTATCCACACTGCTACATCGAGAACATTGAAGTACTGCTAGTTTCCCTGGAAAACTGATGCTAGCTACCAGATACCCACAGCAGACATTTTGGTATGGCATGTTGTGTAGAACAAAAAAGGAGCTGATTGGCTGACACTGCCATTACAAAATGGCTGCGGTGGCTACATACAACAGTATAACAACATGCTCCACCTGGCTAACATTATGAATAGCTAACATTGTTAACAATTTACCACAATTCATCAATGTGGACATGAGGGAATAGCTGTGTTACTGCTCCAAAAATAGCACATGGCTAGCATTACGTTTGGCACTAGCTAGCCGGCCCTTAGCTAACATTAGCTAACGTTGGTGATGATATGAATCTGAAATAAGAACCTTAACTGCTTTTTGAGGAGTTTTTCAATGGATAACAGATGGAAAGTTCAATGTAATGGCCTACACATTCTTACCTTGGAAAGCAGAACTTGCATGTGTGTTGTGTGTCTTTGTGTTGTGTCTTTGTGTTCAAAATCAAATCAAATGTTATTTGTCATATGCGCCGAATACAACAGGTGTAGACCTTACCGTGAAATGCTTACTTAAAAGCACTTAACCAACAATGTTGTGTGTAGTCTTGTGTGTATTCCTGTTGGTCACTATTTGGGAATGGGTGATGGTGGTTTAGATTGTCTCCCTAGCCTCTTGGGAACGTTTTACAATTTGTGAGCTTGTTTTATCAATCATGAACATGTTTTATATCAATTCTTGCACACGTTTTAGTAATTTCTGAGTATGTTTTACATTCATGAGCTTGTTTTATAAATCATGAGCATGTTTTATATCAATTCATGCACACGTTTTAGTAATTCATGTGTATTTTTTATAATTCGTGAGTTTGTTTTATAAATATTGACATGTTTTATATCAATGGGGGCGTGCTTGGTCCTTCTTTTTCTGTAGTCCACAATCATCTCCTTTGTCTTGATCACGTTGAGGGAGAGGTTGTTGTCCTTGTACCACACTCTCTGTCCTCCCAATAGGCTGTCTCGTCGTTGTCGGTGATCAGGCCTACCACTGTTGTGTCATCGGCAAACTTAATGATGGTGTTGGAGTTGTTTCTGGTCATGCAGTCATGAGTGAGCAGGGAGTACAGGAGGGGACAGAGTCTCTGAGGGGCCCCCATGTTGAGGATCAGGGTGACAGATGTGTTGTTACCTACCCTTACCACCTTGGGGCAGCCCTTCAGGACGTCCAGAATCCAGTTGCAGAGGGAGGTGTTTAGTCCCAGGGTCCTTAGCTTAGTGATGAGCTTTGAGGGCACTATGGTTTTGAACGCTGAGCTGTAGTCAATGAATAGCATTCTCACATAGGTGTTCCTTTTGTCCAGGTGTGAAAGGGCAGTGTGGACTGCAATAGAGATTGCATCATCTGTGGATCTGTAGGTGCGGTATGCATATTGGAGTGGTTCTTGAGTTTCTGGAATAATGGTGTTGATGTGAGCCACGACCAGCCTTTCAAAGCATTTCATGGCTACAGACGTGAGTGCTACGGGTTGGTAGTCATTTAGGCAGTTTACCTTAGTGTTCTTGGGCACAGGGACTATGGTGGTCTGCTTGAAACATATTGGTATTACAGACTCAGACAGGGAGAGGTTGAAAATGTCAAAGAAGACACTTTCCAGTTGGTCAGCACATGCTAGGAGTACACGTCCTGGTAATCCGTCTGGCTCTGCGGCCTTGTGAATGTTGACCTGTTTAAAGGTCTTACTCACATTGGCTGCAGAGAGCGTGATCACACAGTCGTCCAGAACAGCGGATGCTCTCATACATGTTTCACTGTTACTTGCCTCGAAGCGAGCATAGAAGTTATTTAGCTCGTGTCACTGGGCAGCTCTCGGCTGTGCTTCCCTTTGTAGTCTGTAATAATTTATAGCCCGAGTCACTGGTGCATCCTACTTTAATATTTGCTTGTAAGCAGGAATCAGGTGGAATGAATTATGGTCAGATTTGCCAAATGGAGGGCAGGGGAGACCTTTGTACACGTCTCTGTGTGTGGAGTGAAGGTGGTCCAGAGTTTTTTTTCCTTCTGGTTGCACATTTAAGATGTTGATAGAAATTAGGTAAAACGGATTTAATTTCCCTGAATTAAAGTCCCCGCCCACTAGGAGTGCCACCTCTGGATGAGCATTTTCCTGTTTGCTTATGGCAAACAGAGTGCGGTTTTAGTGCCAGCCTCGGTCTGTGGTGGTATGTAGACAGCTACGAAAAATACAGATGAAAACTCTCTATGTAGATAGTGTGGTCTACAGGTAATCATTAGATATTCCATCCAAGGCGAGCAAAACCTTGAGACTTCCTTAGATATCGTGCAACAGCTGTTGTTTAGAAATATACATAGGCCGCCGCCCCGTGTCTTACCAGAGGCTGCTGTTCTATCCTGCCGATAGAGTGTATAACCCGCCAGCTGTATGTTAATAATGTCGTCGTTCAGCCGCGACTCGTGAAACATAAGATATTACATATTTTAAATGTCCCGTTGATAGGATATAAGTACTTTCAGACCATCCCATTTATTTTCCAGCGATTGAATGTTGGCTAACAGTACTGATGGCAAAGGCAGATTAGCCACTCGTCGCCTGATCCTCACAACGCACCCCAATCTCTTTCCGCTAAATCTCAATTTCTTTCTCCAACGAATGACGGGGTTGAGGGCTTGTTCGGGTGTTTGGAGTATATCCTTCCAGTCCGACTCATTAAAGAAAAAGTATTCGTCCAATTCAAGGTGAGTAATCGCTGTTCTGATGTCCAGAAACTCTTTTCAGTCATAAGAGAAGGTAGCAGCAACATTATGTACAAAATAAGTTACAAACAATGCAAAACAACTAAAAAAATAGCATGGTTGATTAAGAGCCAATAAAACGGCAGCCATCCTCTCCGGCGCCATCTCATCTCAGCTAGGGTTATAATTTACACAATAGGCTACAAACACACACATTCACTATAATGTCCCATGGACAGGCTCTTAAAAAGGACAGATGGCAACTGAATTCGCAACAGTGTGACATGCCACGATATGTATATTGAACAAAAATAATAACGCAACATACAACAATTTCATTGATTTAACTGAGTTACAGTTCATATGACGAAGTCAGTCAATTGAAATAAATGCATTAGGCCCTACTCTATGGATTTCACATGACTTGGAATACAGATGTGCATCTGTTGGTCACAGATACCTTATTTTTGTGCATTCAAATTTCCATCGATAGAATGCAATTGTGTTCGTAGTCCATAGTTTATGCCTGCCCATACCATAACCACACCGCCACCATGGGGTACTCTTCTCAACGTTGACATCAGCAAACCGCTCACCCACACAACGTCATACAAGTGGTCTGCGGTTGTGAGGCCGGTTGGACGTACTGCCAAATTCTCTAAAACAACATTGGAGGCAGCTTATGGTAGAGAAATGAAAATTGTATTATCTGGCAACATCTCTGGTGGACACAGTTGGACGCTCCCTCAGAACTGGAGACATCTGTGGCATTGTGTTGTGTGACAAAACTGCACATTTTAGAGTGGCCTTTCATTGTCCCCAGCACAAGGTGCACCTGTTGGTTTGATTATCCTGTTTGGTCAGCTTCTTGATATGCCACACCTATCAGGTGGATGGATTATCTTAGCAAAGGAGAAATGCTCACTAACAGGGATGTAAACAAATTTGTGCACAAAGCTTGAGACAAATAAACTTTTTGTGCATTTCTGATATCTTTTATTTCAGCTCATTAATCATGGGACCAACACTTTACATGTTGCATTTATATTTTTGTTCAGTGTAGGTTACGGTTAAACAACTATAGCCCATACGTATAGGGATTTGGTTAAAAATAAATATTAAAATGATGGCAATGTTGACGATTATAATGACAAAAATAATTATAGTGATATTGATGATGACTGCAATAATGTTGGTGGTGATGATTTTGAGTCTGTGTGTCATTGTGTCTGTCTGTTCAGTTGGTTAGTAATGTTGATGAATAGCGGTTACCCCTAGGAACCCCAAAATCAACACCACTCACCCTCCTGCTGACAGATGGCCAATCATCTAAAGCACCGTGAGATACCTTTATGTGTATGAACAGGAATGTTCTGTGTATGTGTGTGTGTGTCCATCCGCCCGTCTGTCCGTTTGTCTGTGTATACCGGTATGTTTGAATCTGTATTTGTATATGACCACATGCTAGCTGGCCGTTGCTGTAAAGCCCAGTGGGATGGCTTTATATACTATGGACCCAGGAGGTCATTGGAGTGTGGAGAGGTGTGCTGTGATCACACACTGGCTCACACTCTACATGGAAAGACAGAGAGCCATTCACTTTGTGTCCATGACAGCAAGATAAACAGAGAGAATGAATGAGAGAGGGAGAGGGAGAGAGAAAGCGATGGAAAAAGTAACATAAAAGGGGGAAAATAATAATGGAGACTCAAAAAGAGAAGGCGAGAGCAAGAAAGGGAGAGGAATATAGCAACTAACAATAAAGGGAAGAACGTTATAATAAGTTTATAATAAATAAGTACTGTGAAGAAAGTGGACAGAGCAGTCAGAAGAACGAGAAGAGAATATCAGTTAGCATATTGCAGGCTTATCTGAGCAAGAGGAAGTCATAAAACACTACTCTGAGTAAATTAGGCTCAATGTAATAAAGCTAACTGTATTCATTCCATCATCTGCACACTGTTGGTTCTTGGCAGTTTGCCATACTTTAGGGACCCCAAGAGGATTACAGTTGTAATTGCACTCACTTTCCAAATCCAATCTCATTCAAATGCGGTAGCAGGCTGGTTACCAAATTTCTTGGAGCCAGGGAACCATGAAATACACTGAACAAATGTGCCTTGCCACAATTTAATCCTTAGCCACAAAGGAACTAGCCATGACCTGCTGTTTGATATGCAGATCCAAAGCACACTCTCTGCACGCCCACCACACAACCTGTGTGTGTGTGTGTGTGTGTGTGTGTGTGTGTGTGTGTGTGTGTGTGTGTGTGTGTGTGTGTGTGTGTGTGTGTGTGTGTCTGTGTGTGTGTGTGTGTGTGTGTGTGTGTGTGTGTGTGTGTGTGTGTGTGTGTGTGTGTGTCTGTGTGTGTCTGTGTGTGTGTGTGAAAAAATGCGTGCGTGCGTGTCTGTGTCTGTGCATTTGACCAAACTCACCCCTGACAGCGTACAACAATCCACCTCAATGGCACCATAGCAACCGAGAAAGCAATCAACGCTTGAGTCCAGTAAACGCCAAATTAAAACACTTCTGTGAAAATAGTTAGTTATATCCACATGCATTGCTGCTCACCGAGGCGTGAGTCTGTTCTTTGGTGCTTCACTTCAGAGCAGCAGTCCTCAGCAGTCCTCACTCCTCATGGTGTAGTCGCGATCGTGGCCAGAGCCTCGGGGTGAAGCTCTATTCAGGTTTAGGATGAATCTCAACAGGCTAAAGTGGCTGCCTTTCCTCATCTCCTCCCTTTCATTTACACTGAATCTATGGACAGGATTGGTGAAAGCTTCTGTATATAATGGATGTCCACCAGGTATTTTCTCGCACCTGTTATGCACTTTCACCACAGTGCCGAGAAATACGACGAGGAGAGAAAGCCGCTATAGACAATTGAGATGCACAGAGTAGCTAAAGAGAAGTTCAGCAGAAGGAAAGGAGTTGAGGAGAGAAGGCCACTTGAGACTATTGAGATGTACCCTTGACTCTAGAGGGGGAGAAGGCCTTTGTTGTGGGACTGGAGAGTTGCCTCAGTGACGATGGAACACAACAAGTCAGTGCCAGTAAGGCCGACTGATTTCCTGCTATCAACACAAGGCTGCTATTCATCACAGTTATCACACTGCTAAAGTATTGCAGTTGGTGAGGTTTCATTTTATTTTATCTGTAAGTCTACAGACTTACTTACATATTAGCTAGATTGTATCTGGTTTTCCTTGTTTCATCTTTTGCTCAGGTACACCAACTTAATACCAGCTGATCTTACAGCCTACACTCCTTGAAAATGGGTTCCAAAAGGGTTCTTTGGCTGTCTCCATAGGACAAACCTTTTTAGTTCCAGGTAGAACCTTTTTTGGTTCCGGCTGGAATCTTTTTGGGTTCCATGTCGAACCCTCTGGGAAAAGGGTTCTATATGGAACCCAAAAAGGTTCTAACTGGAACCAAAAGGGTTGTACCTGGAATCGAAAGGGGTTCTCCAATGGGTTTTCCTATGGGGACAGCCGACTAACCCTTTCAGGTTCTAAATTGCACCTGTGCAATCATAAAGTCTGGGATATTATAATATAGCAATATATGTCCCATACTCTAATACACTACTGTAGGATATAGTGAGACTTCATTTCACAGAGAGGCCCATGGTTTAATGGCTGTTCTGGTAAGTGAAGAGCTCAGACAGGACTATGATAGGTGGCAGCTGCAGACAGTCACATCAAGCTGTTCACAAGGTGATACCCTCTGTGCATGTGTGTGGGAGAGAAAGAGAGAGAGAGCTAGAGAGAGAGAGAAAAGGAGAGAGAGACGTGGAGAGAGAGCAAGAGGGAGTAAGAGAGAGACGGGGAGAGAGAGCAGGAGGGAGTAAGAGAGAGACGGGGAGAGAGATGTGGAGAGAGAGCAGGAGGGAGTAAGAGAGAGACGGGGAGAGAGATGTGGAGAGAGAGCAGGAGGGAATAAGAGAGAGACGGGGAGAGAGAGCAGGAGGGAGTAAGAGAGAGACGGGGAGAGAGAGCAGGAGGGAGTAAGAGAGAGACGGGGAGAGAGATGTGGAGAGAGAGCAGGAGGGAGTAAGAGACAGATGGGGAGAGAGAGATGTGGAGAGAGAGCAAGAGGGAGTAAGAGAGAGACGGGGAGGGAGAGCAAGAGGGAGTAAGAGAGAGACGGCGAGAGAGAGCAGGAGGGAGTAAGAGAGAGACGGGGAGAGAGATGTGGAGAGAGAGCAAGAGGGAGTAAGAGAGATGGGGAGAGAGATGTGGAGAGAGAGCAAGAGGGAGTAAGAGAGATGGGGAGAGAGAGCAGGAGGGAGTAAGAGACAGATGGGGAGAGAGAGATGTGGAGAGAGAGCAGGAGGGAGTAAGAGACAGACGGGGAGAGAGAGATGTGGAGAGCAGTGGCGTGTCCAGGGGATGGCCTGAGTGGCCACGCCCCCCACCTAAAATTGGATTGGCCCCCTCTGAAATGGTCACCTCTGAAAATATTTATAGTTTCGATGAAGACGCACACCAACAGCAAGACTTGTCAATCTCACCAGAGAAAGCATTTCGCTACACCTGCAATAACATCTGCTAAACATGCGTATGTTACCAATAAAATTGTATTTGATTTTGAAACAGCGCCCCTCTATCTTAGTGTGTGTGCCCCATGTATATGATACTGTCTGGCCAAAAAGGGTGTGACAGGTCATATTCTTTTTGGCCCGACAGCATCAGATACATGGGCTACAGATACTATGATAGAGGAGAGCTGTTTGTCTCACCCGGATGCTTTCTCTGGTGAAATAGATTCAGCTTCTTGTGAACTGGTGGTAAATTATGAAACACGGATAGACAAGAATGATAAATAATACGTTTTACCCTTTTTTTATTGTTACATTTTTTGGGTAATCCTAGCTTCCCTTGGCATCCATGAATACGTGCCCCTTTGTAGGCTGAATTTCATTACACTTATGGTGTTGTAATAGATGTCCCTTACCATTCAAATGGCGTGTGCACAGTGCACTGGTCGGATGCTGGACTTATTTTGGAGTAGACTAATGTGAGCAGGTGACCTACTTAACCTGCCTTTTTAAGTGATTTGTTTGACTACATGTACATATTACCTCAATTACCTCAACTACCCAGTGCCCCCGCACATTGACTCTGTACCGGTACCCCCTGTATATAGCCCGCATGTTATTTTACTGCCGCTCTTTAATTATTTGTATGCTAATACCCTTATATTTTAATGCAAACACTGTAACAATACTTTTGGAATTGATTTATGATTTATTTGAACAAGGAAATGTGCCTAAACTTAAGTATTTAATGCGTTGAACCATCATAATTATATTTGAAATATCCACCTTGCATCGATTAAGGTTCAAAATGTTATGGCCCCACTAAACTGGGTCTGTGCCTCATCTTTGCCACCCCATTCAAAATATTCTGGACATGCCACTGGTGGAGAGAGAGAGGAGAGAGAGAGAGAGAGAGAGAGAGAGAGAGAGAGAATCTTGTAGTCCACTTTGGTTTTATTGAGCTACTCCTGGTCCATGTCAACATTTTTAGAACTGTGACCTGAGCCTCCCTCCCACTGTCTCTGCATAATCTCCCATATCCCATGCATGCTGACCGGGCGGTTTCCGTCTATTAATACCCAATAAGAGCCTATCAATGGGTTCAATGGGGACAGGGCAGCCAACTGCATCCTTTACTTTCACTGTGAAACTGGAGATCACATTCATGTTCCTGCATTCAGAATTCATTTGAATTAAATGTCAGTCAGGTGTTTAGGCCTAAGGATACTGTGGTAGGCTGTTGTGTGGTAAAGGCTAGATTACAATTACAGTTTGAGGGATTTGATGCTGGTGTGTGTGTGTGTGTGTGTGTGTGTGTGTGTGTGTGTGTGTGTGTGTGTGTGTGTGTGTGTGTGTGTGTGTGTGTGTGTGTGTGTGTGTGTGTGTGTGTGTGTGTGTGTGTGTGTGTGTGTGTGTGCGTGTGCGTGTGTGTCATATGAGCAGCTGCAATAATGATAGCGGCTATGTAATGGATAGAAGGAAGCATCATAATCTTACGAGAGCGGGGGAGGAGAGGATGGATCTGCAAAGGTGAAAGTAGATGATTTTTGTTAGGCTTCCTCTACTACAGCTACAGCTAACCAAGCTGTTCTAACATTCGAACCTTTCAAAGTAAAAGGGAACTCTTTCTCTCACGAACACTCACACACAAACACCGCATTGAGCGCGTTGTCAGAGATGACAGCATAGAAATTCCACCCGGTATCCTACATGCGTGCACAAAGCTGTAGCTGTGATAAAATATAACGAACACCGGGAGCTTGGTTCGCTTCGTTGCATGGGGGACTCACTGCATATCCAAAAGGCAGAGCCAGTCTCCTGACAAACAGACTAATTCATTTGAATTAGTTCATGGATTTAATCATCGCCGATGTCACGAGATACGTAACGGATACGGGACGGGGATTAATATTACAGGCACCGAGAGTTTACACCGCGCCCGGTGTACAGACATTCTCGGCAACGACTCTGTATATTAAACCGGTGCCTCGGTAACGAGACCGAGGGAGAACATCAGTTATTTCAGTAAGGCTATCGTGCCATTTCGATATACCATAGTTCCGGGATTTGAATAGGTACGCTATCGTAACGATACCCACTGGGAGTCATTAGAACAAAAAGCGCTCCTTCAATTTTCCACGCCCGCTTCGCGGCAGCAGGTTGGGATAATAGCCACCACCACCAGGATTGCACAAGTCTCCCATTCACATGGGCGAAGGCAGGGCTCGGTTCTGCTTTGGTTGGACCCGGGCTCGCTGTCGAGAACAAGACAAAGGTGTGTCGGACCCTGGGAGGGAACCGGAAACGCGAGAGAGATGGGCCGAACTGTTCGACCAACTGGACCTCAATAAAGACGGTAAAGTCGACATCAACGAGCTGAGGATAGGACTCGCTGCCCGCGGTTTACTTCGCAGTGACGCGGAGGAGGTGAGAGGAATAGTGATGATGGGGGTATTCCCAATAGACATGTGTATCCCTTGAATTATAGCCTGCATGGCACATTAATTGTGTGTGTGTTTGTTTGTTCTTGGCTGAGTAAGTAGTAAGACGATTATGTCCTGTCAAACAACACAAACTGATCATACAGTATGTATGACATAGGCCAGGGGTTCCTAAACTTTTATGTTCTGATAGCAAATTCATCAGGGACCCCCTCAAAATCAGAACACAACTCAGACTTTAGAGTGAGGTAAAACAAAAACAAAAATAGCATACAAGAAGTTTCATGACTGCTGCAGTGCATGCATGGCCAGACTAACCAATACTTCAGCCATGGAAAGTAAAATGTAAACAACAATTGGACGCAATACAATACGTTTTTAGTTGAAAACTGGATCATTGATGGAGTACTGTGGATCCCTGTGAGCCTCCCAGGCCTTGTTGTGCGTCTACGGGCATATTGTAGATTAATAATATTGTATTGTATTGTATTGCACCAACTTCTTCCACAGACCCCTTGGCCAAATTTGTGTACATTTGTGTAAGGTGTTGGTGTGACAACTGTTCTACATTTCTTAACGTTTAAACAACACATTTTTTAAAATAGTTGTTCCGTTAAAGGTCCGATCAGTGAACATCATGTTTTCATAACATTTGAGGATATTTTGATGAAACCAGTGAAAAATTACTGTAGCTGGTACATTAAAGTTGATCATGAAGTTACTGGTCCCCTCCCCCATGTCAAACACTTGAATTCAGGGATAACTTCTGTCTTTATTTAACTAGGCAAGTCAGTTAAGAACATATTCTTATTCACAATGACGGCCTACCGGGGAATAGTGGCTTGTTCAGGAGCAGAACGACAGATGTTTACCTTGTCAGCTCGGGGATTCGATCCAGCAAACTTTCGGTTACTGGCCCAACGCTTTAACCACTATGCAATATCAAGTAGGGCCGTAAATGTTATACACCAATGGTAGCGTCTTGTAATCTTAACTCATTTAAATATGTAACGCCTTAAAACCGTGATCACCTGTGCGCATCATACGGCTTTGTTTACAAACCATAAATAGCTCAAGTAGAACGTGGCAGAACGATACTGATAACTAAACTTTTCATCTGTGTTGTAACTTATAGCTAGCAAGCTACTTACCATCCTGTCGGAAAAAACACACTGTGTTGTAACTGGATGCCATAGGGATAATTTAACATTACACTATTTTCTGAAGAACGAAGACATCCGAAAGCAGTGGCTGCTTTTCATTTCTGGTGGACAGGATCATAACACCGATGTGCAGTGCACATTTCGAGCGAAGTTGATTTATTAATTGGGGAGAACATTTGATGTGTCTTGCCAGGAAGCTAATCCTGAAGATGGATGCTGAACCATCATTGACAGTGGATCAGTTTGTCTTGCAAGCACTGACCATAATGTAAGTATGAGTCTGACACGGTGGCTGTAACTGTGGCTACTTTGACGGTATATTTTCTGCAACACAGCTGATAGTCACTATATGGTTTTTGTTCTTCCATCCCTAAGCCCCCTACATTGAGTCTGAGGACTGACAGCACACAGCTGATATGAAGGAATGTTGTCCACAAAAGGACTTCTGGTGTGTATAGTATTTGTAATTTCCCCCTGAAAATGATATTCTGCCATTCAATTATGTGGGTTGTTGTCTTATATTTGCTGTAGCTTGTGTTATTGGGGCTCTAATGATATACATTTTAGAAAATTCAACATCTACTCGGTTTGCACATCTTTCCAGGCAACCACCGCAGCAGGAATGCCATGATACAAAATCAGCTTTCCTAAGGCAAAGGGGGATATGCTGTAAAGCCTGTGAAGACAGACCAAATAAGGGGGGGATATGCTGTAAAGCCTGTGAAGACAGATCAAATAAGGGGGGATATGCTGTAAAGCCTGTGAAGACAGACCAAATAAGGGGGGGATATGCTGTAAAGCCTGTGAAGACAGATCAAATAAGGGGGGATATGCTGTAAAGCCTGTGAAGACAGACCAAATAAGGGGGGGATATGCTGTAAAGCCTGTGAAGACAGATCAAATAAGGGGGGATATGCTGTAAAGCCTGTGAAGACAGACCAAATAAGGGGGGGATATGCTGTAAAGCCTGTGAAGACAGACCAAATAAGGGGGGGATATGCTGTAAAGCCTGTGAAGACAGATCAAATAAGGGGGGATATGCTGTAAAGCCTGTGAAGACAGACCAAATAAGGGGGGGATATGCTGTAAAGCCTGTGAAGACAGATCAAGTGAAGACAGAAAAAAGAAGGGGGATATGCTGTAAAGCCCGTGAAGACAGACCCAACAATACTGTAAGTCATAATTATTCATTTCAAATCAATTGAGCATTTCAGGCACACACAATTTCCAATTACAAACATTGAAAAGTTCACTAAATATTGCATATTTCAAAATGAGTACTTCAAAAACACCAGAAATCACATTGTAGAATGAGTAGATCACTACATCAACAAAATGATAACGTCATAACTCAGAACAGTGAATAAAATGAAATTAATTTCACTACCCATTTAACAAACATCTCCCTTTTCGAAACCCTTACAGGCTACGTAGACAGGTTCCTCTTCAACAAAGTCACCCTTGATCCAGTGCCGTATGTGGGGAAGATGTGCGAGCTGTCCATCCCAGAACCCCTGTCTGCTCAGTGTGAGAGGCCTGACAAGGAGGAGGCCATACCTGGATTTGTCTCCAGCTTCAATCTTCGGGGTGACTGAAGCCAAGTGGGTGACTGAAGCCTGCTTGATTGAAGCGGGGTACATGGGTCCCCCTCCTCTCCCGATCCCGTCCCATCAATCTCTGTAGTTGGTTGCATTTCCCAAAGCCTAAGTTATTTACTGTTACATGATATGATATCACATTTTCTTTTATATCGTTTTTTCTAACATTTGGACGGGAGATGAGAGTTACAAATTGTAAGAATCAATGGGGTCCTGTACACTGTAGGGCAGCCGGGTGCCTATATTGCAGCTTATGGCTCTATTTTTTTATTTTTTATGTCAAATGATGTCTCACCATTATTTCTCACCTTTATTTCTCATGAATGTCCATGTGGATCAATATTTCAGATATGCTTGCCTAATGTAAATGAACAAATAAATGTCTGATCAATACATACAATTCTGAACATATTGTCATTTATAATGCTAATGCAGAGGCACCAATCAATTATCCAGTACACTTATTGTATGCTGTTTTCATGTACATTCCCTTATGTCTTAGCTTCTAAGGGGACTCAGACTTGACTAATTCTGCTGAAGAAGTGTATCAGTGAACAGTAATTAGTTACAAAATAATAGAAATACAATTGTGTATTGCTGCTGTTTGACTGATATCTAACAGTCCATTATCAGCTCTGTTGAGAACATTTTGCAGAGAAAATGGGTTGAGGAATACTATTTAGGGTCAGATTGACATGTGGCCCATTGTTTACCTTGTTACCTGGCAACGACTACAAGGGTGTTTCAAAGAGCTGTCATTCAAGGCGAGCTCATGATATAAGCTCCCTGCCCACTCAGCCTGTTCTTTCAGGCTTCCTGATAGAGTTTGGAGAAAGGGTACAATTTCTTCAATTCTGAGCATTTTAATAGTGTAAAAATGTTATGGGTGATGTTTCGGTCATTCAAAGGCATTTTTAATGACGTACAGAGCACTTTATTATTATACATTTTTGAATTGAACCTTTATTTAACTAGGCAAGTCAGTTAAGAACAAATTCTTATTTACAATGACGGCCTACCCCGGCCAAACCCGGACAACGCTGGGCCAATTGTGCGCCACCCTATGGGACTTCCAATCACGGCTGGATGTGATACAGCCTGGATTCGAAACAGGGACTGTAGTAACGCCTCTTGCACTGAGATGCAGTGCCTTAGACCGCTTTGCCACTCCGTGGTAAATGATTTGAAAGATGTATATCTCTTACTAACATTACAGAATTGTTGCATTAGGTACAGTATTTGAACAAAATGTTTTTTCCCTTTATGATGATGATCGGGACCTGTTAGTGGTAGTTTTGTAATAACAGCACTGTGATAAAAAAAATATATATATGTTTTTCTGGTAGGGATTTAAAAACAAATATTTATTAAAAAATGATGTTAAAAAATGGTTGATCTTGTCGCGGACACCTTCAGTACCTAGTGGACTCCAGTTTGAGAAGCACTGACATAGGCAACTGTGTAGTTCCTGTGTTTACTATAAACAAGTATATTTGTTTATAGCCTACTAGTACAATGAACAGGAACTATAACCTGCTTCACTTATTCTGAGTGTATAGGCCTCTCATATCAAGTCTTCAACTGCCTGAGCTATGAGCTATGGTCCAGTCTAGCCGGTGTCTCAGTGCTCTATTTTGGCCCTGTGATGTCACAGGAGAAGCAGGCAGAGTGTTCTACAGGCAGTGAGAGGCATTTTACTACAGATATTAAAAGAGTTCCTTGGAAGAGAGTGCTCATTCAAATGTATTTATAAAGCCCTTTTAACATCAGCAGTCGTCACAAAGTGCTTATACAGAAACCAATAGACGACCAGCAGGGTCAAATAATAATCACAGTGGTTATAGAGGGTGCAACAGGTCAGCGCCTCAGGCATAAATGTCAGTTGGCTTTTCATAGCAGAGCATTTAGATATTGAGAGAGAGAGACGTCGAGGGGGGCGGGGGAGGGAGACGAATCAGCAGGTCCGGGACAAGGTAGCGCGTCCAATGAATAGGTCAGGGTTCCATAGCCACAGGCAGAACAGCAGAGATTGGATCAGCAGCACTGGATCAGTGCTCCATTACCCAGACATCTGGGACCTATTTCAAAACTCCACTGCTCTCTCTAACTCAAAACAACACAACATTAACCAGTGCTATTTTCACACATCCCTCCAACTCAAATTGCCTGTCACCAGTGCTATCTGAAAACTCTATCGCTTCAACACAATACTGATGCATGCTTTTCTGATCTGCTTGTCCCAGTACATGACAGGAAAGCAACACTTTCCTGGATGAATATTTTAAAGGTATGACTGTAACACAAACCTGGTGCAGCCCTGACCCCGCCTGACCTTAATATCAGTGTCTGGTGCACACACACACACACACACACACACACACACACACACACACACACACACACACACACACACACACACACACACACACACACACACACACACACACACACACACACACACACATCTTAACCTCAGTCTTCAAATCAAATTTTATTTGTAAAATGCTTTGTAAACAACAGGTGTAGACTAACTGTGAAATGCTTAGTTACAGGTCATTTTCCAACAATGCAGAGAGAAAGAAAAAGTAGTAATACACAATGAGTAACAATAACTTGGCTATGTACACGGGGTACCAGTACAGAGTCGATGTGCAGGGGTACAAGGTAATTGAGGTAGATGTGTACATATACTGTAACTAGGAATAAAGTGACAGATAATAAACAGAAGCAGCAATATATGTGATGTGTCAAAAAAGTTAGTGCAAAAAGGGTCAATGCAGATAGTTAAATAGTTAATCAAATAGCCCTGTCGATGTGAACCGGGCGTGCTCGGCCCTCTGTTTCCTGTAGCCCACGATCAGCTCCTTAGTCTTGCTGACATTGAGGGAGAGGTTGTTGTCCTGGCACCACACTCCCAGGTCTCTGACTATAGGCTGTCTCATCGTCGTTGGGGATCAGGCGTTGGGGATCACCGTCATGTCGTCGGGAAACTTAATGAGAGCGTGGGAGTCGTGAGTGGACATGCAGTCGTGGGTGAACAGGGAGTGGTGGATGTGTTGTTACCTACCCTCACCACCTGGGGGCGGCCCTTCAGGAAGTCCAGGATCCAGTTGCAGAGACAGGTGTCCAGTCCCAGGGTCCTTAGCTTAGTGATGAGCTTGGAGTTCACTATGGTGTTGAAGGCTGAGCTGTGGTCAGTTTATAGCATTCTCACATGGGTGTTCTTCTTGTCCAGGTGGGAAAGGGCAGTGTGGAGTGCAATAGAGACTCCCTGAGCTGTGGATCTGTTGGGGCGGTATATGGATTGGAGTGGGTCCAAGGTGTCTGGGATGATGGTGTTGATATGAGACATGACCAGCCTTTCAAAGCATTTTATGGCTACAGATTTGAGTGCTACGGAGCGATAGTAATTTAGACAGGTTACAATGGCGTTCCTGGGTACAGGGACTATGGGGGTCCACTTGAAACATGTAGGTATTACAGACTGGGTCAGGGAGAGGTTGAAAATGTCAGTGGAGACACTTGCCAGCTGGTCAGCCCATGCTCTGAGTACATGTCCTGGTAATCTGTCTGGCCCTGCAGCCTTGTGAATGTTAACCTGTTTAAAGGTCTTACTCACATCAGCTACAGAGAGTGTGATCACAGTCGTCCGGAACAGCTGGTACGCTCATGCATAGTTCAGTGTTGCTTGCCTCGAAGCGAGCATAGTTAGCTAGTCTGGTAGGCTTGCGTCACTGGGTTTCGTACTAGGATTCAAACTTATCCCGATCAGAAGCCATGGATTACAGTCAACATCTGCACTGAGCTTAAGACTAGAGCTGCCGCTTTCAAGGAGCGGGACACTAATCATGAAGCTTATAAGCAATCCCGCTACGATGAACCATCAAACAGGCAAGGCGTCAAAACAGGACTATGTACTTACGGTCACTGTGGGGATAATGTTGTCGATGCACTCATTAATGAAGCCCGTGACTGATGTGGTAAACTCCTCAATGCCATCAAATGAATCTCGGGACATAATTCAGTCTGTGCTAGTGAAACAGTCCTCTAGCTTAAACTGTCATCACCAGGGATTTGGGATACTACTGTGTCACTGCGCGTCTGCACAATGTTATGAGTTCAACTCAGCCTGGCTGGCAGAATGGCTGGATTTATGACTACTGAAGTCATCCCTTTTGCAGGACATTTTCCATTCAGTCCAGATAATATGGTTATGATAGTAGTTGACGATTGGGGATTTCTCTTCACATAAAATTCTATACACCTTGCATCTGTGGTGTGCATAAACCGATTAGAAAAGTCCCCACAGAGCCCAGTAGAGCCACAGAGGCCAGTAGAGCCACAGAGGCCAGTAGAGCCACAGAGCCCAGTAGAGCCACAGAGCCCAGTAGAGCCACAGAGCCCAGTAGAGCCACATAGCCCAGTAGAGCAAGAGAGCCTCGCCGGATTCAAGGGGTGTTTCTCAAAATGCATACTACCGTGCTCTGAGAACGTAAACTGGAGCACAGGAGGGTCGGCGTATGAGTCCAAATCAAAGTATGCGAAACGAAGCACAGAGGTCAATTCTGGAATACGTACTCTGTTTGTACATCATTTGAAGTATGCATCGATGCAAGCTTCAATGCAAAGTATGCACAGAAATATGATGCAACCACGTAAAAAATGATGCATCATTTCTTGAAATCAATGGCGGCAGATATCTGAGCTAAAGAGAGAGAAAATAAACGTGAACATTTTGTAATTATGTCATGGTGTAATTTTGGCTCAAATATATTTTGGCTGGTAAAAACATTTGAGTGGCTGGTAGATTTTTCCATCTATGCCTGACCCTTTCCTACCACACCGACTGGACTTTCATGGCCGGCAGTGACACATACAGTGCCTTCAGAAAGTATTCACAATCCTTAACTTTTTATGCATTTTGTTGTGTTACAGCCTGAATTTTAAATGGATGAAATTGAGATTTTGTGTCACTGGCCTACACACAATACCCCATAATGTCAAAGTGGAATCATGTTCTTTGAAATTTTTACCAATTACCTAAAAATTAAAAGCTGAAATGTCTTGAATCAATAAGTATTAAACCCCTTTGTTATGTCAAGCCTAAATAAGTTCAGGAGTAAAAATGTGCTTAACAAGTCACATAATAAGTTGCATGGACTTTGTATGCAAAAATAGTGTTTAACATGATTTTTGAATGATTACCTCATCTCTATACCCCACACACACAATTATCTCTAAGGTCCCTCAGTTGAGCAGTGAATTTCAAACATTGATTCAACCACAAGACCAGGGAGGTTTTACAATGCCTCGCAAAGAAGGGCACCTATTGGTAGATGGGTAAAAAAAGCAGACATTGAATAACCCTTTGAGCATGGTGAAGTTATTAATTACACATTGGATGGTGTATCAATACACACAGTCACTACATAGATACAGGCGTCCTTCCTAACTTAGTTGCTGAGAGGAAGGAAACCGCTCAGGGATTTCACCATGAGGCAAATGGTAATTTAAAAAAAGTTACAGAGTTTAATGGCTGTGACAGGTGTAAACTGAGGATGAATTGTCACGTCCTGACCCTTGTAAGAGGTCATTTGCCATAGTAGAGTGGTCAGGGCGTGACAGGTGGTTGTGTTGGGTGGTTTTGGGTTTTCTGTTTATATGTGGGGTTTTTCTAGTATTCTATTTCTATGTTTTGTTTTCCATGTTTTGGCCGGGTATGGTTTCCAATCAGAGGCAGGTGTCTTTCGTTGTCCCTGATTGGAAGCCATACTTAGGCAGCCTGTTTTCCTTTGGGGTTTGTGGGTAGTTGTTTTCCGTTCTAGTCTAGTGTACCTGACGGGACTGTGTTGGTCGTTTGTTATTTTGTCAAGTGTTGTCACGTCCTGGCCAGTATAAGGGTTAATTGTTATTGTAGTTTGGTCAGGACGTGGCAGAGGGTATTTGTTTTATGTGGTTCTGGGTGGTGTTTTTTCTAAAAAGGGGATTTGATTTATGTATTCCGGGGTTTTTGGGCACTGTTCCTTGTTTATGTAATTCTATGTTTAGTCTAGGTAATCTGTTTCTATGTTGAGTTAATTGGGGTGGACTTCCAATTGAAGGCAGCTGTGTGGTGTTGCCTTTGAATGGAAGTCCTATATTAGTTGGGTATGTTTGTCTGTGTATTTGTGGGAGATTGTTTCTTGTCTAGCATGTATGAGCCTGAGAAGACTGTCGGTATATCGTGAGTTCGTTTTGTTGTTTTTTGTGTTCATTTTGAGTTAATAAATGTCAAGATGAGCGTACACATACCTGCTGCGTTTTGGTCCTCCATTACCAACGACAACCGTGACAAGTGTGTTCATTAAAGAGTTTGAAAATGAGCACTATCCACGCTGCGTCTTGGTCTCCATTTTACGACCCCTGTGACATGGATCAACAACATTGTAGTTACTCTACAATACTAACCTATATGACAGAGTGAAAAGAAGGAAGCCTGTACAGAATAAAAATATAACAAAACATGCATCCTTTTTGAAATAAGGCACTAAAGTAAAACTGCAAAGAAATTGGCAAAGAAATCAACTTTATGCCCAGAATACAAAGCATTAGGTTTGGGACAAATCCAACACAACACATAACTGAGTAGCACTCTTCACATTTTCAAGCATGGTGGTGGCTGCATTATGTTATGGGAATGCTTGTCATCGGCAAGGACTAGGGAGTTCTGAAATGGAATAGAGCCCTCACAAATACACATCGACTGGGATATTCTGTAATGATGTCAGTGATCACTGTGCAATTGCTTGTGTTAGAATTACAAAAATGACCAAAGCCAAACCCCGTTATATTTTTTAAATACATTTTAGACAGTTTGATGAGCAAGCGATCTTACATGATCTGTACCATAATATTGACAGAGTAAGTCTGATTCTGTCACGACTTCTGCCAAAGTCGATGCCTCTCCTTGTTCAGGCGGTGTTCGGCGGATGACGTCACCGGTCTTCTAGGCATCATTGATCCATTTTTCATTTTCCATTGGTTTTGTCTTGTCTTCCTACACACCTTGTTCCAATCCCATTCATTACATGTTGTGTATTTAACCCTCTGTTTCCCCTCATGTCCTTGTCAGAGATTGTTTGTTCGAATTGCTCGTGTTCTACAGTGGGGGAAAAAAGTATTTGATCCACTGCTGATTTTGTACATTTGCCCACTTACAAAGAAATGATCAGTCTATAATTTTAAAAGTAGGTTTATTTGAACAGTGAGAGACAGAATAACAACAAAAAAATCCTGAAAAAACGCATTTTAATGAGGAAAATAAGTATTTGACCCCTCTGCAAAACATGACTTAGTACTGGTGGCAAAACTCTTGTTGGCAATCACAGAGGTCAGACATTTCTTGTAGTTGGCCACCAGGTTTGCACACATCTCAGGAGGGATTTTGTCCCACTCCTCTTTGCAGATCTTCTCCAAGTCATTAAGGTTTCGAGGCTGACGTTTGGCAACTCGAACCTTCAGCTCCCTCCACAGATTTTCTATGGGATTAAGGTCTGGAGACTGGCTTGGCCACTCCAGGACCTTAATGTGCTTCTTCTTGAGCCACTCCTTTGTTGCCTTGGCCGTGTGTTTTGGGTCATTGTCATGCTGGAATACCCATCCACGACCCATTTTCAATGCCCTGGCTGAGGGAAGGATGTTCTCACCCAAGATTTGACGGTACATGGCCCCATCCATCGTCCCTTTGATGCGGTGAAGTTGTCCTGTTCCCTTAGCATAAAAACACCCCCAAAGCATAATGTTTCCACCTCCATGTTTGACGGTGGAGATGGTGTTCTTGGGGTCATAGGCAGCATTCCTCCTCCAAACACGGCAAGTTGAGTTGATGTCAAAGAGCTCTATTTTGGTCTCATCTGACCACAACACTTTCACCAGTTGTCCTCTGAGTCATTCAGATGTTCATTGGCAAACTTCAGACGGGCATGTATATGTATTCTTGAGCAGGGGGACCTTGCGGGCGCTGCAGGATTTCAGTCCTTCACGGCATAGTGTGTTACCAATTGTTTTCTTGGTGACTATGGTCCCAGCTGCCTTGAGATCATTGACAAGATCCTCCCGTGTAGTTCTGGTCTAATTCCTCACCGTTCTCATGATCATTGCAACTCCACGAGGTGAGATCTTGCATGGAGCCCCAGGCCGAGGGTTATTGACAGTTATTTTGTGTTTCTTCCATTTGCGAATAATCGCACCAAATGTTGTCACCTTCTCACCAAGCTGCTTGGCGATGGTCTTGTAGCCCATTCCAGCCTTGTGTAGGTCTACAATCTTGTCCCTGACATCCTTGGAGAGCTCTTTGGTCTTGGCCATGGTGGAGAGTTTGGAATCTGATTGATTGATTGCTTCTGTGGACAGGTGTCTTTTTTACAGGTAACAAGCTGCGGTTAGGAGCACTCACTTTATGAGTGTGCTCTAATCTCAGCTCGTTACCTGTATAAAAGACACCTGGGAGCCAGAAATCTTTCTGATTGAGAGGGGGTCAAATACTTATTTCCCTCATTAAAATGCAAATCAATTTATAACATTTTTGACATGCGTTTTTCTGGATATTTTTGTTGTTATTCTGTCTCTCACTGTTTAAATAAACCTACCATTAAAATTATAGACTGATCCTTTCTTTGTCAGTGGGCAAACATACAAAATCAGCAGGGGATCAAATACTTATTTCCCCCACTGTATGTATTGGTGCGCGACGGGTTCTTGTACCCACTTTTATTTATTAGGTACTTTGGTTTTGGAGTTTTGTTATTAACGTTATTAAACTACTCCATTTATACCAAGTTCGATTCTCCTGCGCCTGGCTTCCCTGCCACCTACACACACGACATTACAGATTCCCGATGTTGACACTGCCTGGGACTATTTTTATATGAAATTTGTGTCGATTTGTTATAAGAAGTTTAGAATCAGTGGAAGGGACAGTCCCTGGTTTTCAGATAACTTGGCAGAATTAATTAGAAAGAGAAACATCACTTGGGCTCAAGCTAGACATACAATTGCTCCTGTTGACTGGGCCTCCTTCAGGACGCTAAGAAACAAATGCACAGGATTGATCAGGAATTCCAAATCATATTACTATTTAAATGCAGTCACAGAGAACCTAAACAAACCTACCAAGTTCTGGATGCTAATCAAATCAGTGTCAGGTTCTAATGTATCCTCTGGCCTTCCTGACCATTTAATGATGGATTCTAATGAAGTGAAGGATAAAGCCCATATTGTAGGGGCTTTTAACAAGCACTTCATATCTGCTTGTTCAGTTTTTGATAATGGTGGGGCCCAGGCCTCTAATGTAAGCTCTGTTACAGTCAACTATGATATAGGCCCTCATGTGAACCATTTTAACTTTGAGCCTGTTTCTTATACTGAGGTCTATAAAGCACTAAAGGCAATAGACACTACAAAGTCTGCAGGTCCAGACAACCTGGACCCCTACCTCTTAAAGATAGCAGCTGGTATTATTACTGAACCTGTGGCTCACATTTTCAACTTGAGTCTCTTGACCAATTACATACCCAGCATTTGGAAATCAGCGTATGTCCTCCCACTGCTAATGGGTGGAGATCCCTCAGATGCTAATAACATCGTCCTATCTCTAAACTCCCTATCCTGGCCAATGTCTATGAATCCCTAGTGAACTCACAGTTAAAAAACGTCTTAATTGAAAAGAACATACTGAGCGGGGTTCAGTCTGGGTTTAGATCGGGGCACAACACCACAACTGCAGCTATGGCAGTGGCAAATGACGTCATTAATGGACTTGATAAAAAGCCACATTGTGCTGCTTTGTTTGTGGATTTATCAAAGGCCTTTGATTCAGTTGACCATGAATTGTTGCTAGCTAGACTCAGAAACATTGGTCTCAGTGAAGGGGCAGTAAATTGGTTTAGGAACTATACTGCTCAAAAAAATAAAGGGAACACTAAAATAACACATCCTAGATCTGAATGAATGAAATAATCTTATTAAATACTTTTTTCTTTACATAGTTGAATGTGCTGACAACAAAATCACACAAAAATAATCAATGGAAATCCAATTTATCAACCCATGGAGGTCTAGATTTGGAGTCACACTCAAAATTAAAGTGGAAAACCACACTACAGGCTGATCCAACTTTGATGTAATGTCTTTAAAACAAGTCAAAATGAGGCTCAGTAGTGTGCGTGGCCTCCACGTGCCTGTATGACCTCCCTACATCGCCTGGGAATGCTCCTGATGAGGTGGCGGATGGTCTCCTGAGGGATCTCCTCCCAGACCTGGACTAAAGCATCCGCCAACTCCTGGACAGTCTGTGGTGCAACGTGGCGTTGGTGGATGGAGCGAGACATGATGTCCCAGATGTGCTCAATTGGATTCAGGTCTGGGGAACGGGCGGGCCAATCCATAGCATCAATGCCTTCCTCTTGCAGGAACTGCTGACACACTCCAGCCACATGAGGTCTAGCATTGTCTTGCATTAGGAGGAACCCAGGGCCAACCGCACCAGCATATGGTCTCACAAGGGGTCTGAGGATCTCATCTCGGTACCTAATGGCAGTCAGGCTACCTCTGGCGAGCACATGGAGGGCTGTGCGGCCCCCCAAAGAAATGCCACCCCACACTATGACTGACCCACCGCCAAACCGGTCATGCTGGAGGATGTTGCAGGCAGCAGAACGTTCTCCACGGCGTCTCCAGACTGTCACGTCTGTCACATGTGCTCAGTGTGAACCTGCTTTCATCTGTGAAGAGCACAGGGCGCCAGTGGCGAATTTGCCAATCTTGGTGTTCTCTGGCAAATGGCAAACGTCCTGCACGGTGTTGGGCTGTAAGCACAACCCCCACCTGTGGGCGTCGGGCCCTCATACCACCCTCGTGGAGTCTGTTTCTGACCGTTTGAGCAGACACATGCACATTTGTGGCCTGCTGGAGGTCATTTTGCAGGGCTCTGGCAGTGCTCCTCCTGCTCCTCCTTGCACAAAGGCGGAGGTAGCGGTCCTGCTGCTGGGTTGTTGCCCTCCTACGGCCTCCTCCACGTCTCCTGATGTACTGGCCTGTCTCCTGGTAGCGCCTCCATGCTCTGGACACTACGCTGACAGACACAGCAAACCTTCTTGCCACAGCTCGCATTAATGTGCCATCCTGGATGAGCTGCATTACCTGAGCCACTTGTGTGGGTTGTAGACTCCGTCTCATGCTACCACTAGAGTGAAAGCACCGCCAGCATTCAAAAGTGACCAAAACATCAGCCAGGAAGCATAGGAACTGAGAAGTGGTCTGTGGTTACCACCTGCAGAACCACTCCTTTATTGGGGGTGTCTTGCTAATTGCCTATAATTTCCACCTGTTGTCTATTCCATTTGCACAACAGCATGTGAAATTTATTGTCAATCAGTGTTGCTTCCTAAGTGGACAGTTTGATTTCACAGAAGTGTGATTGACTTGGAGTTACATTGTGTTGTTTAAGTGTTCCCTTTATTTTTTTGAGCAGTGTATCTTTCTGACAGAACACAATGTGTATATACTGACAATCACAAGTCTAGCTTTCTTGAGATTAATAGAGGTGTACCCCAGGGTTCCATTTTAGCTCCTGTGTTGTTCTCAATTTGTATTAATGATTTGGGAAATTGGATGCAACCAGCAAAGTTACATCTATATGTAGATGTTACAGTTATATATTCATGTGCTCCTTCTCTGGTTCAGGCTGTTGAAGAGCTCCAGACTGCTTTTCAGTCACTGCTGGCCTCCTTTTATGGTCTCAAACTGGTCTTGAATATACAAAAAACTAAATTCATCACCTTTACCAGAGCTAGAACTCTGCCAGAGAACATTAGCATTGTCACATCTGGTGGCTTATCCATTGAAAATTGTTATCCTACAAATACCTAGGTATTTGGTTGGATGACAAGTTGTCCTTTAAAGGTCATGTGGATAATCTTGTGACAAAGCTTAAATTGAAATTGTGTTTTTATTTTCGTAAATGCTTGCTTCCCGCTTATGGCTAGAAAGAAGCTTGTTCACACCACTTTGCTCTCTGTAATTGATTATGTTGACTTGTTGTATATGTGTGCAGCCTCCTCCGAGACTGGACTCTGTTTATCATGCATCCTTGCGCTTTATTACAAATGCCAAGTCACTCATCCACCATTGCACATTGTACCAAATGGTAGGTTGGACCTCACTTTATATGCGCAGAAAGATACATTTGTATGTGTTCATCTACAAAGCCCTTTTGGGTAAACTCCCTCTTTATCTCTGTAGTCTGGTCTCCTTCACCACCAACAGTTACCATACCCGGTCTGCTAGGTGGTTGTTACTTAAAGTCCTCAGGACATTCACAGTATTAGACAAGACTGCCTTCTATTCTTGTGCACCAGGTGCATGGAATAATCTACAATCCATGCTTCATCTAGATATGTTAGTGCCACTGAATGAATTTAAAATATTGATGGGATGTTACGGAGGAGTGTAAATGCTTTTATTAGGCTGGATCATGTTGTTGTATTGTTGTATGTTTTAATTCTGTAATGTATTGATTGTTTCTGCCTTCTTGGCCAAGTCTCCCTTGAAAAAGAGACTCTTGGTCTCAATGGGCTTTTCCTGGTTAAATAAAGGTTAAATAAAATTGAAAAAAGAGCTAAGCACAGGCAGAATCCTAAAGGAAAACCTGGTTCAGTCTACTTTCAAACAGACACTGGGAGGCAAATTCACCTTTCAGCGGGACAATAACCTAAAACACAAAGCCAAATATACACTGGAGTTGCAACATTGAATGTTTGTGAGTGGCTTAGTTACAGTTTTGACTTAAATCGTCTTGAAAATCTATAGCAAATATTGTACAATCCAGGTGTGTAAAGCTCTTAGAGACTTACCCAGAAAGACTCACAGCTGTAATCGCTGCCAAAGGTGATTCTAATATGAATTGATTCAGGGGTGTGTTTTTACTTTTTCATTATGGGGTATTGTATGTAGATATGTGAGAGAAAACAATCAATTTAATCCATTTTGAATGCAGGCTGTAACACAACCAAATAAGTCAAGGGGTATGAATACTTTCTGAAGGCACTGTAGGTGATAGTGCACTTGCTTTAAGTAACACTCACACAGAAGCACACAGATAGCACTCCTCAGGTTACATCTAATCAGTTATTTAGGTTAGCATAAAGGAAATTAGCTTAGGAGATCACTCCACCACACTCAGTAGTTTAGCATCACTCCTTTCACATAGCAACATCTCTCCCCAGCCATGCAGCAGATTAGTTTAGCATTATCTCCACACTCAAATAGTAGGCTACTTTAGCTAAGCGTCATCACCCACAGCTGTGCTTGTCCTTCAAATCTCCTCTGGGAGTTTTCAGACACTACAGGCAATATCACTCTAGACCAGAATGTATTTGTCTGGGAATGCTTAAATAGACTTTGCTCTGATTATATTTGTGTCATGGAGGAGGGGGCCAATTCAAAGGCATACTTAAAGTTATACTTGTCATGTGTTATACAGACAGCTTCCATCAGCTACACTTGGAGTTACAATTCAAGCATTTATACCTGATAGAAAGTTGAAATGGTGAGGATAAGTGGCAGGATTTGTAGGATAGTCTCATTGGAATTTCATGAGAATATGCAAATCCTCCCCGCTATCTCATTAACAATGTCAAGGATTTTGTGGATTCTTGAACTGCTTATTCATCGTGGATGTATTCATTAAAAATACAAGACGGACAGACTCAGAAAGAACCCCTTTATAGGCTTAGACAAGATTCTGAAAACGTTGCTGCCAAGATTGAGCAAATCTCTCCTTTCCGTGTGATGTGTGTGTGCGTGTGCGTGTGCGTGTGCGTGTGTGTGTATTGGTCAAGTGCATTGGTTCAGGTCAGATTCCAGTAGCACGTGATTGTTACTAAAGATTAACTGGACACTGGGCACAGGAGTGAAGCGGATTATGACGAGGTCAGAGTAGGGGTTTTCTCACTCTCGCTTTCTTGCTCTCTCTCTATACTATTCTCTCGCTCATTCTTTCTCACTCTTGTTCTCACTCTATTTTCTCTTTCTCTCTCTCTCTCTCTCTCTTTCTTCCCTTCTTCCTCTCCTTGTTTGAGGAAGCACTAGAAAGGATGAATATAGAACAGTTCTGCTGATGTTTTATGTTTGCAGGTTATGACCTTGTAAAACGGACCTTTTAAAGGTAATAACGATAGGCTTTGTTGTCATTTCTCACGCACTCCTTCCTGCTTCTTCCCTTCACTCCCTCCATTTACCTCTCACCCCCTCAAACTATCACCTTACCCTAAATCTCACCCCTGGCCCCAACCCACCCCACACATTTTCACCTTGTCACATCCCCCTCAACCTCTCTCTCACCCCCTGTCCCCTACACTGTTTGACCCTTCACCCCCTCCCTATCTGCTATTTTTACCCCTCCTCTCACCCCAATCCTACTCCTGCAGATAGTGCGTGAGAGTGACACCAACCATGATGGCTTGCTGGACTTTGAGGAGTTCTCTCAGTACCTGTGGGCCCACGAGAAGGAACTGCGGCTCATGTTCCACACACTGGACCGCAACCATGACGGTCGGCATGGCCACCTCACTCACACACGTACATGCATACACATTTACATTTGACATTTTAGTCATTTTGCAGACATTCTTATCCAGAGCGACTTACAGTTAATGCATTCACACACACAGAAAATAAGTATTTAAATAACATAAACTGGGTGGTTCGAGGCCTGAATGCTGATTGGCTGACAGCCGTGGTATATCAGACTGTATACCACGGGTATGACAAAACATATATTTTTACTGCTCTAATTAAGTTGGTAACCAGTTTAAAATAGCAGTAAGGCACCTCGGGGGTTTGTGGTATATGGGCAATATACCACGGCTAAGGGCTGTATCCAGGCACTCCACGTTGTGTCGTGCTTAAGAACAGCCCTTAGCCGTGGTATATTGGCCATATACCACATCCCCTCGGGTCTTATTGCTTAAATAATCATGTATTTGAACCCAAGTCTGATCTAAACACACATAAGTAGACACATGTAGGAGGGCCATTTGGATACAATGTCCTTTCACTCACAAAACACTGTTTAAATTGTTCATACATGCACAGAGCATTCTATGTCACATTGCACTGGTATGGTAATTTATCCGAATGTGTGGTATGACTGCATGAATGGTATTTAGTATCATACCATATTAATGCATGTAGTTTACAGAGTAACCACACACACACACATCACTGTGCTCTAACTGTACTGTATGCCTGTAGGTACATATTACATATTGTGGGCACTAATGGGATTCACTGTTTATGCAGGGCGCATTGATGTCGGGGAGATTCAACAATCACTGCACAACCTGGGACTGGAGGTGTCCACAGAACACGCCATCAAAATACTACAGAGGTGTGTGTGTGTGTGTGTGTGTGTGTGTGTGTGTGTGTGTGTGTGTGTGTGTGTGTGTGTGTGTGTGTGTGTGTGTGTGTGTGTGTGTGTGTGTGTGTGTGTGTGTGTGTGTGTGTGTGTGTGTGTGGGTGTGTGTGTGTGTGGGTGTGTGTGTGGGTGTGTTGACACTGCTCTGTGTGTTCTCTCAGTATGGACAGGGACGGCACCATGACTATCAACTGGAATGAGTGGCGAGATCACTTCCTGTTTAACCCTCTTCACAACATGGAGGGCATCGCCCACTACTGGAAACACTCTCTGGTCAGTCGGTACTGCCTATCTATGCCTTCTATCTCTACACTCTCTGGTTTAGATCTTTGCTTGACATGAAGTAGCACAGATAGCATTACATGGAATTTTCAATTATTGATGTAATAAAATGTAATTACATAGTAACTGTAGAAACTAATAATTTAGCCAGTATCCTTTCATTACAAGTGTGGCCATTTTCTCAATCTATGTTTCTATATTTACTCTGTAATTACATTTCATGTTATAGTTTACATAGTTTCAAATGTTTCTGATGCTTTATCCAGGAATTTTAGTTTGGAAACCTTAGAGAAGGGATCATGTAATTTACATTTGGTGAATACATTTGGTGAATATAGTTCTGGATGCCAATCAAGTTTATTGATTGGCATCTCTGTGATTTCTCAGATGTTTGACATCGGAGAGCACATGACAGTGCCGCCAGAGTTTTCCCAACAAGAGCGCCAGTCGGGGGTAGTGTGGAGGCAGCTGGTTGCCGGGGCGATGGCAGGGGCGGTGTCACGTACAGGAACCGCCCCCCTCGACCGTCTTAAGGTCTTCCTACAGGTGAAGGGTTACTGTTGTGTTTACTACAGGCTCAGAGGTTAGAGGTCAGTGCAGTGCTGATTAGTAGAATTAGGTGTGCTAGAGCAGGGCTGGAACAAAAGCCTGCACATCCAGTAGCTCTACAGGAGGAGGGTTAGCCACCCCTGATGTACAGAATGTTATTAGAGTTACCGACCCTGCTGTCTCTCTAGGTGCATGGCTCCAGCTCTAGGGGGATCAACCTGTGGACAGGGCTGAGGGGGATGGTCCAGGAGGGGGGTGTACGAGCCCTCTGGAGGGGCAACGGCATCAACGTCCTCAAAATAGCCCCAGAGTCTGCCATCAAGTTCATGGCCTACGAACAGGTGAGGGAAGAGGACTGTACACACCTGTATACAAATGTGGGTGTAAGAGGCACCAGAGGTTGATTTGGATTTATTACAGACCAATGTAAGGAGAACACTGATACACACATCTGTAAACAAGTTCTGGTGTATGGGGTAGTCATTGGTGAAGCATAGGAATGAAGAAGTCACACACCCACACTGAGGTGTGAAATGTTGCTCACACACACACTCTGTTTCTCACCCTGTCAGACACACCCTGTGTCTCTACGTGTTGTGTCTCTGACTCTCCTCCTCCACCCCAGTGTGACTCACGTATTCCCCCCTCACCCCCATCTCCCCCAATCTACACCTCCCCCTCACTTTGTATCCCCGCCTCTCCCACCTCCCACAATCTATCCCCCTCACGCCTTAATCCCTGTATATCCTTGCCTCTCTTCCACCTGCCTGTCTCTCCTCTCCCCCCTGTCTCCCCTGTCTCCTCCATCTTAGATCAAGTGGTTGATCCGGGGCAGAAATGAAGCGGGTACTCTGCGGGTGCAGGAGAGGTTCATCGCTGGCTCTCTGGCTGGAGCCACCGCACAGACCATCATCTACCCTATGGAGGTGAGCGAGGGGAGACAGACCGACAGAAAGATAGACAGACTTTTTATTGAATAAAGAAACATAGGCCTTTTCTCTAATTTTCCTTCTCTTCCTTGCACACCCTCTCTCTTTCCCCTTTCTCCTCCCTCTCTCGCTCCCCAGGTGCTGAAGACTCGTCTGACCCTGAGGAAGACTGGCCAGTACTCTGGCATTGTAGACTGTGCCCGTCAGATCCTGAGGAAGGAGGGGGTGCGAGCCTTCTACAGGGGCTATGTGCCCAACACACTTGGCATCATACCATATGCTGGCATAGACCTAGCCGTCTACGAGGTGTGTGTGAGAAAGTGTGTGTGTGTGAGAGAGAGAGAGTAGGGCTGTCCCTGAAAAAAAAAAATATAATCTTGGTTGACCTTCGTTGAAATGTATAAACATATATTTTTCCATATATAGACACACCTTTATATGTTTTAATAAAATCAACTATATGCACTGAGTTTGTCTGATGCTTTAAGCGCACTGCTTGATGAAATAATTAAGACACACAAATGACTCAAGAGGGAGCCAGAGATCAAGATAACCAGAAGAAAAAATCTGTTCTCGACCCTCCTATTCCCGCTGCTGCTAGCCTTCGTAGATTCTGCCGGTACGCTCCTGAAGTTGCCGGTAATAGGATAGAGTGATGGACTGTGCCATCCCCATGGTCTCCGCAAGTTTTAGTCCACTGAGACAGGCACGAGTCAGACAAGTGTCTCGTCTGCCATAAAAAATGTTGACCAACAGCCTATTGACCAAGCAATCGACCAGTCAACTAAATGGGGTCAGCCCTGTGTGTGTGTGTGTGTGTGTGTGTGTGTGTGTGTGTGTGTGTGTGTGTGTGTGTGTGTGTGTGTGTGTGTGTGTGTGTGTGTGTGTGTGTGTGTGTGTGTGTGTGTGTGTGTGTGTGTGTGTGTGTGTGCGCGTGTGCGTGCGTGCGTTCGTGCGTGTGTGCCTGCCAGCTGTGTTTGATGTTTTCTGGGAAGCTAAACCTCATCACTGGCCCTGTCCCTTGTACTCAAGGAAATGCCAGTCAGTATGTATGCTGCTGTTACTGTTGCCCAGCTCTCTCGTAAAAATGACTTTTATGTGTTTAAGTGAACTTTGAGTTTTACTTTTACTAGCAGTCAATGAGCCGTGGTTCTCTCCACTATGTCCTCATTTTTTAAACACAATAAAATATCTGTCAAATTAGCAATGTAGCCTATCTATCTATCCCTTCTCTCCTCTTTCTCCTCTCTCTTTTCTCTCTGTTTACTTTTTCCTTCTCTATTCTTTCCCCTTCTCTTCTCTCTCTTCCCCCTCCTCCTTTCCATCTCAGACTCTGAAGAATGCCTGGCTCCAGCGGTACAGTAAAGGCTCTGCTGACCCGGGGGTGTTGGTACTGCTGGGCTGTGGTACTGTGTCTAGTACCTGTGGACAACTGGCCTCTTACCCCCTGGCTCTCATTAGAACACGTATGCAGGCCCAGGGTGAGACTGGTGTTCAACTGAACTGCAATTACACCTTTTACCTTACTACATAACATAGATGATATTACATAGATAATATAAATTCTATTACATTCTATAACATAATCTATAACAAATTAATTACTACCTACTATGTCAACCTATTACCCTATATCTACAGTGCCTTCGGAAAGTATTCAGACGCCTTGACTTTATCCACATTTTGTTACTGTCACGTTCTGACCAGTAAAGGGGTCATTTGTTATGGTAGTTTGGTCAGGACGTGGCAGGGGGGTATTTGTTTTATGTGGTTTGCGGTGTGTGTTTATGTAGAGGGGTGTTTGGTTAGAGTTTCCAGAGTTTTGGTCTATGTTCTATGTTAGTGTATTTCTATGTTCAAGTCTAGTCTATCTATTTCTATGTTTAGTTAATTGGGATTGGGCCTTCAATTGGAGGCAGCTGTTCCTCGTTGCCTCTGATTGAAGGTCCTATGTATAAGGGTGTGTTTGTTATGGGAATTGTGGGAGGTTGTTTGTGCACTGCTATGTTTAGCCTGCATTACTGTTTAGCTGTCGTTCGTTTTTTCGTTTTGTTGTTTTTGTATAGTGTGCGTCATAAAATAAAGATGAGCATTCACGTACCCGCTGCATTTTGGTCCACTTCCTACGACGGCCGTTACAGTTACGTTACAGCCTTATTCTAAAATGGATTTAATAAAAAATTATCTTCAGCAATCAACACACAGTACCCCATAATGACAAAACAAAAACAGGTTGTTAGACATTTTAGCACATTTATTAAAAATAAGATAACAGAAATACCTTATTTACATAAGTATTCAGACCCTTTGCTATGAGAATCGATGTTGAGCTCAGGGGCATCATGTTTCCATTGATCATCCTTGAGATGTTTCTACAACTTGATTGGAGCCCACCTGTGGTAAATTCAATTGATTGGACATGATTTGGAAAGGAACACACCTGTCTGTATAAGGTCCCACAGTTGACAGTGCATGTCAGAGAAAAAAACAAGCCATGAGGTAGAAGAAATTGTCCGTAGAGCTCCAAGACAGGATTGCTTCGAGGCACAGATCTGGGGAAGGGTACCTAAACATTCCTGCAGCATTGAAGGTCCCCAAGAACACAGTGGCCTCCATCATTCTTAAAAGGAAGAAGTTTGGAACCACCAAGACTGTTCCTAGAGCTGGCCGCCCGGCAAAACTGAGCAATCGGGGGAGAAGGGCCTTGGTCAGGAAGGTGACCAAGAACCCGATAGTCACTATGACAGAGCTCCAGAGTTCCTCTGTGGTGATGGGAGAACCTTCCAGAAGGACAACCATCTCTACAACACTCCACCAATCAGGCCTTTATGGTGGATTGGCCAGAAGGAAGCCACTCCTCAGTAAAAGGCACATGACAGCCCGCTTGGAGTTTGCCAAAAGGCACCTATAGACTCTCAGACCATGAGAAACAAGATTCTCTAGTCTGATGAAACCAAGATTGAACTCTTTGGCCTGAATGCCAAGCGTCATGCCTGGAGGAAACCTGACACCATCCCTACGGTGAAGGAAGGTGGTGGCAGCATCATGCTGTGGGGATGTTTTTCAGCTGCAGGGATTGGGAGACTAGTCAGGATCGAGGCAAAGATTAACAGAGCCACGTACCGAGTACTGTTTCAGAACGCTCAGGACCTCAGACTGGGGCGAAGGTTTACCTTCTAACAGGACAATGACCCAAAGCACACAGCCAAGACAATGCACGTCTCTGAATGTCCTTGAGTGGCCCAGCCAGAGCCCGGACTTGAACCCGATCTAACATCTCTGGAGATACCTGAAAATAGCTGTTTAGCAAAGCTCCCCATCCAACCTGACAGAGCTTGAGAACATCTGCAGAGAGGAATGGGAGAAACTCCCCAAATACAGGTTTACCAAGCTTGTAGCATCATACGCAAGAAGACACAATGCTGTAATCGCTGCCGAAGGTGCTTCAACAAAGTACTGAGTAAAGGGTCTGAATACTTATGTAAATGTGATATTTCTGTTTTTATTTGTATAAATTAGCAACAATTTCTAAAAACCTGTTTTTGTTTTGTCATTATGGGGTATTGTGTGTAGATTTAGGAGGGAAAAAACGATTTAATCAATTTTAGAATAAGGCTGTAACGTAACAAAATGTGGGAAAAGTCAAGGGGTCTGAATACTTTACGAAGGCACTGTATTACTGTTCGGGCTATCCAAACAGAGTTGAATGCATTCAGTTGTACAACTGACTAGGTATCCTCCTTTCCCCTATCTATTAATAGCTATCTAACGGATATAACTGAACAACAGACGTTTTCGCCTTCTTTCCCACTTTCCACCAGCCTCCACTGAGGGCGGGCCCAAGCTGTCCATGGTCGGTCAGTTCAAGCACATCATATCACATGACGGGGTACCTGGACTCTACCGCGGCATCGCCCCCAACTTCCTGAAGGTCATTCCTGCTGTCAGTATCTCGTACGTGGTATACGAACACATGAAGAAGGCTCTGGGTGTGAAATCGTAGAGAGAGGAAGTGAGACAGAAGAAAGAGAGGGATATAGAGTGCAGCTCTTGGATTTCAAGATGGAGAGGAAGACAGCAGAGGATTGAGGGATAGAAGACAGATTGTCCTCCCTTTTCATACACATTCAGTAAGCTTCCTGTTTACACCTAGCTAGACAGATATACTCACTGTTCGAATCTCTCAGCCCCTCATAACGCTGTACCGTCATTAAGACAGAGGGAAGAGTCTGCTATCAGGCTGAGCTGAAGTCTGTAAGAAACTGCTGTGTCCGAGACAGATTAGGACGAGGAGGTGTGAGGGGAAGGAATGAGAGAGAGAGAGAGAGAGAGAGAGAGAGAGAGAGAGAGAGTGTGTGTGTGTGTCTCGGCAGAATCTGGGCCCTTCTTCCTCTTTGTTTATGAGCTGTAAGCCCCATTATAGTCACATCTCCACAATAAGTCTGTGTGTTGCCCTCCAACCAAACACAGTGAAGCACACAGTACAGTTTGTATACCTATATGTAGGCACTTATCTAAAGTCAGTTTCATGTTTTGTGAATATAAAGTGATCTTCCTCCAATGACCTTGACATGTACTGTATATTCGCTCTTTACTACACAGCAGAATATGTGGGGTTGTTCCACAGTGTGCTGTTGCTAGAACACTACCAAGCCAAAGTACCCTACTCTTTATTTCAATATCTCAAAGGAGATTAGAATTGGATTACATGCACTATGTTTGTCTTCAGTTGCTATTCTCAAAAACGTACATTCTAATGGGGGAGTTTCTAAAGTTCTTAAACAAGGAAACTTTTTTGACGTTTACATGATGTACTGTATATTGATACAGTATGTATTTTTGTACATACTGAACACATTTGCAAGAGATACTTATACAGGGTCTTATACAGGGTTGTATACAGAGCTGTTCCTCCGACCTGGTCAATGAATGGCTTTGCACTTTTTAGAAAGGGAATGTTTCTCCCCTATTTCAAGTGGCGCTTATATACATACAGTCAGGTTCAAAATTATTGGCCCCCTTGATAAAGATGAGCAAAAAATACTAAATAATACACATTTTGAGTTATATTGTCTGCTCCAAAAAATGTATACTAAGACAATTACTCAGAGGAAGAGATTTTGTTTAAAGCTAGAATCCTAAAATAACAAAGCAGTCAACCAAACACTTTTTTGGTAAAAAGCTGAGGGAAGGGCTTGGAGAAATGTAACCACTCTCAAATTCATAGACAGCGCTATGGATGCAAGGACTGACCATCAATGAGATGAAAATGATAGTTTTAACCATGTTTTGAGGCTCTACATTTATATTGTTTACAAACATTGGAGTAAAACAATCTTATATTTTGGGTTCTGATGGGGTACGACAGTTGAACTAAGCTCATGAGGCATTTATAAGTTATATTCTTCAATAATCAATGGATATATATCATTAATTTATAAGTCCAAAACTGGATGTAGCAACTAAGGATTCTTGCTTTAACAAGTAAAAAAACATTAAAAAAGGGGGTCAAATTTACTGCCACCCCTGTTTTCATTACCGTTCAATACCAAACCTTGCGAGGATAACGCCACTGAGCCTTTTTCTCAAATGTTTTATGAGATTGGAGAACACATTGGGAGGGATCTTAGACCATTCCTCCATACCACTGGTTTTCAATGGGGTTCATGTCTGGAGACTGAGATGGCCATTGCAAAATGTTGATTTTGTGGTCAATTAATCATTTCTTTGTGGGTTATCGTCTTGCTGGAAGATTCACTTGCAGCTAGGTTTCAGCCTCCTGGCAGAGGCAACCACGTTTTTGGCTAAAATGTCCTGTACTGGGTAGAATTCATGATGTCGTTGACCTTAACAAGGGCCCCAGGACCATTGGTAGCAACATTGCCCCATAACATGAAATATCCACCACCATATTTTACAGTGGGTATGGGGTTATTTTCTGCATATGCATTCTTTCTTTCGACTCAAAATCCAGCACTGGTGTGCATGGCTAAAGAGTTATATTTTCATGTCGTCCAACAAATGTAAACGCCTGGAGTTTGTTAAATGGCATTGGCACTTGGATTTGAACCAGTGCTATGGTCAGATGACGTGAAAATAGAGATCTTTGGCCACACACACCAGTGGTGGGTTTTGCATTGAAAGAAATATGCATATGCAGAAAATAACCCCTACCTACTTTAAAATGTGGTAGTGGGTCTTTCATGTTATGGGGCTATTTTGCTTCTGCTGGTCCTGGGGGATTCACACTTTCTGGCCTCAAGATCAGCATTATTGCCAGTTGTCTTGTCCTGGTAGTTAATAGATCAATTAATGTCAGTAATTGGCCAGAGAACTCACTCACCTGGTTTTCTAGGTCTGAATCAGTCCCTGATTAGCAGTGGTGGAAAAAGTACCCAATTTTCATACTTGAGTAAAAGTAAAGTGAAAGTCACCCAGTAAAATACTACTTGAGTAAAAATCCAAAAGTATTTGGTTTGAAATATACTTAAGTATCAAAAGTAAATGTAATTGCTAAAATATACTTAAGTATCAAAATTAAAGTATAAATAATGTTTTATTCCTTATATAAAGCAAATCAGACGGCGTCATTTTCCTCTTTTTTTATGGACAGCCAGGGGCATGCTCCAACACTCAGACATAATTTCCATCAGAGGCAGTAGGGATATTCTCTTGATAAGTGTGTGAATTAGACAATTTTCCTGTCCTGCTTTTGTGTTTCAGGGAAAATGTATGGAGTAAAAAGTACATCATTTTCTTTAGGAATGTAGTGAAGTAAAAGTAAAAGTTGTAAAAAATATAAATAGTAAAGTAAAGATACCCAAAAACACTACTTAAGTAGTACTTTCAAGTATTTTTACTTAATTACTTTACACCACTGCTGATTAGAAGGACAGTTACCCATCTATGATGGGCTCCTGTGTGGCGCAGCGGTCTAAGGCACTGCATCTCAGTGCTAGAGGTGTTACTACAGACCCTGGTTCGATTCCAACTGGCTGTGATTGGGTGGCGCACAATTCGCCCAGTGTCATCCGGGTTTGGCTGGGGTAGGCCGTCATTGTAAATAAGAAATTGTTCTTAACTGTCTTGCCTAGTTAAATAAATAAATGTGTGTCATAATCAGGAATTTCCTGCTCTTGGTGTAAGTGAATGTGCTGTAGGTTAACTCCCAGCCTGGAGTGCATGCTTAGTCCATGTTCTGTGTGTAATGGCTCCTGCATCATGTGAGGTAGTTAGATAAAGATCAGACCTGAAAGAATGGGCTCAGTTTGAGGCTTGGCCAACCCATTTTGTTGTGGATATTAAGAGAGTATGTTTGTCCTCCATGACACCATTGTGTTGTTTATTTATTTAGTAGGTTTTGCACTAAAGTACAGTTTGTTTCCTAGCTAACTAACTCCTCACTATAGTGTGGACCTCATAATAGCGTATACTGAAAGCAGTAGGATGAATCATCCAGGAGGTATCTGACTGTGCCGCAAACCTTTCCATGACACCGTAATACAAACATTGGGGAAACCAATTACTGTATAGGCTGGATGAATGCTCCACAGAGATCTTAATCGGTTCTAGAATTATATGAATAGTAGCCAATTTTATGGGATTTTACATGTATATCTATGAAATGCCCATCATCATCATTATAATTTCATAGCCCAGGCAAAATTAACTTTGACATTTACATTTACATTACATTACATTTAAGTCATTTAGCAGACGCTCTTATCCAGAGCGACTTACAAATTGGTGCATTCACCTTATGATATCCAGTGGAACAACCACTTTACAATAGTGCATCTAAATCTTTTAAGGGGGGGGGGGGGTTAGAAGGATTACTTTATCCTATCCTAGGTATTCCTTAAAGAGGTGGGGTTTCAGGTGTCTCCGGAAGGTGGTGATTGACTCCGCTGTCCTGGCGTCGTGAGGGAGCTTGTTCCACCATTTGACCAACTACGGTCAAATGGTGGAACAAGCTCCCTCACGACGCCATCTAATTTAGATTTAGAATGAGAAAGTAATTACCTTTAATTCTATGATAAGTTATGTGATTAATATAATTTTTCTACCCATACTCTGCCCTTGTTGTATTGGGATACAGTAATGGTCTCTATGAGGGATGTCAATAGGTTTAAATTAGAGCAGGAAATTGAATAAGCTGCTTAAGTGTTGTTACATACTGATGAGCAAAGACCATAACATAGATTCTATCAGACATTGCTGCTGACATAGATTCATATTAATTCATATGTCACACGTGTTATTTATCATTTGGAAGCCAATGACTTGCTTTCCCTGATGAGATTTCCACCATCATGTCCATCATGACTATTGAAAGCCATCTATTTGCCTAACTAACTGGTGATTCATTTTGAAATATCTTGTCTAAGCCTTTATATCTTTGCTGGCTCTTTGGCCAGAGTTGTATCACTTTTTAACAGGATGGGAAATACGTGAAAGGGAGGAGTTTTAGATAGTAGTTCCTTGAAATGAAATAGAAAGGGAATGAAAAGGGTAGATGAGAGAAAAGTTATTAAGAGATAACTGTAGACAGATGAGTGACGCATTTACTTGAAAAATACTGAAAGCAACTCCTGTATTTTGGATAAGAAATGAATTGAGCGTAACCTCCATAATAAACAAATGTAATATTGTAAAAAAAAAAGATATATTGTTAACATCGCAAGCTATGCTTGTGAATGCTTGCTTCATGGAGTATTGTAAGATCATATTTTCTTTCAAAATACTTTGAATGCTTGCTTGAATGCTTCTTAGTGTTGGGATGCCTTGAATTTGCAGAATATGTCATCGTAGAGCATGATTAGTGCATGCTAGTATATTTTAAAAAACAGACTAAAACTGTATTTTATGTATTTAGACTGCTCTGTCTTTCATAATAATTATACTTATTAACACCCTTTATAAAACTGTGCAGTCTAACCCTCTTCTTTATAATATGATAATATACCGGTATGCCATTTATAAAGGCTACTGGTAGAAAACTCTTTCCGTTCAATGACTCGTCAACAGTCATTCCTGTTCAATAACATCCATTTGTTCTCTCTCTGCACTTTATGAACAGCCATTAAGTAAAATTAGCCTTCACTCTGTTTTTATTGCATGAGTTGTAATTGCTTAATGACAGATAGTCTGTCATTGGTAATGTTCTCTGGAGCTCTTGCAGTGATTAAGGCTGCTGCTCTGTTCACAAGTTTTGTGTTTACTTATCTTCCTAAATCTATATTATATTTACTTCATCTACAAACATATACAATATTTGCTGGATATATGTTTCGAATATAGCTGCTACCGCCCCCTACCTGCCTTTTTATTCAAAGTAATAATATTCACTGTCTAATCGTCGTCTTCATAACAGACATCGATGTGGGCGTAAAAAATGGGAGACTAGCGAATGCACATTTTATTATTTTTTACATTGCTTGATATTTTGAGGGCTACTGTATTGTATAGAATTCGGGGGGTTGTTGGTTCTGTCTGGTATGAAACCAGCAACTCCCATGCTGGGCATGTACACTACTGTAGCTGCAGTGCCAATAGGACTAGCCCTCTTGGCAGTGGCCGTAGTATGTGTATCACAGGGTTGCTACAATATGTTTATTGAACTCTGCGTTACATATACTCTGCAAGTATTATGATCAGTATTATTTCTAAAATGATCTATTGTGTATGTGTAGAAATTGATACAGAACTGTAGTTATTGTCTATAGAAATGCATTGCCATGGCATAGTTGCTCGTATGGCCCTTTCATTTTCAAGACAATTGCTATTTACCTTGTCTGGTGATTGTGGTGGATTGGATTGGCCCAAAATGGTATATCTACAAATAAATACATGATTTCAGGATTTTATTGCATGAGGTGATGCCTGTGCATCTCTGATTGTATATCTGCATTATATGTCAATAAGTTGTACATACTCTTATAGGTACAGATACTGTAATTCGGAAATTGCTACAAATAAAGCTATTTTCAAGTCATTTTTCTTTGCAGTTGTTTTCATTTTCCATTCACTGTCTGTCAAACCTTTCCCACTTATAGGCCTGTATTCTATTGACGTAATGAGAATGTTTAAACCTGCTGTATGTGCTCACCCACTGGGCAAACCACTTAATTAAAAAAAAAAGTATTTCACCTTCATTTAACCAGGTAGGCTAGTTGAGAACAAGTTCTCATTTACAACTGTGACCTGGCCAAGATAAAGCAAAGCAGTGCCACACAAACAACAACACAGAGTCATTTCTACGTGGAAAATGTGGGTATTTTTTGGATGAGATGTTGATCAATGAGATTTCAACCTTTATTGACCCACTCAAAAAGAGAGCCAGAAGTTTGTTGAATTCCCAATGTGTATTCACTATGCTTTCAACCATCTAAAAGCACAAACAAATTCCAATGGGAAAACAATGTGGGATTTTTGGTTTAGTTGTCAGCTAAATGTGTTATCACTGCACTTTCAACCATTTAAAGCGACAACAAAGTTGAAATGGAAATACAATGTCAGATATTTTGTATTTATACAGCAATTTAATGTGACATCACTGTGCTTCATCTAATAGCACAACCAAATGACCTGAATTGCAGTTGAGATTGCATTAAAAGTACATAATGCAAGTGATCAATGCTGTTCGAGATTCTGTGCAGATCAAATCAAATCAAATGTTATTTGTCACATACACATGGTTAGCAGATGTTAATGCTAGTGTAGCTAAATGCTTGTGCTTCTAGTTCCGACAATGCAGTAATATCCAACGAGTAATCTAACCTAACAATTTCACAACAATTACCTTATACACACACGTGTAAAGGAATGAATAAGAATATGGTATAGAATGGCATAGGCAAGATGTAGTGGATGGTATAGAGTACAGTATATACATATGAGATGAGTAATGTAGGATATGTAAACATATAAAAGTGGCATTGTTTAAAGCGGCTAGTGATACATTACATCAAGATGGCAAGATGCAGTAGATGGTATAGAGCACAGTATATACATATGAGAAGAGTAATGTTGGGTATGTAAACATTATATGAAGTGGCATTGTTTAAAGTGGCTAGTGATACATTTATTACATCACTTTTTCCATTATTAAAGTGGCTGGAGTTGAGTCAGTATGTTGGCAGCAGCCAATCAATGTTAGTGATGGCTGTTTAACAGTCTGATGGCCTTGAGATAGAAGCTGTTTTTCAGTCTCTCGGTCCCTGCTTTGATGCACCTGTACTGACCTCGCCTTCTGGATGATAGCGGGGTGAACAGGCAGTGGCTCGGGTGGTTGTTATCCTTGATGATCTTTTTGGCCTTCCTGTGACATCGGGTGGTGTAGGTGTCCTGGAGGGCAGGTAGTTTTCCCCCGGTGCTGCGTTGTGCAGACCTCACTACCCTCTGGAGATCCTTACGGTTGTGGGCGAAGCAGTTGCCGTACCAGGCGGTGATACAGCCTGACAGGATGCTCTCGATTGTGCATCTGTAAAAGTTTGTGAGTGTTTTTGGTGACAAGCCAAATTTCTTCAGCCTCCTGAGGTTGAAGAGGCGCTGCTGCGCCTTCTTCACCACGCTGTCTGTGTGGTTGGACCTTTTCAGTTTGTCCGTGATGTGTATGCCGAGGAACTTTAAACTTTCTACCCTCTCCACTCGTGTCCCATCGATGTGCATAGGGGGGTGCTCCCTCTGCTGTTTCCTGAAGTCCACGATCATCTCCTTTGTTTTGTTGACATTGAGTGTAAGGTTATTTTCCTGACACCACATTCGGCCCTCACCTCCTCCCTGTAGGCCGTCTCGTTGTTGTTGGTAATCAAGCCTACTTGATTGAAGATCTCCACCTCTGACCTTTGCCTGCCATCTTGATATTCTATGATTACATAATAAGACTTTTATAGTTATAGTACCCTCAAAATGTGGCCATGGATGAGTTACTCATTTTAAGGTTGAATTAAAACTGTTACATTAGTCTGTATTACAAAAGTCCTATCGAATTGTGTTAGGTTGACAACGCAACCAAATATCAACCTTTAAAGGAGATGTATCTATGTCACGTTCTGAATCTTCAAATTCCCTGTCATAAGAAATAACAATAACCCACAAACCCCAAAGGAAAACAGGCTGCCTAAGTATGGCTTCCAATCAGAGACAACGAAAGACACCTGCCTCTGATTGTAAACCATACCCGGCCAAAACATGGAAAAACAACACATAGAAATAGAAAACTAGAACACTCCCACATAGAAACAAAAAACCCAAAACCACCCAACCAACCACCTGTCACGCCCTGACCGCTCTACTATGGCAAATGACCTCTTACAAGGGTCAGGACGTGACAGTACCCCCCCATCCCCCCAAAGGTGCAGACCCCGACTGCACCCAAACAAAAACCCAACAAAAACAACCCCAAACACAAAGGGAGGGAAGGGAGGGTGACAAACGTCTATGGCGGCTCATGCGCTACACCCAGACCCTTCCTCTGCCTCCGATCCTCCAGCAATGGAGGTGGCTCCGGATCAGGGCGTAACCCCCGTTCCGCCCACAGATCCCTCCGCTTCTGTAACCCTGGCCTGTGGATCATTATCAGAGGAATCGGACTGTAGATCCTTACCGGAAGCTCTGTGCTGTAGACCACCGCTGGTGGATCTGGGCTGCAGGCCGCCGCTGAAGGCTCTGGGCTGCAGACCGCCGCTGAAGGCTCTGGGCTGCAGACCGCCGCCGGAGGCCCCGGGCTGAGGAGCGTCGCCGGAGGCTCTGGAATGGGGAGCGTCGCCGGAGGCTCCGGACTGGAGGGCGTCGCCGGAGGCTCCGGACTGGAGAGCGTCGCCGGAGGCTCCGGACTGGAGAGCGTCTCTGTAGGTTCCGGACTGGGGACCTTCGTTGCAGGCTCCGTGCCATGGATCATCACTACTGTTTCCGCACCATGCATCATCACTGGAGGCTCCGGGCCATGGGTTATCACTGGAGGCTTCGTGCCATGGATCATCCCTACAGGCTCCGGGCCATGGATCATCACTGGAGGCTTCGTGCCATGGATCATCCCTACAGGCTCCGGGCCATGGATCATCACTGGAGGCTTCGTGCCATGGATTAACACTACAGGCTCCGGGCCATGGATCATCACTGGAGGCTTCGTGCCATGGATTATCGCTGGAGGCTTCGAACCATTGATTATCGCTGGAGGCTTTGGACCATTGATCATCACTGGAGGCTTCCTACGGGGAGCTGGAACCGGTCTCACCAGACTGGGAAGACACACAGGAGACTGGGTGCGCAGAGCAGGCACAGGGCACACTGGGCCGTGGAGGCGCACCGGAGGTCTGGAGCTCAGGGCTGGCACACCCCGTCCTGGCTGGATGGTCACTGTAGCCCAGCAAGGGTGGGGCGCTGACACAGGACGAACTGTGCTGTGCTGGTGAACGGGGGGTACCGTGCGTAGAGCAGGCACAGGATAACCTGGGCCGTAGAGACGCACTGGAGACCAGACACGCTGAGCCGGCGCACTTCTTCCTGGCTGACGGCCAACTCTAGCACGGCAACTGTGAGGAGCTTGCACCGAGCGCACTGGGCTGTGAGTGCGCACCGGCGACACAGTGCGCATCACCGCATAATACGGTGCTTGCTCGGTCACTCGCTCCCCACGGTAAGCACGGGGTGCTGGCTCAGGTCTCAACCCCCACCTCGCCATTCTCCCCGTGTGCCCCCCCCAAAAAATGTTGGTTGCTGCCTCTCGGGCTTCTGTCGTTGATTCTCCCCGGTCCAGCTCGTCCTCCCAGTCAGCACACGCTGCTTGGCCTTCTTGTGGTGGGTTATTTTGTCACGTTCTGAATCTTCAAATTCCCTGTCATAAAGGAGCCAAGGCGCAGCGGGCCGGTAATTCCACATCTTTATTGAAGGAAACCGAAACCAAAACAATAAACAGGTACGCAGCAAGAAACGTAACGCACTGTGCCGTACACACACAGAAATAACAATAACCCACAAAACCCAAAGGAAAACAGGCTGCCTAAGTATGGCTTCCAATCAGAGACAACGAAAGACACCTGCCTCTGATTGGAAACCATACCCGGCCAAACATGGAAAAACAACACATAGAAATAGAAAACTAGAACACTCCCACATAGAAACATAAAACCCAAAACCACCCAACCCAACCACCTGTCACGCCCTGACCGCTCTACTACGGCAAATTACCTCTTACAAGGGTCAGGACGTGACAATCTAATGCTTGGACAGTTACATATGAGCCACTGCCTTAATTCTAGTCTTTAATTTACATTTTTTGTTAAGTTGGAGATGTGAATCCAAAATAATTTGTTAACTTATTGACAAGTTAATAGGCTATTTACTGTATTGAAAAAGTTATATTGTATTGTGTTTGTTTATCAACACAACCAAATATCAACATTTGGACTAAATCAAACCAAACTTTAAATGTCCTATTCTTTAACTTAGATATTTGGTTGAAATGGAGACGTGAATCCAACATATTCATTATTAACTTGAAGATTAAATTTGACATCAACCAAAGCATGAAACACATGTATTGTCTATTTTTTGTTATAACCCTATATATAACCCTGGTTTGAATTGAAACAACAGCTGTTGATGACTTCACAAATTATATATAGGCCTAAATAGTATCATTGATGACTGATAGAGTATGTGTCACAACGTCTACTGAAGGTGGCTCCTCTCCCTGTTCGGGCAGTGCACGGCGGTCGTCGTCGCCGGCCTACTAGCTGCCACCGATCCCCTTTTCATTTTCGTTTGGTTTTGGCTGTCTTGTGTTATCACTTGTTTTGAGTTGAGTTCGTTAGTGGGGTATTTAGTCTAGCTTTCTAGGTTTAGGTTTGTGCGGGATTGTTTGTGTTTCCTGTCGTGGGTTTTGGGGATTGTTTTTCTCTCTTGTACTTTGTTGGAAGGACGTTTATCCTGGGCTGTCCCGACTCTGTTGAGGTGGATTTTTTGTCTAGTTGGGTTTCCTTGTTCCCTGCCTAGTTATGGCATTTTTGGACTCGGGAAAATAAATACGTTCTACTACGCATCTTTGGTCTCCTGCGCCTGACTTCCCCCCTCCCTCACTTCTAGTGCATCTTGACAGAATCCAGCACTAACACTATGGAGTCAGCAGGAGCGGAAGTGCCCCACTCATCCATGGAGGAACGGGTCGCTCAACACACCACCATCCTACTTCGCCTGGGAACAGCAATGGACCAAGTGTTGGTGCGAATGGAGAGTTGGGAGAGAAGCGCTCTCCCCACCACACCTGCAGCTGCTCTACAACCTGCGCCCCTACCATCGCCGACGGCGCCCAGCCCCAGCGGGATTAAGCTTGCGCTCCCGAGGGAGTACGATGGGACGGCCGCTGGGTGTAAGGGGTTCCTGCTCCAGTTGGAGCTTTACCTGGCGACCGTCCGCCCTACCCCCTCGGGAGAGGAAAGCGTCAGCGTCCTCGTCTCCTGTCTCACGGGTAAAGCCCTAGAATGGGCCAACGCCATCTGGGAGGGTCCAGACTCTGCAAGGGACCATTACCCAGAGTTCACCCGCCACTTCCGTGCTGTGTTCGATCATCCACCGGAGGGCAAAGCGGCGGGTTAGCGGCTATTCCATTTAAGACAGGAGACGAGAAGTGCGCAGGACTTCGCGCTGGAGTTCCAGACCCTGGCCGCTGGAGCGGGGTGGAATGAGAGGGCCCTGATGGATCATTATCGGTGTAGTCTTAGAGAAGACATCCGCAGGGAGCTGGCATGTAGGGACACTACCCTGACACTGGACCAACTCATAGATCTGTCCATCAGATTGGACAACTTGCTGTCTGCCCGCGGGCGTCCCGATCAGGCCCTGTTCATTCCACCTCCCAGCACTCCTGCTCCAATGCCCATGGAAATAGGGGGTGCTGCAGCTAGGAAGACTGGAGGGGGGGGGGTCTTCTCCTGCACCCACTGTGGTCGGAGAGGACACACTGCCGACCGGTGCTGGAGAAGCTCGTCCGGGAGTCGAGAAGGCAGGCAGAGCACTACTCCGACACCTCAGGTGAGTCAGCACCAGACTCACCCAGAGCCCCCTGTATGTATTGGTTTCTTTCCCTGAGTTTTTCCCTCATTCCCAGCATAAGGCGCTAGTCGATTCAGGCTGGGAGTTTTATGGACCGTGGGGTTGCAACTAAGTTAGGGATTCCTTTGGTTCAGTTGGACCAACCCTTCCCCGTGCACGCCTTAGATAGTCGACCACTTGGGTCAGGGCTGGTCAAGGAAGCCACAGTTCTACTGGTCATGGTAACGCGGGGGGTCATGAGGAGCGGATTAGCCTCTTTCTCATTGATTCCCCTGCATTTCCGGTGGTGCTGGGGATTCCCTGGCTGGCCAATCACAATCCTAAGATTTCGTGGAGACAGAGGGCTCTTAAGGGGTGGTCAGAGGAGTGTTCGGGCAGATGTGTAGGAGTTTCCATCGGTGCGACTACGGTGGAGAGTCCGGACCAAGTCTCTACCGTGCGCATTCCCTCAGAATATGCCGATTTTGCTATCGCCTTCAGCAAAACGAAAGCGACTCTATTACCACCTCATCGACGAGGAGATTGTGAGATAAACCTCCAGGTTAAAGCTGCACTTCCCAGGAGTCACGTGTATCCCCTGTCCCAGGAGGAGACGGTGGTTATGGAGACATATGTCACTGAGTCCTTGAGGCAGGGATACATTCGGCCATCCAAATCACCTGTCTCCTCGAGCTTCTTTTTTGTGAAGAAGAAGAAGGAGGGAGGTTTGCGTCCGTGCATTGACTATAGAGGTCTAAATTCCATCACAGTGGGTTTCAGTTACCCGCTATCTCTCATCGCTACGGCGGTAGAGTCATTTCACGGGGCACGCTTCTTCACAAAACTGGATCTCAGGAGCGCGTACAATTTGGTGCATATCCGAGATGGAGTGGAAGACTGCATTTAGTACCACATCTGGCCATTATGAGTACCTCGTCATGCCGTATGGATTGAAGAATGCTCCAGCCATCTTCCAATCCTTTGTAGACGAGATTCTCCGGGACCTGCTCGGGAAGGGTGTGGTGGTGCACATCGATGACATTCTGATCTACTCCGCCACACGCGCTGCGCATGTGTCTCTAGTGCGTAAAGTGCTTGGGCGACTGTTGGAGCATGACCTGTACGTCAAGGCCGAGAAATGTGTGTTCTCAAACAAGCCGTCTCTTGTCTGGGGTATCGCATTTCCACATCTGGGGTGGTGATGGAATGTCACGGCATTTCGGCCGTGCGTAATTGGCTGACTCCGACCACGGTTAAGGAGGTACAGCGGTTCTTAGGGTTTGCCAATTACTACCGGAGGTTTATCCGGGGCTTTGGGCAGGTGGCGGCTCCCATTACCTCACTGATGAAGGGGGGGCCGGTGCGGTTGCGGTGGTCGGCGGAGGCGGACAGAGCTTTTGGTCGGCTGAAGACTCTGTTTACCGGTGCTCCTGTGCTGGCGCATCCGGACCCCTCTTTGCCATTCATAGTGGAGGTGGACGCGTCCGAGGCTGGGGTTGGAGCCATGCTGTCACAGTGCTTGGGCGCGCCCCCGAATCTTTGCCCCTGTGCTTTCTTTTCTAGGAAGCTTAGTCCGGCGGAGCGTAACTATGATGTGGGGGACAGGGAGTTGCTGGCTGTGGTAAGGGCCCTGAAGGTGTGGAGACATTGGCTTGAGGTGGTGCAACATCCTTTTCTCACCTGGACTGACCACCGTAATCTGGAGTACATCCGGGCGGCGAGGAGACTGAACCCTCGTCAAGCTTGATGGGCAATGTTTTTCACTAGATTCCAGTTTACTATCTCGTATATACCAGGTTCCCGTAACACTAAGGCCGACGCACTGTCTCGTCTCTACGATACCGAGGAACGGTCCATCAACCCCACTCCCATACTTCCGGCCTCCTGTCTGGTGGCACCGGTGGTCTGGGAGGTGGACGCTGACATCGAGCAAACGTTACAGTCAGAACCTACTCCACCTCAGTGTTCTGCGGGTCGGAAGTACGTCCCGCTCGGTGTCCGCGATCGATTGATCAGGTGGTCGCACACGCTACCCTCCTCGGGTCATCCAGGGATTGAGCAGACTGTGCAGAGTCTTTGAGGGAAGTACTGGTGGCCAACATTGGCGAGGGACGTGAGGTTCTATGTCTCCTCCTGTTCTGTGTGCGCTCAGTGTAAGGCTCCTAGACACCTGCCTAGAGGGAAGCTACAGCCCCTCCCTGTTCCACAGCGGCCGCGGTCCCACCTGTCGGTGGATTTCCTCACCGATCTCCCTCCGTCTCAGGGGAACGCCACGATCCTGGTCGTTGTCGATCGGTTCTCGAAGTCCTGCCATCTCCTCCCTTTGCCCGGTCTTCCTACGGCCCTACAGACCACGGAGGCCCTGTTTACTCACGTCTTCCGGCACTACTGGGTGCCTGAGGACATCGTTTCTGATCGGGGTCCCCAGTTTACGTCCCGGGTGTGGAGGGCGTTGATGGAGCGGCGGGGGGTTTTGGTCAGTTTGACATCAGGTTTTCACCCCGAGAGTAATGGGCAGGTGGAGAGAATTAATCAGGATGTGGGCAGGTTTCTCCGGTCCTATTGCCAGGACCGGCCGGGAGAGTGGGCGAGGTTCGTGCCATGGGCCGAGATGGCTCAGAACTCTCTCCGCCACTCCTCTACTAACCTGTCGCCCTTTCAGTGCGTGTTGGGTTACTAGCCGGTCCTGGTGCCCTGGCATCAGAGTCAGACTGAGGCTCCTGCGGTGGAAGACTGGGTGCAGCGCTCAAAGGAGACCTGGAGAGCCGTCCAGGAATCCCTTAAACAGACTGGTGGATGGCAAAAGGAGAGCGCTGACCGCTGCCGCAGTGAGGCCCCCGTGTTCACACCGGGGGACAGGGTCTGGCTCTCGACCCGGAACCTGCCCCTCCGCCTGCCCTGCCGGAAGTTGGGTCCGCAGTTTGTGGGGCCATTTAAAGTCCTGAGGAGGATAAACGAGGTGTGTTATAGGTTACAGCTCCCCTCTTATTACCGTATTACCCCCTCGTTTCATGTGTCTCTCCTCAGGCCGGTGGTAGCTGGTCCACTGCAGGACGTTGAGGTGCGGGAGGTCCCTCCGCCCCCCCTGGACATCGGGGTGGCCCCGGCGTACACAGTCCGTTCCATCTTGGACTCTAGGCACCGGGTAGGGGGCCTGCAGTACCTTGTGGATTGGGAGGGGTACGGTCCGGAGGAGAGGTGCTGGGTACCGGTGGAGTACATCCTGGACCCATCACTGTTGCGGGAGTTCCACAGCCTCCATCCGGATCGCCCTGTGCCTCGCCCTCCGGGACGTCCTCGAGGCCGGTGTCGGGGCACGTCGGGGGGTACTGTCACAACGTCTACTGAAGGTGGCATTTCATCCTCAAAACAACAGTTTACGTTGTTTACTTTTTGTAAAAAAAAAATATTTTCCACATAGATTCCACATCACAATATGTTGACAAATTACATTGAAACAATGCTGATTCAACCAGTTTGTGTCCAGTGGGCAGAATCAATAACTGATACATGTGAGGTTGAGAAAATGTTATACAATACAGCTTTATTGCCCATATGTTACAGCAAACAACGAAAATTCCTGCTCTGTTCAAGTATGTGTACATCACCACACATACAATTGAGATGAGCACAGGGTCAAGCTGCAGTGGAGCATCCCTGGATGGAGAGTGGGGTTAAGGACCTTGCTCAAGGGCTCCACCGTAGGAGAATAGCTTGAGGATGTGAACCCAGCAACCCTCCAGTTGCCGGATCAATTCTTCCTTTCTTCCAGCACCCGGCCCGGGACACGAACTGAACACTTTTTGGCTACAGGTCCAACTCCCGCTGGGCTACCTATAACAGTTGAATGAACTTTGGTTCATCTGCATTTGCACGTTTTAACGGTGCAGCTATATACACTCCCCTACATATTTATTTGGACAGTGAAGCTAAAACACTTAAATTTAGCTCGATACTCCAGCATTTTGGATTACAGATCAAATATCCTTTTATTTGAGGGTATTTTCAAACATATCTGTTTTACTGTTTTTACTGAATGCACTTTATGTATCTAGTCCCCTCCATTTGAAGGTGTCATAAGTATTTGGACAAATTCACTGATATTGGAATCAATTTACTCACATGTTTAATATTTGGTCCCATATTAGTAGGACGCAATGACTACATCAAGCTTGTGACTCTACCAACTTGTTCGATGGATTTGTAATTTGTTTTGGTTGTGTTTCAGATTATTTTGTGCCCAATAGAAATGAATGGTAAATAATGTATTGTGTCATATTGGAGTCACTTTTATTGTAAATAAGAATATTATATGTTTCTGAACACTTCTACATTAATGTGGATGCTGCCATGATTACAGATAATCGTGAACATCGTACACTACCCACACACTCCCACTGACACTCCAACACACATACACACACTAAATATACTCAAAGACACAAACCCCACACGCATATTGACGCCACACATACACACACTGCACATACACTGCTTCTACTCTGTTATTATCTATCTTGATTGCCGTCACTTTTACCCCAATCTAAATGTACATACACTATACAGTGCATTCAGAAAGTATTCAGACCCCTTGACTTTTTCCACATTTTGCTACGTTACAGCCTTATTCTAAAATAGATGTTTAAAACATGTTTACCTCCTCAATCTACACACAGTACCCCATAATGACGAAGCAAAAACAGTTTTTTATATTTTTTTGCAAATGTATTACAAATAAAAAACTGAAATATCACATTTGCATAAGTATTCAGACCCTTTACTCAGTACTTTGTTGAAGCACTTTTGGCAGTGATTTCAGCCTTAGAGATGGTTTTCCTTTTGGAAGGTTCTCCCATCGCCACAGAGGAACTCTGGAGCTCTGTCAGAGGGACCATCGGGTTCTTGGTCACCTCCCTGACCAAGGCCCTTCTCCCCCGATTGCTCACTTTGGCCGGACGGCCAGCTCTAGGAACAGTCTTGGTGGTTCCAAACTTCTTCGATTTAAGAATGATGGAGGCCACTGTGTTCTTGGGGACCTTCACTTCAATGCTTCATACATTTTTTTGGTACCCTTCACCAGATCTGTGCTTCAACACAATCCTGTCTCGGAGCTCTATGGACAATTCCTTCGACCTCATGGCTTTTTTTTTTCTCTGACATGCACTGTCAACTGTGGGATCTTATATAAATAGGTGTGTGCCTTTCCAAATCAGGTCCAATCAATTGAATTTACCACAGGTGGACTCCAATCAAGTTGTAGAAACATCTTAAGGATGATTCATGGAAACGCACCTGAGCTCAATTTCGAGTCTCATAGCAAAAGGTCTGAATACTTCTGTAAATAAGGTATTTGATTTTTTATATGTAATGCATTTTATAACATTTCAAAAAAATTGTCATTATGGGGTATTGTGCGTAGATTCATGAAGAAAAATATATATTTTATCCATTTTAGAATAAGGCTGTAATGTAGCAAAATGTGGAAAAAGGGAAGGGGTTTGAATACTTTCCGAATGCACTGTATATACAAATGTATGTGGACACCCCATCAAATGAGTGGATTTGGCTTTTTCAGCCACACAGCCACGCAATCTCCATAGACAATTATTGGCAGTAGAATGGCCTTACTGGTCAGTGACTTTCAACATGGCACAGTCATAAGATGCCACCTTTCCAACAAGTAAGTTCGTAATATTTCTTCCCTGCTAGAGCTGCTAAGGTCAACTGTAAGTGCTGTTATTGTGAAGTGGAAATGTCTAGGAGCAACAACTGGTCAGCCGTGAAGTGGTAGGCCACACAAGCTCACAGAGCGGGACCAACGAGTGCTGAAGCGCGTAGTGCATAAAAATTGTCTGTCCTAAGTTGCAATGCTCACTACCAAGTTCCAAACTGCCTATGGAAGCAATGTCAGCACAATAACTGTTCGTCAGGAACTTCATAAACTGGGTTTCCATGGCCAAGCAGCCGCACACAAGCCTAAGATCACCATGCGCAATGCCAAGCTGGAATGGTGTAAAGCTCGCCGCCATTGTACACTTGAGCAGTGGAGACGCGTTCTCTGGAGTGATGAATCACGCTTCACCATCTGGCAGTCCAACGGACGAATCTGGGTTTGGCAGATGCCAGGAGAATGCTACCTGCCCGAATGCATAGTGCCAACTGTAAGGTTTGGTGGAGGAGGAATAATGGTCAGGGGCTATTTTTCATGGTTCGGGCTACGCCCCTTAGTTCCAGTGAAGGGGAATCTTAACGCTACAGCATGCAATGACATTCTAGACTATTCTGTGCTTCCAACTTTGTGACAACAGTTTGGGGAAGGCCCTTTCCTGTTTCAGCATGACAATGCCCCCATGCAGAAAGCAAAGTCCATACAGAAATGGTTTGTCAAGATCGGTGTGGAAGAACTTGACTGGCCTGCACAGAGCCCTGATCTCTACCCCATCGAACATCTTTGGGATGAATTGGAACGCCAACTGTGAGCCAGGCCTAATCGCCCAACATCAGTGCCCGACCTCACTAATGCTCTTGTGGCTGAATGGAAGCAAGTCCCCGCAGCAATGTTCCAACATCTAGTGGAAAGCCTTCCCAGAAGAACGGAGGCTGTTCTTCTGGGAAACAGCAAAGGGGGGACCAACTCCATATTAATGCCCATGATTTTGGAATGAAATGTTTGACGAGCAGGTGTCCACATACTGTTGGTCATGTAGTGTACTTCTGGCACCTTCAAATGGGGGGACTTGACTCACAGTCCTTTCATTTCTAAGCGGTAAAACAGATATTTATGAAAAAAACTCAAATAAATGATGACATTCTGTACTGTTGCCTCATGTTAAAATGTTTATCTCAAATTCAAAATGCTGCAGTATAGAGCCAAATTTAAAGTCTCAGCATTACTGTCCAAATAATTACATAGTAATATAATTACATACACACATCCATATTCATTATTAGTCATCACATCATCTATTCTAGGGTACAACCACTGAGGTATAATAATAAGAACGTGTACTGCACTCTGGGAGAATCTCAATTGCATTTCTTTGATTCTTCACTTCCCCTCCCCTTTGACCTCATCCAATTGGGAGTGGTTTCCACTAGATAACACAAATCTGCTTTTTGGTCTTAATTTAAGGTTAGGCATAAGGTTTTCTGTGTGGTTTTTTAATTTAACTAGGCAAGTCAGTTAAGAACAAGTTTTTATTTACAATGATGGCCTACCAGGAAACAGTGGGTTAACCAGCTTGTTCAGGGCAGAACGACAGATTTTTGCCTTGTATCGAATCCCCGAGCTGACATCAATTTTTCAGTTGCTGGCCCATCACTCTAACCACTAGGCTACCTGCCATGGTTAAGGTTAGGTTTAAAATCAGATTTCAAGAAGATAAATTGTAAAATATAGCCAATTTTGACTTTTTGGCTGTTTTCTTCTCCCTCTGTTTGAATACATCCTACCTTCACTGAAATAATCACTTATCTGTCTATGATGGACTGGTGCATTATGCACTAGATGCCCTGCTTTCATCCAAATATATCATTACTTCATTGAATGGAGGAATTAATTACTAGGCTATCTCAAAGTATTACAGGGGCACAATTTAAAAACCCTGCACGCCACTGTCTTCTCGTCAGCCAATCAAGATACACACAGCACCACATTGGTGGTGTAGCGATACGTCAGCTCTGCCAGCGTGGAATACGGAGCGCCAGTCCAGGAAGTTAAAATTTACAGGATTTAGCGGGATAACGAAGCTGTTCAGCCGTCAATATTATAATATTTCCCACGTCCATACAGAGTGGATAGGCGGCGTACCCTTTTCTCAAGCTTTTCAACTGTCTGAAGCCACCGCGTCACAGGGTAAGCACAAACGAGCTGTCAATCTTGGTGTGGTCCAAGCGGTAACGCTAGGCAAACTATGGCTAGCAATGCTAGTTAGGCTAGCAGCACCAACAGCGGTAAACCTGCTGTCATTGCTAAGAATTACGCGGAACTAGATGTATTTCCTTTATTCACGCAATGCAATGCAATGCGGCATTTAACCCTTGTATGTCCTTGTTTTTTCATGGCTTATGTCGTCAATTAAGAAGCTGCCACCTTCCATTCATAAAACAGCTTATCATCGTGATGACGATGCTGCTAATTTGTTATGGGTGGTCACGGATAGCTGACTGACTAGCGCAGTTGCCGCGTTCAAACAACTGGGAACTCTGAAATCTCCGACTTCAGCGCCCCCAAGACAACTGAGAACACGGGGGGGGGGGGGGAAACGAGCTCCGACTGGGGAAATCGTTTTGAACTACAATTCCGATGCTGTGTTTTAACATTTAGAAAGGTCAATAATCATCGCTTTCAAACCGATTTTCGAAACATGCTGATATGTCCCTTTTTCATATCAGCAATAAAATTAAAATATACACTTACTTTTGCAGTTTTGCACATACGCACAAGATATGTGTGTGCTTCCAGTCGACGAACTACACTTTCCACAGTTACGATTACACACAGATATTTGGAGCATGCTAGATGGCTATTTAGCATAGGTGGCCACCTATGTCTTCCGTAAACAAGTAATGCAACTTGGAGATATGGCTGTGTAGTATTTTCATTTGATATGGAAGATACGTATCTTATGTTTCCAAAATCGTACGTCAAGCGATGCATGTTATAGAACAAGCGTCAGAGTTCTTAAACTCCCCTGGTCAGAACATACTTCAGTAGACAGTCAGAGAGTCATCATGATCAAGGATGTTATTTATTGGTTAACAGACATTTACTGAAAGACAAATATTTAGGCAGATCATAAATATATTGAGTGGCATGTTGTAGAAGCAGAAAATCCGGTTTGATGAAATCAGACAGGTAATCCAACTCTATCACATAACAGGTGTATCCGTAACCACACCCATTATCATTTCAAACATAAATTAGGGCCTTGAGGCACCACTGGTAATGAACAGAAGTTATAGTCAGACTGTATTTACTTTCAACTGCTTCTCCAGTTGCCTGGAATTGGCAATAACATGAGCTAGACTATGGTAGAGTCTGTTACATCATGCCAATGTCAATATTTGACTAATGTTAACAATTATATTGACCTCTGTCTACTATACCTCTGATCCACCTCAATGTGCAGTCCAATAGTTGACAGAGGAGGGTAGAGGGAGGATTAGTGTTAAATATAAGGCTTTAGGGGGAGAGAGAACTGAAAGATGTGTTTTTAGCTAGTCTCTGGCTATGGCTCTGTCTAACTCTGAGATGGAATGAGGTATCCATCTGCTTTAGTGTCTTTTTGCTCAGTCTCTGACTTCTGACCGTAGATGATGGTCGACCCCACACTCGCTGAAATGGGCAAGAACCTCAACGAGGCCATGAAGATCTTGGAGGATGGCCGAAAGTAAGCTTTTATCAATTGGTGTTTGTTCATGAAGATGTATTGGCGAGTATTACACTGGCTGTTAATGACACACATATCTTCGCACATACTGTATGTTAACACAAGTCAGATGCACACACCTGAAGGACTTTCTGACTTGTTGGTTTTGTTTGTTTCTCTCCAGGGCATCAGAACCGGATGCAGATAGACGACAGTTCAGCAGGAGTAGTATCCCTGGACCCCTACAGGGAGAGTGAGTACAGCAGATACCCTTGTTTCTCACTCTCAATCTAGTATCTTTCTTTGTCTCTCTCTCACACGTACAAATGTGGATGGTATTTCACAGAAGCATTGAGTTCCCTCAAGCAACGCGTTGTGTGTTTTGTTCCAAACTTCCAGTGGGCAGGATGTGGCCAGTATACTCCAGCTGGTCCAGAATCTCATGCATGAAGATGAGGAGGAAGACAAGCCAAGCCATCGGTAGGTCTGACATTAAAACACCACTACTGAGAGCATATGTCAGTTGGAAGGCCATCTTAGAATTTTCTTATCACTATAATAAGAATTTCCAAGTGAACAAAAAGAAGTCGTTGATAATATCAATAAAAAATCTATCCGGTTTATTAAAGTTGCAACAGGGAGACGCCTCCAGAACAGAGGCAGAGAAAATGACTATCTGGCCTCTTGGAGACAGGCCCTTTATATTCTAATCAGACAGTACCAAGTGTTCTGTAAAAAACAGCCCAAGAGGCTTGTAGGAAGTCAAAACAAATTGCAGTGACATTGTCAGCTGCTACAGAATCACACCGTGTTTCACAGAATACAGTAATAATCAGTGTCCTTGTACCTCCACTCTGGCGTCAATCACAATCAACAGAACCTTGCACAAACAGAACGTGAAAACATATAAATATGCTAAGCATTGTGTTAATCACTCTTCACTGTATATGAACTTTATTCATCTTAAATATTCCCAATACAATCAGTATAATACAGTTTATCAACATCACGTCTTTGTGACCTCACTTCCTGTGTGTGTCTTGTCCCCCAGCAGGATGCAGAATGTCGGAGAGCAAGGTCACATGGCGTTGCTAGGACACAGCCTAGCAGCCTACATCTCCGTGCTGGACAGGGAGAGACTCAGGAAGCTGATCACACGCATCGCGTCTGACACAACACTCTGGCTCTGCAGACTCTTCAGGTGTGTCTGGGTCTGTCTGTCAAGTGCATGCGTGTGCTTGTTCCTGGTGCATTGCTAATTTTGATGTCCTGCCAGGTATGAGAGTGGCTCAGCATACTACCATGAAGATGACAGAGAGGGCCTGCTGAAGGTGTGTCGCCTGGTCATCAACACCCGCTATGAGGACTACTCCACAGAGGGCTACACCGTGCTCAACTCCAGACAGCCAGTCATTTACCAGAGCGCCACCTGCAGGCCTGGCCTGGGACAGCACCTCTGCAGCCAAGTAGGCGTAGAAGCAGGCATAGAAACGCATTGCGTATTCTTACATGAAGACACATAGACAGACCTTTTTGATATTACTTTAGTGTTATAAGAGCAGATATTTCAGAAGTTATTCGATGTAGATTGACTTTAACAGAAATCCTCTCTTCCTCAGCTGGGTCTGCCTCTGTCCAGCCTGTGCACCGTCCCCTGTAACACCATGTTTGGATCCCAGCACCAAATGGTAGATCAGCCTCATTTAGATAGGGCTCATACAATGTACACTACATTACCAAAAGTATGTGGACACCTCATTCCAAAAGGATGGGCATTAGTATGGAGTTGGTCCCCCCCACTTTGCTACTATAACAGCCTCCACTCTTCTGGGAAGGCTTTCCATTAGATATTGGAACATTGCTGTGGGGACTTGCTTCCATTCAGCCACGAGCATTAGTGAGGTTGGACACTGATGTTGGGCGATTAGGCCTGGCTCGCAGTCGGTGTTCGATGGGGTTGAAGTCAGGGCTCTGCAGGCCAGTCAAGTTCTTCCACACCGATCTCGACAAACCATTTCTGTATGGACCTCACTTTGTGCACGGGGGCATTGTCATGCTGAAACAGGAAAGGGCCTTCCCCAAACTGTTTCCACAAAGTTGGAAGCACAGAATCGTCTAGAATGTCATTGTATGCTGTAGCGTTAAGATTTCCCTTCACTGGATCTAAGGGGCCTATCCCGAACCATGAAAAATAGCCTCTGACCATTATTCCTCCACCGAACTTTACAGTTGGCACTATGCATTGGGGCAGGTAGTGTGCTCCTGGCATCCTCCAACACCAGATTTGTCCGTCAGACTGCCAGATGGGGAAGCGTGATTCATCACTCCAGAGAAGGCGGCGAGCTTTACACCACTCTAGCCGATGCTTGGCATTGCGCCTGGTGATCTTAGGCTTGTGTGCGGCTGCTCAGCTATGGAAACCCATTTCATGAAGTTCCTGACGAACAGTTATTGTGCTGACATTCCATCCAGAGACAGTTTGGAACTTGGTAGTGTGTGTTGCAACCGAGGACAGATCATTTTTATGAGCTACGCACTTCAACACTTGGTGGTCCTGTTCTGTGAGCTTGTGTGGCCTACCACTTCGCGGCTGAGCTGTTGTTGCTCCTAGACATTTCTACTTCACAATAACAGCACTTACAGTTGACCGGGATAGCTCTAGCAGGGCAGAAATTTGACAAACTGACTTGTTGGAAAGGTGGCATCCCATGATGGTGCCACGTTGAATGTCACTGAGCTTGATTTTTATACACCTGCCAGCAAAAATAGCCGAATCCACTAATTTGAAGTATGTGTGTGTGTATATGTGTGTGTCTATATATGTGTGTGTATATATGTATGTGTGTATGTATATATATATGTGTGTGTGTGTGTATGTATGTATGTATGTATGTACATACATACACTGCTCAAAAAAATAAAGGGAACACTTAAACAACATCCTAGATCTGAATCAAATAAATAATCTTATTAAATACTTTTTTCTTTACATAGTTGAATGTGCTGACAACAAAATCACACAAATAATCAATGGAAATCCAATTTATCAACCCATGGAGGTCTGGATTTGGAGTCACACTCAAAATTAAAGTGGAAAACCACACTACAGGCTGATCCAACTTTGATGTAATGTCCTTAAAACAAGTCAAAATGAGGCTCAGTAGTGTGTGTGGCCTCCACGTGCCTGTATGACCTCCCTACAACGCCTGGGCATGCTCCTGATGAGGTGGCGGATGGTCTCCTGAGGGATCTCCTCCCAGACCTGGACTAAAGCATCCGCCAACTCCTGGACAGTCTGTGGTGCAACGTGGCGTTGGTGGATGGAGCGAGACATGATGTCCCAGATGTGCTCAATTGGATTCAGGTCTGGGGAACGGGCGGGCCAGTCCATAGCATCAATGCCTTCCTCTTGCAGGAACTGCTGACACACTCCAGCCACATGAGGTCTAGCATTGTCTTGCATTAGGAGGAACCCAGGGCCAACCGCACCAGCATATGGTCTCACAAGGGGTCTGAGGATCTCATCTCGGTACCTAATGGCAGTCAGGCTACCTCTGGCGAGCACATGGAGGGCTGTGCGGCCCCCCAAAGAAATGCCACCCCACACCATGACTGACCCACCGCCAAATCGGTCATGCTGGAGGATGTTGCAGGCAGCAGAACATTCTCCACGGCGTCTCCAGACTCTGTCACGTGCTCCGTGTGAACCTGCTTTCATCTGTGAAGAGCACAGGGCGCCAGTGGCGAATTTGCCAATCTTGGTGTTCTCTGGCAAATGCCAAACGTCCTGCACGGTGTTGGGCTGTAAGCACAACCCCCACCTGTGGACGTCGGGCCCTCATACCACCCTCATGGAGTCTGTTTCTGACCGTTTGAGCAGACGCATGCACATTTGTGGCCTGCTGGAGGTCATTTTGCAGGGCTCTGGCAGTGCTCCTCCTTGCACAAAGGCGGAGGTAGCGGTCCTGCTGCTGGGTTGTTGCCCTCCTACGGCCTCCTCCACGTCTCCTGATGTACTGGCCTGTCTCCTGGTAGCGCCTCCATGCTCTGGACACTACGCTGACAGACACAGCAAACCTTGCCACAGCTCGCATTGATGTGCCATCCTGGATGAGCTGCACTACCTGAGCCACTTGTGTGGGTTGTAGACTCCATCTCATGCTACCACTAGAGTGAAAGCACCGCCAGCATTCAAAAGTGACCAAAACATCAGCCAGGAAGCATATGAACTGAGAAGTGGTCTGTGGTCACCACCTGCAGAACCACTCCTTTATTGGCGGTGTCTTGCTAATTGCCTATAATTTCCACCTGTTGTCTATTCCATTTGCACAACAGCATGTGAAATTTCTGTCAATCAGTGTTGCTTCCTAAGTGGACAGTTTGATTTCACAGAAGTGTGATTGACTTGGAGTTACATTGTGTTGTTTAAGTGTTCCCTTTATTTTTTTGAGCAGTGTATGTGTGTGTGTGTGTGTGTGTGTATATGTATATGTGTGTATATATATGTATGTATATATATATGTATGTGTGTGTATATATGTGTGTGTGTATATGTATATATGTATGTATATATATGTGTATGTATAACAGCAAAAAAAGAAACGTCCTCTCTCTGTCAACTGTTTATTTTCAACAAACTTAACATGTGTAAATATTTGTATGAACATAACAAGATTCAATAACTGAGACAAAAACTGAACAAGTTCCATAGACATGTGACTAACAGAAATGGAATAATATGTCCCTGAACAAAGGGGGGGTCAAAATCAGTATCTGGTGTGGCCACCAGCTGCATTAAGTACTGCGGTGCATTAAGTACTGCGGTGCACCAGATTTGCCAGTTTTTGCTGTGAGATGTTACCTCACCAAGGCACCTGCAAGTTCCTGCACATTTCTGTGGGGGAATGGCCTTAGCCCTCACCCTCTGATCCAACAGGTCCCAGACGTGCTCAATGGGATTGAGATCCGGGCTATTTGCTGGCCATGGCAGAACACTGACATTCCTGTCTTGCAGGAAATCACGCACAGAACGAGCAGTATGGCTGGTGGCATTGCCATGCTGGAGCGTCATGTCAGGATGAGCCTGCAGGAAGGGTAAAACATGAGGGAGGAGGATGTCTTCCCTGTAACGCACAGCGTTGAGATTGTCTGCAATGATGACAAGCTCAGTCCGATGATAATGTGACACACCGCCCAAGACCATGACGGACCCTCCACCTCCAAATCGGTCCCGCTCCAGAGTACAGGCCTCGGTGTAGCGCTCATTCCTTCGACGATGAATCCGACCATCAACCCCTGGTGAGACAAAACCGCGACTCGTCAGTGAAGAGCACTTTTTTCCAGTCCTGTCTGGTCCAGCAATGGTGGGTTTGTGACCATGGGTGACGGTGATGTCTGGTGAGGACCTGCCTTACAACAGGCCTACAAGCCCTCTGTCCAGCCTCTCTCAGCCTATTGGGACAGTCTGAGCACTGATGGAGGGATTGTGCGTTCCTGGTGTAACTCGGGAAGTTGTTGTTGCCATCCTGTACCTGTCCCGCGGGTGTGATGTTCGGATGTACTGATCCTGTGCAGGTGTTGTTACACATGGTCTGCCACTGCAAGGACGATCAGCTGTCCATCCTGTTTCCCTGTAGCGCTGTCTTAGGCGTCTCACAGTACAGACATTGCAATTTATTGCCCTGGCTACATCTGTAGTCCTCATGCCTCCTTGCAGCATGCCTAAGGCACGTTCACGCAGATGAGCAGGGACCCTGGGCATCTTTCTTTTGGTGTTTTTCAAGGTCAGTAGAAAGGCCTCTTTAGTGTCCTAAGTTTTCATAACTGTGACCTTAATTGTCTACCGTCTGTAAGCTGTTAGTGTCTTAACGACTGTTCCACAGGTGCATGTTCATTAATTGTTTATGGTTCATTGAACAAGCATGGGAAAGAGTGTTTAAACCCTTTACAATGAAGATCTGTGAAGTTATTTGGATTTTTACGAATTATCTTTGAAAGACAGGGTTCTGGAAAAGGGACGTTTCTTTTTTTGTTGTTTATGTATTTAGGATACTGGGGTGCCTGTATGCGTACTACCTACCATACTACCCTGATTTTTTTTTTTTTAAATGGGAAAACAATATCTTTCTCCCTGGGTGTTTTGCTGTTTGCAGGACATTGCAATGCTGGACAAGCTGATCAGAGAGGATGTGGAGACTGGGAAGCTTCCATTGCTGTTGATCGCCAATGCTGGTTAGTGGGGAATTCTATCACCTTTTTAATACAAGAAGTGGCAACGAACACACATCTACTCTTTAAAAGTGTTTTATTTTCTCCAAGGTTGTGTGCATATTGAAAAACCTAGCATGGTGACACACTTTAAAAAAAAAAGTAACCTTTATTTAACTAGTCAGTTAATGAACAAATGTATTATTTACAATGACTACCTACCAAAAGGCCTCGTGTGGGGACGGGGGCTGGGATAAAAAATAAAAAATGTGTGTATGTGTACACACATCACAACAAGAGACAACGCAACACAGAGACTTAAGACAACACAGCATGGTAGCAACACAACATGACATCAACATGGTCGCAACACACAGGTTTACACCCTAAAGTGAAACAATGTTTACCCCTTGACCAACCAGGATGTTATTGTATGACTTACCTGGTCAAATAAATGTTAAATCAACATGTCAGTCCCTCTATCACTGACATATTGACCAAGACGTACTGCAGAGTGACTCAGAGCGTACTCACTGCCTGTGTTCCCAGGCACCCCTGGGGCGGGACACACAGACAAGCTGGGCCGTCTAAAGGAGCTGTGTGAACAGTATGGCATGTGGCTCCACATAGAAGGGTGGGTCACAACATTACACATACTTGTAATACTTCTAATATGTCTTTAATCAACCATATTGGAGTGGTTTGTAAATGCTTTATAACTGCTTGGTCTTTTCTGTCTCTCAGGGTCAACTTGGCCACCCTGGCTCTGGGGGAGGTCTCGTCCCCCGTGACGGTACGGATAGGATATGCTCTCCCATTCTGTGACCCTCAGAACTCTAAATGAATACACTCTAAGATGCCTGTATAGTACGGTAATGTCATATGTCTACTATGTGTCTTTGCCCCCTCCCCTGTCCCCAGGCGGCCACCAGGAGTGACAGTATGACCCTGACTCTGGGTCCGTGGCTGGGCCTGCCTGCTGTCCCAGCTGTCACCCTCTACAGACACGAGGACCCAGCCCTGGTACACTTTCTCCTTCCTGTTCTCTCTTCTTTGGTATCCCCTCTTAACTCTCTCCCTGTCTGTAGCTGTAGGGCCTTTAAACTTGCATCCTTCCTTCCTGCCTCCCTTGAAGTTACTAGAGATCTGATGTGACTGGATTGGTGTAAGCTATGTGGTGGGATTTTTGGTTTCACTTATCCATTTGAGTTCTCTCTCTCCTGTCTTAGTCTCTGGCAGCCGGGTTGACCTCCAGCCAGCCAGTAGAGAAGCTGCGTGCCCTGCCTCTCTGGCTCTCCCTGCAGTACCTGGGCCATGATGGGATAGTGGCGAAGATTAGACACGCTGTAGAGCTCGTAAGTACTTTGGGTTAGTAATTAGCATGTGGGTTAGCGATCTGTATTAATTTATATCACCTTACTGCTAACAAACTGCTAACAAACTGACCTATCTCTTTTTGTCTGTAGAGCCAACAGCTTCTGGAGAAACTGAAGAATCTGGCTTCCATAAAAACTTCAGTAGGTCTACAACTTGCTGTTTAACTATCTACTACTATTAATGTGTGTGGAAAGCATTTATGCATTGACTGTTCTAAGCAGTCATAAGCTGTTTATTGTATTTTATAACGCACTATGAGTGTAAACGAAGGCACTATAAAGCCATTACACATAGGTGGGTCATATGACGAAGGCCCCCCAATATATGAGCTTTTGCTTGTTGAGTTTTAAGATCCGATAACTTAAGAAAACAATCATAAGATCACACTCAACTCTAACACATAACACACAGCTAAAGATGCAGGCGTCTGACGTCTGTTTTGTCATCAGGATGAGCTTGACTCAGATCTTTCGTGATGCTTTGACTATGGTAAAGAAACACCACTGAGCCTCGCTAACAGAGACCTCCGTCATACTGTCGCAAAACAAAGACCTTATTCACAGGCATCAGCTCTGAGCAGATAGTGCCCTTTATATAATCTGAAACAGAGTGTGAATATGATTGACACATGTAGATGATATCGAGATCATTGGAACGGTGCAGTGCAGTAACTGCTAAAGCTGATCTGGTGAACAAGCGGAGTGTGTGAGTCTGGTTACTGTGTTGATGGTAGCTTTGAGTACTGTTTGTTGTAGTGAGTGTCGTGTGTAGGAAGTGTGTGTATACTGTAGATAGTGAGCTGTTGGGTTGCCTTGGTTACAGGGTGTGGTGTCTCTCTCTCGGATCCCGCCGATCTCAGGGGGCTCTCTACGGGACTTGCTGGGCTCTCTCATTCTGTCTATTGTAGGTGGGACCAACCCTCTTCCCCCTGCCTGCTCCCCCCTTTCTTTCTCTGTTTCACTCCGTACCTGACCATGTTTGTCCACCTGAATGCCCTGAAAGGCACTGTATTTGAGACACCGCTCAAATCGAGGGCACTCATTTGCTAAAACTGCAATCAGTCCACTTCCTGGTTCCTGTCCAATCATCCCTACAGGCATGTTTTAGGCACAGCAGAGAATATCCTGTCCCCCCACTACATCTTCACAGAATCCTGATGACTCTAAAGTTGAACTTTGGCCCAGGTGTCATCAAAGATGGACCTCACTGTGTTTACATAACTACCCTGTTTGGGTACAACAGTAACACTTCAACCAGTCAATCCTGCTATGGGTACTGGGTAGTACATACCCTTACTGTGAATTGTTACAGGTGGGGAGAAATTACCAGAAGGAAAGAGTAGTGTCTTTTCTGTGCTGAGATTTTCTCCAAAACGAACATTTTCCCGACTCAATGATTTTATGTAGAAAGTATACACAGTACATACAATATAATGGTCAGTTGTGGATTTGTCGTAGGTTGTGTCGTAGGTTGTAAGAGTTAGTCATGTATATAAAGTCCATGGAGAACACAGCCATGTCCATTGTGAATGGAAGTCATAGTCATTGACATTTACGCCCAAACATTTAACTTTTTTTTTAAAGTTGCATGATTTAACTATCTCCATGCAGACCAGTTTGACTGCTCAAACAGAGGATGTGTGTCTCAAACCCAGGCATCTCCATAGCATCACATCACACAGCTTCTCCGGCCCATTATCACACAGTACACCTGTTTGCATGTTAATGACAAGAGTTTTAAAGGTCAAAGGTTATGATCCTGGATGTGTGGAACCTTACCTGTGTGTCTGTCTCTCCTTTCCTGTGCTGCAGGTGGAGGATGAGCTCAACTCTCCAGTAGTTGTGTTCAGGTTCTCCCAGGAGACCAGTGCAGGTGAGTGGTTAACACTACTCTTCCTGTTCCAACACATTTTCCTCAACTAACCAGGAACTCTTATTCAGCTACATCCAACTTACATCGAATTATGTAATAATGCATTCAAATGAGTATCGTATAAATGTAGTATGGATTTGAATTTGGCATGTTATATGTAATAGGTCATAATGCTATGTCCTCTTCCCTCTACTCAGAATCGAGTGGTGGTTCTGTAGAGGGCTACTTTGCTGGAGAGAGAGAAGTGCTAGATACCCTCAACAGATGGGTGAGCATTTGTATACATGTGTAATGAGTGAGACAATCTTGGTTGGTTGGTTGATTGATTGTGTCTGCCTGTAGCTGTGTGAGCGGTTGGCACAGCTGGTGCCCGCCAGCGGGGTAGACATAGTGGAGTTGGAGGACGAGGGCACCTGTGTCCGCTTCACCCCTCTTATGACCGCCGCAGGTAACACACACAGACTCACCTGTAGGACACACACACACACATCATAAGAAAGACACACACTCACCTGTAAAATAAACATTCACATGTAAGACACACACTCACCTGTTAGACATACCATAATTTGTATTCCACACACTTACCTGTACAGTTAATGAAGAACACCTGATCATCGTCAGTCAATCCACCCACCATAGTGGGTGTTAGTCAGGCACAACTCTCCTTTTGTTGAGCCTGTAGCTGTTGACCTCTGAACTCTGCCCTCTGACCTGTTCCCTCCCAGCCCTGGGGACCCAGAGGTGTGACGTGGATCTGCTGGTGGAGCGGTTGACTGAGCTGGTTCCTGTGCTGAACTGTACGCTGCGTCTCAGACTGGACTTCAGAGAGGAGGTGTACCGCCACTCTGCCCTCAGTTACATAGAGGACCTCAGCTGGCCTGGCCTGGGAGCCGTCAGGTAGGAATATACTGTTATTCATTCAGTATTAGTATCATTAGTAGCTATGTAATTACCATTCCATTTCATAGTAAATACCTGGTCATTTCTGTACAGTAAAATAATGTGCAACTGCAACCAAAATATTTTGTGTAAAGCAATGTGTCCACAAAATGATTGTGTGTATCCACTCAGGTATGAGCCAAGGATTGAGGAGCTGAACGACAGTAAGAGACAGCTGGAGGTGGAGAAGATCAACAGTGAGCTGCTGGTGAAACTAGGGGATCTGGACGCAGACCTCATCTTCTCCACCGGTCAGTACTGTGCCTGTCCACAGCACAGAGCTCCTTTTATCACATCTGAAACGCAAGATTTCGTTCTTTCCCTCAATTCAAGGAATGATTCAGACCTGGTTCTGATTCTGCCTGCTTTACCTCTTCTCTCCCTCCATCCTCAGGCCTGGAGTTTGGACCCGAGAAGGACTGCATATTTATTGGCATGGCAACGGAGGACCTAGACGTGGCAGAGCTAGTAGATACGATAGCCACCCTGGGGAGGGACATAGAGGAGAACGGCAGGGTAACGCTATCTCCTTCTACTCTGTTTACCTAAAGTCTGTCACTTCCTCCAACATGGCTGGTACTTCCAGATTATATAGATTTTTGATGATAAAATGTAATCAAAAATCTATGCAATACTACAATCCTATTGCATTGATTGAGTTGTAAATTACTATTTTCTTCTGTCCCGTCTTGTCACTAGCTATTAGAGAACATGACAGAGGTGGTGAGGAAAGGCATCCAGGAGGCAGAGCTCCAGCTCCAGAAAGACAACCAGGACAAACTCATGGAGGAGGTGTGTGTGTGCATTTTTGTATGTGTATGACATTAATCAATGCTTTGTATACATGCACATTTTATGGACTGATTTGTATTTAAAAAATTGCATCATCTCTCTCTCTCTCTCTCAGGGTGTGTTGAGACAGATTCCTCTGGTCGGCTCCGTGTTGAACTGGTTCTCTCCGTTCCAGAGCACTGTGAAGGGCAGAACCTTTAACCTGGCTGCAGGTACACAACTGTGTGTGTGCCTGCTCCCAGGTTGCTCCTGTACATCTGCATTCTGATGGTATAATAAGTGACTGTGTGTTTCCCATAGGTTCCCTGGACTCTACAGAGCCCACCTACTCCATGAAGGCCCAGACAGGTGGGCTGGCGTCGCCAGAAACCCCTACCTCCAATGCCAAGAGACTGCCAGGTATGGTCTCACAGAATCTATAGATGGGATGTTCTTTCGCAGTCATTCTCTTAAAATCAAGGGATGTATTTTATTTATTAAAAATACTGGAAATCTTAGACTACTATTCAATAAATCCTCCTTATCCTCCTCCACTTGCAGGACAGAGGCTGTTCCGGCGCGAGGGTGCGGGGGGCTCTGACTCCCACAGTGAGACCAGCTCCGTGGGCCAGGCTGAGGATCTCTCCAAGGAGAGGGTCCCACAACCCACCCCACCTATCCCAGGCGAGGCGGTTTCCGTGGCCCCTGAGAGCTCAAAGACCCCCCAGGTGCCGGCTGATCCCGAGCCCACGCAGGAGAACGGCGAGGTGGGTACACAGGAAGGGGAAGAGGAGGAGAGACAGCCTGAGGGCCAGGAGGCACCAGTGGAGGAGACAGGCAGATAGGACAGCCCCCAGGTCAGAGTTATTTGAAACCAGCTCTGAAAGGTTCCAGGCCAGTCCAGCAGGTGTTGCAGAGCAGGGATTCATTCCATTCTCAAATGATTCTCCCTTGCCTCTTTTCTTGACAACTGTCTCCTTATAGATCTAAAGGGACTGGAAACTGGGATGAGAGATAATTAGACAGCAAAGGCTTCATTTAGCCTACCAGAAGGGTTGCCATTTTATCTCTACTTTATTCTTTCTTTCCAGTCCCTTGATGACTGGGAGAGGTCAAGGACAAAGGGACGGAACCAGGATTTCAGAATGGAATCCAGCCTTAGTCTCTAGGGTTGTGTCTGACTGTCTGAGGACTCAATCATTGTGGTTTAATAAATAACTATGTAGGAGTAGGACCTAAGAACTCTGGTCAAGCAGGAACTACACCTGAGGCAGGGAGTCAAAGGTGAAGGGTCGTCTGAGGACTTCCTGGTTCATGGCCTTCAGTCGGTCTCGTCATGGCCCGGAGGTAAAACGGCTTATATGCAAGCCAAGTAACATGTGACTAATACTGGAAATAAAACAATTTTAGTTTGTATGTAATGTATACACACCTATTTCTATCCACTCAATCGCCATCATGATCAGTAAAACCAGCTCTATATAGAGGGAAATGTAGTAGAAAAATGAAAGCATACTGTGATATGAATTGAATGAGAAAGAATACACACATCCACCTGCTTCTGATCTTTAAACACACCCACAGTATATGTGCACTACCCCAATAGACCCTCCACGGTTTGTCAAACACCCTCCTGTTAATTTTTGCACATACTTGGGTCTGATTGGTGTGTTTTATTTAAAAAAAAATGTTTTAACAATATAAATGTATGTTTTTAATAATAACATTTCCTTACATCCACAAGCAAAGTCTTGCTTAACATGCATTCTGAGGAAATACTTTTTTTTTTTTTTTCTTTGCCAAAAAATATAGTGGCTCTAAGTTATGTTGATGTTTCCTGTGAGAAAGACATACTGTAGCTATTATAATGCCTAGACTGATGATAGCATATTTGCAGGTTAAATGATTTGGTTTCGATGCAGTTGTTTAACAACAAAAAAAATATATATATATATATATATATATATATATATATTCCATTTGTTCTGTCCATTATTACTGCACTACCTTATTTAATGTTGCACATAGTATGTGTTAATCAAAACCTTTTCAATTCATTTATTTTTATTCTCAAAATAAGTCTATAATTTGTTGCAATAACTACTTGGATGAAGAATTATGATTCCTGACTTGAAATGACACAACAATATTTCCGTCCTGCTTCCATTACAATCTCTATTTGATTTCACATACCGGTACCTTTTCTCTAAGCCCTTTGTCAAGGATCCAGATTTATGTTCCTTCCACACCATTGTCTTCAAAAGGGAGAAGCTATCTAGAGAATTTAACTATTCTCGACCTACAACTCTAAGGGGGTTTACGACATGTTTTGTACACAGTTGTAATTATTGAAATGATAGGTGTTACATTCTCGTTGCCCAATCATATTTCTGCTATGTAGTCATAAAAATTGGGAGAACTTTAATGACCTAGGGTGTCAGACTACTGACGTTACAATGACTTTGAAATGTGAATCATTTGCTTATAAAACTGCTTTTGTATCCACTGTACAACACTGTGCCGTTAGACATTTTTATATCCAAAGCAGACAGAATGGAATGAGCTTATACTTTTAAGTTTTTCTTAACTTAGGATGTGCACTTAACTTGAAAATATAACCGTAATTGTTGTCTTCTGAATTTGATACTATAGATGGTCTTGGTTCACTGTACTCTGATATAATTTCCATTTGTTGTATATCTGTTTAATGTCATAAGGCTTTGTTATTATGTCTTTATCACCTTACTTTATTGAGGACATTGTTTTCATATTCATTAAAAATGTATGTACATGTTACTTTTTATTCTGCTCCTAATCAGCAATTCTGGTGCAATAATCTACTCATAGCAAAGGAGAAAATTAACTGATATTTAATGTTGAACTGGGAGCGTTATTTTTGATACACCATTAATTTCGTTTTCTGAAGTGAATATTTAATAGAGTAATGTTTTAAGGACATAGGTGGTTGAAGTACTGCACTAGTCTCATTGAAGTTCAATGCCTGTTTCTCAAAGATGTCTGAAAAACACTGGTGAAATGTAATTTAATGGGATGGAAAGAGGGATATATTGAAGAATCCAATCAGCTTTATTAAAACATGATATAAAACAGGTTTGTGTTATCAATCATTTGCAGGGACTCTTGAATTTACAAGTCAAAGGTGTTAATCAAATTGTTTGTTACCAATTTATCAGTAATTCCACAGTCAACATCATTGAAATCCTGATTTGGTACCAATGTCAGGTTGATTTTTATTTATTTTTATTTCACCTTTTATTTAACCAGGTAGGCTAGTTGAGAACAAGTTCTCATTTGCAACTGCAACCTGGCCAAGATAAAGCATACCAGTTAGACACACACAACACAGTTACACATGGAATGAACAAAACATACTGTCAATAATACAGTAGAACCAAAGAAAACAAAAAGTCCATATACAGTGAGTGCAAATTATGTAAAATAAGGGAATTAAGGCAATAAATAGGCCATTGGTGGCAAAGTAATTACAATATGGCAATTAAACACTGGAATGGTAGATGTGTAAAAGATAGATGTGCAAGTAGAGATACTGGGGTGCAAAAGGAGCAGAATAAATAAATAAATACAGTATGGGGATGAGGTATACAGATGGGCTATGAACAGGTGCAGTGATCTGTGAGCTGCTCTGACAGCTGGTACTTAAAGCTAGTGAGGAAGATGGGCAATCTCCAGCTTCAGAGATTTTTGCAGTTCGTTCCAGTCATTGGCAGCAGAGAACTGGAAGGAAAGGCGACCAAAGGAGGAATTGGCTTTTGGGGGTGACCAGTGATGTGTTTCTCCCCGTCAGAAATAATCAATGGAAGCAGTATGGGGAATTAAAGAACCCAAATACACACTGCAATGCTCAAACTTTTTCCTCAATGTTATTTAGCCCTGCCTTCGTTGATGCACAGTTTTGTGCTGCTGGAAATTTTGCTAGACATTGTCTCCCCCTAGTGGCAAAATTAGTACTTTGCACCAAGGCCTCAGCTGAACCTCAGCAGTGTCCATACAGAACAAAATTATAAATGCAACATGTAGTGTTGGTCCCATGTTTCATGAGCTGAAATAAAAGATCCCACAAATTATCCATACGCACAAAAAGCTTAACTCTCACATTTTGTGCACAACATTTATTTACATCCCTGTTAGTGGGCATTTCTCATTTGCCAAAATAATCCGGTCACTTGACAGGTGTGCCATATCAAGAAGTAGGAGTATTTCTGTTTGTAATAAAGCCCTTTTGTTAAATCTATAAATGAGGGCCTAACGACTGTATTTCAATTGACTGATTCTATGAACAGTAACTCAGTAAACACGTTAATTGTTGCATGTTGCGTTTATTTTTTTTCAGTATGATTCACGTTTATTTCGATGGGAATGAAAATGACCTAAACTTGCATATGTTTACCTATGTGAAAAGAACTGCAATGACATTAGATACCCACTGTCTGTCAATAGAGAAGGCCTACACTGTGGAAAGAACTCAGAAACTCACATACAGGCCTACACAAAAATATCCAATGATACAGTTTGTTGCAGATGCACTTCCTAGATTTTTGTGCGAGATGTTAATTTGAGGTAATGAAATTGAAGTTTAAACGGGATACGTGTGTTCTGTAAATAATTTTCAGTGTTCAGACTGGCGTTTGAGCGTCTCGTGCAACGTTTGCCGAATCGGAACTAAAAAATGTTGAACCTGCAAGATGGGTCAGCAACGTTGACGTAAAAAGTGTGCTTTCCGTGTATATGGAAATGTAGTTTTCTCGCTTCCTCCATTCCGTTCTTCCGAATAACGGCGACACCTGCAATGCACAGCATCTCCCAGTATGCAACTGGTTGTCGCTCCCATCGGTTGGGGAGAGTCAGCAGCACACGAGGACTTGCTGGGAGTGCTGAGTCGAATCTTGCTTTCGCGTATCCCTCTACCGAGAGAAACCGGCTATTTTATTGCAAGTAAATCGAACACATATTAGACATTAGAGGGGAAGTTTGATATATTTTATCGGGTGACCTCAACAACGGGTTAATAATAGGGGCGGACACTAGCCCGTTCAGCAACTGCGTAACGCAAGTATTTATCCACAGTAGTGAACATCTAGCAAAGACCCACGATGGACCCGAGAGACGCTGCCCCTGATTCCTGGGAACAAGAGGATGATGTTGAGGCCCCGGTCGACGGGAAACTCGATTCCGAATTCGCCGCCCTCAACGTGAATGCCAAACCGTTTGTCCCCAACATAAATGCCGTCGAATTTGTCCCGTCCTTCTTTCAGAAAGGCCCCTCGGAAGATCCTGATTCCGGTGGTAAGTTCGCGGTCACTCACGTTTGGCTAGATGGTTAGCAAGTTAACTTAGTTAGCTAGCTAACAAGCGCCACAACACACATGCGTCTACACTTTAGAGACCGCGTAAAGTAGCTAGTTAACGTTAAAGGCAAGCATTAGTTACCAAATTAACGGTATTTAGCTAGGCTAGTTAGTTAGCAACCGAACGTTAGTTTGTTAGTTAGCTAAGTTACTGTAACGTTAGCTGTATTCGGTAGTTGATGGATTGTTAGTAGCTAATATTTTCTGGAGGTTTTAGCTAACTATAGAAACTTTGTTTCTAACCACTACTTACTAGCTAGTTGCCGATTAGCAAACGTAGCTTGCTTTTAGCCATCTGTCGCCGACAGTGTCTATAGTTACATACGTTAGCTAATATTAACCATATGTAAGGTTTTGGACATTCGAGGTTTTAGTTAACTAGGGAAAGTAGCAAACGTTATCATATTACCAAATGCTAGTTACTGGCATAACTAAGTTAACGTTAGTTAGCCAATCCTATGGCAGTCGTGTGACAATTGCGTACGTAACGTTGGTAAGACAAACGGTCCCAAAAATGTTTTTATTGTCTGCGTGGGCTATGTAGTCATAAATGGCTAGCTAAGACATTCTTGGCAAATTGTGCTTTTTTTTGGTCTATACCCTTCCCACAATGTAAGTTAGAATTTCAAGATATGTACCCAACTAGCACTGTAGATAGAAAACTAGTAATTATTTGAACGGGTACAACCTTGCCCCTTATAAATTGCAAGACATGACAACTTTAGGAACTGGTAACTAGTGTTGACATTATTGGTGTGACGTGGACCATCTTACTTTACATACGGTCCATAAGTGGAAGACAAACTTGTGAACAAAGTGTCCCATTTGAGCAGACCAAGAAAGCAGAAATAACAAGTCAGAGCCATTCATACATGTTACTCTTACGTTTTGATGTAATGAAAATGAGCTGTGGCATGTTTTGGTCAGTTCTCTTTTGCCAAATCCAATATGGAGGGGAATATGCAAGGTGCTTCATCTTGAAACATAAATTACCATCCTTTATAGAAAAACTCTTAGATTGTGGTGGTTATGCATTATCTATTAGGCAATACTAACTTGTAAGTCATGAGGGGATTCAAATCTAGCTATTTTCCCAGTCTGATATTTTTGACCTACAGCAGTTTTCTTATCCTTTAACCTCGGCTTGCCTGTACAGGCTTTCTGCTGTTGATGGACATCACCTATGTGTGTTTATACTAAAGATATTCAACCGCTCTTGAGGAAATTGGCTGCCCAGTAAAAGTATAGTAAACATCGAGCTGTTGGTGGGTTAACTTCTTCCGGTGGAGTGTTGTTGCGTATGGATGGGTTAGCTGACAATGTCACAAGTGGTTGACACTTCAATGGGGCAGAAGTCAGATGTTGTGGTTCTGGGTGGCCAGGTGGCTACCAACAATGACAAGAAACTGCCATGTGGGGAATCGTGACTGTCAGCCAGTTTCATCTTGTTCTTGAGACCATGTCTTGTGTTTAGGTGTTTTAACTGATTCCATGTTAACTGAAATTTGCTAGCTAACCAAGAACTGTAACAATGTATTTGAGATCACAAATGCTGATTTTGCACCTTTTTTTTAAATTAACATTTAAGAAATATAGTTCACATGTTGTCAACAATCTAAGCCAACCCGTATGCTTTGCCCCATAGTTGTGCAGGCTTTGGTTGTTGCTAAACAACCAACCTGTCTATAGTACATATTGCGAACCAGTTAACTGGGGGAACTGGTGTTGCAGTTTGTTGGCCTCATAAGAACTGTATTAGTTGTGACCATTGTGGTAGACTGGAAGAGCGCTGGTCGGTAGATTTCACACCAATCCCACCTTACATTTTATTTGATGAAAAATGTCTGATGAAAGAAGCGTTAATGTGCATACGCTCTACCTCCTTTTTTTTTTTAGCGGTTGTTGAACCAGTTGTTGCCACCATGGAGGTCGCAGAAACTGCAGGTATGTATACGTGTGTGTTTTACACCTGTGGTCATTTTGCTCTGTTCAGCATTATCCATGAATAGCTTTGCTAGCATCACAATCTATGGGCCCAGCCTCTGGCCTCTAACAAAGACCTCTGTAAATCCTGTCAACCCACTGTTCAACGTCCACCAAAGCAACTGTCACTGGTATGAATCACTAATTGATGGTCGTGGGCCTCAGTCTTCTCAATTAGTAGTGACAAAGTTCTGACATGTATCTAGTACAGCTTCTAGAACACATTTTTTGTGCACATTCATTGTTACTGTGGAAGGGTTCTGTATGTCTGATTATGTGTAGATGACCACCAGTTGACTAGCTAATGTCTTGTTACATTATATTTAGACAAGAACCCACCCTCTCTATAAGTACAAATTAAGGTGTGTTGTAATGCCAGTGAATTCTGTGAGGGTGCTGTACTGTGTCATAATAAACAGATTGATGCTGGCTAGCTCTGTCTGCGCACATAGCTTTGGTGCAGACAAAGACCAAACTTGATGTCTGGTGTGGCAACTTGGTGCCTTATTCCATTTGGAGTGGCTGCAGTTCATAATTTTCTGCGAAACGGAAGTTTTGGACTGAAGAGAGATTTCTGCGCATGTGCAGGATCCACTGCGTGCTTTCCCCTCCGAGTCCTTTGAGCTACTGCTCAGTGCTTGCTCACTCCTTGACTCCGCTGCCACTTGTTCGAAGAAACGTTGTTCTTTGTCTGCTGTAACAGTAATCAAAGCGAACATAAGCAAGACACAACAGGCAGTCAGTAGTACGGGTGTAACGCTACAAGATTCCTACTGAGCCGTTTGGTACAGGGACCTTGGTTCATTCCACACAGTGAACCTGAATGAATACATAAATGCTAAAATAAAAATGCTAGGCCTGCGCTGCGTTGTATTCCTCAAGTAAGTCAAAGTTGAAAAAAAAACAGCATTTTGGGCTATTCCGTTAACAACTAGAGCTTATGCGCATGTTGTAATCAAAACTCAAATCGTATTTGGCGCATTTCAATCTGTTCTTTTGTGAGGCGCAGCCGGGAACTAGTTTTGTACGATTGTGAGTGGTGTGTTCAAAAAACCAGGACGATTCTCTGTTGTTTAAATCTCCAGTTTGGAAAACTTTTTGCTTCCCAGAAGATTACAGCAGCAATGAACAGAGTATGTCGCCACTGATCAACAAAAGTGCCTATACAACTGCCAACGCCTCAAACATGACACATTTAAGCCGACTTCACCCCAGTATACCTACCACTGGAGCAAGATGGAAATGCAAAACAGTAACTCTCCCCTCTGTATTCAAGCAACCCTTTGCAGCTGATTCTGCCACGGAAATTACAAGAGCGATAGCTATGTTTTATAGCTGCAGATATTTGCGCCCATTCTTGGTTGTTGAGAAGAATAGGGGGTTTCATCACCTCGTGAAAGTGCTCAAGCCACGTCATGAACTTTGCCCTCTCGCACCCGTTTCAGCAAACAGGTGTTAGTCCCCGTTCTATGTAAGCAAGCTAAAGAGGAAATTGTCAATTAATTGACCAATGTACCCTGTGTTGCCCTTACTACAGATGGATGGACCACCAGGGCTACAGAGCTACTTCACTGTGACAGCCCATCACTTTACCCCGGAGTGGGAAATGAGAACTACTGTGCTACACTCGAGTCACACGTGCGCATATTTTTCTTTGTAAGAAAACATTATAGCATAGGCCTACACAATGTCTGAGTCATGTTTACATATTGATTTCACACACACATTGCACTTTTATTTTAGTGTTGATGGGTAGTCGTGTTTTCATTTAAGAAAATACAAAGTGTTGGTATTCCTGATTGTGCTCTCATCAGGTATTATGACTCATGATCATATATGGAATTTGTAACTGTTGGCATTTAATTTTCCGCTTTACCGAACCGGGACCCCAAAACTGCAATACCCACCTAACTGGGTTTGGTGAACCGTTACAACCCTTGTCAACAGTGATTTTAATATGCAAATGTTGGCTATTGGGAGGCAGAGTTCTTTATCAGTAAATATGTCGGCATAAATCGAAAGATTTCATCACAAAACTCTGATCGTTTTGTGCCAGTGCAAAGTGCAGACTACGTCTTGCTTGTGCTACAGCAATATCTGTTACAACAGACGGCGCCTTCATATATATTTTTGGAATGTTTGTTTCAATCAGCTTTCCAGAACTGAGGCAGATAGACGGGCTACATGTCAATCAAATTGGTTGAGGGTTCAGTAAAGTGTGAGTGAAGCATAGTTTATTTTACTTTTGTCTATTATCTACTTCACTTGCTTTGGCAATGTTAACATATGTTTCCCAGGCCAATAAAGCCCCTTGAATTGAATTGAGTAAAGAGACTTGAGCGTGTGTGTGAAATAACATGTGCAGAACATGATTCGGCTCATTCGTTTTGAGAAGTTAGGGGCGGGGGTGGAAACTCTGTATTTGTAGCCTCTGCCTATTCCATTTTCCACTTTACCCCAGAGTGTGCACTCAACCTCATGGTGAAGTATAATTAAAGTTTTACCGATGAAACGGTTGCATACCAACCATTTGATCTCAATCAGTTTCATGGGGATTTTCATTTAGATCATGAGTTCTACAGTTTGGAAGTAGCCTACAGTTGTCTAAAATGATGAACAGTAACCAGGTTTCCATCCAATTTTTTTTTTATGCGAGTAAAGTACGTAAAAAATTTGGGGAACTTTCAAAATGTCGACAAAACTAACTATGCTAGACTGTGGGATCTTTTTGTTGGTTTAACTGAATTCTATGAAATGTCGGTGGAAACACTTGTGCGCAAATATTATAATAACCATCATAAACTTGGAGTCAGTCGATGACATGTTTGGTCCTCCCACTACGACTCGTTGGGAAAGCATGCGGTTTAGGCCTATTAGGCTACAGATTAAATAAGTTATGAACTTCACAGGGTGGTGAAAGTGCAAGGTGATGAGCTTGATGCTCCTTTCCTATAAATATTAAGGGTCTTATTCTGGTGACATGAGGATCGATGCTTGGATGCCGTTATGACAAATTTTAAATCTCGCTTTTTTGTCTCACTTTTATATGTGCTCTTTAGCCAAAAGCATGCAGATGGCGCTGTTGGCTAGAGCGAGCGTGCCAATTCCAAAGTTGGCACACGCTATATAATGCACATTTTTTTGTGTGAGAAACCCATCAGTTGAAAATGTGAAGGAAACCCATTTAACTTGTACCGCAAAGGGTATTTTTATGTGCACTGTCATCACGCATAGGTACATTTGATGGAAACCCATCTCTGGTGGGGAAATGCGCATGTTGGTTTTTATACAGATTTGAGAATGTTAGCGTGAACCTGTGGACAATTGGATGGTAACCAGGCCAGTGGGTGAAGTTTAGAGCAGATGGTGTTAAGAAGCTGTAGCATAGCCTACCTATGTGTTTAGTTTAAATCAAAGCACTTATTTTGAGTTTTGGACAAGAGTAAAATAGTTATTATATTATGTGATCTAGCAGACATTGATTCACCTTTGATCTAACTTTATTGAATGAGCACCATTCCTCTGAGTAGAGCAGAGACTGTGGGTAAAGTAGAGAATCCGACACGTGCGAAAGCTTTGGGACCTTTCGCTGTTGGGAAGAGGGGTCCAGAATGATCCCCAGCCACTCCATTCAATTAGTCTGACTTTTCCTGTGACTGGCAAAATGACTTCAGCCTTCCTTACTGTTGAGGTCTTACATCATTTACATTAGGCTAAAAGTTGTGAATGTGCAGGATGGAAGAAAGGCTTGAAGTCCAGCCAAACATGTCCAGGCCCAGGCTGCCTTGGAGCACTCACTGACCTCTAACCAATATTCTACGGCAAGTGTTTCCTGGTCCTGGGGACCCAAAGGGGTAGACATTTTAGTTTTTACCCTAGCATTACACACCTGGTTCTACTAATCAACTAATTTAACCTTTTTTTTAAGTGGAATCAGGTGTGTAGTACTAAGTTAACTAAATGTGTACGCCTTTGGGTCCTCAGGACCAGGATTAAACACTACTGATTTCACTGTCTCATCGTTGGAATGATGAGCCATACTCTCCAAGTGTCAGCATGGTCTGTCATCACTACTACGGTCTTTAAAGCCTGTAGGGTGCTAAATGGTTACACTATTTCGGGTGTTAAACGGCTTTTTCTGGAAATCAAAGAAGGAAAATTGTATCGATGTTATTGGAATGAACTCTGACCTTAAGCTCTAATGTTCTGTAGATTTGGCCTTCTGTAGTTTTAGCTGTAAAATCTTGTCAAAACTGATGCCAGAAGTTTAGCTGTAGTAACCATTAACCTCTTACATGTAGACGTTCCGCTAGCGGAACACCTGCTCCAATATCCAATGATAGGCGTGGCGCGAATTACAAATTCCTCAAAAATACAAAAACTTCAATTTTTCAAACATATGACTATTTCACAGCATTTTAAAGACAAGACTCTCCTTTATCTAACCACACTGTCCGATTTCAAAAAGGCTTTACAGCGAAAGCAAAACATTAGATTATGTCAGCAGAGTACCAAGCCAGAAATAATCAGACACCCATTTTTCAAGCTAGCATATAATGTCACAAAAAACAAAACCACAGCTAAATGCAGCACTAACCTTTGATCTTCATCAGATGACAACCCTAGGACATTATGTTATACAATGCATGCATGTTTTGTTCAATCAAGTTCATATTTATATCAAAAACCAGCTTTTTACATTAGCATGTGACGTTCAGAACTAGCATACCCCCGCAAACATCCGGTGAATTTACTAAATTACTCACGATAAACGTTCACAAAAAACATAATTATTTTAAGAATTATAGATACAGAACTCCTCTATGCACTCGATATGTCCGATTTTAAAATAGGTTTTTGGTGAAAGCACATTTTGCAATATTCTCAGTAGATAGCCCAGCCATCACGGCTAGCCATTTAGACACCGACCAAGTTCAGCCCTGATCAAACTCCGATTTACTATTACAAAAGTTTCATTACCTTTGTTGTCTTCGTCAGAATGCACTCCCAGGACTGCTACTTCAATAACAAATGTTGGTTTGGTCCAAAATAATCCATCGTTATATCCGAATAGCGGCGTTTAGTTCGTGCGTTCCAGACACTATCCGAAATGGTAAAGAAGGGTCGTGCGCATGGCGCAATTCGTGACCAAAAAATTCTAAATATTCCATTACCGTACTTCGAAGCATGTCAACCGCTGTTTAAAATAAAAAAAAATTATGCCATTTTTCTTGTAGAAAAGCGATAATATTCCGACCGGGAATCTCCTTTTCGGCAAAAAGAGGAAAAAATCACAAAGACGGGGGCGGCCAGGTCACGCGCCTAAGCCCAGAGTCCCTTGATCGGCCACTTGAGAAAGGCGATAATGTGTTTCAGCCTGGGGCTGGGATGACAACATTCAGGTTTTTCCCGGGCTCTGAGCGCCTATGGACGACGTAGGAAGTGTCACGTTAGAGCAGAGATCCTTAGTAAAAGATAGAGATGGCAAAGAAGTTCCAGAAATGGTCAGACAGGCCACTTCCTGTAAAGGAATCTCTCAGGTTTTGACCTGCCATTTGAGTTCTGTTATACTCACAGACACCATTCAAACAGTTTTAGAAACTTTAGGGTGTTTTCTATCCATATATAATAAGTATATGCATATTCTAGTTACTGGGTAGGATTAGTAACCAGATTAAATCGGGTACGTTTTTTTATCCAGCTGTGAAAATACTGCCCCCTAGCCATAAGAGGTTAACAAGCTTACTCGTAGAACAATCCCCTCATGGCTAATTGGCTGTAACTGTACTGTATGAGTACTCTGCATCATTGCCAGCCTGTAGTGTAGCCCTAGTTTTGTCCTTTGAATAGGAAATCCTTTGTCAAACTAATGACATTTTTTTTTATCTATCTAAACTAAAACATTTGTAGAGAAACTTAATTTACCAAATTCTTAGCTACGGTGGTAGGCTTTTTCACATCAGACCTGAGACCAAAGGAATCTATTTTCAAACTCAAATCATGAATACTTATTCCACACCACTAATGCGCTGTTCGGTTTGTCCATGGTCAGCCCCGGTGGAGAACGGCGACTCTGAAATGACCACAGAGGAGACATGGGACCTGAAAGGGGTGGAGCCCAATGAGGAAGAACCAGGAGGAGGGCCTGGTGGCAACGGGGGACCAATAGTTGTTGAGGAGATTCTGGAGGAGGAAGTCCTGGAGGAGGAGGAGGAAGATGTGCCAATCATGCCTAAAGTGGTAGCCCTCCCACCAGACGCGCCCAAGAAGGAACATGTGAATGTGGTGTTCATCGGTCATGTTGGTGAGTGGGGGCACATCTGCTTGTTTCTTCCTCTTTTTCATGGCTATTGCAGTGGTTTCACATACTATCATTTAGGTGTGTGGGTCATCTCTGAGTTGCTCTGTTATTTCTTGGGGTTTCATTTGATCCAATAAAACATATTTATTGGCAGCCCTATATAACATCCATAGTGTATAGTTGTCACTGTCACACCTAGATTGTTGATTGGGGGGTCTGTCAAAGAAACAAATCTAGGGGAAACGATGCTATTGCCTTAATAGGAAACAGTGAAAAGGCAATGTTTTGTATTTTCATTTAATCAGCCCTGTTACAAGGCTAGACAGCACAGGCCATTTTTATCTGCTCTCACCACTCCGTTGTCCCTCATCTCTCCCTAGATGCTGGCAAGTCTACCATCGGAGGACAAATCATGTGAGTATTTATCTTTCTGTTGTGGTTATGATTCATTCAGTCCAATGGGGCTTTTAACACCTGTTGCATTTCTCACCACCCCTCCACTCTTTGCTCCTTTCCCCCTCTTCATCAATCCCTCTGGTTATCCCCTTCCTCACTGGTAGGTATTTAACGGGCATGGTGGAGAAGAGAACTCTGGAGAAGTATGAAAGAGAAGCCAAGGAGAAGAACAGGGAAACCTGGTGAGTTACTCTGCTTTTTACCAAAAAAATATGAAATGGCATGACTAATCTCTATGGGCTAGGTGGGACGCAGGCGTCCCACCCGTGGTGCACTCCATCAACAGCAGGTGCATTTCAAGAGCGGCAAATTTGAATCCAAATAAATGTCAAAATTCAAATTTTTCAAACATACAACTATTTTACACCCTTTGAAAGATAAACATCTCCTTAATCTAACCACGTTTTACGATTTCAAAAAGGTTTTACGGCGAAAGCATAAATTTAGACTGTTAGGACAGTACATTTACAAGAGTTGTGTTTAATGTTTTGTCAATTCAAAGACAGGGTCACCAAAACCATAAAACCAGCTAAAATGATGCACTAACCTTTTACAATCTCCATCAGATGACACTCCTAGGACATTATGTTAGACAATGCATGCATTTTTAGTTCTATCAAGTTCATATTTATATCCAAAAACAGCGTTTTACTATGGCATTGATGTTGAGGAAATCCTTTCCCTCCAATAACCGGCAGTCAAGTCAGCATCACAAATTAAATAATTAAAATTAGAAAACATTGGTAAAATATTATATTGTCATTTAAAAATTATAGATTTACATCTCTTGAACGCAATCAACTTGCCAGATTTAAAAATAACCTTACTGGGAAATCACACTTTGCAATAATCTGAGCACTGCGCCCAGAAAAATACGCGTTGCGATACAGACTAGTCGTCATGTTGGGGAGATCTAAAATCGAAAATACTATGTAAATAATCCATTACCTTTGATTCTCTTCATCAGATGTCACTTCCAGGTAATCACAGGTCCATAACGAATGTAGTTTTGTTCAAAAAAGCTCATCATTTATGTCCAAAAATCTCCGTCTTGTTAGCACATGATCTAAGCCCGCCGGACTTCACTTCATGAACGAGGGGAAAAAATATATTTACGTTCGTTCAAACATGTCAAACGTTGTATAGCATAAATCATTAGGGCCTTTTTTAACCAGAACATGAATAATATTCAAGGTGGACGAATGCATACTCTTTTATAACGTATTGGAACGAGGGTACCCAACATGAACTCGCGCGCCAGGTGTCTAATGGGCCATCATCGTTCCATGGCTCTTGTTCGGTCAGATCTCCCTCCAGAAGACTCAAAACACTTTGTAAAGGCTGGTGACATCTAGTGGAAGCAATAGGAAGTGCCAAAATATTCCTCAGCCCCTGTGTTTTTCAATGGCATAGGTTTAAAGGTAATACAACACATCAGGTATCCACTTCCTGTCAGAAAATGTCTCAGGGTTTTGCCTGCCAAATGAGTTCTGTTATACTCACAGACATCATTCAAACAGTTTTAGAAACTTTAGAGTGTTTTCTATCCATATATAATAAGTATATGCATATTCTAGTTACTGGGTAGGATTAGTAACCAGATTAAATCGGGTACATTTTTTTTATCCAGCCGTGCAAATACTGCCCCCTAGCCCTAACAGGTTAAAGCCTGTCAGTATAACAAGGGTTTAACCCTCTCCCTTCCTCTGTCTGCCAGGTACCTCTCCTGGGCTCTGGACACTAACCAGGAGGAGCGAGACAAGGGGAAGACTGTGGAGGTGGGCAGAGCATACTTTGAAACTGAGAAAAAGCACTTTACCATCCTGGACGCGCCAGGCCACAAAAGCTTTGTGCCCAATATGATCGGAGGAGCGTCGCAAGCTGACCTGGCTGTGCTGGTGAGTCCATAGTATCATGCTGTTGTGGCTGCAAATACCAAAATATTCAGTTGAGAGACCAAGATCTCTTGAAATGGTAAATGTAAACATTATAAAAATAACAATTTGAAATTAAGAAGGAACAATGATAAATATTTGTTACTTGATCGTAAAATAAATTTTGAAATCTACACAGCAATGTCATGGTTCCTTGAATGATTTTCAATGTGTATTTCTCCTGCCTAGGTGATCTCAGCCAGGAAGGGAGAGTTTGAGACGGGCTTTGAGAAGGGTGGACAGACACGGGAGCACGCCATGTTGGCCAAAACGGCGGGGGTGAAGCATCTGATCATCCTCGTCAACAAAATGGACGACCCCACAGTGAACTGGAGCCTAGAGAGGTGCGCAGTTACCACTTAGAGCACAGAAATGACATCACGCTACAGGAAACTGGTAGTCATGAGTGCTTGCTTCAGTTTACATTAACATGAAAACACCCATTACAGACAAGATGATATAGTGATGGTCAAAGCCTAGGGTGGAATCCTTTGTTAATGTAGGGTCTTTGTAGAACTTTAACGGAAATCATGCATACATTGACATCATTACAAGATTTGCTCGAGAGTTTAACATTTATTCTCATGCATCTGAAATCCATCTCAACCCACAATTAATTTTTTCTTTAACCTGAAACCTCAGGTACGAAGAATGCAAGGAAAAACTAGTGCCATTTTTGAAGAAGGTTGGCTTCAACCCCAAGAAAGACATTCACTTCATGCCCTGCTCTGGTCTCACAGGAGCCAACCTCAAGGAGCCTGTTGAGTCGTGCACTTGGTATACGTGAGTATCACCAGCTTTTACACTGCTGTTCCTGGGCTGTGTTCACTAGGTACGAAACGGAGAAAAACAGTCCAAAATGGAGAGGTACTATCTGTTCTTCTCCAGTAAGAAACGCTCCTTCCTTCTCTGTTAACGAAGCCACGCCAAAGGTACTATGACGTTCAAGTGTGAATGGATTGAATATTCTCCTGACTCTACTGTCCTGACCTGTTTATCTCCTCTCTGTCTGCCAGGGGGTTACCATTCATTCCACATCTGGACAGTTTGCCAAACTTAAACAGAGCGAGCGACGGACCAGTCAGATTACCCATCGTAGACAAATACAAGGTGAAGACGACTACATTATGAAACCTTAATATTTTTATTCTATTGCCATAAATATGGCAACCAACTCATTATATTTAAGTGTTTATTTAGATATGGTTGTCCTTTACATGACAGTATTTTGATGGTCAACAACTAGTGAGCCATGTCATTCGTACGGCCCACATCAGCAGCTACACTACATGTAACATCCAATTTCCTGGTAATAAAAAGCCTATTAAACAACAATAGTTTTTAAGCCTCTCACACTACTGTAGAAGACCTTTTTCTGACTTGGGTTACTTAATCTGGCCTCTTTCTGCTGTTGTTCCCCACCCTATAGGACATGGGTACTGTCATCCTGGGGAAACTGGAGTCAGGGTCCATCAGTAAAGCACAGCAGCTTGTCATGATGCCAAACAGGGTAAGACATTCTCCAGCAGCCTGCCATGGAACATCCAACGCCCATCAGAGCATTAGAGCTATAGCTAATCCTTGCTAATGGGGTGGCAAGTATCTTAAGCCAGAGTTGTTTAGTCATAGCTATTTTTTTCTCGTATTTTCCAATTGTCTGTGCCACATGGTATCTCCCTCTTGTTTTTTTGTTTTTTAATCATAAAGGTGTTCGCTCCATCTCTTATTATGAACGTGTGTTAATGGCTGCGTATCTCTTCCATCCTTCCTCCTTCCATCCCTCCCTGTAGCACACAGTGGAGGTGTTGAGCCTGCTGAGTGATGACGTGGAGACAGACGATGCTTCTCCTGGAGAGAACCTGAAGCTGAGACTGAAGGGCATCGAGGAGGAGGAGATCCTGCCAGGCTTCATCCTCTGTAATGCTGAGAACCTCTGCCACTCTGGACGCACCTTTGACGCCCAGGTACGCCAGTCACCACGCCACCACAGATACTAAGGCGGTTGGAGTTGGACCGTAGTCCTGTCTGAATGTCGCCCTAATGACAAACATATTGGATTTATTGGTGTTTGTTTTTACTCAGTTTTGTGTTCTCACAGATTGTCATCATTGAACACAAGTCCATTATCTGCCCTGGTTACAATGCTGTCCTCCACATCCACACCTGCATCGAAGAAGTGCAAATTACGGTAAAGATACTGTCATAACTTACAGAAGGAACCATCTTAATTTTGAATCTGCAATGTATTCCCTTTGAACTGCACCTGACAAAGTGTTTTAAAGACATGCCACTATAGTTATTGTGATGGTTCCGCTCCACATCTAGGCCTTAATCTGTCTGGTAGACAAGAAGTCGGGTGAGAAAAGTAAGACGCGACCGCGCTTTGTGAAACAGGACCAAGTGTGCATTGCCCGTCTGCGCACCGCCGGAACCATCTGCCTTGAAACCTTCAAAGACTTCCCCCAGATGGGACGGTTCACCCTTCGGGATGAAGGTACGGGCCTCTGCCATCACTGGGACTGTTAGTAGGCGGCAGGTAGCCTAGTGTTGAGCCAGTAAAGGAAATGTCTCGGTCGAATCCCCAAGCTGACTACTTGAAAAATTGCGATTTGCCCTTGAACAAGGCACTTAATTCTGATTACTTATGTAAGTCGCTCTGGATAAGAGCGTCTCTTGAATGATGAAAGTGTATATATACAATTTTAGTAGTCCCTAAATGGCCATGCTGGAAGGAACAATGGTTTAAATGTAGTCCAAACTGAAACCAAGTTTAAAGTAGGGCTGGGTGATATACCGTATTTTATGATATACCGGTATTGATGCAGGGACGGACCGGTTTGGGTTTTTACTTTACCTTCTATACCGGTATTTGAATGTTTGGTTTGTTAAATGTGATATGCCATGTGTAATGTCAATTTTTATAGCTTACTTCGCAACTTGAGTCATCTCTCTCCGCTCTTTCTCTCCGTGCCACTTTCCCCACAGACCTAGCCACGCCCCCTGTCACTCAAGGAGCGCGTTTGATGTTCCTTAACTTCTCTGGGCAAGGTGGGACGTGACCGTCCCACACTATTCAACAGCCAGTGAAATAGCATGGCGCGAAATACAAAACATCAAAAATATCATAATTTCAATTTCTCAAACATACGACAATTTTACACCATTTTAAAGATGCACTTCTCCTTAATGTAACCACATTGTTGGATTTCAAAAAGCCTTTACAGCGAAAGCAAAACATTAGATTATGTTAGGAGAGTACATAGACAAAAATAACCACACAGCCATTTTCCAAGCTAGGATATATGTCACAAAAACCCAAAACACAGCTAAATGAAGCACTAACCTTTGACGATCTTCATCAGATGACACGCCTACGACATCATGTTACACAATACATGTATGTTTTGTTCGATGAAGTTCATATTTATATCCAAAAACTGCATTTTACATTGGCGCGTGATGTTCAGAAAATGTATTCCCACCAAAACTTCCGGTGAATGACCACATCAGTTTCCAAAAATACTCATCATAAACGTTGACAAAACACATAATTATTTTAAGAATTATAGATACAGTACTCCTTTATGCAACCGCTGTGTCAGATTTTAAAATAGCTTTTTGGCGAAAGCACATTTTTCAATATTCTGATTACATAGCTCGCCATCAAAGCAAGCTATACAGACACCCGCCAAGTTCTGGGGCAACCTAAACTCAGAATTAGTATTATAAATATTCTCTTACCTTTGCTGATCTTCGTCAGAATGCACTCCCAGGACTGCTACTTCCACAAGAAATGTTTTTGTTGGAAATAATACATATTTATGTCCAATTGCCTCCGTTTTGTTCGTGCATTCAGAGCACTATCCAAAGGCAGAGACAAAAAGTCAAAATGTTCCATTACCGTACTTAGAAGCATGTCAAACGCTGTTTAAAATCAATCTTTATGGTATTTTTAACGTAAAATTGTGATAATATTCCAACCGGACAATGGCGTATTCATTCAAGGAGAAAAAGAAGGAACGGCGTGCTCGCGTGACCGCGTATATCCAATCCCTTTGTCCACTCAGTAACTGAGCTCCTATTATCTGCCCAGTACCAGGAGAAAGCTGAAACTACTTTCTGAAGGCTTTTGACAGCCAATGGAAGCCTTAGGAAGTGCAACGTAACCCCACAGATACTGTAGTTTCGAAAGGGACTAGAAAGAACTTCAATTCGCAGATCCTCCACTTCCTGGTTGACTTTTTCTCAGGTTTTTGCCTGCTATATGAGTTCTGTTATACTCACAGACACCATTCAAACAGTTTTAGAAACTTCAGAGTGTTTTCTATCCAAATCTACTAATAATATGCATATTCTAGACGCTTGCGTCCCACGTAGCCCATAGAAGTTAAGTTATTTATTTTTTTGTATCTGTACTTTACTATTTTTATTTTTAACTATTTTTACTTCACTACATTCCTAAAGAAGAAAATATACTTTTTACTCCATACATTTTCCCTGACACCTAAAAGTGCTTGTTACATTTTGAATGCTTGGCAGGACAGGACAATGGTCCTATTCACGCACTTGTCAAGAGAATATCCCTGGTCATCTACTGCCTCTGATCTGGAGAACTCACTAAACACAAATGCTTTGTTTGTAAATTATTGTTAAGTGTTGGAGTGTGCCCCTGGCTATCCGTAAGCAAGAAAATGGTGCAGTCTGGTTTGCTTAATGTAAGGAATTTTAAATTATTTTAACTTTTGATACTTAAGTACATTTTATCAATTACATTTACTTTTTATACTTAAGTATATTTAAAACCAAATACTTATACTTAAGTAGTATTTTACTGGGTGATTTTTACTTGGAGTAATTTTCTATTAACGTATCTTTACTTTTACTCAAGTATGACAATTGGGTACTTTTTCCCACCACTGCAATTGAGTGCAGGAGATGCAGAAATGATAAGTGCTGACATTTGTTTTGGTTGAAGTTAAATTGACAGTATAAAACAATCAGAATGGGGAAAGACTCATTGAAATCACTTAGAATGTATGTGTTGCCAACCTAGGATTACTCACTACTCATAAAGCAAATGTAGAACTTTTATTCAAAAACTAAAAACATTCCTACCGCCAATTTTTTTAAAATGCCGTGATAGAATATTTTGGTCATATTGCCCAGCCCTAGATTAAAGTCTTAGTGGTTGAGTTGCATTCGTGGTGAAAAAGTACTGTTGGTTGGGGAGTGGGGTAGAGGGGATGTGTCATTCATTGGGACCCTAAAGAGGGAGAAAGTCTGTAGGAGGGGGTCAGAGAGTGGAGGGGCTCCACTTATAAAGTTTTGATTTTAATTTAAAACTAGCCCATTTGGACATGAGTAGACCGGGGCTTTGCTGTTAACCTACGTCTCTGTGTCCTCTCCCCAGGTAAGACCATTGCCATTGGTAAGGTGTTGAAGCTCGTTGCTGAGAGGGACTGAAGCAGTTGCATGGGAGTCCCCGGTCACAGTCCGGCACCATGGTGGGGTGGGGGTGAAGAGTGGGGTCAGGGGTCATCGATCGGAACAGGCGGCGGTGACGGCAACTCTGCTCGCGGCCCTCCTCTCTTCTCTCCGCCCCTTGACCTGTCGATGATCAGCTTAAAAAACGTATCTGAAAAAGAAACCTGTTTTTAAGCAAATGAAAAACGAGATCAAGTACACACAAGTCAGCTTTCTCATATTGAGAGCTCAGCTATGCCATTTTTGGGTTAGGCCCCGCCCCCAAACCCATTCCCTCACACCCCTAGTCTGGTCTACTCATGACCATAAAACACAATTGTTTTCTCTTCCAGTTTTTTATTTTTATTATTTCTTCTTCCATCATTAAATTTACAATGGCAGCATTTATATCTGTAACCAGACGAGGACCAGGATTTGCTTGTAATACAGAAAAATATATTATTTACAAAAAAAGATGGTTTGAGAATTTAACAAGTTGAAACCAAAATGTTGTTATCTTGGTTGTACAAAGGGTTGCAACTATCCACTAACTTCCCAAAATTCAGAATCAGGGTGGAATAGGCGGGAAATCCGGAATCTTCCAGCCAAGATTTCTGGAAAACCTGGGAATTTTGCGAAAATTAATGGATTTTTGCAACCCTAGTTGTACATGTCTCCCATTGCTTTTACCCACTTTTGGTTTCTCTTATATGGCGTTCTGGCAGTGTGCCTGAGCGCCTTCACATGTTATAAAAGGAAACTACTATGACAATAAAATATAAAAATTGGAGAAGTGCTAGTTCTTTATTTGGGCTGTTTCACAGAAGTGTTTAACGTTGGAGGAAAAATATTAAATTTGTCATTTAATCTTTATCATGCATACCAAAGATTCTTTACCCTGTTTGAAAGATGGAATTTAGTAGAGCTGTTTCATGGCACAAGTGTGTTCGGGCAGTCCTTTTCAAAGCCTACAATACTTCATTTCAACCCATACAGAATGTGCCCTACAGCTGGATATTTGCCTGTGTGTAATGACCACTTGTGTACCTTTTTGTACTCTTCTAAATTACATGACCAGCAGGTGGCGCCTCTCCCTTTCAAGTTTTACTTGAATGGATATTGTTTTAATCACAGATCAATTTAATAAATCAAACATGACTTGTATTTACGCAAACCTAATTATCCATACACAACTGACATCTGGACCCAATTAGAATGTGTCTATAATACTCTCCCATACCATAAATTGCCCATTCTCCATAAGCATCATGCCCTTTTCAAACTTAAATTCTATCAATTTGTAGCATTCAAATGTACAATATTCAATTGATTTTATTTGTAGAATTTTGCCATCAGGCCCCACCAGAAACAGTCCTGATGGCATGGCCCTGCCATAGCCCTTCCAGCTGACATCTTAGAAAGAATATTGTAATGTTCCATTTTCCCATAATACATAGCCTAAAATGCCATGTGGGGAGAATATACTGTATGTCAACAGGGCACAAACAGGAGCAAAGCAGAGATTGTCGTGACATGGTGGAGGGACACAGAGCGGGATGGGGAACTACAGGGTGGGGTCACTGTTCTGTGTGGGTGTGGCTTTGGCCATAGTAGTGGTTTTGACAGTAGTCGTCAGAGGAGCAGCCAGCCAGCCTCTGACCAACACTGGGCAAAGAGCAAGAGACAACACAGGCGAAACGCCTAATGGTAAGTGAGGACATTGTTTTTTTTTTGTTGTTGTTTTGAATTAAATTGAAGACTGCACGATTTGATAAAATATACAAATGGGATGGAATTTCTTTTTCCATGTAGTTTTATTGCAATTTTAACAAGTCAAATGAGATCTGAAATAGTGAGTTCTGCAATGACAGATTGGTTGATAAAATACTAAACCGTACATCTCTGAATGTATGTCTGTGAAGTACCAGTGATTGATAAAGTCCTATACTTTTAAGTGGTGTCTGATCTGGTATCCCTTCCTCAGCACAACCCAAGGATGCAATCCACAGTGGTCACCGTGTCAGACATGGATCGTAAAACCAGCCGCACCAGCACCAACCATGAGACCCGGGACACTGAAGCAACGACCCCACTGAACCATGTCCCTGACGGGGTCACCCTGGGCACTAACGTCCCCTGCTGGTACTACTTCACCAGGCCCATCCTGGCCATCCTTATCGGCGGAGTGCTGTTCGGCTTGGGCACGGCCCTCTCTCTGCTCTACTTTACCCAGGTGGGGAACGTGCCCTACCTGCTGGGTCCTGTGTTCCTTTCTGTGGGTCTCATGTTCCTGGTCACGGGGCTGGTGTGGGTGCCCGTGGTGAAACAGAGACTAGAGCACAATGCTCTGACCAAGGTCAATGGCAAGGCGCTTCAGGTGCACGAACAGCACTGAAGAGCCATGGACTCAAGCTAAAACTATGTTGTTTAGTACTGTAGAGTAGGTCAACTGTGTTAGTGGGGTTTTCTCCCAACAGAATTCTGAAAAGCACACTTTCTAAAAGATGTATAAATGTATGAGGAGGCAAGTGTAACATAACAGATGGATTTGTATTTATTTAACCTTTATTTATGCAGGTTAGTCTTATTCATATAGATTCCATTTTGTAAGAGAGACCTCTGTGAAATGCACTGTTTATCTTCTGTATGTAGCTGTCCTCTATCTAGGCCCTAATACAAATATGGGATTGAATGACCTCGTCCTGTAAAAGGGAACATCATGTGATTGCTCTGTTGGAGGGCTTTAACATGATCGGAACATGGCCCTGCTGCTGCAGCCCAGGCTATCCCATCTGTCTGTCTGATTGTGATCTGTAATAGTTGTTGTTTTTCCACCATAAGCCGCTGTTTTCCTTGTAGCTGCTGTTGTAGTGGATTGCTAAATCCTTCAGAAACAGGATTACAGAGTCAGAAAATTCTACTGGACATTATTATAGCTGATTGTTGAAGTCATGATGGACAGTTGGACACTGAGTGGTAGTGGGTGCACCCTCGCTCTGTCCCTCAATACTGCTACTGGATTAAAGAATATAACCTTTTATGTTTCTGGGTCAAAAAGGATGTGTCCATCTGGTCAAAAGCAAAACATTTTTTAAAGGAGGTGGGGCCTGTGGGATTTGAATTCGGTCTAAGTTAGCCAAAATGTTTACATTTTTACCTAAACTTGAGATGTTAGTTTTACATTGTATTGCATTTGTTCATTCAATCAGTCATGTAGGCTACTGATTCCATGTAATATCCAACATTGTGAGAGCAGCACCCTTTATCTTCTTTCTAAATGTGTAATTTTATTTATGAACATAATGCAGGAATTGTGTAATGAATAAAACATTTGATTTGATTTAGTCTTTCATTTTCAATGTACAGTAATAAATTGTATGGGGGCACATGTTTTTCTGTACAAAAGACCACAAGGTGGCAATAGGCCTACACGCCATTACTTAGCAGTCAGGTGAGAGGTTGGGTGTAATCACATTATACTGAGGCTGCTGACAGGCAGTCCAAATCAGATATTTTTTTTCTACTAATTGGCCAATCAGATCAGCTCTGAAAAAGATCTGTGAAAAGATCTGATGGGATTGGTCAAACGAGTAATTAATGGAAAAAAGATCAGAATATGGCTGCCTGTGTAAACACAGCCTTAGAGGCTTTTGTCTGTCATTACTGTTTTAATTCATAGAAAAAATCTGGATGTGAATAGATTTCTGCCATTGTTCTTGTAGAAATGAGGGAGAGAAACATGTCATGAGTCAAATGTTGTCCAGAATGTCAGTCCACAGGTGAAAGGAATATCATGATGCTTATGAACAGACATTAGTGTGCCATGTTTGGCGTCTCTCTGCATATTGGACTGATGACCGATATCTAGATAATCAGAACCATAATGGTTCCTTTCTACAGTGCATGTCACACATGTCCTACCTCCTTTGCAGTATTAATATGGCTGGTGTCATGCCAGTATCCCGTCTACCCAGCCCTCCCTCACCTGTCTACGGCTACCACGCCCCACCTCTCCCTGTGCTGTGACACAGGAAAACATGAATAGGGGCGAGCTTCCTCACCTGTCTCACCTTACCTGTTCAAACAAACGGCTCCGTTTGAAACTCGACCCAACCCGAATTCACCGAATTACACTAGGAAACCAACCGCAAATGATAGTTAAAAAAGAAAAGGTGGTCTAAACAAAGTATTTGTTAGGCCTCTATCTCCAAGCCAATTTAGAGGCATGGAGCCGACGTACCGCGGTCTAGGGCGCTGTTCCTGCGCCTTTTGGTTGGCAGTGTCCTTCGACATATTCGGGCTGCTCGTTCTTTTGATCGGGGTTTTTGCGGACATATTCTTTTATGACTTTTTAATCTACGCCGGGGCAATCATCATCTTCCTCAGCCTCGTCTGGTGGGTGTTCTGGTACACGGGCAACATCGAGGTCCCCCCGGAGGAGCTGGAGGATGACGTCGGGCTCTTGAAGAAGGAGCGGGGCATCGCAGGTGCGGTGAGGCGGTTATCCAGCCGTCTCTCCAACAGTGTCAGGAACTCTCTGCGGCGGAATGGAGGCCCCCCCCGCGGGGTCGCGAGAAGGGCAGGGACCGGGCTGTCTACGACTCACATGAGGGATGCCCAACAGCAACCGAAGCCCCCGCCTGTCGTATTGGCGATGGGGCCGCTTGATGAGGACATGCACACAGTGTCTGCATCCGTGGACGCTGACATACCTGTCCGGCACACAGCTACAGAGACCTCGGCCATATGATGCGCAATGCGCACAAGGTTAGCCTATTTCCAATCAGTCATTAAGCCATTTAGGCTATAGCCTAGGGATACATTTTGTTATTGGACAGGCCTAATTTTCATTAAACATGTGCATAGATTATAGGTTTTATAGGCCAACTTCATTCTAGGCTATTGTTTTTGCTTGATAATAGCCCACAACTTTTATCCACAATTCAGTAGGCTATAATGTTCCTTATAATAAAATGAAATGACAATGTGTTCCAGTGAATGAGGAAAGAAACTGTGTGATCTAATGGAAACAGACTTCCTTTATCTTTCTGTTAACCATTAACGCCATTGAATGGCAGTGCACGCCTAAAGACAAGCCCTGTTCAAACAATAAAACTGTTTCTGAGAGGGCGAAATAGAGCTGCTGCTACATGAAACAAAGAAACGTAGGTTGACCAGCAATTGTCTATCTTAGGAGTTAGGACACATTTTTGACATCGATCTAAACTGATGTAAGCTACAGTATGACTGTATGTTGCAACTATGACATCATGAGGTGACTATATATTTTGTCCAACAGAAGTTAGAGGCTTGGCAGCACTGAGCCCCATAAGGACATTTCACTTGTCCATCTCACAATGTTTACAAGTACATTTCGTTTTTAATATTGTCCTATGGGCTTTTTTTCTTTGAAACATTTCATTTTTAAAATCAAATAATGCTCCTCAGTGAGGACTTTTTGTTTGTTTTATGTTCATTTTGTGAATAATTTGTGAATACTTTGTGGATAATTGATGCAATACTTTGATAATACAGAGATTGTTTTCTAGCAAATATGTCAGACTTTCATTTTTAGGACTAAGTGCTACTGAGAAGGTGTTTGTTGTGAACTTGACCTGGCACCTGTATTCTACATCCCCGTCCACAGTGGTGATAAGCAATATTAACGACCTTTGTACCCTATGGATTTCCATACCTTTATTTATACAGACATTACTTTTGTATGTCCATATGGCTGCCTCATCATGCTTTATGATTCCCAAGGTGAAAACAAAACATTTTACCTGTTTGTATTTCCAACCGACAATTCTCAGATTTTTGCCAAACACAGTACCTACACATTGACTAGAGTAACATATGAGTGTTACTGTGTGGTGACAACACTTTGATTATCTACAATAGGCTAGCTTAGACCTTGACACCTTGTTACTCCACACAATAAAGTATGGGAGCGGTGTACTGTATTATGGTTTTGAGCTTCAGCCAGGGTCCTTTTATCACATTGACAGTGATTATATGAGGAACTGCAACGTTTTTTTGAATGGATGAGAGGTACTACAGATGTAGGATCTTAATTTGATCACCCGGTTGCAGGATAACTTTCCTGGTTTAAAAAGGCTTCTGAAGTTTGTAATTTCCACTTTGAAATGTCAAACTTGTCCATTAATTATAATCCACATAACAATTCACATTTCTTGTTGCTGCAGGATTATTTTCCTGCTGTAGCAAACTGGCTCAAATTCAGATCCTACATCTGTAGGCTACCCTGCCAAATTTCAGGTGGCTGAAATTGTGGACATTTTACATATACTATACATACATGATAGACTTGTATGAAGAAATAATCACACAGATCTCAAATCATTAGTCACCAAACAAATTATCAATCAAACAAACGCTTTGTCAGTCAGCAACAGTGGCGACCTGTCATTCAGGGCAGGTGGTGCTTTTGAGCCCCACATTTTTAGCAAAAAAAAGCAGGTTTTTTTGGAGGGGGGGTTGACTATTTTGGTATTAATACGTGTCACATATCAGTTTGCAAACAATGTAAAAAATTGTTTTTATCATAATATTCATTGAGTTAATAAAGCCGCATACAAACATGGTATATTTTTTGCTCTCTTGAGTAAGGCAGCTCCAAAATGCAGGTGTTTCAGCTTAGCTCAGTGGTTTCTGTGGTGGTGGGGCAGCCAGTGGAAAATACGGAGCATAGGGGTTGGCAGTGTTCTCTAGTTGCGCCTTAATTTGCTCAGTGTTCTGTCACTCATGGGGACACTACGTCACCGCAACTCTAAGCCCATTGGGTGCTGCCATAGAGTTACATTAGAACTGCCCATCCAAGAAGGCTCATTGGCCACAGATAAAATGATGTCAAATCATGTTATATCTACAGTAGCTTTGAATGGACTGATCATATCAACATCATACTTTCAAAATCTTAGCTAGCAGTCATCATCATGAATCAAGTCGACAATCTACAGGGAAATCCTTTTTAATCCTTGTCATTTGAAGATAAATAATAGATAAAAACGTATCGGTACTCATCGGCCATTGGACATAAACACTACACATCAAGTTGGGAATCGCAAATTCAACAATGGTTTGGAAGGAATCAGTGGCTAACTGCAAGCATTGGAAAGCAATCACTAGCCTGCTATTCTGTGGAGTGGGTGTGTGGTCCAAGTCTGGGTTTAAGGTTCTATTTTCCAAGCTTAAAATGATAAACATCCAGCATTGGCCATGCTGTCAATCCAGCATGATTTCTGCCGTGCTCAAAACAACTGTTAACTCGGAACTGAGAAATCTGACTTCAGTGAATTAAAGACAACTGGAAACTCGGGGAAAAAACAAGTGCCAACTGGGAAAATAAGTTTTGAACGGTCATCCAACGCAGAATTGTAAGTCGGGAACTCAGGCCTCTTTCTAGAGCTACAACCTGAAGATCCCTGACGTCATCATGATTCAACCTTGTTTTTTCTGAGTTCCCAGTTGTCTTGAGAGCACCATATATCCAGAGAATACCAGACTTTGATTACAAAATTTGCCCACAAATGACCGCCGCGCCACCTTCCTGTTCAAGTGAGCACAGCACAACAAGGTGAGTCCAAAAATGTCTTGTATGCTTCTGCATAAATTATGTAATATGACAGGGAGATATGTATACTGTAGCTAAGAAAGTAATACTAAGTGTATGTTGTGTAGTAAGCTGTTAGTAACCCATGTGCCTCACCCTAATAATTTGGTCCATTTTCCCCTCTTAATTTTGCCTACTTTTCTGACTTGGTGGTACACATGTAGCCTATAACCTGTTTTAGAGAAATGTAATCATTGGATATTGGAAGAGCTTTCATTGTCTGCTTATATGCCCCCTTTATTTATCCTATGGTTCTGACTTGTTGTACAGGTAGAACACTGTAAGAACGGCCCATGTTCTGAATTCTGTCGCTGTACATTTCAAAAGTGCTCAACAAATAGTCATATTGACTACGTCCGTCCTAGCTCGCTCACTAATGTCTTAATCGAAATTATGGATTGCCTCTTATCCGCTTGTTGTCCCCTTATGCCATAGTTTGTACATCTCAGTAGAAACCACATTTGTTTAAGCAAGTCAGCCATATCAGCTATGTTTTTTTAAAAGGCAGTAAATGAGGCTGAATGAAATGTTTAGCTGCTAGACAAGGCTCAGCTGATAGCCAGGTGTAGCAGTGGTAAGGTGTTGGGACTGCTGTTTGGACTCTGCTGTTGGGACAGATTTATGTAGGTCCTAACAGTTTGTGGGCTCAAGAAGAGGAAATGGATTCAACAAGAGGCAATTATGCTAAGCTTTGGTATGGAATTCCCCTTCCTGTAACTATATCTGGCCTGCCAGCCATGTACATACCATACATACAGTGCCTTCGGAAAGTATTCAGACCCCTTGACTTTTTCCCCATTTTGTTACATTACAACCTTATTCTAAAATTGATTAAATAGTTTTTTTCCCTCATCAATCTACACACAATACCTCATAATGGCAAAGCAAAAACAGGTTTTTAGAAATTGTTGCACATTTTTATATATATATATATATATATATATATATATATATATATATATATATATATATATATATATATATATATTTTTTTTTTTTATATAACATTTACATAAGTATTCAGACCCTTTACTCAGTACTTTGTTGAAGCAGCTTTGGCAGCGATTACAGCCTTGAGTCTTCTGTATTTGGGGAGTTTCTCCCATTCTTCTCTGCAGATCCTCTTAAGCTCTGTCAGGTTGTATGGGGAGTGCTGCTGCATAGCTATTTTCAGGTCTCCCCAGAGATGTTCGATCGGGTTCAAGTCTGAGCTCTGGCTGGGCCACTTAAGGACATTCAGAGACTTGTCCCGAAGCCACTCCTGCATTGTCTTGGCTGTGTGGTTAGGGTCGTTGTCCTGTTGGAAGGTAAACCTTTGCCCCAGTCTGAGGTCCTGAGTGCTCTGGAGCAGGTTTTCATCAAGGATCTCTCTGTGCTTTGCTCCGTTCATCTTTCCCTCGATCCTGACTAGTCTCCCAGTTTCTGCCGCTGAAAAACATTCCCACAGCATGATGCTGCCACCATTATGCTTAACCGTAGGGATGGTGCCAGGTTTCGTCCAGACGTTACGCTTGGCATTCAGGCCAAAGAGTTCAATCTTGGTTTCATCAGACAAAACAATCTTGTTTCTCATGGTCTGAGAGTCTTATGCTGCCTTTTAACAAACTACAAGCGGGCTGTCATGTGCCTTTTACTGAGAAGTGGCTTCCGTCTGGCCACTCTACCATAACGTTCTGATAAGTGGAGTGTTGCAGAGATGGTTGTCCTTCTGGAAGATTCTCCCATCTCCACAGAGGCACTCTGGAGCTCTGTCAGAGTAACCATTGGGTTCTTGGTCACTTCCCTGACCAAGGCCCTTCTCCTCCAATTGCTCACTTTGGCCAGGCAGCCAGCTCTAGGAAGAGTCTTGGCAGTTCCAAACTTCTTCCATTTAAGAATGATGGAGGTTGTAAAAACATTGTAAAAACATCTCAAGTTGTAAAAACATATCAATGATGATCAATGGAAACAGGATGCACCTGAGCTCAATTTCGAGTCTCATAGCAAAGGGTCTGAATACTTATGTAAATAAGGTATTTCAGTTTTTTTTTTTTGCAAACATTTTGCAAACATTTCTGAAAACTATTTAATCAATTTTAGAATAAGGATGTAACGTAACAAAAAGTGGAAAAAGTCAAGGGTTTTGAATACTTTCCTAATGCACTGTACAGCTGCAATATCAGTGGCTTCAGTTTCTGCAAACCCTGTCTGGAGGAGTTCTGGGAGCAGCATGGCTCTGAAAAAGGTCCTTTCCACTTTAAAAAAATACTACACTACACACTGTAGTATCCCTTGATCATGTGTAGGATTTAGCATATCATTTTGTAGTATACTGTAGAATAAACCAAGATTGCATAGCAGTGCAGACGTGTTTTGTTCGTCCTCTCGTGTACTTTTGTATTTTTCGTCTTTTTTTGTATATATTTCAATTTTATTTTCAGTGTCTTTTCCATTTTAATTCAATTATACCTTCCGGTAACCTGCCTCACCCAATGCGATACGGAACTGCTATTATTTTTCATTTTTAGACCTTATAGCAAGAACCACCTAGCCATCAGAAGCTAACCAGCTACAAGCTATTTAGTCATTGTTAGCCACTGCTAGCGGCTTTTACCTTCTGCACAGATACCAGCCCTTTTTTTAGCCTGGATAATACTCGCCAGCCTACCAGTATCGGACTGTCTCTCCACTACAACGCCGGATTCCTGACGTAATCCTAGGAATATTACTCCTGATCTTCACTGCCAGCTAGCACCCACCGAGTTACCTAGCACTGAAGCTATCCCTGAGGCCCACCTCCCGGCCTACTTAGTTGTTCACCCGGACTCCACCCAAACACGGCTAGAACCCCCTACTCCACCAGATCCTCGCCGTAAGCTACAATACCTCTTTCGCCATCTGGCTTGGATCCTTTGTCGACACGGCGCCCCGCTGCACCACCACAACTGGTCTGCCGACGAATACTCCATCCTCTGTGCCTTCAACCTGCCTCCATCGGACGTCGGAGCAGACGCTTCTACTAGCCCCTGGCTACTAACTTTAAACGCCGTGTCACACGCGTGCTAGCGTAGTAGCGATTACTCCACGGCTTCCCTGTACCATCTATTGCTGCCCCGTGGACCCTATGATCACTTGGCTACATAGCTGATGCATGCTGGACTGTCCATTAATCACGGTACTCCATTCTGTTTATTTTTTGTTTATCTGTTGGCCCCAGCCGCGAACTCAGGCTCTGTCTGTAGTTGACCCTCTCTGCCCAGTCATCTCCATTTTACCTGTTGTTGTGTTAGCTGATCAGCTGTTGCTGTCTCACCCGTTGTTGTCTAGCTAGCTCTCCCAATCAACACCTATGATTACTTTATGCCTCGCTGTATGTCTCTCTCAAATGTCAATATGCCTTGTACACTGTTGTTTAAGTTAGTTATCATTGTTTTAGTTTACAATGGAGCCCCTAGTTCCACTCATTATACCTCTGATGCCTCCTTTGTCCCACCTCCGACACATGCGGTGACCTCACCCATTATAACCATCATGTCCAGAGATACAACCTCTCTTATCATCACTCAGTGCCTGGGCTTACCTCCGCTGTACCCACACCCCACCATACCCCTGTCTGCACATTATGCCCTGAATCTATTCTACCACGCCCAAAAATCTGCTCCTTTTATTCTTTGTCTCCAACGCTCTAGGCGACCAGTTTTGATAGCCTTTAGCCGTACCCTCATCCTACTCCTGATGTGGAGGTAAACCCAGGCTCTGCGTGTCCCCAGGCACCCTCATTTGTTGACTTCTGTGATCGAAAAAGGCTTGGTTTCATGCATGTCAACATCAGAAGCCTCCTCCCTAAGTTTGTTTTACTCACTGCTTTAGCACACTCCGCCAACCCTGATGTCCTTGCCGTGTCTGAATCCTGGCTTAGGAAGGCCACCAAAAATTCTGAGATTTCCATACCCAACTACAACTTTTTCTGTCAAGATAGAACTGCCAAAGGGGGAGGAGTTGCAATCTACTGCAGAGATAGCCTGCAAAGTTCTGTCATACTTTCCAGGTCTATACCCAAACAGTTCGAACTTCTAATTTTAAAAATTAATCTCTCCAGAAATAAGTCTCTCACTGTTGCCGCCTGCTATCGACCCCCCTCCGCTCCCAGCTGTGCCCTGGACACCATTTGTGAATTGATCACCCCCCATCTAGTCTCAGAGTTCGTTCTGTTAGGTGACCTAAACTGGGATATGCTTAACACCCTGGCAGTCCTACAATCTAAGCTAGATGCCCTCAATCTCACACAAATCATCAAGGAACCTACCAGGTACAACCCTAAATCCGTAAACCCGGGCACCCTCATAGACATTATCCTGACCAACTTGCCCTCCAAATACACCTCTGCTGTTTTCAATCAGGATCTCAGCGATTACTGCCTCATTGCCTGTATCCGCTATGGGTCCGCAGTCAAAAGACCACCCCTCATCACTGTCAAACGCTCCCTAAAACACTTCTGCGAGCATGCCTTTCTAATCAACCTGTCCCGGGTATCGTGGAAGGATATTGACCTCATCCCGTCAGTCGAAGATGCCTGGTCATTCTTTAAAAGTAATTTCCTCACCATCTTAGATAAGCATGCCCCGTTCAAAAAATGCAGAACAAAGAACAGATATAGCCCTTGGTTAACTCCAGACCTGACTGCCCTTGACCAGCACAAAAACATCCTGTGGCGGACTGCAATAGCATCGAAAAGTCCCCGCGATATGCAACTGTACAGGGAAGTCAGGAACCAATACACGCAGTCAGTCAGGAAAGCAAAGGCTAGCTTTTTCAAACAGAAATTTGCATCCTGTAGCTCTAACTCCAAAAAGTTTTGGGACACTGTAAAGTCTATGGAGAACAAGAGCACCTCCTCCCAGCTGCCCACTGCACTGAGGCTAGGTAACACGGTCACCACCGATAAATCCATGTTAATTGAACATTTCAATAAGTATTTCTCAACGGCTGGCCATGCCTTCCTCCTGGCTACTCCAACCCCGGCCAACAGCTCCGCCCCCCCGCAGATACTCGCCCAAGCCTCCCCAGCTTCTCCCTCACCCAAATCCAGATAGCAGATGTTCTGAAAGAGCTGCAAAACCTGGACCCGTACAAATCAGCTGGGCTAGACAATCTCTCTATCTAAAACTATCCATCGCCATTGTTGTAACCCCTATTACCAGCCTGTTCAACCTCTCTTTCGTATCGTCCGAGATCCCTAAAGATTGGAAAGCTGCCGCGGTCATCCCCCTCTTCAAAGAAGTGACACCCTAGATCCAAACTATTACAGACCTATTTCCATCCTGCGCTGCCTATCTAAAGTCTTCGAAAGCCAAGTTAATAAATAGATCACTGACCATTTCAAATCCCACCGTACCTTCTCCGCTGTGCAATCCGGTTTCCGAGCCGGTCACGGGTGCACCTCAGCCACGCTCAAGGTACTAAACGATATCATAACCGCCATCGATAAAAGACAGTACTGTGCAGCCGTCTTCATCGACCTGGCCAAGGTTTTCGACTCTGTCAATCACCATATTCTTATCGGCAGACTCAATAGCCTTGGTTTTTCTAATGACTGCCTCGCCTGGTTCACCAACTACTTTGCAGACAGAGTTCAATGTGTCAAATCGGAGGGCATGTTGTCCGGACCTCTGGCAGTCTCTATGGGGGTACCACAGGGTTCAATTCTCGGGCCGACTATTTTCTCTGTATATATCAATGATGTCGCTCTTGCTGCGGGCGATTCCCTGATCCACCTCTACGCAGACGACACCATTCTGTATACTTACATTTTTTAAAACATTTTTAGTCATTTAGCAGACGCTCTTATCCAGAGCGACTTACAGTAGTGAATGCATACATTTCATTTCATACAATTTTTTTTTTTTCTGTGCTGGCCCCCCGTGGGAATCGAACCCACAACCCTGGCGTTGCAAACACCATGCTCTACCAACTGAGCTACAGGGAAGGCTACTTCTGGCCCTTCCTTGGACACTGTGCTAACAAACCTCCAAACGAGCTTCAATGCCTTACAACACTCCTTCTGTGGCCTCCAACTGCTCTTAAACTCTAGTAAAATCAAATGCATGCTTTCAACCGTTCGCTGCCCGCACTTGCCCGCCCGGCTAGCATCACCACCCTGGACGGTTCCAACCTAGAATATGTGGACAACTATAAATACCTAGGTGTCTGGCTAGACTGTAAACTCTCCTTCCAGACTCATGTCAAACATCTCCAATCCAAAATCAAATCTAGAATCGGATTTCTATTTCGCAACAAAGCCTCCTTCACTCACGCCGCCAAACTTACCCTAGTAAAACTGACTATTCTACCGATCCTCGACTTCGGCGATGTCATCTACAAAATAACTTCCATTACTCTACTCAGCAAACTGGATGCAGTCTATCACAGTGCCATCCGTTTTGTTACCAAATCACCTTATACCACCCACCACTGCGACCTGTATGCTCTAGTCGGCTGGCCCTCGCTACATATTCGTCGCCAGACTCACTGGCTCCAGGTCATCTATAAGTCTATGCTAGGTAAAGCTCCGCCTTATCTCAGTTCACTGGTCACGATAACAACACCCACCCGCAGCACACGTTCCAGCAGGTATATCTCACTGATCATCCCCAAAGCCAACACCTCATTTGGCCGCTTTTCCTTCCAGTTCTCTGCTGCCAGTGACTGGAACGAATTGCAAAAATCGCTGAAGTTGGAGACTTTTATTTCCCTCACCAACTTTAAACATCAGCTACCTGAGGTGCTAACCGATCGCTGCAGCTGTACATAGTCCATCTGTAAATTGCCCACCCAATCTACCTACCTTATCCCCATACTGTTTTTATTTTATTTACTTTTCTGCTCTTTTGCACACCAGTATTTCTATTTGCACATCATCATATGCTCATTTATCCAGTGATAGAGACAACGATGACAACGATCTGCTAAATTGTAATTATTCGCTCCTATGGCCTATTTATTGCCTACCTCCTCATGCATTTTGCACACACTGTATATAGACTTTCTTTTTTTTCTACTGTGTCATTGACTTGTTTATTGTGTTATTAGCTTGTTTATTGTTTACTCCATGTGTAACTCTGTGTTGTTGTCTGTGTCACACTGCTTTGCTTTATCTTGGCCAGGTCGCAGTTGTAAATGAGAACTTGTTCTCAACTTGTCTACCTGGTTAAATAAATGTGAAATAAAAAATAAAAAAATACTACAGAAATGTCAGCTAAAACACTACAGTTGTCACATCCTGACCATAGAAAGCTTTTATTTTCTATGGTAGAGTAGGTCAGGGCGTGACAGGGGGTTTTGTCTAGTTATTTTATGTCTATGTTGGTTCTAGTTTCTTTTTTCTATGTTGGGTTTTTTGTCTAGTTTCTGTATTTCTATGTTGTTGTTTTTTGGGATGATCTCCAATTAGAGGCAGCTGGTCATCGTTGTCTCTAATTGGGGATCATATTTAAGTTGTTGTTTTTCCCACTAGGTTTTGTGGGAGATTATTTTGAGCTAGTGTATGTTTCACGAAGTCACAGTGTTTTATTTTGTTTAGTAGTAAGTATCCAGCCAGGACGGGTTGTGCCAGCTCTACTCTCGAGACCTCCGGTGCGCCTCCACGGCACAGTATATCCTGTACCTGCGCCACGCACCCGGCCTCCATTGAGTCAATCCAGCCTGGTACGCCCTGTGCCTGCTCCTCGCACTTGCCCTGAGTTGCGTGTCACCAGTCTGGCACCACCTGTGCCAGCCCCACGCATCAGGCCTTCAGTGCGCCTTCCCAGTCCAGAGCTTCCGGCAACAGTTCCCAGTCCAGAGCTTCCGGCGACAGTTCCCAGTCCAGAGCTTCTGGCGACCGTTCCCAGTCCAGAACCTCCTGAGACGGCCTACAGTCCGGAACCTCCTGAGGCGGCCCAAAATCCGGAACCTCCTGAGACGGCCCACAGTCCGGAACCTCCTGAGACGGCCCACAGTCCGGAACCTCCTGAGACGGCCCACAGTCCGGAACCTCCAGCGACGGCCCACAGTCCGGAGCCTCCAGCGACGGCCCCAGTCCGGAGCCTCCAGCGACGGCCCCCAGTCCGGAGCCTCCAGCGACGGCCCCCAGTCCGGAGCCTCCAACGACGTCCCCCAGTCCGGAGTCTTCAGCGACGGTCCGCAGTCCGGAGTCTCCAGCGGCGGTCCACAGTCCGGAGTCTCCAGCGGCGGTCCGCAGTCCGGAGTCTCCAGCGGCGGTCCGCAGTCCAGAGCCTCCGGCGATGATCCACGGTCCGGTGACACAAAACCGGAGCCGCCTCCTATGCTGGCAGATAAGCAGGATGTGAGGGTTCTTCGTCCCGCACCAGAACCGCCTCCGATGCAGAAGGATCCACGGGATCTGAAGGTTCTTCGTCCTGCAACAGAGCCGCCACCGACATTAGACACTCACCCTAACCCTCCCTGTTTTTTTGTTGTTGTTTAAGGTTGTGCGTTTGGAGTCCGCACCTTTGGGGGGGGTACTGTCACGTCCTGACCATAGAAAGCTTTTATTTTCTATGGTAGAGTAGGTAAGGGCGTGGCAGAGGGTTTTGTCTAGTTATAGTTGGTTCTAGTTTCTTTTTTCTATGTTGGGTTTTTTATCTAGTTTATGTATTTCTATGTGGAGTTCTAGTTTCTGTATTTCTATGTTTTTTGGGGGGGGGGATGATCTCCTATTAGAGGCAGCTTGTCATCGTTGTCTCTAATTGGGGATCATATTTAAGTTGTTGTTTTTCCCACTAGGTTTTGTGGGAGATTATTTTGAGGTAGTGTATGTTTCACCTCTTCGTCACGGTTTGTTATTTTGTTTAGTAGTTTATTTGTATGTCTTGCATAGTTTTACAGTTATAATAAAATGTGGAACGATACACACGCTGCGCCTTGGTCTCCTTCGTACGACAACCGTGACAACAGTGCACAAAAAAGACTACCATTTTTATACTATAGTAAATACTACAGTATTTCATTTGTATAGACCCTGCACATTCCCCTCTCCCATATCCCAGTATGTGTAACCCGTAAGTGAAAAGCCTACATGCCAAGTATAGACTTTATATCTATCCTTTTGTTATGGAAGATTTGCTATTTTAGTGTTCCTCAAGGAGAAGCCTCCACTTCTATGTCAAAGATAATAAAACAAAAACACTTTAGCACTACTATCAAACCCTGATCTGTTTCACCTGACACCCCCTTCCTGGTGTCGCCAATTTTCCCCATTATCCCCTGTGTATTTATACCTGTGTTTTCTGTCTGTCTGTGCTAGTTCGTCTTGTTTGCCAAGTCATCCAGCGGTTTTCTCCTAGCGCCGTTTTTTCCCCAGTCTCTGTTTTTCCTCATCCTCCTGGTTCTGACCCTTGTCTGTCCTGACGCTGAGCCTGCCTGCCTGACCATTCTGCCTGCCCCTGACCTCGAGCCTGCCTGCCTCCCTGTACCATTTTGGACTCTGACCTGGTTATGAACTTATGCCTGTCCCCGACTTGCCTTTTGCCCCTTGGACTATAAAAGATATCAGAGCTCAAACCATCTGCCTCCTGTGCCTGCATCTGGGTCTCGCCTTGTGTTGTTATAACTACAGTGAATAATATAGTATATACTATTTTTTTACTACAGTATTTATACTATAATAAACTGTAAATACTACATTAAAGTCTGCAAAAACACTACAGTGAATACTATAGTATTCCTACCATAGTATACACTATAGTACTTTTTCAGGGGAAGTGTGTCACGTCCTGACCAGCAGAGGGAGGTATTGTATTAGTTTTGGTCAGGACGTGGCAGGTTTTTTGTGTGTTAAGTGTTGTGTTGGTGATTAGGACTCCCAATTGAAGGCAGGTGTGTTGAGTTGCCTTTGATTGGGAGTCCTATATAGGAGTGTGTGTTTTTCTTTGGGGTTGTGGGTAGTTGTTTTTGCACTGCGTGTTGTGTGCCTGCAAAACTGTTCCTGTCTTCGTGAGTATCGTTTATTGTTTTCCCTGTGAATGCTTTACTCTGATTCATTAAAACTATGAGTATCCACATTCCCGCTGCGCCTTGGTCCATTTTTGAAGACAGCTGTTACAGAACTACCCACCAAACCAGGACCAAGCGGCGGAGGAGGAAGGAGCAGCAGGAGTACAGCGTGATGGACCAATGGACTTGGGAACAAATCCTGGACGGAGAGGGACCATGGACTCAGGCTGGGGATTATCGCCTCCCGCAGTGGGAGATTGAAGCGGCGAGAGCGGAGAGGCACTATTACGAGGAGAGAGAGCGCAACGAGCGCGAGAAGCAGCCCTAATAATTTTTTGGGGGGGGCACACGGGACAGTCGGTGGAGCTGAGGTCGGAACCAGAGCCAGTCGGGATGACATTGGAGGTGAGCGAGGGGTATGAGGCAGAGACTGTGACGAGGTTAATGGGGAAATTAAGAGAGAGAGATGAGAGAGCTGCTAGTGTGGTGCATAAAGTACGGCATTCGCCCTAATGAGCGTGTCGTGGGAATGATGTCACCTGAGGCAGCTCTCCATACTCGTCCTGAGGTGCGTGCTGGTTGTCTGATAAAGACTGTGCCTGCGCCCAGAAACAGGCCTCCTGCATGTCTTCCCAGCCCGGCACGTCCTGTGCCTATGCCCAGAACCAGGCCTCCTGCATGTCTTCCCATCCTGGTCAAGCCCGTGCCTTCTCCACGGACCAGTCCTCCAGTGGGTCTCCCTATCCTGGTCAAGCCCGTGTCTCCTCCACGGACCAGTCCTCCAGTGGGTCTCCCTATCCTGGTCAAGCCCGTGCCTCCTCCACAGACCAGTTCTCCAGTGGGTCTCTCCACCCTGGTCTCTCCTGTGCCACCTCCTCAAACCAGGCCTCCAGCGGGTCTTCCCAGACTGGTGAGTCCTGGGCCTTTGCCCAGAGCCAGGCCTCCTTTATGTCTCCCCAGCCTGGTGAATCCTGAGCCGGATCTGCCAGAGTGGCCCGCCATGCCGGATCTGCCAGAGTGGCCCGCCGTGCCGGATTTGCCAGAGTGGCCCGCCTGTCCTCCGGCCCAGCCCGAGTGGCCCGCCTGTCCTCCGGCCCAGCCCGAGTGGCCCGCCTGTCCTCCGGCCCAGCCCGAGTGGCCCGCCTGTCCTCCGGCCCAGCCAGGGTGGCCCGCCTGCCCGGATCTGCCAGGGTGCCCCGCCTGTCCTCCGGCCCAGCCCGAGTGGCCCTCCTGTCCTCCGGCCCAGCCCGAGTGGCCCGCCTGTCCTCCGGGCCAGCCCGAGTGGCCCGCCTGTCCTCCGGGCCAGCCCGAGTGGCCCGCCTGTCCTCCGGCCCAGCCAGAGTGGTCCGTCTGCCAGGGTCAGCCCGAGTGGCCCGTCTGCCCGGCGCAGCTATCGGCGCCACCGAAGTGGGCGACGCCGAAGGTGGAGCGAGGTCCACGTCCTGCACCTGAGCCACATCCAGGAGAGGTGGGTTGGGGAGGGAGGGTGTAGCACAGTGCCGTCGTTGACGGCAGCCACCCTCCCTTCCCTCCCTTATTGTTTAGGGGGATATTTTTTGTTGTTTGGGGGTTTGTTTTTTCTTTTAGGTGCATTCCGGAGTCTGCACCTTGAGGGGGGGGGTACTGTCACGTCCTGACCAGCAGAGGGAGGTATTGTATTAGTTTTGGTCAGGACCTGGCAGGTTTTTTGTGTGTTAAGTGTTGTGTTGGTGATTAGGACTCCCAATTGAAGGCAGGTGTGTTGAGTTGCCTTTGATTGGGAGTCCTATATAGGAGTGTGTGTTTTTCTTTGGGGTTGTGGGTAGTTGTTTTTGCACTGCGTGTTGTGTGCCTGCAAAACTGTTCCTGTCTTCGTGAGTATCGTTTATTGTTTTCCCTGTGGATGCTTTAGTCTGATTCATTAAAACTATGAGTATCCACATTCCCGCTGCGCCTTGGTCCATTTTTGAAGACAGCTGTTACAAAGTGTGCCGAATTTTACTACTTAATGTAGATGTTTGAAAGAATTCTATGGGCCAGGAAAAGTGTAGTCCATGGTTTGGTTTTCTTTAAATAGGCACTACAAACAAGCCTCTGCTAGCTAAAAATCAATGGGACTGATACGGGCAACCATACAATTTTCTAAAATGTATGGCTTAATCAATTGAAATCAACTCAATCATGTTGTTTGACATTAGTTAGGGGATTTGTCAATAATACATAAATAATATTGCATGATTGCCCATATCACTTCCATAGATTTTTAGCTAGCTGTGGTGGATAATGTTAGCTGAAGTTTGTTGTGGCTGTTTAAAGAAAACCTAATCATGAATTGCCGTTTCTCCTGGCCCATAGACTACTTTAACAATACATATTTTTGGGGCAAATACCATACCAAAACAAGCAACCTACTGTACAACGGTCTCTTTTTTGTTGGTGGCCCACTCTTTGATGGTATGCATGTCTTACACAGCGTGACTTTAAAGTTGGTCTCTTCAGTCAGCTATATTGTAGTTTGGGTGAACAGCCATAAGTTGGGTCAGTTGAATGTCTGTTATTGGATGGCTTTGTGTGTGTTTGTGGGGCGGAAGGGGGTGGGGGGGTCTGTGTGTAGGTCTGTCTGTAGGTCTGTCTGTGTGTGTGTATGAGAGAGAGAGCTATAGAGATGTGGAGAGATAGAGAGGGGGAGAGAGCGATGGAGAGAGAGAATCAGTATCTGGGAATCAGTACCTGGGAATCAGAAGGGACGTGCATGCTACTCTTCAGAGGGGTCATCCAATGTAAAATTGTTCTCAATTGAATTATACTTTTTCTGTGAAGTGATAATGTTCTGTTCATGTGTAGATAAAAATAATTGTTGCGCAAATGACCTGTTCACTTGTGGATTCCCCCTTCTCCCATTCAATGCCACATTCAATAACACTGGATTTACCATGTCTGAGGCAACTGCAGCCTGTTATAGACACATGCATGCAATAAAGAGCTGTACATTCAACTCCAGCTCTGAGGTAGAATGGAGGCTAAAACTCTCCAGGAACACGTGTTTCCTGCTGTGCAGTATGTAGTGAGGTCTTCACTGTCCCATTGGACCTCAGCTGCCAGACCTGTGGCTGCAGCTTCTGCATACCCTGTCTGGATGAGTTCTGGGAGCAGCAGGGCTCTGAAGTATGTCCTATGTGCATCATCAAAAGACCTCCTCAGAAACCTCCACAGAGAAAGTGTGAGGAACATTGGATCAAACTGTCACTCTTCTGTGTCACAGACTTGCTGCCTATCTTTTCTGAGTGTCCTCTAACAGGGCAGTATGTGGACCACAGGGTGTACCCCATTAAAGAGGCTCTGGAGGACTGCAAGGTATGCTTAAAGGAGTAGTTTGTTATGGTCTGTTTCACAGATATCTGAATAACCTTAAAGGATAAGTTCAGTATTTTACAACTTAATGTTAGATGGTTCCTTAACCTGAAAGTAGTACATGGGCTTAGAGAAACCACAATCTATGGTGCAAACTTGAGCCACTGCTAGATGGAACTGATGGGGCAACTGTGCAATATTCTACATTTCAAAGTCAAATCAACTGAAATTAACTCCATGACTTAATTTGATGTTACTTTAAGGTGATTTGGTCAAAAAAACTTTAGAAATTATGCTGTTGCCCCAATCATTCTATTGAATTTTAGCTAGCGGTGGCTAATCTTAGCTGAAGTTTGTAGTGACTGTTTAATGAAACTCAAACCATGGACAATAGTTTCTCCTGGCTGATAGACTACTTTCAGGGTTAGGAACCATCTAACATTAAGTTGTAAAATAGCCTAAAGATAAGGCTATTTATGTCTCATGCATGATTTATTCAACATTTTTAGTACCTTAAAAGTTTGGGCTGTAACACCCAGTTTTTAACCTCAGCCGCCATTCCTCCTTGGCTCAGTGTGAAGTCGGTCACTCATGTCAGTCTCTTCAGTCAGCTATATTGTAGGGTGGGATGAACCACCATATGTGGGCTCAGTTGATTGTCTCTGTCATTGGATGGCTGTGTGGGTGTATGTGTCAGTAGTACCTGGGAATCAGAAGCGTCCCAGTGTCAGCGCTGGTGTACATTTGCATAGTAGCTGGAGTCCATCATTGAAGAGTCTCTGTACTTACTTCATGCTGCTCTTCAGAGGGGTCATTCTGTCAGGGAAATTGATCTCAGTTGATTTTTTTGTTGTACTTTTTACCCTTTTTTCTCAACAATTTTTGTGATATACAATTGGTAGTTACAGTCTTGTCCCATTGCTGCAACTCTCGTATGGACTTGGGAGAGGCGAAGGTCGAGAGCCACGCGCCCTCTGAAACACGACCCTGCCAAGCCGCACTGCTTCTTGACACACTGCTTGCTTAACCTGGAAGCCAGCCGCACCAATGTGTCAGAGGAAACACTGGCAACAAGGAGTCGCTAGAGCATGATGGGACAAGGACATCCCGGCCGGCCAAACCCTTCTCTAACTCGGACGATGCTGGGTCAATTGTGCACCCCCTCATGGGTCTCCCTGTCGTGGCCGGCTACGACACAGCCTGGGATCAAACCCGGATCTGTAGTGATGTCTCTAGCACCGCGATGCAGTGCCTTAGACCGCTGCGCCACTCTGGAGGCCCTCAGTTGATTTCAAATTTTTTTCTGAGGTGATAATATTCTTCTCAAAAGGTAGTTAATTATAATCACGAATGATAATAATTTTCCAGTTCAGGTTCTCTTTTGGCACAAATTACAGTGGCTTGCGAAAGTATTCACCCCCCTTGGTATTTTTCCTATTTTGTTGCCTTACAACCTGGAATTAAAATAGATTTTTGGGGGATTTGAATCATTTGATTTACACAACATGCCTACCACTTTGAAGATGCTAAATATATTTTCTTGTGAAACAAACAAGAAATAAGACAAAAAAAACTGAACTTGAGCGTGCATAACTATTCACCCCCCCCAAGTCAATACTTTGTATAGCCATCTTTTGCAGCAATTACAGCTGCAAGTCTCTTGGGGTAGGTCTCTATAAGCTTGGCACATCAAGCCACTGGGATTTTTGCCAATTCTTCAAGGCAAAACTGTTCCAGCTCCTTCAAGTTGGATGGGTTCCGCTGGTCTACAGGAATCTTTAAGTCATACCACAGATTCTCAATTGGATTGAGGTCTGGGCTTTGACTAGGCCATTCCAAGACATTTAAGTGTTTCCCCATAAACCACTCGAGTGTTGCTTTAGCAGTATGCTTAGGGTCATTGTCCTGCTGGAAGGTGAACCTCCTTCCCAGTCTCAAATCTCTGGAAGACAGAAGCAGGTTTCCTTCAAGAATTTCCCTGTATTTAGCGCCAGCCATCATTCCTTCAATTCTGACCAGTTTCCCAGTCCCTGCCGATGAAAAACATCCCCACAGCATGATGCTGCCACCACCATGCTTCACTTTGGGGATGGTTTTCTCAGGGGGATGAGAGGTGTTGGGTTTGCACCAGACAGAGCGTTTTCCTTGATGGCCAAAAAGCTCAATTTTAGTCTAATCTGACCAGAGTAGCTTCTTCCATATGTTTGGGGAGTCTCCCACATGCCTTTTGGCAAACAACAAATGCTTATTTTTTTCTTTAAGCAAAGTCTTTTTTCTGGCCACTCTTCTGTAAAGCCCAGCTCTGTGGAGTGTACGGCTTAAAGTGGTCCTATGGACAGATACTCCAATCTCCACTGTGGAGCTTTGCTTCTCCTTCAGGGTTATCTTTGGTCTCTATGTTGCCTCTCTGATTAATGCCCTCCTTGCCTGATCCGTGAATTTTGGTGGGCGGCCCTCTCTTGGCAGGTTTGTTGTGGTGCCATATTCTTTCCATTTCAAAAAAATTGATTTAGTGGTGCTACGTGGGATGTTCAAAGTTTCTGATATTTTTTTATAACCCAACCCTGATCTGTACTTCTTCACAACTTTGTCCCTGACCTGTTTGGAGAGCTCCTTGGTCTTCATGGTGCCGCTTGCTTGGTGGTGCCCCTTGCTTAGTGGTGTTGCAGACTCTGGGGCCTGTCATAACAGGTGTATATATACACAGATCATGTGACACTTAGATTGCACACAGGTGGACTTTATTTAACAAATTATGTGACTTCTGAAGGTAATTGGTTGCTTCCAGATCTTATTTAGGGGCTTCATAGCAAAGGGGGTGAATACATATGCATGCACCACTTTTCCGTTTGACATTTTTTTAAAACAAGTAATTTTTTTCATTTCTCTTCACCAATTTTGACTATTTTGTGTATGTCCAGTACATGAAATCCAAATACAAATCAATTTAAATGACAGCTTGTAATGCAACAAAATAGGAAAAACGCCAAGGGGGATGAATACTTTTGCAAGGCACTGTAGATATTCACTTGGGCTGCTATTCAATGTCACTATAAAATTCACACTTGATTTACAAAGCTTGGAGTAAAATAAACGTCAGAGGGGCGAAGGCTCACAGGCCAGCGTAACCATATCTGAGCCACTGCGGCCTATTATAGATGCATACCAGAGTCCAGCTCTAGCTCTGTGGGAGAATGGAGGCCAAAGCTTCCACTCTCCTGGAGGATGATGATCTCTCCTGTGCTGTATGTAGAAAGGTCTTCTCTGTTCCCGTGGTTCTCAGCTGTCATACCTGTGGCTGTAGCTTCTGCAATCTCTGTCTGGATGAGTTCTGGGAGCAGCAGGGTTCTGAAATATGTCCTCTGTGCATTATCGACTACCCTGGAGGTCCTCAGAGAACGTGTGAGGAACACAGGGACAAACTGAAGATCTTCTGTGTCACAGACCTACAGCCTATCTGTGATTATCATTGGTCAGTTGACCATAAGGATCACAAAGTGTACCCAATAGCTGAGGCAGTGGTGGACTGCAAGGTAAGCCGCGACAGCAAATCTATTTAGTGTTTAAATCTTTTCCCAGTGCAGGAGTTGATCCTTGTGGGCTAACTCCCACTACCCAAACTATTAGGTTACTATAATAATAGTTTCGGCAACCAGAATGCACATTCAGCTAAATGCCACTAAACTTTAATGACTTCGTCCCCAATAAATAGTCCCTAAGTGTGCCCAAAAGTGTTGCTGTTTTGATGTTCCTCTTCTAAAACCCATGATTCTGATTTGAATGAGAGCGTCAGGCACCAGAAAGCTGGACAGAACAACAAAATGAATACATTAAAGGGATAGTTTACTTTTTTTAAAGTTTGGCTTATTTTCAACTTTCCTAGGGTGTTGTTGTTTCCACCAAACGGTTTTAAAGAGCTTGCTGGTTATTTAGTAACATCCAGAAACAACAACACCCTAGGTTGAAAATTAGCTAAACTTTTTAAAAAGCAATCTATCCTTTTAAGACATTATAGGTCTTACAAATGCATTACAACCACAGCATAATGAATTATACCTGTAGGCTTTGGGTAAAGTGTTACCAACAAATGCAGGTTAGTAATTTACAGTGACTTAAATGGACTTATTTAGGACAAAATAAAAAAAAGAGTAAATTAAGGCCCGTTTGTACAACAATTTAGTATTTTAATACATCTTGGACCCTGGGCTGTTTTTAGGACAGGGATTTGTCAAATGTTAGACCCAGCACTTAGTCAAGGCTAAGTTGGACTGTGGAAAACTTTGCAGGGGTCAGTGGAGGGGTATTTTCTTACCCTCCTCCCTCCCACCTAATACATTCTCTCCATCTATTAATACTCACCATCTTCCCATCTTTTCTTGGTTATTGTGTTTCTTCCCAGACATCCCAGATGGACCGTATCATTCTTATGGAATACGCTGGCCCCACCAGTCTTGTGACTTATTAAATGATCAAATGATTATTGCATCACCCTCATCAAAATGTAATTGGCTGTATAAGGCAGACCCCCTTGCATCATCACTCTGACGTGCCAATCTCCCCCCTTTCCAACAACACTGATCTCAGAACACTGCGTCAATGAAATGGGACTATCACTCGCTCTCTGGTCTTCCTTCAAAGATATCTGGTGGATAGCTGTGATTTATCATGCAGTGGGAGGTGTTTCTTTGCATATCCACTACTCAAGCCGATGGAAGCCCTATGGACATATTCATTTCCTTTAAGCATTAAAGTTTAACTGAGGTAGACCCCAGAGAACCCCGGCAACAGCGGTGGGAGGAGCACAGTAACCTTATCTGACCCTGCTGCTGCGCCAGCCCTGTTTTAAAAACCTGACAGGCAGAATGGCGTCAAGGCACAGCGAAGACAATCTCTCCTGCCCCCTCTGTGGAATTATCTTCAACCAGCCCGTTGTGCTCTCCTGCAGACACAGGTTCTGTAAAACATGCCTTCAAGACAGCTGGAGTACCCAGGATGGTGAGGACGACTGCCACTTCTGCCCTCTATGCTGGAGACATTCCTCCATGAATGAGATTGTGGTAAACACCATTCTGGAGAAGACCTGCGAGTCCTTCAAGAAGGAGATGAGCAGCAGGAATAACCCTATGGTGTGTAAGGAACACGGAGAGACACTCTCACTCTTCTGTCTGGACGATCTGCAGCCCATCTGTGTTGAGTGCCAGACGTCGGTGGTACACAAGGGGCACAGGCTCTACCCCATTGGGGAAGGTGCACACGACTGTAAGGTAGGCGAGCACAACCTTGGTTGTCTTCACCGTGCCGTCAGTGTCACTGTCACCGAATGTGTCTCTCATCAGCCATACCCTCGCTCTTAACTTTGCTTGTCAGAGGGAAACTAACTTTCATCTGTACGTTCAGTCTCATCTAACCTCCAGCTGCCATCCTTTACCGCCCGCATTGTCAAATAACTTGCACAAAACTTTCACAAGTTGCTAAACCAGCAGCACTTCTTTCATCATGAAAAGGAATATATTACTTTTTTAGTTTTTTGTTTGACAGTTTTGTTTTGTAAAAACGTGTGTGTTATAGAAACCATCTTTGACACAGTGGGATGGTTAACAGGGGGGTTTGGAAAAGTTGATCATTCTTTTAATAGATTCATATGTTGGGTTGGTCGATGCTTGGGCCCCTGGGAGGAATGAAACCAGATCCCAGGTCTCTCAAGTGTACCCCTCTACATTCCCCTCCTCCCCTGGCCCACCAGCTGTCTTTGACCCTGTTTTAGGAACAAGAAACATTTTAATGTTAGAATTTAATACTCAAAGACAACATCAACAGAGCATGGATCATGAGCTCAGTGTGCCTCAATGCAGAAAACTCAATGTCCAAACTTTCTACATTGCTCTGGCACATTGACTTTCTGAATCTGTGTGTAGTCTTTTGTTTCATCATCGTCTCCACCCTCTCTGTCACTCAGTCACATGATCCAGACTCTATTAATGTTGCCCTGGCATTAGCTAGGTCCAGCTATCAATTGATTTGGATCTTCCAGTCAAGGAGGTATTGGGAACTTTTACACATGCAGCTGAATGCTGTGATGGGGCTGCGATGCAGCGGTACCTGACAGATGAAACCAACACATTGTGCTGTTGACAGCCTGGCTTATGGCCAGCCTGACCCTGTAGTATGTGTTAAAGTGTAAATATCTTGCCATTACATTCCAGGAGGAACTCAAGACTGCATTGACCCCATTGAAGGAGAAGCTGCAGCTGTTCAAGAAGGCTATGGTCGTCTGTGATCAAACGGCAGAGCACATCAAGGTGGGGTATTGTATTTCTAGCACTTTAGAAAGATTTTGATGGTGTCCTATCTGGATCAATACATCTTCTAATGCTCATGGAACACATCATCAGTAATGTAACCTGGGTTCATTGAGTGTTTCAGGTCTTTCATGTCTAAACATGTCTAATTCCAGAACCAGGTTGAGCATACTGAAAGGCAGATAAAGGATGAGTTTGAAACCCTTCACCAGTTCCTGAGAGATGAGGAGGCAGCCAGATTGAATGTTCTGAAGGCAGAGGAGGATCAAAAGAGTCTGCTTCTAAAGGAGAAGATTGAGGAGATGTCCAACGAACTGATATCCCTCTCAAACACCATCAGAACCGTAGAGCAAGAGATGAGGTCTCCGGACATCCCATTCTTACAGGTATACACAGTATGAAGTTAAACCCTACTTACAGTACAAAGGGAATTCCCATAGCAAAATAAAGACTAAAATATAGAAACATAACATGCATGTGGAATATTGTAGCTGTCCATCTAAAAGTGATACATTTACTTGCTTTTCAGAACTACAAGGATATCATCAAGAGGTAAGTAGAGTCAGGAATAGCCATTCGTTTGACCCATGGGTTGATGTCATGAGCTAACAGAGGCAAAATACAAAAATAGACAGAGACCCATACTGCCTCACTATCGTGTGCCCATAATATACTAATGAAAACAGTCATCTAGCTAGTGAATGTGGCAGACACATCTAAGGCTAATGTGTGTTTCCAGATTCAATTATTATCTTTACTTAGGCCTAGAATCAATCAGATAGATCTTTAACCAGCGATAGCCGACACCTGCATTGCTGATGTTTTGGCGGTGTCGAAGGTGTAGCTGTGTTGGAGCTGTCAGAATGGTGAGCAGATGCTCTTGATCATAGTCACACCCCTCCCACTCACGTTGAAAGTTTAAAATGACAAAGTTTAGGCAATATAGAAATAATGACACTCAAATAGAAAATCATAAAACTAAATAATAACAATTTGTATCAGCCTAATTGAGGTGTAGATTACATCTCAAACTCCAGTATTCTAAATTGTAAACAAGGCGTCTCCGTGCAGCCAACAGCAATGTCCACTTTAGGTGTAATGCCAGGAGCCGCTTGTGTATTTGACAGCTCTAACACAGTTCCATCTCCGACATCGCCAAAACAACTGCTATGCGGATGTCGGCTTAAGCGTAACTGATTGAAAAGAGCCTTTAAAGGTAGACTCAGCGATATGACGCAGGTGCACAAAGTAAACAGCATACAATAACTAAGAGCGTTGAAGCGCGAGGGTAAACTTCTTAGCTGTTTTGGTCCCTACCACACTCTAACAGCATGAAGCAAACCCATGCACACATAGATACTCTGTATGACTGTGTGAAAGTCTTGCATCTCGCTCATCGCAATATCTGCGGTGCTGCTCGTGGGCAATGTCATTTCACTGAGTCTACCTTTAAAAAAAACAGATCATCATGTTAAAATGAACTTTACTTTGACACAAAATAGCAATAAATATGATACAATCCATCATACATCAATTTCATGGTAAAAGAAGATATATTTTCGCTGGTATAATAGACAGGATATGAGTCTTCACTGAATGTTGTCATTTCAGAACCTGGCATATGCCGCTGGATCCAAAGATGATTCCTGGAACTCTGATTGATGTGGCAAAGCACCTGGGTTCTGTAAAGTTCAACATCTGGGACAAGATGAAGAGCATCATTCAATATAGTGAGTATTAATCAAATATGAGTCAGTAGAAGTGACTGTACTGTTTCCTCACAGGAAATAAAGTTATTCTATATATTCAATTTAATCTCAGTTCTGCCCTTTCGATCATCTCTGTCATCCATTTGAGGCTCATCTCTTCTCCTCTCTCCCCAGCTCCTGTGACTCTGGACCCCAACACAGCCGCTAGCTGCTTCATCCTGTCTGAGGATCTGACCGTGGTCCAGTGCTGCTCCCAGGTCTTCAAGCTCCCAAACAACCCCGAGAGGTTTGACATCAGCGCTGAGTTACTGGGCTCTGAGGGATTCTGCTCTGGCCGCCACAGCTGGGAGGTAGAGGTAAAGGCTAACACGTACTGGGTGGTAGGCGTGGCCAGCGAGTCCATCAACAGGAAGGGCAAGCACGTGCTGACGCCAGCCGAGGGCTTCTGGACTATACGCTTCCGCAACGGCGAGCACAAGGCGTGCACGGCACCGTGGGCACCCTTGACCATGATGAGGAAGGAGCCCCAGGTCATCAGGGTGGTGTTGGACATGGACAGGGGCAAGGTGACCTTCTTTGACCCTCGGGAGAGGACACCCCTCTATACGTTTACAGACGTCATCTCACCCCGGGTGTTTCCTTACTTCTGCACGGCCTGTAAGGAACACCCACTGAGACTGCTGCCCGTCCGGCTGTCTGCTGCTGTGGAGCTCTAGAGGGCTCCATGGGGGTTCATTACTAACAAGCAGTGGAGGCTCAGTTACTTACAGATAGATCCAGTTGAGTTTACTACCTAGTCCTAGATGATGGAGGCTGATCACTTGGAAGGGACAGTCTGGAATAAAGCATGTAATGGTCTTATGTTTGTGAGTATTATGTGTCTACTGATGATATACACTGAGTATACCAAACATTAGGAACAACTTCCTAATATTCAGTTGCACCCCTTTTGTGCTCAGAACAGTCTCAATTTGTCAGGGCATGGACTCTACAAAGTGTAGAAAGCATTCCACAGGGATGCTGGCTCATGTTGACTCCAATGCTTCCCACAGCTGTGTCAGGGTGGCTAGATATCCTTTGGGTGATGGATCATTCTTGATATACACAGGAAACTGTTGAGCGTGAAACACCCAGCAGCGTTGAAGTTCTAAACATACTCAAACCGGTGCCACTGGCACCTACGACCATACCCCATTTATCTTGCCCATTCACTCTCTGAATAGCACACATACACAATTGTCACAAGGCATAAAAGTCTTTCTTTAACCCGTCTCCTCCCCTTCATCTACACTGATTGAAGTGGATTTAACAAGTGATACACATAAGGCATCATAGCTTCACCTGGTCAGTCTATGTCATGGAAAAAGTAGGTGTTCCTATTGTTTTGGACAGTCAGCGTACATGTTGACTTGAAAAGTAGCAAGTCTTGAAATAGGTAGACCTGAAACTAGTTAGCAGCCCTAAAAAGGTACAAGTTTGTCCTAGAATGTCAGAGCCCTTATAACTCTGTTCTGAATCACAAAATAAAATAACACTGGTGTCTTTTACAAACCTTTATTTTTGAGTTACACCTAAACAAATGTATGAAAATGGAGAGCTAGATTAATGTTCACAATCAATTCTATCTACAATATTACTCTGAAAAATTGCTTTATTACATAATAATAAGGCAGCCATTATCACTGAAAGATTTTCAAGATATTGTTTAAATAGTGTTCTCTCATATGTATTGGAGTTCCTTAGTCAGGTTAAGCATCAAACCCCAATAGTTCCAGGACACACAGGGCTCCCAGAGGGTTCCCACAGGGTTCCCACAAGGCACAGAATATCAATGTGTGTGAACCTGAGTGGTCAGTCAGTGCATATCATCCATGTTACGTAATCGGGTTTAGTTTTACATAAAAAAAAAAAGTAATCTCACAATGGAAACTCCTACGGTTAGATAGTGTTTGGAATACGAGGCTTGTTCAGCTGCAGCATGTTCTATCATACTACCAACACACAGGTAGCAACACTTCATCCAACATGGACACTCAAGTATTGCTAAATACCTGTTCAGTATTTTGTTCTTTACATGGTGGCACACTACTATTACAAGGTTGGGAGCAAATAGCCTGGAACACAATCTTCTTCAAGAGACTGGTCTCTCAACGACTGTGGTATATTCAGTCCCGGCTCTCATCTCTTTTACACTCTCATTGTAACAAACAGACAAATGCTGTCATTGTAACAGAAGTCCTGGTTTCAAGTGAAAACTTGCTCTACTCTATGTGCATTGTAGTGTTGAAGGCTTGAACGTTTTCATTTAGCTAAACTAAGAAACACAAATGAAGAAGTAAAGAGGGGGAAAAAGCCCTCATCCAAGCTTGTCCTTGGATATTATTGATACAGTGTTAAAGCATGGTTTTGTAACAGTACTAAGGTTTCCCTATTGATTGATCAGTAGCCCTTCGGTCCCCAGATCTAGACTAGGGAGCTGGTGTAGGGAGAAACACTGATACATGGAGACTTCAGCAATAACACTACTTAAAGCCTGCAGGTGTAATGCTTTATAATGTGTTCTAAGCACAGATGAGCCTTTATAATAAGGCTTATACTATGTTATTTTTCACAACATATGAAAATATCAACTGACAAAAAATTGCCGGATGTTTAGACAGGATCATTATGAGTTGATAAGACATGATAAGGGGTCATGCATGCTTATGACAAGTCTTACACTGCATTATAACGGCATGATAAGGCTTTTCCACTCCAGCATATCACAGTCTCCAGTATCTGACACCTTGACGGTCACTTTCCTAAAGCCGGGTCTGCACTACATGACTTTCACAATCCTAACATGGCTGAGCCTCTCGCACTAAACGACCATCTTTCCTGTAGTATTTTGTTGTCTTGCCAACGTAGTGGTGCCACACTAAACCATGTGGCACAGACAGGGGTCACACACACTACAACATTCCTCACTTGGTCGTGAGGATTGTCCATACATACGTGTCTCGCGAAAACAGTTATGTGATTAGATTTAACGTAGCTATAACAAGCTGTGGCTCAAAGCAGCCTGATAAACGTGTTGTGTAAACCCAGCTTAAAGTAGTCCATCTCATAGAGCCATTCTACCCTCCACTATAGCACTGTGTAGCTCCTCATTCACAGCCTCATAACGCCCTGCTCTGGAGTTCAAAAAGTAGATCTGGTCGGTTGATAAGCGTGGATCGTATCCCTCCCTCTGCAACCGGGTCTTCTGGATTTTAAAGGTACCTAGGAGGAAAACAAAGAAAATAGGTCATTAATATATTTGATTATTTCTTGGAATGAGCATTAGATGCTTCATGCAAGGCCTTATAAAAAATACAATTGATCAATATTTCACATTAGAATTAGCCTTGTGTCCAGTCCACTCACCTGTGGTGTCTACTTGTGGGGAGATGCGTAGGAACACGGGGCGGGCGTAAGGAGGCAGGGCCTGTTGGACCCCTCGCAGGAACGCGTCACAGTCAAATGTCCCTGTTGGGTCTGCGATGGCAGCCATCCCTGCCTTCCCTTCCACATCTACGGAGAGACAAACATACACATCAGGCTTTTCACAACACCATGCTGCAAAGGGCCAAAGACAAGTCTTCCTAATCACCCTGTTGACTGGTCGATTTTTACATTTATTTAACAGGGACAATGCTGTCAAATCAACATTTAAAAAGGCCCAATTCAGCTGTTTTTACATCAATATCAAATCATTTCTGGGTAACAATTAAGTACAATAGTGATATTTTTCCATTAAAATTAAAAAAAATTAAAATAGTTTTTTTGCTAAAGAAAAGCTATTTCTCAAGCAAGAATTTTGCCTGGGAGTGGTTTGAGTGGATAGGAGACAACTGAAAACTAGCTGTTACTGGCAGAAAGGTTTGGAACTCTTATTGGCCGATTAACTAGAATTACCACCTGGTGATGTCCCCAGGCAAGCCGAAACTCCACTCAGGCAAAACCTGCTGATTAGAAGTTCCTGTGTAGATTATATTTTCAACCAGCAACTATCAGGAAATAGCACTGGTCAATTTTGTTAACACTTTTACAGAGTTTGTTTCATCAGCTGTACAATGATACAAAACACAGGGAAAACAGAATTTTGACTGCAATGGGCCTTTAAGTGGAGAGTAACTCCTGGTTTCACCTCCTGTCACTATCATACATGTAACATGGTGCACATAATGTGAACTTCATTTCACCTGGTACAGCTACCCCATACACAGCCACATCGGCCTGGCCCAGCAGACCACTCAGTGTTCCCTCCACCTCGGTGGTGGAGACGTTCTCTCCTCTCCAGCGGAACGTGTCCCCACTGCGGTCCCGGAAGTACATGTAGCCCAGCTCATCCATCACCAACACATCCCCTGGGAGGAGGTAGAGAGAGGCGAGTTGATTACACATTACATTGTGGTAAAGATAAGGACGGATATAAAAGCATTAATTCCAAGTATGATAATCGAAGTAAACATTAAATCCATAATTATTGTTTAATCACACTAAGGGCCTATGGGTTTACCTGACAGATATGCCGAGTCATTTTTCTTGAAGACGTTGTTGGCGATCTTCTTCCTGGTGGCGTCCTGGTTGGCGTAGCCATCAAACCTCCGTAGCGGGTCCTGTTGGTTGATCCTTCCCACCAGCAGCCCTGGCTCCCCTGAAGAGAGGAGTCGTACATGGAGAGGTCAATCTATCCAAGTGTAGTTATGAATCCCTTTTTACATAAATTTTTCACAACATGCTTTACAGTTACCCAGGTTAACATTCACACACAGAGTTGGTTTTGTAAAAGTCCTATATTTATCGATATCGTGTCTAAAAATGTAGATTTTTGATATCGGTGCCCATTTACTTACCAGGACGGCAGGGCACACACAGGCCGTGCCTGTCCCTCACCAGCTCAGTGGTCTCCTCATCCACTTTCATGAGGCGGATTGGGTACACATTGGGCAGGATGCGGCTGTTGAACCCACAAGCTCCCACCTTGTCAGTGGAGAAGACATAAAAAGTATTTGATACCACAGGAAGATCCTTTTATGTAATTAAGAAATAATAATGGCCCAAGAATAGATCCTTGAGGTACACCACATTGTATTGCGGCTCTATAAAAGTCGCAGTCTTCAGCAAAAAAATATTGCTCTCTATTATTTACATAATTGTTGATTGAGGCAGTTAACAACATTGCCCATGACCCCTACCTTGCCGTCCATGTTGGCGATGCTACAGTTGCATTCGGTGGCTCCGTAGAACTCCCCAACCTGTGCCACCCCAAAGCGCTCAGTGAAGGCCTCCCAGACACTAGGGCGCAGCCCATTCCCCACCGCCAGGCGAACCCGGTGACCCTTCTCAGATGGCCGCACCGGCTGGGACAGCAGGTAGCGACAGATCTCCCCTATGTACTGCACCACCTAGTGGACGGATGGGGAACAGCGTAGACATCAGATTTAAATTCAATGCGGGTTTCAATCAAAACGCTTATAGCTGTACATCGACCACTCAAGAGTCAGGATGTTCTTCCTATGCTCATAGAAAAGGATACATAAGCTTTTTTCTACTTACAGTGCAGTTGTGCTTGATGCAATCTTCCCAGAAGCGACTGGCTGAGAATTTCTTCTTCACCACCACAGTGAGTCCATTGATGAGACACTGGCCTACACCCATGATGTTACCTGTACAGGAGAGGAACATTGGACAGCCAGTGAGGGTGACAGGTTGAGGAGGAGAATCAGGACCACACTGTCAGACCAAACCAAATGACTCCTGAAAGACAGTGGAAGGTGGTGGGACAGAAGCAAAAGATGGAGAGACGAATGAAGAGAAGACACACACCTGCAGAGTGGTAGAGGGGAAGGCAGTCATAGATGATGTCATCCTGGCGCATGCGGAAAGCATGGTATCCAAAAGCAGCGATACGGTAATACCTGAAGATAGAACAATACAAAAAGGATTCAATAATCAAAAACATGAATGCAGTGGGTGCTAAGCTATAGCATTGGGAATCATCATACGCAGAAACACTAGACAAGTGTATCGCTGCTGGATATTAGGATGCTGAGACTGAGAGACTCACCGACTGTGCACCACTATGGCAGCTTTAGGGAGTCCTGTGGTGCCTGAGGTGTATATATAGAACAGACGATCTGTTGAGGTTGGTGGTTGTGGGGGAGGATGGAGAGAGGAGAGAGAGAGGAAAGGGTGAAGAGAGGGACGGGGGGGAAGGATAAAAGGAAGGGAGCGAAGGATGGAGAGAGGAAGGGAAGGTTAAATAACATGACTGAAACAACACATTCTATTTACAACAGTGAGACTGACAATCACAACCAGAGAGACAAGTGGTAACTGGTACCCACGCAAACCAAGATGCGGACACCCACTCACACTGTCCTCACACCACATCTAAACGAGAGCACAGAGACCCCAGATAGCCCATTTAGCAAAACCCCTGCATCTCCATAACTCTGGGATGGCCAGTTCACTGACTGGGCTGCCCACTGATACGCCTGAGATTGACTAAGAAATACCCAAGAGAAAGTTTCCCAAACCTCTCCTTGAGTACTCCCAGCCTGTTCCACGTATTCAATTAATTCCCATTCTAGTACACCTGATAAAAATAAATAAATATATACAGTTGAAGTCAGAAGTTTACATACACTTAGGTTGGAGTCATTAAAACTCATTTTTCAACCATTCCACAAATTTCTTGTTAACAAACTATAGTTTTGGCAAGTCGGTTAGGACATCTACTTTGTGCATGACACAAGTAATTTTCCCAACAATTGTTTACAGACAGATTATTTCACTGCATCACAATTTCAGTGGGTCAGAAGTTTGCATACACTAAAATTGACTGTGCCTTTAAACAGCTTGGCAAATTCCAGAAAATGTCATGGCTTCAGAAGCTTCTGATAGGCTAATTGACATCATTTGAGTCAATTGGAGGTGTACCTGTGGATGTATTTCAAGGCCTACCTTCAAACTCAGTGCCCCTTTGCTTGACATCATGGGAAAATCTAAAGAAATCAGCCAAGACATCAGAATGTGTTTTGTAAACCTCCACCCACAAGTCTGGTTCATCCTTGGGAGCAATTTCCAAACACCTGAAGGTACCACGTTCATCTGTACAAACAATAGTACACAAGTATAAACACCATGGGACCACGCAGCCGTCATACCGCTCAGGAAAAAGACGCGTTCTGTCTCCTACAGATGAACGTACTTTGGTGCGAAAAGTGCAAATCAATCCCAGAACAACAAAGGATCTTGTGAAGATGCTGGAGGAAACAGGTACAAAAGTATCTATATCCACAGTAAAACGAGTCCTATATCGGCATAACCTGAAAGGCCGCTCAGCAAGGAAGAAGCCACTGCTCCAAAACCGCCATAAAAAAGCCAGACTACAGTTTGCAACTACACATGGGGACAGAAATGGTACTTTTTGGAGAAATGTCCTCTGGTCTAATGAAACAAAAATAGAACTGTTTGGCCATAATGACCATCTTTATGTTTGGAGGAAAAAGCGGGAGGCTTGCAAGCTGAAGAACACCATCCCAATCGTGAAGCACGGGGGTGGCAGCATCATGTTGTGGGGGTACTTTGCTGCAGGAGGGACTGGTACACTTCACAAAATAGATGGCATCATGCGGTACGAAAATTATGTGGATATATTGAAGCAACATCTCAAGACATCAGTCAGGAATTTAAAGCTTGGTCGCAAATGGGTCTTCCAAATGGACAATGACCCCAAGCATACTTCCAAAGTTGTGGCAAAATAGCTGAAGAACATCAAGTCAAGAACATCAAGTCAAGGTATTGAAGTTGACATCACAAAGCCCAGAGCTCAATCCTATAGAAAATATGTGGGCAGAACTGAAAAAGCATGTGCGAGCAAGGAGTCCTACAAACTTGACTCAGTTACACCAGCTCTGTCAGGAGAAATGGGACAAAATTCACCCAACTTAATGTGGGAAGCTTGTGGAAGGCTACCCGAAACATTTGACCCAAGTTAAACAATTTAAAGGCAATGCTAAGAAATACTAATTGAGTGCATGTAAACTTCTGACCCACTGGGAATGTGATGAAAGAAATAAAAGCTGAAATAAATCAATCATTCTCTCTACTATTATTCTGACATTTCACATTCTTAAAATGAAGTGGTGATCCTAACTGACCTAAGACAGGGAATTTTTACTAGGATTAAATGTTCGGAATTGTGAAAAACTGAGTTTAAATGCATTTGACTAAGGTGTATGTCAACTTCCGACCTCAACTGTACATGTAACCTTTGTTCTTAACCGACTTGCCTAGTTAAATAAATTCTTATTTACAATGATGGCCTAACCCCCATACCCTCCCCTAACCCGGACGACACTGGGCCAATTGTGCGCTGCCCTATGGGACTCCCGATCACGGCCCTGGGAACGAACCAGGGTCTGCAGTAACGCCTCTAGCACTGTAATGCAGCGCCTTAGACCGCTGTGCCACTCAGGAGGCCTGATACATCTAATCAAGGGCTTGATGATTAGTTGACAGGTTAAATCAGGTATGCTAGTACTGGAATAAATAAAATACATGGAATTGGCTGAGGGTATGTGAGGAGAAGTTAATTTGCCCTGGAGATAAGTTCATACTAACAACACATGATTTACTCAAAGCTCAGCTGACACCTGGAGCTGTCAATCAAAGCCACATCTGCCCTAGATTGAATCTGTGACACGGATACCAAAAAATAACCAGGACTGAGTAGAATACAAAATCACCAGGAAATTGGGATGGATCAATCATCTTAGGGAAAGAGCTTCCAATTTAGTCTTGGTAATTACAGCTCTTTGTCTGAGTGAGACAGTGAGTGACAAGGAAAAGTGACTGAACTATTTTATTTCACTTGAAAAAGTGAGGATGACAGTGGAATATTCATGTGGAAAACACTCCATGCATACAGATCCATTTTTTTTCATGTGGGCTCATTTTACCCGTCAGCTCTGACCTACTAAGCTGTCAATGTGAGATGGGTATTAGCAGATAGTTGTGGACTCCAGCTAAACTGTTTTACATATGGCGAGATACATTTTATCTTGTTGGAGACGGCCAGAGATCGTGAGGTATATGTTACCTTGGCAGCAAGAGAGCATAGTAGTGTGTAGTATTATGATGTTATACACAATATTACATTCTGAAATGCTTCAAAATAAGTGTCCAGCCACAGGTTATAGGAGACTGGATGAACAATAAGATGTGAGGGGAAGGAGGACACTCACCATTGAAGCTCTTGGGTGGGATGCAGGGAGGAGGGGGCAGTGTAGGGGCCGAAGCCAGGATATAGTCCAGATTCTGGGCAGCCAGGGAGGCCAGACAGTCTACACTGAGCTCTCCTGTACAAAACCGCACCATCGACGGGCTCAGGGATGAGCTCACCTCCAACATGGCTGAGGAAACAAAGAAAGAGAGGAGGGAGAGAGATAGGAGTGCGAGAAATAGAGGCAGAGATATGAGGCAGAGAGAAAGGGGGAGAAAGAAAGAAGGGAGAGAGATGACGGGAGAGAGATGGAGGGATAGAATAGGAATAGAAGAGGGATAGGGAGAGTACAGGGATAGAGGAGGGAGAGAGATAGAAGAGGGAGAGGGATGGGAGAGGTATAGAGGAGGAATAGAAGAGGGAGAGGGATAGAAGAGTTGAGGGATAGAAGACGGAGAGAAGACGGAGAGGGATAGAAGACGGAGAGTAGAGGAGTGAGCCACAGGATATTTCAGAAGGGGACTTTCACTGGGAGAGTGAATACAGAATTGAAAGGTAGTTATCGATTAACTACCTTGTCAAGGGAAGAGACAAATCATAATTACAAGAAAGATAACGCACTGATGCATTATGCATAGAATGTTGACAATAAAAGTGCAACAAAACAAATGAGCAGACAAAACATCACTGTTGACCCACCCAGACAGAATCAACTGACAGAACTCTGAGATGGAATATTGGAACAGACCATCAGAAAAAAATTGTTGGAACGCTTTATAATGATAGTTAGATGTCTGAAATAAGCAGACGTAAGACTGTTGCCAGACAGTTGACCCACCCAGATGTACAGAGACAGAATTCTGAGATGGAATATTGCAACAGGCCATCAGAACATTGGAAATTATCTTTGGAATGCTTGCAAGAAGAAGCCTGCATTGACTGATTTAGGACCAGTTTTGCCTTTTAAATCATAATGAATAAGAGGAGTGACCCGATCCTTGATCAGCACTCGTACTCTGAGACGCTTTGTGAATACAGACCCCAAACCCCACATTTCCCCATCTCTGAATCCCACCTACCACTAGAGGTCGACCGATTAATCGGAATGGCCCATTAATTAGGGCTGATTTCCAGTTTTCATAACAATCGGTTATCGGTATTTTTGGACACCGATTAGCCGATGTTTTTCCTTTCCATTTTTTTTCATTTTTTTACTCCTTTATTTAACTAGGCAAGTCAGTTAAGAACACATTCTTATTTTCAATGATGGCCTAGGAACGGTGGGTTAACTGCCTTGTTCAGGGGCAGAACGACAGATTTTTACCTTGTCAGCTTGGGGATTCAATCTTGCAACCTTACGGTTAACTAGTCCAACGCTCTAACCACCTGCTTTACATTGCACTCCATGAGGAGCCTGCCTGTTATGCGAATGCCGTAAGAAGCCAAGGTAAGTTGCTAGCTAGTATTAAACTTATCTTATAAAAAACAATCAATCAATCATAATCGCAAGTTAACTACACATGGTTGATGATATTACTAGTTTATCTAGCCTGTCCTGCGCTGCATATAATCGATGCGGTGCGCATTCGCGGAAAAGGACTGTCATTGCTCCAACGTGTACCTAACCATAAACAATGTCTTTCTTAAAATCAATACACAAGCATATATTTTTAAACCTGCATATTTAGCTAAAAGAAATCCAGAGTCAGGGTATATGCAACAGTTTGGGCCGCCTGGCTCGTTGCGAACTAATTTGCCAGAATTTTATGTAATTATGACATAACATTGAAGGTTGTGCAATGTAACAGGAATATTTAGACTTAGGGATGCCACCCGTTAGATAAAATACGGAACGGTTCCGTATTTCACTGAAAGAAAAAACTTTTTGTTTTCGAGATGATAGTTTCCGGATTCCACCATATTAAATGACCCAAGGCTCGTATTTCTGTGTGTTTATTATATTATAATTAAGTCTATGATTTGATAGAGCAGTCTGACTGAGCAGTGGTAGGCACCAGCAGGCTCGTAAGCAGTCGCACCACGCTTCGCTCCACAGGTAATATTCCACTTCGCTACATTACAACGGCTTGATTTGTTTGATCTGAGCAATTCTTCTTAGCTAGCTACATAGCCGTCTTTGTATCAAAGATAATTGTGTAGTTTAGAGTAACTGAGTAATTATCGAGGCTAGCTATCTTCGTCCTCCTAACGTAGTCAACACTGCTAGCTGCTAGCTAGCTAGTCATCACTGTTAGCTAGCCAACTTCTACCGACTAACAGTACCGCAGAAACTATTACATTACAATGCAACGACTTGATTAGTGTGGTGTTAGTGTTAGTTAGCCAGCTACATAGTTGTCTGTGCTGTCTCTGTATCTAAGATAATTGTGTAGCTTGAGTTTGAGTATTATCGAGGTGTGCTAGCCAGCCGCGACGCGGCGCCAGACTTACTCAACACACCTAGTCATCATTAACCCACTGCCAGATAGCCATCCGTTACCGACTAGCAGCGCTGTAGTTACTAATACTTCACAACGGAACGATTTGACTAGTGCAGTGTTACCTAGCGAGCTACCTAGTTGTCTTTGTCATAGCTTGATAATTGTTAATTGATAATTGTTAGCTAGCCAGCCATCGAGGTTAGCTAGCCAGCTATTTCCGTCCCCCGCGACGCCATTTTTCCTAACCTAGCCAACTATTACCGACGAGCAGCATTGTTGAAACTAAATACACTACAAGGAACGTCTTGATTAGTGTTATGTTAGCTAGCTACAAAGTTGCTTTGTATCATGACAAGGTGTAGTACTGAAACTACCGAGGTTACCTAGCCAGCTACACGTTCAAAGTCAACAACGCAGCCACTGCTAGCTAGCCTACTCCACCAGCCAGCAGTACTGTATCATTTTAGTCAATAACATTTTTGCAACGTAAGCTTAACTTCCTGAACATTCGAGACGTGTAGTCCACTTGTCACTCCAATCTCATTTGCATTAGCGTAGCCTCTTCTGTAGCTTGTCTACTATGTGTCCGCCTATCCCTGTTCTCTCTCCTCTGCACAGGCCATACAAACGCTCCACACCGCGTGGCCGCTGCCGCTCTAACCTGGTGGTCCCAGCGCGCACGACCCACGTGGAGTTCCAGGTCTCCGGCAGCCTCTGGAACTGCCGGTCTGCGGCCAACAAGGCTGAGTTCATCTCAGCCTATGCTACCCTCCAGTCCCTAGACTTCCTGGCGCTGACGGAAACATGGATCACCACAGATAACACTGCTACTCCTACTGCTCTCTCCTCGTCTGACTACGTGTTCTCGCATACCCCTAGAGTATCGAGCCAGCGGGGTGGTGGCACTGGAATCCTCATCTCTCCCAAGTGGACATTCTCTCTTTCTCCCCTGACCCATCTGTCTATCTCCTCATTTGAATTCCATGCTGTCACAGTTACCAGCCCTTTCAAGCTTAACATCCTTATCATTTATCGCCCTCCAGGTTCCCTTGGAGAGTTCATCAATGAGCTTGACGCCTTGATAAGTTCCTTTCCTGAGGATGGCTCACCTCTCACAGTTCTGGGTGACTTTAACCTCCCCACGTCTACCTTCGACTCATTCCTCTCTGCCTCCTTCTTTCCACTCCTCTCCTCTTTCGACCTCACCCTCTCACCTTCCCCCCCTACTCACAAGGCAGGCAATACGCTTGACCTCATCTTTACTAGATGCTGTTCTTCCACTAATCTCATTGCAACTCCCCTCCAAGTCTCCGACCACTACCTTGTATCCTTTTCCCTCTCGCTCTCATCCAACACTTCTCACTCTCCCCCTACTCGGATGGTATTGCGCCGTCCCAACCTTCGCTCTCTCTCTCCCGCTACTCTCTCCTCTTCCATCCTATCATCTCTTCCCTCTGCTCAAACCTTCTCCAACCTATCTCCCGATTCTGCCTCCTCAACCCTCCTCTCCTCCCTCTCTGCATCCTTTGATTTCCTCTGTCCCCTATCCTCCAGGCCGGCTCGGTCCTCCCCTCCTGCTCCGTGGCTCGACGACTCACTGCGAGCTCACAGAACAGGGCTCCGGGCAGCCGAGCGGAAATGGAGGAAAACTCGCCTCCCTGCGGACCTGGCATCCTTTCACTCCCTCCTCTCTACATTTTCCTCTTCTGTCTCTGCTGCTAAAGCCACCTTCTACCACTCTAAACTCCAAGCATCTGCCTCTAACCCTAGGAAGCTCTTTGCTACCTTCTCCTCCCTCCTTAATCCTCCTCCCCCTCCCCCCCCCCTCCTCCCTCTCTGCGGATGACTTCGTCAACCATTTTGAAAAGAAGGTTGACGACATCCGATCCTCGTTTGCTAAGTCAAACGACACTGCTGGTCCTGCTCACACTGCCCTACCCTGTGCTTTGACCTCTTTCTCCCCTCTCTCTCCAGATGAACTCTCGCGTCTTGTGACGGCCGGCCGCCCAACAACCTGCCCACTTGACCCTATCCCCTCCTCTCTTCTCCAGACCATTTCCGGAGACCTTCTCCCCTACCTCACCTCGCTCATCAACGCATCCTTGACCGCTGGCTACGTCCCTTCCGTCTTCAAGAGAGCGAGAGTTGCACCCCTTCTGAAAAAACCTACACTCGATCCCTCCGATGTCAACAACTACAGGCCAGTATCCCTTCTTTCCTTTCTCTCCAAAACTCTTGAACGCGCCGTGCTTGGCCAGCTCTCTTGCTATCTCTCTCAGAATGACCTTCTTGATCCTAATCAGTCAGGTTTCAAGACTGGGCATTCAACTGAGACTGCTCTTCTCTGTGTCACGGAGGCTCTCCGCACTGCTAAAGCTAACTCTCTCTCCTCTGCTCTCATCCTTCTAGACCTATCTGCTGCCTTTGATACCGTGAACCATCAGATCCTCCTCTCCACCCTCTCCGAGCTGGGCATCTCCGGCACCGCGCACGCTTGGATTGCGTCCTACCTGACAGGTCGCTCCTACCAGGTGGCGTGGCGAGAATCTGTCTCCGCACCACGTGCTCTCACCACTGGTGTCCCCCAGGGCTCTGTTCTTGGCCCACTCCTATTCTCGCTATACACCAAGTCACTTGGCTCTGTCATATCCTCACATGGTCTCTCATATCATTGCTATGCAGACGACACACAATTAATCTTCTCCTTTCCCCCTTCTGACAACCAGGTGGCGAATCGCATCTCTGCATGTCTGGCAGACATATCAGTGTGGATGACGGATCACCACCTCAAGCTGAACCTCGGCAAGACGGAGCTGCTCTTCCTCCCGGGGAAGGACTGCCCGTTCCATGATCTCGCCATCACGGTTGACAACTCCCTTGTGTCCTCCTCCCAGAGTGCTAAGAGCCTTGGCGTGACCCTGGACAACACCCTGTCGTTCTCCACCAACATCAAGGCGGTGACCCGATCCTGTAGGTTCATGCTCTACAACATTCGCAGAGTACGACCCTGCCTCACACAGGAAGCGGCGCAGGTCCTAATCCAGGCACTTGTCATCTCCCGTCTGGATTACTGCAACTCGCTGTTGGCTGGGCTCCCTGCCTGTGCCATTAAACCCCTACAACTCATCCAGAACGCCGCAGCCCGTCTGGTGTTCAACCTTCCCAAGTTCTCTCACGTCACCCCGCTCCTCCGCTCTCTCCACTGGCTTCCAGTCGAAGCTCGCATCCGCTACAAGACCATGGTGCTTGCCTACGGAGCTGTGAGGGGAACGGCACCTCCGTACCTTCAGGCTCTGATCAGGCCCTACACCCAAACAAGGGCACTCCGTTCATCCACCTCTGGCCTGCTCGCCTCCCTACCTCTGAGGAAGCACAGTTCCCGCTCAGCCCAGTCAAAACTGTTCGCTGCTCTGGCACCCCAATGGTGGAACAAGCTCCCTCACGACGCCAGGACAGCGGAGTCAATCACCACCTTCCGGAGACACCTGAAACCCCACCTCTTCAAGGAATACCTGGGATAGGATAAAGTAATCCTTCTAACCCCCCCCTTAAAAGATTTAGATGCACTATTGTAAAGTGGTTGTTCCACTGGATATTATAGGTGAATGCACCAATTTGTAAGTCGCTCTGGATAAGAGCGTCTGCTAAATGACTAAAATGTAAATGTAAAATGTAAGCATTCATTCAAACAGCACTTTCGTGCGTTTTGCCAGCAGCTCTTCGCAATGCTTCAAGCATTGCGCTGTTTATGACTTCAAGCCTGTCAACTCCCAAGATTAGGCTGGTGTAACCGATGTGAAATGGCTAGCTAGTTAGCCGGGTGCGCACTAATAGCATTTCAAACGTCACTCGCTCTGAGACTTGGAGTAGTTGTTCCCCTTGCTCTGCATGGGTAACGCTGCTTCGAGGGTGGCTGTTGTCGATGTGTTCCTGGTTCGAGCCCAGGTAGGAGCGAGGAGAGGGACGGAAGCTATACTGTTACACTGGCAATACTAAAGTTCCTATAATAACATCCAATAGTCAAAGGTATATGAAATACAAATCGTATAGAGAGAAATAGCCCTATAATTCCTATAACCTAAAACATCTTACCTGGGAATATTGAAGACTCATGTTAAAAGGAACCACCAGCTTTCATATGTTCTCATGTTCTGAGCAAGGCACTTAAACGTTAGCTTTCTTACATGGCACATATTGCACTTTTTTCTCCAACACTTTGTTTTTGCATTATTTAAACCAAATTGAACATGTTTCATTATTTATTTGAGGCTAAATTGATTTTATTGATGTATTATATTAAGTTAAAATAAGTGTTCATTCAGTATTGTTGTAATTGTCATTATTACAAATAAAAAAATAAAAAATGTTTTTTGGTCCTCCAATAAATCGGTATCGGCGTTGAAAAATCATAGTCGGTCGACCTCTACCTACCACCAGCCAGCTCGGCTCCGAACACGATCCCTCTGGACGCAGACACTCCAACACAGTGCAGGAGAGCGTCCCTCTGCAGGTTGAAGTTGATGAGTGCTGCCTCCACCCCCACCTTGGCCAGGCCCAGCCAGAGGGCCACCTGCAAGGGCCGGCTCTCCATGAAGAGGGCCACCACATCCCCCGGGGCCCAGCCCTGGGCCAGAGCCCATTGGGCCACAGCGTTAGACAGAAGGTCCAGCTGGGTGAAGGTCCACGTCTCTCCTGTGGCATCGTAGATGAGGGCGGGTTTATTTGGGTGCTGCTTCACTGTCTGGGCAAAGATGGAGGGGATATTGGAGTTGCGTCGTAGGTGGTGCCACAAGGCTATCTTGACTCGTAACAACACATAAAGGCCACTGGAAGGAGTACAGAGAGGGAGATTAGGGAGAGAATGTTACTATTTTACCATTACCTATAGTGATGATGACTAACTAGTAAAAGTTACATTTCCTGAAGAAAATGTGTGTGCCTGCTTCAGCAGTCTAAATGTGTTTATTTTTTATGGTAGTAGAAGTTGACGCAAGCACACTACATATTCTTAACAAATTAAAGGCACTCACTTTAGGTCTCTTTTGGCAGTACGGACTACGATGTAGAGGTACTTCCAACCACCTGTGCCCAGAAAGACCCCGAAGCCTGCTGCTAAGCTCCAGGACCAGGGGACCCCGAAGAGACGCAGCAGACCCAGCGATCCCAGAGACAAAGAGGCACTCGCTGCATTGCGCATCCTAGCAGTGGAGGAGAGGAGTTTCAAAGGGTTATAAGGATAGAGGGTGTGCAACACGTGGCAGTGGAGGACAGAGAGCTAAGAGTGCTTTAGGACCAGTCTCTCTTATTAAAATGACTAACTTGACTGTAAATGAATACCTAACTTGACTAATTTCAACAGTGAAAATGTAAATATGTGTAATGAATTAAAATTAAATGCGAGGTAGCCTCGACCTGATAGGATTACATACTGTATAGTTGGTGTTTGAACCGTGATTTATTTGTTTTAGGCAGGCTAGTTCAAGTGCACCGTGCAAATCATATAATACAGCGTTGCCTACAGAGCGTAGGCCTAGTCTCTTACCTAAGATCATACACGATCCGACGACGAACTATTTGAGAGCGATGTCCCTAACCTTTAACCTAGTAACCGAGTATTCTACAATACGTTCAATAGCGCTTTAGCCACTACCAAGCTTGTACACAAATTAGAATCGCCACCACACGCTGTTGAGTTCGTTGCAAGGATAACATTTATCATTTGAAATATTGCTACATTAATACGTATCTAAATGTTACAACAGTTTGACAGTTTAACTGTCACCGCACCAAATTGCTATCAGAACAACGCCTGTCATGTAACAATGCATCAAATACATAGCCTACGCGCTCTAAAGAATTCCGAAACAGATTCACTAAATGATGGAATGACTAGACAGTTAATGGATACTTATCTATTTGCAGTAGCCGAAATATAAGAAGCCCAGTACTATGTACTCCATATTGAATGTTATTGCATTGCGACGATCACCAACAGCACCGCCCTAATAGTATCGTCCTTTCTCTGTGAACTCAGCCATTTGCTCCTCATCGAATTACCGACTCAATCCCATTGGCCGATGTTATGATGACGAAGGGGAATCCGCCTCTTGACCCGCCCGTTTCAGGTTCACTTCATCCAGTTGACCAATGACTGCAAGTGTTGCTACATATTGAGAATATTAAATCACATTCAGACAAATACTGTGTACTGTATACAGATATCCTATTGAAACGATATATGTGTGTGATGCAAAAAGCCCTGCTCTATTCTCTACTTTGTCATACAGAGGCTCTCAGGTAGGTTATACTTTCGTTATGAGTCAAATAGTTTTGACCTCTACAGTAGCCTAATTCGTTCTACAAATGTTGAAATGAAACTTTATGAAGGAGCAGCTATTTATTTTGAATCACAATGAAGCAATTCCATGCAGCCATTTAAAGTAAACATAAACATTACAGTCTGGTGGGTTACAACAAAGACGATCTATTATATTGACAAGATAGTCAAGTGGCCGCTCTAACAATGGAAATACATGTCCTCAAAGATGGAAAGCAGGTGCGGGAGGCGAGATCAGGTGGGACCATTCTAGCCAATGAGAGGGCAGAAAAAGCGTATGAACAACAGGCATAACTCTGATATAAAGTACTTTTTTTCAAAGTTGCCGAAATACCACGTGTAACAACCTAACCATTACAAAACGTATATTCGATCAAATAAGCCTCACGTAGCAAATTAGCAATTACATTTTTTTGTTGACCAAATTTGACACTCATTGGCCATTCAAAAATTCCTCACTTCGTGGTCTTATTTTCATGGAAAGATTTTGGGCGGAGTAAATCCTGTCGCTTCGCCTCTTCACTGTTTAGAAGCATTTCAACACAAATACAGTAGTACAAATTAGAGACTGATACGCTTGCAGGTGTTTACAGGTCACCAAACTAAGTGAAACATCTCTATGTGTTTATGAGTTGACTATCCCATGATTGCCAACTGCTCTTCTGCTATGAGTATATGTCCACATTCTTGTACTGTAGGCCTATGCATCGATGTGCAGCATCTCAAACCTGTTTCACTTGGTGTTTTAAGTTCTCTCTTCACTCAGTTCATCACAGAGAGCGTATCCACAAATGGGAATATCTATACACACGTTCATGGGTCAGTGTAGTCCAATTCCCTGTCTGCGTGAGGCTGTAGTGCAGGAGCTGCTCTGTGTCGGGGTGGACCTGGAGTCTGGCTGGAGGATGCGGAAGACCCTGCGCAGCACAGCCCGTCTGAGCAGGATGTAGACCCAGGGGTCCAGGATCTGGTTCCAGGTGGCCATGCGGAGGCCCAACAAAACCAGCCTCTCTGACTGATGTACCGTGTGGCTGGAGCCTCGCCCGCCGCGGCAGAACTGACCCACCAGCAGAGAGATGGAGATCTGGTGATGGTGGACAGAAAAGCCACTATGTTAGGGACATAAAAGACACTGTGGGTCACTGAAAGGCACACTGTATATGAGACAGGCCTGAATCAATGAGGTGAATATGTTGTAATCTACTATTAATTTTAGAAACACTTGTGTGTCTGTGTTTAAACAAGCAAAAGCCTTGTCTACGATAAGCAGGCTACCAATGTTAAACCAGCTACAGTATAAACAAGGTCAAATGTTAGTGGAGGCTCTAGCTACTCACTAGAAACGGGCTCCAGCACACACAGGACACCATCGTGATCATTGTCAACTGGGCCATCATCTCTACATCCAGCGAGCGTAGGGGAGAGGAGGAGGTTCTTCCATATCGTCCAGGTGCTGCTGTAGTGTTTGTCCTGATGCCCTGGGAGCTGAGCCTGGCCTGCAGCAGTGCCAGCCCGCTCAGGGTGTTACAAATCAGGGAGAGGCTGAGCGCCGTGAGCCCCAGGCCGGAGAAGGTGAGGGCCAGGCTGGCGTCAGCCATGGAGAGCGGCCCGTGGACTGTCAGAAAGCACCAGGTACCAGGGAATTGGGTTGTGTAACTACCCACATCCACCAGGGGGAGCCCGGCCAGCAGCAGGGCCAAGGAGGACAGCAGGAGGACAACCAGACGCATGTGGGCCACCGTGATCAGGGCAGAGTGGAGGAGGGGCTGGGTAATGCCCATACAACGCTCCACGGCCATGGCACTGCCCAGTAATAGAGGGCACAGGCCGAAGAACACCAAGCTGGCACCGAACAGTTGGCAGAACATCCCGGCAGGCTCGGTGGTGTCACGCATTCCTGCAGCCACCCTGTGCCTCCGACTTCGACCCAGGTGCAGATGGAGGGCAAAGGCACCAGGGATCAAATTACCAGCCAGGTCGGTTAGCAGAAGAGCCCCCACTAACAGCAGGAACGGAGCTTTGGCCCGTTGTCTGAAGCGTACATAGGACTTGGCCAGGATGCCCAGGGCGCTTAGGTTGGAGAGGCCACCCAGGGTCATGGTGAAACAGGACAATCCAAAGGAAGGAGGGTTGATGGGGGGTGGCAGTGTGGTGGCATTCAGGGTCTGGATGGATGGACAGGGGCAGGAGGAGAAGTTGAGCTCTGGGAGGTGGTAGAGGACAGAGGGAGAGGAGAGGGCAGAGACTGTAGCCATGATGTCATAGAGGAGCAAGGAGTATTCAGCTTCAATGCCATCTGCAAAGAATGAGAGATATTAAGTTGAAGATTGGTTCAAACGTTTGTAAGCAAACAGTACTTGCTTATTAGATCTATGTAATCCAGCCTGGTCTCATAGACTAGACGTAACATAGTACATGTAAATCCAGGGCACACAAATTTGTATCATATGTTACGTTTGGTATGGGTACATAAGACAGATGATTACTTAAGTTGGGGTGGATGAGTGCGTGTATAACGCAAATGTCTAGCAACCCAAAGGTTGCGAGTTTGAATCTCATCACGGACAACTTTAGCATTTTAGCTAATTAGTAACTTTTCAACTACTTACTACTTTTTACCTACTTTGCAACTACTTAGCATGTTAGCTAACCATGCCCCTAACCATAGTCCTTTTAGCTAACCCTTCCCCTAACCCTTACCTTAACCCTTTAACCTAACTCCTAAACTTAACCCTACCCCTAACCCCTAACCTAGCTAACGTTAGCCACCTAGCTAGAATTCATAACATATCATACTTTTAGCAAAGTCATAACATATTGTATGTTTTTGCACATTTGTAACATTCTCCCTTTTGCAAATTTGTGACATAATACGAATTGTAATTCGTAACATATCATACGAAATGGGTGATGGACATCAACAAATTAATACTACCATATGAAACTTAACTTACTAAATGGAGTGTCATGGATTTACGTGCAGAATTATATGAAATGCTCTGAGACCAGATTGTGTAATCAGTTGTAATGGGACAGGGATGAGTACTGTCGTGACTTTAATAGAGACAATTTGAGAATCTGAGAGTCATACTTACATAAGGCCATTGAACAGTTAAAAATAAATTATGTTGAATTGTCAAAATGAAATGTCTCTCCGAAGGGAAATTAATTTTCTGCATGACTACAACTTAGTACTAATTTAATTTAACAAAACTCCTAGATATCTCAAGTGCACCTGTGTGATTACAAGCATTGTATGCTTCACTTTGAGGAGGCACATTGAGTGATTATAATAGTGACAGGTGGTCTGTGTAGGACTCTTGAGGATTTTGCATTACAACAGACCCTGATTGCACTGAAAAGACTGTAATGAGACTAATGGGAACTTGCCTGGCTCTTTCTTTGCCTCTGTGCCCTTTCAGGAACCATATCCAAACACTTACAGTGCCTTCAGAAAGTACTCAGACCCCTTGACTTTTTCCACAATTTGTTACGTTACAGCCTTATTCTAAAATTGATTACATTTTCCCCATCTTTTTTGTACACACAATACCCCAAAATGACAAAGCAAGAACAGGTTTTTTGAATTTTTTGCTAATTTATTATAAATAAAAAATGGACATATCATATTTACATAAGAATTCAAACCCTTTACTCAGTACTTTGTTGAAGCACTTTTGGCAGCGATTACAGCTTCAAGTCTTCTTGGGTATGACGCTACAAGCTTGGCACACCTGTATTTTGAGAGTTTCTCTCATTCTTTTCTGCAGATGCTCTCAAGCTCTGTCAGTTTGGATGGGGAACATCGCTGCACAGTTATTTTCCAGAGATGTTTGATTGGGTTCAAGTCCGGGCTCTGGCTAGAGACTTGTCCCGAAGCCCCTCTCTCCCGATTGCTCAGTTTGTCCAGCTGGCCAGCTCTAGGAAGAGTCTTGGTGGTTCCAAACTTCTTCCATTTAAGAATGATGGAGGCCACTGTCTTCTTGGGGACCTTCAATGCGGCAGGCGTTTTTTGGTATACATCCCCAGATCTGTGCCTCGACACAATCCTGTCTCAGAGCTCTACGGACAGTTCCTTCAACCTCGTGGCTTGGTTTTTGCTCTAACATGCACTGTCAACTGTGGGACCTTATATAGACAGGTGTGTGCCTTTCCAAATAATGTACAATCAATTGAATTTACCACAGGTGGACTACAGAGTCCTGGACTTTCTGACGGGCCGCCCCCAGGTGGTGAAGGTAGGAAACAACATCTCCACTTCGCTGACCCTCAACACTGGGGCCTCACAAGGGTGCGTGCTCAGCCCCCTCTTGTACTCCCTGTTCACCCACGACTGCATGGCCATGCACACCTCCAAGTCAATCATCACGTTTGCAGATGACACAAAGGTAGTGGGCTTGATTACCAACAACGATGAGACAGCCTACAGGGAGGAGGTGAGGGCACTCGGAGGGTGGTGTCAGGAAAACAACCTCTCACTCAACGTCAACAAAACAAAGAAGATGATCATGGACTTCAGGAAACAGCAGAGGGTGCACCACACTATCCACATCGAAGGGACAGCAGTGGAGAAGGTGTAAAGTTTTAAGTTCCTCGGCGTACACATCAATGACACACTGAAAATGTCCACCCACACAGACAGTGTGGTGAAGAAGGCACAACTGCGCCTCTTCAACCTCAGGAGGCTGAAGAAATTTGGCTTGTCACCCAAAACCCTGACAAACTTTTACAGATGCACAATCAAGAGCATCCTGTCGGGCTGTATCTCAGCCTGGTATGGCAACTGCACCGCCCTCAACCGCAAGGCTCTCCAGAGGGTGGTGCGGTCTGCACAACGCATCACCAGGGGCAAACTATCTGCCCTCCATGACACCTACAGCACCTGATGTTACAGAAAGGCCAAAAGATCATCATGGACATCAACCACCCGAGCCACTGCTTGTTCACACCGCTACCATCCAGAAGGCGAGGTCAGTACAGGTGCATCAAAGCTGAGACGAGAGACTGTAAAACAACTTCTATCTCAAGGCTATGAGACTGCTAAACAGCAATCACTTACTCAGAGAGGCTGCTGTCTACATTGAGACTCAATCACTGGCCACTTTAATAAATGGATCACTAGTCACTTTATACAATGCCACTTAACCTGTTAGGGCTAGGAGGCAGTATTGACACGGCTGGATAAAAAACGTCACATGCTAATGTAAAAAGCTGTTTTTTGATATAAATATGAACTTGATTGAACAAAACATGCATGTATTGTATAACATAATGTCCTAGGGTTGTCATCTGATGAAGATCATCAAAGGTTAGTGCTGCATTTAGCTGTCTTCTGGGTTTTTGTGACATTATATGCTAGCTTGAAAAATGGGTGTCTGATTATTTCTGGCTTGGTACTCTGCTGACATAATCTAATGTTTTGCTTTCGTTGTAAAGCCTTTTTGAAATCGGACAGTGTGGTTAGATTAACGAGAGTCTTGTCTTTAAATAGCTGTAAAATAGTCATATGTTTGAGAAATTGAAGTAATAGGATTTTTACGGTATTTGAAAATCGCATCACTGGACTAGACTGGCGGTTGCGTAATGGGACGAATTCGTCCCGCCTAGCCCAGAGAGGTTAATAATGCCACTTTAATAATGTTTAAATATCTTACATTACTCATATCACATGTATATACTGTATTTTATACCATCTTTTGCACCTTGCCTATGCCTCTCGGCCATTGCTCATCCATATACTTACATGTACATATTCTCATTCACCCCTTTTAGATTTGTGTGTATTAGGTAGTTGTTGGGGAATTGTTAGATTACTTGTTAGATATTACTGCACTGTCGGAACTAGAAGCACAAGCATTTCGCTACACTCACATTAACATCTGTTAACCATGTGTATGTGACAAATAACATTTGATTTGATTTGAATGCACTATGTATGCATGGTTACACACACCAGGCATGCACGCACACACATCAAACCCGATAACTTCAAGCCTGCCCTCAAATCTCTGCCTTAGTGTCACTCTGCACTCTCCAGGCATACATATCCCTTTTTCCAAGGTCCTCCAAGAGCACAGCTTCTGTATTTGTCGTGACAGAAATGACACATAACAAGACCCATGGGGCACCCTGGGAGCAGATAGCCGTGTGAATGGGCGATGATTACTCATCATCACAGAACTGAGTACTAGTTACGTGGTTTGGCTGATAAAAAAGAAAGACAGAAAGTCGCACACTCTAAATACTGTATGCTCCCAACAATTGAATGGGTAAACCTAATAACCAAGGATGATTTTTTGGGGCAGATTTTTGTGACAGCTGCTTTTGCTGAATAGTTACAGGCCAACAGATTGGTTTGTGGAGGTTGTTTTCAGTCCTTGCTTTGTGTATGCTTAGTCCTTGAGTAATGGTAGTCTTTTCCTGCACAACCTAGTCTCTTGCAGGGAGCATCGGGTCACATTAATTAATTGATAGACAAGTTAGAGAGATTGTTTCCGTTTAATATTATTTCACAATTGTGTTAATACACATACCTTTGAAGCACAATGTTGCATTTTTGCAACGTTTCCAGAAAATTGTTCTACAAACTTAAATACATTATTTTCATTATCAGAGGCCTATTAAAAGTATTTCTGAAGGGCAATATTTTGCATATATTTTTATTTTATTTGGATATATGCTTGGGTCTCAACGGGTTAAAGAAAGAGAGTGAAAAACAGATTGCTTACAGGGCACTTCTGAGCAGCTCAGAACAGAAAATATATGCAGGGTTATTGCTCTGTGCCCGTAGTCAACACTTGAATGAGAAAATTACTGATCTCATCACTGAACATGGCCAGCACTCAAGTCTTCATTCATTTCCTCTACAGTCTGCTAGTATAGCTGCCCAATCCACTTCAGCCATGCTAGCCTGACAGAGGATAATGATGTTTCACACTCATGAGCCAGCTCTTTTCAAACAGCAAATTACAACCATCCATCCTTACCTTTCCTTCCTTCTGCTGGGGTAAAATTACACCTGGCACAATACAGCAAAATGACATCTCCAGGTGGGCATGGGAATAATCAGTAGCTTTGTAAACTTGCTGGATAGCTTTTTTTCACTGTACTCCTTTATCCTTCTTTCTATCTGCTGCAGTTTTTTGCACCCTCTCTGTCACTCCCCTCCCCCCTTCTTTAAGAGGCTTCCTTGCCAATGAAGGTATATTCATGGAGGAACCAAGGCGAATATAAAGCTGCACATTTCAACTTGAGAGAGTAAGTAAAACTGACAAAGAACCTCCCTGATTATAAGACCACAGGTTTCATGTTAGTAGAGGCAGGGCAGTGACAATGACCTAAGACGAGCCATTAGTCGTCATGTCATCTGAAGTGAATACATTACGTTTCCCCTTGATTCTCCTTACTGCGTTGTGCTCCTGTTTGAATCACAGAACACAAGTGCTCCCTATCAAAACTAACTGCAGATGCAACCATGCTATAACAACTGCAAACACATCTCCTCCCCTCACAAACTTGAGAAGAGCTATACAAGCTAAAATACATATGAAACAGGTGTGGGTTCAAATATTATTTAGGGTATTTCACTTACTTTCAAAGACATTTTGAAGTAACTATTTTGATAGTTTTTACTTGAAAATATAAGTAGTTGAATATTGGAATGTACACTGCTCAAAAAAATAAAGGGAACACTTAAACAACCCAATGTAACTCCAAGTCAATCACACTTCTGTGAAATCAAACTGTCCACTTAGGAAGCAACACTGATTGACAATACATTTCACATGCTGTTGTGCAAATGGAATAGACAACAGGTGGAAATTATAGGCAATTAGCAAGACACCCCCAATAAAGGAGTGGTTCTGCAGGTGGGGACCACAGACCACTTCTCAGTTCCTATGCTTCCTGGCTGATGTTTTGGTCACTTTTGAATGCTGGCGGTGCTTTCCCTCTAGTGGTAGCATGAGACGTAGTCTACAACCCACACAAGTGGCTCAGGTAGTGCAGCTCATCCAGGATGGCACATCAATGCGAGCTGTGGCAAGAAGGTTTGCTGTGTCTGTCAGTGTAGTGTCCAGAGCATGGAGGCGCTACCAGGAGACAGGCCAGTACATCAGGAGACGTGGAGGAGGCCGTAGGAGGGCAACAACCCAGCAGCAGGACCGCTACCTCCGCCTTTGTGCAAGGAGGAGCAGGAGAAGCACTGCCAGAGCCCTGCAAAATGACCTCCAGCAGGCCACAAATGTGCATGTGTCTGCTCAAACGGTCAGAAACAGACACCATGAGGGTGGTATGAGGGCCCGACGTCCACAGGTGGGGGTTGTGCTTACAGCCCAACACCGTGCAGGACGTTTGGCATTTGCCAGAGAACACCAAGATTGGCAAATTCGCCACTGGCGCCCTGTGCTCTTCACAGATGAAAGCAGGTTCACACTGAGCACGTGACAGACGTGACAGAGTCTGGAGACGCCGTGGAGAACGTTCTGCTGCCTGCAACATCCTCCAGCATGACCGGTTTGGCGGTGGGTCAGTCATGGTGTGGGGTGGCATTTCTTTGGGGGGCCGCACAGCCCTCCATGTGCTCGCCAGAGGTAGCCTGACTGCCATTAGGTACCGAGATGAGATCCTCAGACCCCTTGTGAGACCATATGCTGGTGCGGTTGGCCCTGGGTTCCTCCTAATGCAAGACAATGCTAGACCTCATGTGGCTGGAGTGTGTCAGCAGTTCCTGCAAGAGGAAGGCATTGATGCTATGGACTGGCCCGCCCGTTCCCCAGACCTGAATCCAATTGAGCACATCTGGGACATCATGTCTCGCTCCATCCACCAACGCCACGTTGCACCACAGACTGTCCAGGAGTTGGCGGATGCTTTAGTCCAGGTCTGGGAGGAGATCCCTCAGGAGACCATCCATCACCTCATCAGGAGCATGCCCAGGCGTTGTAGGGAGGTCATACAGGCACGTGGAGGCCACACACACTACTGAGCCTCATTTTGACTTGTTTTAAGGATATTACATCAAAGTTGGATCAGCCTGTAGTGTGGTTTTCCACTTTAATTTTGAGTGTGACTCCAAATCCAGACCTCCTTGGGTTGATAAATTGGATTTCCATTGATTATTTTTGTGTGATTTTGTTGTCAGCACATTCAACTATGTAAAGAAAAAAGTATTTAATAAGATTATTTCTTTCATTCAGATCTAGGATGTGTTGTTTAAGTGTTCCCTTTATTTTTTTGAGCAGTATATTTAGAAATACACTATCTAATTAACATAATACAATAATCCACATAAAAATCCTTACATTTAAAGTAGAGATATCTGTTATTTTGCATGTCTCAATCCACCACATCCGCCAATGTTGTCCTTCCGCATCTGCAGTGGAAAGTGGCAGAGCTACAGCGCTGTTTGTCAGACCAGGAGACATCCCTAAAAGGGGTCTTCTCACGAAACCGTCTGTAGCTTCTGAACCGTTTGGGCTACAAACTAATATGACTTCACTGTGGAAAGAGGAGACTCTTCCATACAAATTCATAGAAGTATGGAGGTAGTTTTGTGCCAACAAAAATAAGGGATTAAATATGTGTCCAAAAAAACAGATATCTCCTAGATATAAGACAGACACTTCAAAACTGTATTTCTTATGATTTATCTTTTTACTCTCTTTTCTTTCATTTTTGAATGTGTTATTCAATGCGTTTCTATGAGCTATAGTAGTAAAGGCCAAATTCAATTATTTATCAAATCATTTTTTATATATATTTTGTATATACTTTCTACAATTCTAAATCAAATAGCTAAATGATCCATAGTATGACCATCTTAAAACAATTCCATATGTTAGCTTAGTAACCCCCCCCCCCCCCCACCCCTATTTTGATTGATGAGATGACATAGTCAAGTTAGAACCTAATTGTGGCATAGCTAATTAAAATAACTGAACCAATGTAAGTAATTGAACCAATGTTTTGAATATTTTATTAAGCAATTGCATGCCTAGTGCCAACATGATTATTCCTGAGTTAATCACACTTACCTTACACAATCAGTCGGGCATGGTTCTTCATATGAAAGTCACTTTGTGGAATGATACAGAATGCAGGATTGATGGATGAGGTGCGAAGGTCTTACCCATCCGATACCCAAATCAGCCTCTCTTGTCTGCAGCTGTGCCAGCATGAGTCTGTCAAACTCAATTCTGCAGGCAGATGAGCACCATCTCTTCTCTCATTACCATAGTCCAGTCACTGAGACACTCATTGTGACACTCATTTCCTCTCTTTCTCTCTGAGTCTAGATCTCCTCTCGCTCTCCACTCTCTCTCCCCCTTCCCAACCCCCTCTCTCTGACTCTTCTGTCACTTTTATCTGATCTTCGCCTGCAGGACTTGCATAATCTTCTCTCTTAGCCCCTCTCTGGGTGTCTGAGCCCTCCTACTGTCCATCTAATTATAATTCTCACATATTTTCTCATGTTTTCTCTTTATCACAGACATCATCACCAGGATGTTCTGCCTAATAAAGTCTCTGGTCTGTCTGTGATAACGATTATAAGTACCAGCTGGGCTGCAGGGGGTCAGATGTGTGGCTGTGTGGTCCTGTCACCTTTTTGCCTCCACTAATAATTCTAATTGGTTTCAGTATAAAAAGGTTGTCAAGTAACATATTAGATACATTTTTCATTCCAGTCTCTTATTAGCCGCTTAGGCAATTTTCTAAGATATAATACCATTTAGGGAAGAATACAGAGTTGTTTTAATGGTAATATTTTTGTTGTTTCACAGTAGTACTTTGTGAGGAGAAAAGTTCAAAGCTAAAAGAGCTTCTTCATGGAAAATTTGATTGGTAGATATTAGATAATTGGTAGACAATTACATTTCAAAAGGAACTGTAGAGCACCCATATTTAAACGTTTTCATAAAGTATAAAGTATCAGATAAAACAATTTGCAAACATTCAAAACCATCTTCAGACCATTTACTAGACAGGACAGATTTATTTTTATTTATTTTTCAACGTAAAATCTAAAAAGGTTTTGTTAATTTCTTTACAGGTCTGGTAGGTAACACAAAGATAAGGCAAGGTACCAACACCATAGGCAAGGTACCAACACCACTGTTCAACACCATAGTACACTCAAAGCTCATCACTAAGCTAAAGATCCTGGGACTAAACACCTCCCTCTACAACTGGATCCTGGACTTCCTGACGGGCAGCCCCCAGGTGGTGAGGGTAGGTAGCAACACATCTGCCACGCTGATCCTCAACACTGGAGCCCCCCAAGGGTGCGTGCTCAGTCCCCTCCTGTACACCCTGTTCACCCACGATTGCATGGCCAGGCACGACTCCAACACCATCAGGAAGTTTGCAGACAACACAACAGTGGTAGGCCTGATAACCGACAACGACGAGACAGCCTATAGGGAGGAGGTCAGAGACCTGGCCGGGTGGTGCCAGAATAACAACCTATCCCTCAACGTAACCAAGACTAAGGAGATGATTGTGGACTACAGGAAAAGGAGGACCGAGTATGCCCCCATTCTCATCGACGAGGCTGTAGTGGATCAGGTTGAGAGCTTCAAGTTCCTCAGTGTCCACATCACCAACAAACTTGAATGGTCCAAACACACCAAGACAGCCGTGAAGAGGGCACGACAAAGCCTATTCCCCCTCAGGAAACTAAAAAGATTTGGGATTGGTCCTGAGATCCTCAAAAGGTTCTACAGCTGCAACATCGAGAGCATCCTGACGGGTTGCATCACTGCCTGGTACGGCAATTGCTCGGCCTCCTACCGCAAGGCACTACAGAGTGTAGTGCGTATGGCCCAGTACATCACCAGGGCTAAGCTGCCTGCCATCCAGGACCTCTACACCAGGCGGTGTCAGAGGAAGGCCCTAAAAATTGTCAAAGACCCCAGCCATATCCCTTTGGTCTCCTTTCCAGAGTTTTAACAGAGCCCTGCTTAGATTTTATATTTGTCACTGACTACCACCAATGTGCTATCATGAGAATGATTATTGAGAGATCTCTTAATAACTAAATAGATTCACTGTTGCTATTAAAGTCATTCAAAGGGTAGGTTTAACAGAGCAAATTAAATGTAACCATACTTCATAAAGCATAATCATCAATGATACTATTTAGGCCTATAGCATTTGTGAAGTCATCAACAACTATTGTTTGAATTCAAACCAGGTTTCAACTAAAACTAGACAATACATATAGGCGTAGGGTTTCAAGCATTGGTTGATTTCAAATTGAATCTACGAGTTAATATTTAACATTTTGGATACATGTCTTCATCTCAACCAAAAATCTAATGTAGCCCTTTTCCTGCAGCCAAATGACCAAATCACCCTCTAGTGGCCTCATGGGTGGAATGTTATTGATATTTTATTAAACATAAACCATTTTTAAAGTCCGAAAATCTGGTGTTTCTTTCTCAAACCGTTTTGTTATATTTCAGTCTTCTGTGATGTACAGTTGAAGTCGGAAGTTTACATACACTTAGGTTGGAGTCATTAAAACTTGTTTTTCAATCACTCCACAAATTTCTTGTTAACAAACGATATTTTTGGCAAGTCGGTTAGGACATCTACTTTGTGCAGTACACAAGTAATTTTTCCAACAATTGTTTACAGACAGATTATTTCACTTATAATTCACTGTATCACATTTCCAGTGGGTCAGAAGTTTACATACACTAAGTTGACTGTGCCTTTAAACAGCTTGGAAAATTGCAGAAAATTAAGTCATGGCTTTTAGAAGCTTCTGATAGGCTAATTGACAGTCATTTTAGTCAATTGGAAATGTACCTGTGGATGTATTTCAAGGCCTACCTTCAAACTCTTTGATTGACGTCATGGGAAAATCAAAAGAAATCAGCCAAGACCTCAGAAAAAAAATGTAGACCTCCACAAGTCTGGTACATCCTTGGGAGCAATTTCCAAATGCCTGAAGGTACCACGTTCATCTGTACAAACAATAGTACACAAGTATAAACACCATGGGACCACGCAGCCATCATACTGCTCAGGAAGGAGACGCGTTCTGTCTCCTAGAGATGAACGTACTTTGGTGCGAAAGTGCAAATCAATCCCAGAACAACAGCAAAGGACCTTGTGAAGATGCTGGAGGAATCAGGTACAAAAGTATCTATATCCACAGTAAAACGAGTCCTATATCGGCCTAACCTGAAACGCCGCTCAGCAAGGAAGAAGCCACTGCTCATAAACCGCCATAAAAAAGCCAGACTACGGTTTGCAACTGCACATGGGGACAAAGATCATACTTTTTGGAGAAAAAAGTATGATCTTTGTCTGATGAAACAAAAATAGAACTGTTTGGCCATAATGACCATCGTTATGTTTGGAGAAAAAAGGGGGAGGCTTGCAAGCCGAAGAACACCATCCCAACCGTGAAGTACAGGGGTGGCAGCATCATGTTGTGGGGGTGCTTTGCTGCAGGAGGGACTGGTGCACTTCACAAATAGATGGCATCATGAGGCAGGAAAATTATGTGGATATATTGAAGCAACATCTCAAGACCTCAGTGTCATGACGTTGGCCTGATGAGGGAGGTTTATGACCCCCATAAATACCTTTCCCCTTTTCTCTCTCTCTACTCTATAGAGTTGACTCTTGTAAAGCCTTTGTTAACATTGAGAGAGAGTCTGGTGACATCAAAAGATGGGAAACGGAACCATATTTTGGTAATCCAACCAGTTGAAAATATGCTTTGGGACTTAATGAATATAACGTCAGTTCAGTTGGCGTCTGAGAAATGATTACTGATGATAGGACGACATAAACTGTATCTTGGAAAATCTACACATTCTAGTTAACAGATTCACATGGAATTTTTGTGCAATTTAAATGTTTAAATATTAAACTATTTGTGAAAACATGAAATGTAATTTTTAGCTTCTTAATGAGAGAACGGTTTGTCAGAAGAACACCACTCTGCTCACTCAGAGGCCCCGCCCAAGTGAACAGACATGGGATGTAAACTATGAAACACACCCTTCTTTCACCACTATATAAACCCGTTGACGAAAATGTAACTTCCTGTTCCAAGGATGTGTGGACTTGAGGTCCCCATGTTGAAAGGACAAAGACCACCTACAGAACTAAGCCAACCTCAGCAAGAACCTAACAAAATTAGCATTGAATTTCAATGTGAAGGTGACGACCTACACGCCGGAAGGATGAATTTCGACTATACCAGCCGGAATATAGCATGAGCTTAAAGTATGGCAACTTAGTATGAACTTTGAACTCTTTTTCACTAAAGAAGTGATACCTCCTAGCCGTTGCGTTAGCGCAGAAACTGTAGACGTGGGCTAGGAGAGGACGGACAGAGTATCTGTCTACCACACGACGACGGTACTACCAAGTATCCGTTCTACCACCAGACATTCTTCAAAGGACAACCCGGTCTACTATCTACGACCAATCTACCGAAGCGCAGCTCAGAGTAAATATTTCTTGCATTTTCCTTTTTCAAATGGGTGGTAATTTGAATGCATAAGATACTGTATTTACGATAGCATAGCTTCTCCCTTTGTTACTCAGTCTTCCCTCTCTTTCATTCAAAACCCAACCCCCTTTCTTTGTGTAACCAGCCGTCATATCTGTTCCGTCCACTAGGGATGTTTTCCTTCATGACATAATTTGTAATCAATGTATGATCCATTCTGTGTAGATGTAATTCTGTGTGATTATTTAGGTATTTAGTAAATAAATAATTAAACTAAATGTTGTATTGCTGATTCACCTTGTTAGCCAGGGTTCGTGAAGATAACCAAGAATTTACAACTTTCAGATGAGACTAAATAAAGTGACGATTGAATATTGACTGCTATTGATGTAAAAGATTACTAGGTCTTTAAGAGTTTATTCGGAAGATAGCAGCTCTATAAACATTATTTCGTGGTGCCCCGACTTTCTAGTTAATTACGTTTACCTGATTAGCTTAGTCAGGTAATATTAATTACAGAGAAATGATTTTATACAATAGCATGTCATATCACTTAATCCGGCATAGCCAAAGACATATCAGTCAGGAAGTTAAAGCTTGGTCGCAAATGGGTCTTCCAAATGGACAATTACCCCAAGCATACTTCCAAAGTTGTGGCAAAATGGCTTAAGGACAACAGTCAAGGTATTGGAGTGGCCATCACAAAGCCCTGACCTCAATCCCATAGAAAATTTGTGGGCAGAACTGAAAAAGTGTGTGCGAGCAAGGAGGCCTACAAACCTGACTCAGTTACACCAGCTCTGTCAGGAGGAATGGGTCGAAATTCACCCAACTTATTGTGGGAAGGCTACCCAAAATGTTTGACCCAAGTTGAACAATTTAAAGGCAATGCTACCAAATACTAATTGAGTGTATGTAAAGTTCTGACCCACTGGGAATGTGATGTAAGAAATAAAAGCTGAAATAAATAATTCTCTCTACTATTATTTTGACATTTCACATTCTTAAAATAAAGTGGTGATCCTAACTGACCTAAGACAAGGACTTTTTACTAGGATTAAATGTCAGGAATTGTGAAAAACTGAGTTTAAATGTATTTGGCTAAGGTGTATGTAAACTTCTGACTTCAACTGTATATAATGTGTAATTTTGGGAGGCAAACTCAAAATGGAATACATTTCAACTCTTTATCTGGCATTTTTTTAAGACCATAACTAAAGTAGATTTGTTTAAGACTATTAAGAAATACACTGTGTGACCCTGATTCAACACACTGCAGTAAAAGTTTCAAGCATAGGACTAAACCAAATCAAATGTCACGTCTGTCTGAAGAAGGGGACCAAAGCGCAGCGTGTGTATCGGTCCACATTTTATTTAAACTGTGAAACTATGCAAGACACACAAATAAACTACTATACAAAATAACAAACCGTGACGAAGAGGTGAAACATACACTACCTCAAAATACAATCTCCCACAAACCCAGGTGGGAAAAACAACTACTTAAGTATGATCTCCAATTCGAGACAACGATGACCAGCTGCCTCTAATTGGAGATCATCCCAAAAGAAAAATATAGAAATACAGAAACAAGAACATGACAACATAGAAAATCTATACTAGACACAACCCCATCACGCCCTGACCTACTCTACCATAGAAAATAAAAGCTTCTATGGTCAGGACGTGACATCAATGTTGATTTAAAGTGCATTAAAAGTTTGATTTGATTTGGTCCTATTCTTTCACTTAGATTTTTTGTTGAGATGGAGACGTGAATCAAATGTATGTATTATTAATTAATAAAGCCAGACCAAGTCAGTGGCACAGAAAATACATCTCCTTTAAATGTTGATATTTGGTTGCGTTGACAGCCAAACACAATTCAGTATGTAATACAGTAAATAGCCTATTAACTTGTTAACAAGTTGGATTCACGTCTCCAACTAAACCAAAAATAAAAGTTCAAGAATAGCCAGTGGCTCAGATGAAACTATCCAAGCATTAGATAGATCTCCTTTAGCCTAAATGTTTATATTTGGTTGCATTGTCAACCAAGCCAAACACAATTCAATATTACTTTTGCAATACAGTAAATTGCCGGAAATTAAGGCTATCTTACAAACTAATGTACCAGTATTTATTCAACCTTAAAATTAGTAATATTCATGGCCACATTTTGAGGTTACTGTAACTATAAATGTCTTACGTAATCATAGAAAGGGTGCATGTTCAAGATAGTACGCGAAGGTTGCAGGTCTGTGGAGATCTTCACAATTTTTATAATAATCTGTGCAAAATCTCAAACAGCATTGATCACTTGCACTATATATTTTTTATGTAATCTGAACTGCAATCCAGGTCATTTGGTTGTGCTATTAGATGAAGGACAGTGATAACACTTTAAGTTGTTTTATAAATACAAAATATATGACATTGTATTTTGAACTTTGTTGTTATTTAAATGGTTGAAACCACATTGATAAGAGATTTTGATGACAACTAGACCAAAAACCAAACATTGTTTTTCAATTGGAATTTGTTTGTGCTTTTAGATGGTTGAAAGCATAGTGAATACACATTGGGAATTCAACAAACTTCTGGCTGTCTTTTTGAGTGGGTGAATAAAGGTTGAAATCTCATGGATCAACGTTTCAACCAAATATTACCCAAATTTCCACGTTGAAATTACGAAGGTATGCCCAGTGGGGTGATTGTGTTCCATCTGAGCAGATGAAGAGTATTAACAGCAGAGAGAGGGAAGGAAGGACACTCTCCTTCTGCTTCTATATTCCTATCCATCTTTTGCTCTGTATGGGACTCCTGGCCAGGTGAATAGCACTAACACAAAGGGCAGTTGGAGTTGGAGAGAGGGATAGAGGAGGATTGGAGAGAAGTAAAAATACAGGGAGAGGAGAAGAGAGAAAGTTGGGGTTGCAGGCTTTGATAATGACCTTCATTCAAGGATTGATATATACACTCTAGATGACTGACAGGGGGCACTGTTTTGAGCCTACACGCCTCCATCTTGGCACTCCCCCACCATTATAACCAATATTTTGTAAGCTAAAGAAATGCATTTATTTGTCTTGTTTTTGCCATGTTTATTATATTATAGACACCTTAATGCATACTTTTAGATTATATAATGTGAGTTAAACATAAACATTTAAAATTGTAAAAATATGTTCATGAATTTTCCTTGAAGTATCCTTTTTAGAAAGTACTGTACTTACTGTCCCCACTACAACAACAAAAATACTGAAAACCTTTTCCTGCAGTCTGACCAAAACCCTTTTCCAACACCCTTTTCCTGACCAAAACCCTATAGTGGCCTCGTGGGTGGAAAGTTATTAATATTTTTCATGACTTAATAATGAATAAACATTATTTCAAAAATCCCGCCAGAAAATCCGGTTTTTATGTCATTGTATTAACATTTTGGCTACGAATAAATCGACTTCTAGATAAATATTCTGCGCAGAACATATGCACGCACATTCGATTTATACAGCCTTTGACCTTTACAACAATGTATAACATGTCCTATTCGGTTGAAGTATTACGACATAGCAGACATAGCATGTATGCGTATCCCTCCCTATGCAGTGATTTAGCATGTGCCTCTCACACAACACAGTATTGCACACGGTTTGTATGCTGTGCTTTTGTATCTATCTGGTAAACAATTGGATAGGTCTTTGTCATTCAACAGCATCATATTCAGTCTATCCTTATTTGAGTCACATATACATGGCCAGTACTGCCCATCCCCCACCAAAATGCATTGACCCTGACAGTTGCTGTTCAGCATGGAGGCTTGTTTTGGTGGAAGACGCATTCAAGCAAGAAAGGGATGGCCTTATTCTGCTGGGTAGACACTTGTAAGTAGCAACGTTGGATATGTTTATTGATTATTAGTGTTATTGTTATAGCTAGAATGTGTAGTTATTGCTATAAATGTTAGTTACATAGTGCATTCAGGATTCATAGAACACCATTGTAGCCGGTAACATAAGACACATTATAATGCAAACACAAAGTTCAGATTAAAATATATTATATAACAAAATACGTATGACATGTAAATATGGAATTCTGTCAGCTCTGTTTATGACATTTCTTTTGGTCACAGAAAATGTATAACTTTATTGCCGGAGAAAATTGAACTCAAGATGCTAGTCTGCCAAGAGACTCAACTAGCAATTCCATTACTTCCTGTAATTCGCGCTTGCGCAGTGAAGATTCAGGCAGAAATCAATGGAAAATGGTCACGTTCTAAGCTACAGGAAGTAATGTTATTTTGAGTAAAAGTTGAGTATCATGTTTTTCTATTTAGTGTAGCTCGCCCAAGTCGGAGAATCTTCTATCAACTACTTTCCATTCCCTGTGCACTGCCATAAGTGATATAAACAACAAAGTAAATCACAAAAAACATGTTTATTTCAGCCTGTTCAATGTGAATTGTTCAATAGCATAAGCAGTTTGATGCATATTTTATTGGAAACAAGTTGCTGTGATAATGTTAGGCCTATCTGTCTTAGGGCTGGCTAAGGCTACCACACATTTTGGGGCTGTTTTGCTTCCGCTGGTCCTGGGACCCTTGTTAAAGGTCAACGGCATCATGAACTCTACAAGTACCAGGACATTTAAGTCAAAAACCTAGTTGCCTCTGCCAGCAGGCTGAAATTTGGCGGCAAGTGGATCTTCCAGCAAGACGATGACCACAAGCACACATCAAAATCTACAAAGAAATGGTTAATTGGCCACAAAATTTAAATTTTGCAATGGCCATCTCAGTCTCTGGACTTGAACCACATTGAACACCTGTGTCTTGAATTGAAGAGGGCAGTCCATAAGTGCAGACCGAAGGACATCAAGGATCTGGAAAGATTCTGTATGGAAGAATAGTCTAAGATCCCTCCCAATGTGTTCTCCAATCTCATAAAACATTATAAAAAGGCTAAGCACCATTATCCTCGCAAGGGGATTTTTTATTTATTTATTTCACCTTTATTTAACCAGGTAGGCCAGTTGAGAACAAGTTCTCATTTACAACTGTGGTCTGGCCAAGATAAAGCAAAGCAGTGCGACACAAACAACACAGAGTTACACATGGGATAAACAAACATACAGTCAATAACACAATAAAAAAATCTATATACAGTGTGTGCAAATGTAGTAACATTAGGGAGGTAAGGCAATATATAGGCCATAGTGGCGAAATAATTACAATTTAGCATTAACACTGGAGTGATAGATGTGCAGAAGATGATGTGCAAGTAGAGACACTGGGGTGCAAAGGAGCAAAAATAAATAACAATATGGGGGATGAGGTAGTTGGGTGGGTTATTTACAGATGGGCTGTGTACAGGTGCAATGATCGGTAAGCTGCCCTGACAGCTGGTGCATAACGTTAGTGAGGGAGAAATAAGACTCCAGATTCAGTTATTTTTGCAATTCGCTCCCGTCATTGGTAGCAGAGAACTGGAAGGAAAGGCGGCGAAAGGAAGAGTTGGCTTTGGGGATGACCAGTGAAATATACCTGCTGGAGCGCATGCTATGGGCGGGTGCTGCTATGGTGACCAGTGAGTTGAGATAAGGCGGGGCTTTACCTAGCAAAGACTTACAGATGACCTGGAGCCAGTGGGTTTAGCGACGCATATGAAGTGAGGGCCAGCCAAGGAGAGCATGCAGGTCGCAGTGGTGGGTATTATATGGGGCTTTGTTGACAAAACAGATGGCACTGTGATAGACTGCATCCAATTTGCTGTGTTGGAGGCTATTTTGTAAATGACATCGCCGAAGTCGAGGATCGGTAGGATAGTCCGTTTTACGAGGGTATGTTTGGCAGCATGAGTGAAGGATGCTTTGTTGCAAAATAGGATGCTGATTCTAGATTTAATTTGAAGAGCATGCATTTAGTTTTACTTGCATTTAAGGGCAGTTGGAGGTCACGGAAGGAGTGTTGTATGGCATTGAAGCTCGTCTGGAGGTTTGTTAACACAGCGTCCAAAGAAGGGCCAGAAGTATACAGAATGGTGTTGTCTGCATAGAGGTGGATCAGAGAATAACCGGCAGCAAGAGCGACATCATTGATATATACAGAGAAAAGAGTCGGCCCAAGAATTGAACCCTGTGGCATCCCCATAGAGACTGCCAGAGGTACGGACAACAGGCCCTCCGATTTGACACACTGAACTCTATCTGAGAAGTAGTTGGTGAACCAGGCGAGGCAGTCATTTGAGAAACCAAGGCTGTTGAGTCTGCCGATAAGAATGCAGTGATTGACAGAGTCAAAAGCCTTGGCCAGGTTGATGAAGACGGCTGCATAGTATTGTCTTTTATCGATGGCGGTTATGGTATCATTTAGGACCTTGAGCATGGCTGAGGTGCACCCATGACCCGCTCGGAAACCAGATCGCACAGGGGAGAAGGTACGGTGGGATTTGAAATGGTCGGTGATCTGTTTGTTAACTTGGCTTTCGAAGACTTTAGAAAGGCAGGGTAGGATAGATATAGGTCTGTAACATTTTGGGTCTAGAGTGTCTCCCCCTTTGAAGAGGGGGATGACTGTGGCAGCTTTCCAATCTTTAGGAATCTCAGACGATGTGAAAGAGAGTTTGGAGTTTTTGGAGTTTGTGCTACAGGATGCAAGTTTCTGTTTGAAAAAGCTAGCCTTAGCTTTCCTAACTGCATTGGTTCCTAACTTCCCTGAAAAGTTGCATATCACAGGGGCTATTCGATGCTAATGCAGTACACCACAGGATGTTTTTGCGCTGGTCAAGGGCAGTCAAGTCTGGAGTGAACCAAGGGCTATATCTGTTCTTAGTTACATTTTTTTGAATGGGGCATGCTTATTTAAGATGGTGAGGAAAGCACTTTTAAAGATTAACCAGGCATCCTCTACTGACGGAATGAGGAAGGTGCACAAAGTATTCTTTAACAATTATTTACAATTTTATTTTTATAAAACAATATAATTTTCTATTTTTATTTAGCATACATTATAGCTCAGTATTTGTATTTATTTTATGCAGTCTGTTTTACTCATCTTTATCAAGGGTTCCAATAATTTTGGAGGTGACTGTTTATAAGCAATTATAATAAATCAAGGTACTTCAAGGCGAACATTTCTAATTTCCTGTTTTCATACCATGTGACTCTGACTAGCAAACCCATTGAGGCTCTAAATAACTGAAATTGCCTTTGTCAGTTTGCATCTTCTGAGATGAGAGACAATCTGATGGAGACTCTATCCCCACCCATTCAGACTTTGACGTCTGTACTAAAACAAACAATTCTGAACCAATCAGAAACCTTTTCAAAACATTTCCACATCAGATTCAGGTAGACTACACATACTGCAGTTGCCTTAATCTAAAAATGAGACAGAAAAACATTTCTTAGATATACAGTATCTTGAACCACATTTAACAAAATAAATCAAGCTGCACAGATACAAAATATTTTTACATTTTATTCAATTAAAATATCGCGTGGCAAATAAAGTCTAAAAACAGAGAAGTTACAGTACAGGGATAAAAGCATGCCATTACCCAGTAAAAAAAACAGTCATACAAATGATCTTTACAAAGAAAATATTTACAATGATTTTAATTTGTCCTTATTTGACAGGATGCACACCTTACTAGAAACAAATGTAACAGTCATGATCATGATTCTTGTACATGTTTTGGTTGATCTCTTTTAAAATTGAGATACAATTATAAAACTATATACACAAAATATACATTTCAATCTGACTCTCATAACTCGACCTTTGGTGGTTATGTTTTAAACAATGATTTTTTTTATAAAACCATGATTGCTTATGACTATTTTTTATAATTTGTTGCTTTAATCTGCTATGTTTAAGATCAGAGAAAGTACCTGGATAATGCATAATGTAATAATCCATGATGAGTTGTCCCTGGTTAAACCATGCAGGACTAGTCCACTCTTCTACAGTAGGAGGGGGGTTTCTCATCAGCATTATATAATCCAAAGAATATCAAGGTTGGAAAAAGACACATGAAACTGTCAATAGGAAAATCAGTGTAAAACAATGAATAACTTTGTAATTGTTACTCTTTGGAGTTTTAGCTTAAAATAATATCCAGGCCAGCCCAACGAGAAAGTACAGTAATATTTACAGAATCGTAAAACGTCTTGCACAATACTGCTTAAAGCAAAATATAGTTGTCACAAAAGAACGGACATCAACCATCCCATCAATCTATCCTGGTCCTTTTGTGCTCTTTTGGCAAGACAGCACAAACAGATCTCAGACCAGGCAAGCATTAACTTATGCCTGTCATTAAACCAGGGTGATTATGGTTTTATAAAACTCCCAGGTGTTGCTAGGAGGTCACGAGGTCAGGCATCATGGGGTCATGTCCAGCAACCAGCATCCAGCCCCCTAGATCTGAGACTCTCTCGTGTTCTGGGCGCTCTTGGATGTCTGGGCAAAGAGAGAGGGCAAAGACAGACAACAACGTCAATCAGTTGCTTTTTGATCAGACTCCGTCATCACAGTCCTTCATTATTAATGCACAAGTGGCTCTGCTGTCTCTCTCTTTCACCCGCCAGACAAAATGCTTCACTTAACACCTTCCTCACCCACCTCATCATCTTTAGGGAGCTTCGGCCCTGGCCCAGAATCACACGTTTGCTTATTTTACGGAAACCATAAAAAATGACAGTTCTTTTCCTCCTTTGTTGTGCTTTGAAAGGTTTTTAAAATTGCCTTTGAGCAATCTCACTTGAAGGAAATGACTAGACTGATCACACCTCTGCTCAGGCCTGAACATGATGTCCCAAACCATGGTCAGTAATAATTAACGATTAAATTAATGGACTGATTAATTAAAGATGTCTCTGGATGGGGAAAGAAGTGAGAATTTTACAATGCGCTGTAAAACAAATGTTCCAAATTGGCCGTTAACCTGATAAGAGTGTGCCCTCTGAGAAATTGAAATTGAAGTACTCTGAAGTTTGGATGAATGCACATTTGACTTGTATCTAAATATTCTAATATGCTTATATCCTTTGTATAATACAGTAAATGTAATATTTTATGCAGAACTTTAACTTGCAGATCAGCCTTAATAATATTACAGATTCTGGGTTCTATCATGCAAATGTTTGTCTAATTTCTAATCCCCCTATTATTATTATTATTATTATATATATTTTTTTCAGCACTATCAATCCTCCGCTGATTGGAGAAAACTAACGGCCAACAATACTTATTCTACTGCTACTCACAGCTATCTTAGCTCACATATACAGTACACTGTAATCTTAATTCCAACCCTCCAATGTCCACAGACTAACCCATCTTTCCTAGTACACGACCATTTTACTATTTCCTTTTGCAATACATCCTTCTATTTTACTGTGATGTCTTACGAGCGTCTTGAACCTCTCTATTTGTACCATTTCTACCAAGATTACCCTAAAGATAACTACTTTACCGAAGAGTGTAATCATATTTCCCATCGATTGATCGTGGTTTTTCAGTTCTCCTAACAGTACTGTTTGTAGGTCCATCTGAACAGAGATATGACTTACAGTGGCTTGCGAAAGTATTCACCACCCTGGCATGTTCCTATTTTGTTACCTAACAACCTGGAATTAAAATGGATTTGTTGGGGGTTTGTATCATTTGATTTACACAACATGCCTACCACTTTGAAGATGCAAAATCTTTTTTATTGTGAAACAAACAAGAAATAAGACAAAAAAAACAGAAAAATTGAGTGTGCATAACTATTCACCCCCCCCTCCCAAAGTCAATACTTTGTAGAGCCCCCTTTTGCAGCAATTACAGCTGCAAGTCTCTTGGGGTAGGTCTCTATAAGCTTGGCACATCTAGCCAGTGGGATTTTTGCCCATTCCTCAAGGCAAAACTGCTCCAGCTCCTTCAAGTTGGATGGGTTCCGCTGGTGTAGAGCAATCTTTAAGTCATACCACAGAATCTCAATTGGATTGAGGTCTGGGCTTTGACTAGGCCATTCCAAGATATTTAAATGTTTCCCCTTAAAACACTTGAGTGTTGCTTTAGCAGTATGCTTATGGTCATTGTCCTGCTGGAAGGTGAACCTCCGTCCCAGTCTCAAATCTCTGGAAGACTGAAACAGGTTTCCTTGAAGAATTTCCCTGTATTTAGCTCCAGCCATCATTCCTTCAATTCTGACCAGTTTCCCAGTCTCTGCCAATGAAAAACATCCCCACAGCATGATGCTGTCACCACCATGCTTCACTGTGGGGATGTTGTTCTCGGGGTGATGAGAGGTGTTGGGTTTGCACCAGACATAGCGTTTTCCTTGATGGCAAAAAAGCTCAATTTTAGTCTCATCTGACCAGAGTACCTTCTTTCATAAGTTTGGGGAGTCTCCCACATGCCTTTTGGCAAACACCAAACGTGTTGGCTTATTTTTTTCTTAAGCAATGTCTTTTTTTCTGGCCACTCTTCCATAAAGCCCAGCTCTGTGGAGTGTACGGCTTAAAGTGGTCCTATGGACAGACACTCCAATCTCCGCTGTGGAGCTTGGCAGGTTATCTTTGGTCTCTTTGTTGCCTCTCTGATTAATGCCCTCCTTGCCTGGTTTGTGAGTTTTGGTGAGCGGCCCTCTCTTGGCAGGTTTGTTGTGATGGCATATTAATGGTGCTCTGTGGGATGTTCAAAGTTTCTGATATTTTTTTATAACCCACCCCTGATCTGTACTTCTCCACAAATGTGTCCCTGACCTGATTGGAGAGCTCCTTGGTCTTCATGGTGCCACTTGCTTGGTGTTGGTGTTGTAGACTCTGGACCCTTTTAGAACAGGTGTATATATACTGAGATCATGTGACAGATCATGTGACACTTAGATTGCACACAGGTGGACTTTATTTAACTAATTATGTGACTTGGTAATTGGTTGCCCAAGATCTTATTCAGGGGCTTCATAGCAACGGGGGTGAATACATATACACGCACCACTTTTCCATTATTTATTTTTTGAATTTCTTTCATTTCACTTCACCAATTTGGACTATTTTGTGTATGTCCATTACATGAAATCCAAATAAAAATCTATATAAATTGCAGGGGTTAATGCAACAAAATAGGAAAAATACCAAGAGGGATGAATACTTTTTGCAAGGCACTGTAACAACCACTCCTGGACATGACTCCAAAACCGAGCCACTGAAGGACAGTACCAAAAGAGATCATCTTTTTATTGTGTTTCCTCATGACAGAGTCTGCACAGGGCTGACTGTTCATTGTGCCATATACTGAGGATTATGTTTGTGGCGAGAATTCTATATAGTAGTTTACATTGAAAAGATCGGATTGATGCGTCCATTTTTTGTTTTGTATATCCTGTTATGGCTAGGGGGCAGTATTTTCACAGCCGGATATAAAACGTACCCGATTTAATCTGATTATTACTCCTGCCCAGAAACTAGAATATGCATATAATTATTAGCTTTGGATAGAAAACACTCCAAAGTTTCTAAAACTGTTTGAATGGTGTCTGTGAGTATAACAGAACTCATTTGGCAGGCCAAAACCTGAGAAGATTCCATGCAGGAAGTGCCCTGTCTGACAATTTCTTGCCCTTCTTGATTATCTCTATCCATTACAGAGGATCTCTGCTGTTACGTGACACTTCCTACGGCTCCCATGGGCTCTCAGAAGGCGGCAAAAAGCTGAATCGTGGCTTTGCAGGCTCTGGCTGAAAAAAAGTAGCTCGTTTGGGTAGTGGCTGGTTACAGTACTGTGAGACTCAGGCTCGTGCCCGCGTCGACCCCATGCTTTGTTTTCTTTTGTCTGTTTACCTAAACGCCGATTCCCGGTCGGAATATTACCGCTTTTTTACGAGAAAAATGCCATAAAAATTTATTTTAAACAGCGGTTGACATGCTTCGAAGTACGGTAATGGAATATTTAGAAATATTTTGTCATGAATTGCGCCATGCTCGTGACCCTTATTTACACTTCGGATAGTGTCTTGAACGCACGAACAAAACGCCGCTATTTGGATATAACGATGGATTATTTTGAACCAAACCAACATTTGTTATTGAAGTAGAAGTCCTGGGAGTGCATTCTGACGAAGACAGCAAAGGTAATAACATTTTTCTAATAATAAATCTGACTTTGGTGAAGGCTAAACTTGCTGGGTGTCTAAATAGCTAGCCCTGTGATGCCGGGCTATGTACTCAGAATATTGCAAAATGTGCTTTCACCGAAAAGCTATTTTAAAATCGGACACCTCGATTGCACAAAGGAGTTCTGTATCTATAATTCTTAAAATAATTGTTATGTTTTTTGTGAACGTTTATCGTGAGTAATTTAGTAAATTCACCGGAGGTTTGCGGGGGGGGGTATGCTAGTTCTGAACGTCACATGCTAATGTAAAAAGCTGGTTTTTGATATAAATATGAACTTGATTGAACAAAACATGCATGTATTGTATAACATAATGTCCTAGGTGTGTCATCTGATGAAGATCATCAAAGGTTAGTGCTGCATTTAGCTGTGGTTTTGTTTTTTGTGACATTATATGCTAGCTTGAAAAATGGGTGTCTGATTATTTCTGGCTGGGTACTCTGCTGACATAATCTAATGTTTTGCTTTCGCTGTAAAGCCTTTTTGAAATCGGACAGTGTGGTTAGATAAAGGAGAGTCTTGTCTTTAAAATGCTGTGAAATAGTCATATGTTTGAAAAATGGAAGTTTTCGGATTTTAGAGGAGTTTGTATTTCGCGCCACGCCCATCATTGGATATTGGTGCAGGTGTTCCGCTAGCGGAACGTCTAGATGTAAGAGGATATCAGTTCATAAACCTGATTCAATGGTATTGGGACATCAAAAACCTGTTCCCAACTATCTTGAATTTTATGCTGTATAGTTGTCAAACCTCTCAACCCTATATTGAAACTGGTACATTTTATGATTTATACCTGTCATTTTAAGCTATGCATGGTTTTTCATTGGAGGCAGACAAACCAATTAATTTGTTTCTGTTTTGAGTAATTGTCTCTTCCATTTTTGTGGCAGAGCTGCAATGAGTTGGTTATACTTCTGTTCTGTATTTATCGCCATACACATTTGTTAATTTCTCATGTGACATAATTTTACTGTCCTTATTTACATTGTCATTCATAAACATGATACCTTCCTTCTACATTTCTTCCCCCAAAAAATCAGTACATTGGAGTTTAGACATATTATTTGCTGTAATATTTGTTCTGCCTCTTCTGGAGGATGAAATTTGAATTTTGACCAGCTCTGTATGGCTTCATTTTAAAATAAGAATACTTTAAACAGGGTTACGTTATCAATCCACCGGCAATGGTTTGTTTTAATCAGTATAAAAGCAAAAAGCTCACTTTTGAAATTGGATCTGCCTCTTAGTATCCATCTGGAAAACCAGTTTGGATTTAGATATAATTTTGGTATAATAGAGACTTTAAGAGAGAGGTTTAATGCCTTAATATCCAAACTCATGTTTGTTACATAAATATAACTTTGTCTGGTTTGCCATTAAAATTAAATATTTGTTTCTCGCATGACTTGAAAAAGGATTCTCCTGAAGCCAGTAGCCATTAGTAAATATAAACTGAGATATCAATAGAGAATGAATCAGGGTAACTTTCCCATAGATGGACAGGTGTTTCCCTCTCTATTTTGTTTTCTATCGAAGTTAATAGTTCCAAGATCGTTAAACTTTTCTGGTATATGTAAACCAAGCACAAACTTCACCATCCACCCATTCAATCGAGAGGCCACATAAGGCCCTTGAAGGTTGAAGATTGAGGACTCAAGAAAATCTTGAATCATCGGCGTACATAGATACTTTTGTCTCTAATTCACAAATGTTTTGCCCCTTAAAGCTGCAATATGTAACTTTTGGGGCGACCAAATTCACATAAAAAAGTAAGTTATAGTTATAGATCTGTCATTCTCATTAAAAGCAAATCTAAGAAGCGGTAGATCTGTTCTGTGAGCTATTTCTATGCTTCCCATTCTTAAGTTTAGTTTTTGCGTCTTTTAATTTCAGTTTTGTACATCAGCTGAAAGTACAATATTTTTGGTTATGGAACATATATTTATCAGTGGTTTAGATGGTTCAAGGATGCCCTACACTATATGTGCTTGTTTTGTCACATACTAAAATTAGAATTTTAGCAACCAGGAAATGGTGGAGCGATTTCTGCAGTGTTGCTTTAATGTTATCACTAGATCAGATTTTTACAGCTAACAGTTCAATGGCTATAACAAATAAGTCTCGTGACAGAGGGCACATTGTTTTACTCCTCTTAACTATTCAACCTTCTCAGAGAAGTAACTGTTATTTATTATTTTGCATGAAGAATTGTTGTACATTACTTTTGCCCATCTTATGAGAGATTCTGCAACAACAACAAAATCCAGGCACTTACACAGATTCTAGACAGGATAAAAGGCTTTCTCAAAATTTGCTATAAAGATTATACCTGTTTTCCCTGCATTCCCGTAGTTTTCAATTATTTCTAGTAGTTGTGTAATGTTGTCTCCAATATATATTCCTTTTAAGAATCCCGTCTGATCGTGTTGAATAATGTCTGGTAGGACATTTTTAATTCAAAATGATTTTTTTTGCTTTTTTTGTTGTTGAAGATGTTGGGTGTTTGTACTGCCTTCCTGGCTCCTGCTTCAGTAAGAGAGTGATCATTCACTCTTTGTGTGTCCGACAGGTAGCAATTAATATGCGAGTAATTAAAACATAATAGTAATGGATCTTTCAGTAGAACATAAAAAGTTGAATATATCTCTATTGGAATGCCATCAAGGTCAGAGGTTTTTCCTGTCTGAAAGGAGTCAAGTGCCAACCATAGATTGTCATGTGTAATTAGGCCTTCACAATATTTTTTTGGTGTCTGAAATAGTTTAACATGATTTTTTGGGAGAAAGATATCACAAAACTCATTGTCAAATGAGGTTTGAGGAACTTGTTTAAAATATTTTTATCCTTTGGTGGGATAAGGATTTATCCATCTTTGTAACTATTTTCTGTAGGTTATTTTTGGTTGTGTTTCTTTATTGAAGGTTTAGGATAAACTTGGTGCATTTTTTGTCATTCTCCATCCAATTTGCTCTGTTTTTTAGATAAGTTAAGCATTATTTTTTTCATGAATAAGTTCCTCAAACTCCTTTTACGTTGTGTATAGATTATTCAGTGCTTCTGCAGTACATTCATCAACACCATTGATGTCTAATGTTAGATTTTCTATTTCTGTTGTAAGCCTTTTCTCTGTTGACCAATTTTTTGGGGATGAAGATTCAATTGATTGGCCTCCCATATGATACGTGGATCCGTTGAACCTGTATTGTGCAAGAAAAGTATGTTATGTCCTTAGTTTTTGTTAAGAAAGTTCTGTCAGTCAATAAACCCAGTTAAAATTGTAAATATCCCTGTCCTCGTGGAAAGTCTGTCATAGTTATATGGAAGGATATAAGTTGATGATATGATCGCATTCGATCCTCAATCAATACATATTTCACTTTTGGCACCATAGAAAAGGACACCAGAAAATAATCAATCCGACTAGCTTGATTAAGCCTCCTCCATGTATATCTTACGAGATCCGGGTTTCTGAGCCAATGTCAGTCAATTCCAACGTGCCCATAATATTCATAATCTCTATGAACGCCAGACGGTGATAGTTGGTAGTATGATTTCCTTTACGGTCTACTGACTTACTTAAAACTGTAATAGTGTTATTTGTATCTAATTAGTTTATTATAAATATTTTCAAAGAAGTTTGGATGGTCATTATTCGGTCCATATAAATGTATGAGCCATGTGTTTATCATCAAATAGTATAATCAAAGCAATCCATCTTCCTTGAGGATCTATTTAAACGTATTGCACCTCAAGATCTAGAATTTCTTAGTACATGACAGAAATAGATTTTACCATCCCATTCTTTTTTCCAAGGGCAGTTCGTCAGAATATATTTAATGACTTTCCTGTAAACAATAAATATGGTCTAACTTTTACTCGCAGAACATTACCTCGCAGAACTTTACCTCGCAGACCTTTTATGCAGAACTTTTATGCAGAACTTCGCTTCGTGTTCGCTGTCACTCAAATTCAACAGTGTTGGAGGACATGTACTTACATCACATTAAAGGACTTTCTGCTCTTTTAGATATTGGCTACTCAATTAGTAAGAGTTAATACCTGTGATTTGCTGTTGCTTGACTGGTTGGAGGAAAACTCTGAGTACTTCATCTTCTGTAGTGCACAGATGCTGACCAGGATCTTGCTATACTCCTCTCTCACCTACAAGGTGCAAAAAAGAGCACTATGAGCAAAGATGGTAGAGAAAGCTGGTCGAGCAGGGGTGGGGGGAAGGGAATAAGTAGACCAGAACCAGCTGTTATTGTGCAGTTTCCAATTTAAAAAAAATGGTCACTGTTCCTGTTTCTGTAAGTGGGTGTTCGTTCTCTAGTGTTACCATGTTTGAGCATACTCATGAGAGACAGGGAACGGCCATTTACATAGACATAACCTTGACCATTTATTTCAATGGTAAACAGCTTTTATGCATCATCTTAATTATCCACCATATTTGTTATGAGTCCAACAAGCACATATTCGCCTACCCTTAACTGTAGGCCCTACAGTAAACTAAACTCAATCAGTATTATTTAAACACTTAACAACTCATTTGGAATTTATCCAAAGTAGAATAACCCAAAGCCATGTATTTAGAGAGTTGGGCCAGTGTGGTTTCTGCATTTTGATGCATTTACATGACACTGTTAGCTCCAAAAAAATACTATATAGAATGAACATAATGGTGCATGTACATGACACTACAACATTCTATGACAGCCATGTTAGCTCCCCATTTAACATTACATGGGGAATATTTAAACAATGATGAATTCCTCCCCCTAGGCTTTTGTTTGGGGAGGGTCCTTGACTTTGTCCTTGACATTTGGTTTGGCCCGCCAGAAGCTTCCAGAATGATCTTATGTATTGATGAACAATGTTATTTCAGGTTTTTTGGTTCACGGCCCACTACTGAGATTACATTTCATCCCACCAAGCCCAACAGTTTGGACTCATCTGTACAATGTCCATATTAGAACTGTTTCAAGGCCCCTGGTTGACAGAGTCTTGAGTCGTGACGTACTTGTTTAGAGAGCAGGCAGTGCATGAGGAACACTAGGACCCCCTGCAGACTGTTGAGGATGGTGAACAGGTACGACATGGCCAGCGTGCTTTCCTCAAACTGGAAACAGCCAAAGATCCACATGGTGCCCAGCACACACAGCTGAGCAACTGCAGTTATGGTGAATGCCCTGCAGGAGGCGACAAACACACATAAAGTTAGATCGAGGGCATGGGTCACAACATGTCATTTTATAGTAAGGCCTGTTTTTTTCCCACATGTTCTGGCCAGGAAAAACAGTGGTCCTTTGTTATGGGCTATAACACAGCCTGTGTGAGAACGTCCGTTTCTTTGCCGGCTCACTTGATTTTGCGGAGTTTGTCAAGGTCAGGGTTCAGGCTGGAGAACTTCTGGGCCAACTTCCACACTGTGATGAGGAAGAAAAACACGTTCACCTAGGAGGGGAGAGGGAGATAAGTAGAACTAACATGACACAAAACATTGTAAGTAGGAGTGATGAAACTATTCCACCTTTCATCTGTGATACGCACCATGATGATGATACAGACAGGGCCAAAGAAGCTCCAGATGAATCCATCCTCAAGGTTGAGCCAGCAGCTAAAACACACAATGCACACATGAAGACACATCAATACCTGATCTCTATAGTACACAACAGAGAAGGACAGGGAGTCAGACAAATATATATAGGGAATCCAGTCAGGAGATGACACTGTCAGGGATCGATGCAGTGGTCACTCACTGGCGCTCGGTTCCGTATCCTTTGGCGTTGACGAGGGCAGAGATGGCGACGATGACAGCAGGAACGCCGTAGCCCCCCGCCATCATGTAGAGGGGCCTGAAGGTGGTGTTGAAGACCAGGACCACCATCCTGAAGAGCTGCACTCCCTCCAGACACATCCAGCAGAACGCTGCCAGGAAGAAGAAGTGAAGCAGCCCAGCCACCACCGCACAAGCAGACTGAGGAAGAGAGGAGAGAGGGATGAAGAGAAAGGAAATAAAGGGGTGAGAGTGATCGAGAAAACTAAATGTGAGCGAAATGACATATACTGTAGATAGTGATAAGGTTCACAATACAATAAGTTACCCACAACTGAACACACAATCTCTGCATACATTAACATTTCTTCCTACTAAAACATTTTTCTCACCACCCACATAGACAGAGTACCTACACCACATGTAAATGTTACACACATTGTCACATCCTCTGACCGCCCACGCCAGAAAAGCTCAGTGGAGTTTTCCTTATTCGATCTTGTTCCGAGGGCAATTCTGCCTCGAGGGCAGAGCGTATGTGATTGGTTGGATGCAAGCTTACCTGGCTCTCGGTGCGTGAGATGCCGACAAGGAAGACCAGGTTGGCAATGAAGAGGCTGAGGCAGAGGTGGAGGTGGATGGTATTGCGGGTGCTCCGGATGGAGCGGATCAGGGAGAAGGTGAGGATGCAGATGAAGAGACACAGCAGGGACAGGGACAGGCCCACCCAGGTGATCAGCTGCAGCTGGAATGTGTCCTGGAGGGAGGAATGGAGGCGAAGACACGTCACCATATAGTCACAGCAGTGGAGACTGCTGAGGGGAGGATGGCTCATAATAATGGCTGGAACGGAGTAAATGGAATGGTACCAAACACATGGAAACCATATGTTTGATGAATTTGATACCATTCCACTTATTCCACTCCATTACTACGAGCCCCAGGTAATGTGTCACCAACCCCCTGTGAGTCACAGTGACTGACAACTTTCAAGGATGTGTCTTAATAATATAGACAACATACCCCTGGATCAATAATAATGGAGCCCTATCTAGCCAGGCAAGACACAGAACACATTAAAATAAAAAAAAATCTTCATGGATTCACTGTTCTCAAAGGAATGCAAACTTTTTAAAAGCCAAACGATCTCCTATTGCACTATTACATAGAAAGTGAAATGAAACTATTAGAAAAGGCCTTGTTCCTGCTCTGTCTTACAGCAGAAGTACAGCTAGACTAAAATAAAAATCCCCCTCACCTTGAACTCATAGAGAGCCATAAGAACAGCAAAACTGCTGAGGTGGTAGCAGGAGCACACCGTGTGGGTGGCATTGGACTTCACCAGGAAACAGCCTCGATCAGACCAGGTCCCTTCTCCCAACTCAGCATCCCAGTACACACAGGTGTAGTTCCCTTCATCTGACTGGGAAACAACATTCACAATTACCATAGAAGAGAAGTAGAAAAACAATGTTACTCCAGGACACTTCACATAGTGACCATCCCAGAAAAAGCAAAGCAGGTTCACTCAGATGTCTGCATAGATCTTGAAATATAGTGCAGCATATGAATAAGATTTGATACTGCCACATTCACATAGACCATCATAATGGGATAGAGGGGTAATGCTTTTGCTCCTCACCTCCTTCAAATGGGAGAAGGTGAACGTGACTGGCTCCTTGAGAAAGGACGTGTCCTTGTTACTAATGGTGGCCGTCACCACTTTGGAGTTGATCTGGAAGCTGTGGCCCTCCTGTGCCTTCAGCTCTGAGAAGGAATGGTTGGTGGATGTCTCCAGACCCTTATAGCTGAGCAGGGACACCGTTGCAAATCCTGAGAAAGCAAATGTTTAAGTCTAGGAGTTTGTACACTGTGTACATTAATTTCACATTATATCATTACATTATAAAGATTGGTTCTGATGATTGTGGTGGGATTATGTTGGCAGTGTTCAAGCTGATCATGAAGATGAGGATGATGAAGATGGTAACCTGGGTAGGAGGTGTCTCCAGCAGCAGTCTCCCAGTGGCTGTCTAGCTGAGCATGTGTAGAGGACAAGGTGAGGGGTCCCTGGGGTGAGGAGGCATTTCTCTGCACCAACAGCTCCACCTCTGGAAGCAAATACATTCACATCTTCACAAACAGGCCTACAGTAGGTGAGATGTTACAACTCTCCGAATGGTTATCTGCTAGAAAGGCAGACTTGTGCGCAGGAAATTATGCAATGAAATGTGACCCATATAGCCTAATGAAAAACTTTGTAAGCTATTCAAAAATGGCCACAAATGAACATATTCTATGAAGGAAGTTATGACAACTTGTCTTCCGTTAGGTGGCTTCAAAAACCAAAACAATCATGGCTGAGTTTATGTTGTCTGGACTCATGGCTGAGTTCAGGATGTTCTCCTACCGGTGTGAGTGTTGAACCTCCTGGTCTCGGGGTGTTTCAGCAGAGGTCCTATCATTCTCAGAGCAGTCTCTACCAGGTCCAGCAAGACACTCACTTCCTTGTTATTATTCAGAGGCCCGCCAGACAGGAGCCTGTCTATAGCAGACAACAGAGTCTACAGAGACACAGAGAGAGGTGGGGGAGGAGGGGTTACATAGACACAGTCAGAGAGGCTGAGACTTTTATTTGTTACATGCACAAGTACAGTGAAATTCTTAACTTGCAACTACGCAACATTGCAGTATTCAATATCAAAATAGTATAACTGATAAAATAAATAAATGAAATAAAACACAAGAAATAAGAGAAGAAGAAAAGAAGAAGAAGAATGTTATATACGGCAGGGTCAGGGCCAATTCCGAAATGTACATTACTATATATTTGGCATACACTAACCACAATGCTATGTTTAGAAGTCATACAGCGAAAGGAGGCTAGGTTCCATTGTAAGCTAGATGTACCAACAGTGCTGGTCATCAGTCGTTGTTTCACTGCATGTATCCTTTCCTTAATGTGTGTGGGCTGAGTCTGAACCTGCATATGTCAACCTCTATGATGGATGCCTGGGTTATAATGAGCCTCAAATATAAGTAAGGGCCTCAAATATAAATAAGGGCCTCAAATATAAATAAGAGCCTCAACTATAAATATATAAATAAGCAGTAGTACCTCTAGCAGGGCCTCTCCATCGACTTGTTCTGCCGTATTACTCTCACTCAACTCCAGACAACTGGTCCTCATCAGGGCCACAGCATCCTGCAGACCTGGGATGACCTGAGAACGAGGGATGAGGAGAGAAAGTGAGGAGAGAGAGAGAGCAGGCGGGGGGGGGGGGGGGGGGGGGGGTAGAGAGAGGAGGAAGTTAGTCTGTATTTTGTTCTGCAGATATTCACACCTATTCCCTGTAGGTGTGAATCATTACACTGTATACTCATGTGGCTTACCATCTTAAGATGCTTCTCACTCGCAAACGTGTCACAGTTCAACTCTGTGGAAACAGAAGAGATGAATGAATAAGGCATCTTAAATGAAAATATATTTTTTAATGAAATTATTGATGAAGTGATGACAACTTAATCATGTTGAAACAGCTCCATCTCAATGAGAATGATGATCTATAAATGTGATTCTCACCAGTACATCTCCCCTGCGGGTCTCCGTAGTTGGTGAATCCTGCATGGCACGCACACCGATGGCCACTGTTGGTGGCATTATGGCACGTTCCATTCCCTCCACAGATAAACTTATTTATTTTACACAAGTCTACAAAGGAATGACAGAAAGCACAGGTGACAATTTCATAAGATGTTCAGATCTACCTAAAACCGATCAATTCACATAATATCAATTACACATTCTGGTCATAAAGAAATTAGTATCTGGTGCTTCATGGGGAAGAGGAGCAATTGAGAAAAAATACATCAAAGGGTATAGATAAAAAATTATTTAACTTTCTCAAAATTCCCAGGTTTTCCCCAAATCCCAGTTGGAAGATTCCTGGAATTAGCAGGAAATCTGGAGGCCTCCAACCAGGATTTCTAGAAAACCCATCCATGGTGATAATACAATTCCTCCCATACCTTTAGCACCTTGAGCGTCCTCACTGTCTGTGGTTGCTGTCTGGTCTGTGGTGGCTTTCTGATCTGTTATTTCCTCACATGATTCTCCATTCCCTGTGAATTGAGCTTTGCCAGACTTCAGGCCAAACCCTGGATTGCAGACACAGGAGTAGTTGCCTGGTGTGTTGAAGCACTGTGCATGTTTCTCGCAAATTGTGATGTTGTCCACACACTCGTTTCTATCTACATGTGGGTAAAAAATACCATTAGGAAAAGGAAACTCTCACCTTTTCATACATGATGACATCCTGTATATGCCTGATATGCTCTCTGGATGTACTGTACACATCTTTTGATAGTTAGTGTTATCACCAGTTTTCTTTGGCATCTTACCTTCACATGTGACTCCTTGGCCAAATATAAATCTTTCCACTCCAGTACTGGAGACAAACCCCTCATTGCAGATGCAGGAATAGGACCCTAATATATTGTTACACTCGGCATTGGGACCACAGGTGTTCTTATTCTCCAAACACTCGTTGATGTCTTGAGGCACAGAGAAAGGAATAGTCAGTCACACCTCAAATGCATATGTAGAATATACATTGAACAAAAATATAAACGCAACATGTAAAGTGTTGGTCCCATGTTTCATGAGCTGAAATGTTGTGTACACATTTGTTTACATCCTTGTTAGTGAGCATTTCTCCTTTGCCTAGATAATCCGGCATATCAAGAAGCTGATTATACAGCATGATCATTACACAGGTGCACCTTGTACTGCGGACAATAAAAGGCCACTCTAAAATGTGCAGTTTTGTCACACAACACAATGCCACAGATTTCTCAAGTTTTGAGGGAGCGTTCAATTGACTCCATGTCACAGGCGTCGAAATGAGTAGACCAAAGCGCAGCGTGTATAGTGCTCATCTTTAAACTTTTAATGAAGACAATAGAACCAAAAACAATAAAACGACTGACAACAGTTCCGTAAGGTACACTGACAAAACGGAAAACAACTACCCACAACCCCAAAGGAAAAACGGGCTCCCTAAGTATGGCTTCCAATCAGAGACAACGAACGACACCTGCCTCTGATTGGAAACCATACCCGGCCGAACATGAAAACCAACACATAGAAATAGACAACTAGAACAAACCCACATGGAAACAGAAAACCCAAAATACATACAAAACAAACCCCCCTGCCACGCCCTGACCATTCTACTATGGCAAATGACCTCTTTCACTGGTCAGGACATCACAGTACCCCCCCCCCCCCCCCCCGAAGGTGCAGACCCCGACTGCATACCAAACCAAAAACCCCACAAAAAGAACCCTAAACAAAAAGGGAGGGAAGGGAGGGTGGCCACCGTCCATGACGGCTCCTGTGCTACACCCAGACCCTCCGCCGGCTCCGGGCGTAGCCCCCGTTCTGCCCGCAGATCCCTCTGCTTCTGGGACCCTGACCTGTGGATCATTACCAGAGGTTCCGCACTGCTGGCCACTGCTGAAGGCTCTGGGTTGCAGACCACCACTGAAGGCTCTGGGTTGCAGACCACCGCTGAAGGCTCTGGGTTGCAGACCACCGCTGAAGGCTCTGGGCTGCAGACCACCGCGGAAGGCTCTGAGTTGCAGACCACCGCGGAAGGCTCTGGGCTGCAGGCCACCGCTGAAGGCTCTGAGCTGCAGACCACCGCTGAAGGCTCTGGGCTGCAGACCACCGCTGCAGGCTCCGGGCTGAGAAGCGTTGCTGGAGGCTCCGGGCTGAGGAGCGTTGCTGGGGGCTCCGGGCTGAGGAGCGTCGCTGCAGGCTCCGTGCCATGGATCATCACTACTGGTTCCACGCCATGGATCATCACTGGAGGCTTTGTGCCATGGATCATCCCTACAGGCTCCGGGCCATGGATCATCACTGGAGGCTTCGTGCCATGGATCATCCCTACAGGCTCCGGGCCATGGATCATCACTGGAGGCTTTGTGCCATGGATCATCCCTACAGGCTCCGGGCCATGGATCATCACTGGAGGCTTCGTGCCATGGATTATCGCTGGAGGCTTCGAACCATTGATCATCACTGGAGGCTTCCTACAGGGAGCTGGAACCGGTCACACCAGACTGGGGAGACGCACTGAGGACCGAGTGCTCAAAGCAGGCACCGGCCGTACTGGGCTATGGAGGCGTACTGGAGGAAGGGGGCGAGGAGCAGGTACAGGACGTACTGGGCTATGGTGGCGCACTGGAGGGAGAGTGCGCGGAGCAGGCACAGGACGTACTGGGCTATGGTGGCGCACTGGAGGGAGAGTGCGCAGAGCAGGCACAGGGTACACTGGGCCTTGGAGGCGCACTGGAGGTCTGGCGCTTAGGGCTGGCACAACCCGTCCTGGCTCGATGTTGATTATAGCCCGGCAAGGGCGGAGCGCTGGTACAGGACGAACTGGGCCGTGCTGGTGAATGAGGGGTACCGTGCGTAGAGTAGGTGCAGGATAACCTGGGCCGAAGAGACGCACTGGAGACCAGATACGTTGAACCGGTGCACTTCTCCCTGGCTGCCGGCCAACTCTAGCACGGCAACGGTAGGGAGCTTGCACCGAGCGCACCGGCTGTGAGTGCGCATGGGCGACACCATGCGCACCATCGCATAACACGGTGCTTCTACAGTCACTCGCTCCCCACGGTAAGCACGGGGAGTTGGCTCAGGTCTTAACCTCGCCTTCGCCAATCTACCCGTCTGTCCCCACCCCCAAAAGAATTTGGGCGACACAAATGGCAAATGACCTCTTTCACTGGTCAGGACGTGACACTTCAGGAATGTCCACCAGAACTGTTGCCAGAGAATTCCAAAAGCCGCCTCAAATGTTGTTTTAGAGAATTTGGCAGTACTTCAAACCGGCCTCACGATCGCAGACCACATGTACGGCGTTGTGCGGGCGAGCAGTTTGCTGAAGTCAACATTGTGAACAGAGTGACCCATGGTGGCGGTGGGGTTATTGTATGGGCAGGCATAAGCTACGGACAATGAACACAATTGCATTTGATCTATGACAATTTGAATGGACAGAGATACCGTGATGAGATCCAGAGACCCATTGACGTGCCATTCATCAGCTGCCATCACCTCATGTTTCATCATGATAATGCACAGCCCCATGTCGCAAGGATCTGTACACAATTCCTTGAAGCTGAAAATGTCCCAGTTCTTTCATGGCCTGCATACTCACCAGACATGTTGAGCATGTTTGGAATGCTCTGGATTGACATGTACAACAGCGTGTTCCAGTTCCCGTCAATATCCAGCAACTTCACACAGCCAGTGAAGAGGAGTGGGACAACATTCCACAGGCCACAATCAACAGCCTGATCAACTCTATGCGAAAGAGATTTGTTGTGCTGCATGAGGCAAATGGTGGTCACACCAGATACTGACTGGTTTTCTGATCCACTCCCCTATCTTTTTTTAAGGTATCTGTGACCAACAGATTCATATCTGTATTCCTAGTCATGTGAAATCCATAGATAATGGCCTAATTTATTTATTTCAATTGATTGATTTCCTTATATAAACTGTAACTCAGTAAAATATTTTAAATTGTTGCATGTTGCGTTTATATTTTGTTCAGTACAGTATAGTCACTATACCGAATAAGTGTATGGATTCCAAAATTGCAGCAGTGCTGTGTTCTCTAGGCCAGGACTGCAATGTACAGAAATGCTATAAGGTAACTAAAAAAGAGAGTTGTTTACCTATACATTTTTCAGGTGAGTCAGCTGTGAAGCTCACCCTCTGTGATGATGATCTGAACCCAAGAGCACATTGACAGTAGAAGCTTCCTTCAGTGTTGATGCATGTTGCATTCTCACCACAGATGTGTGGTGTTTCATCGTTATAGTCATCACTAGGAAGATTACACTCATTCTCATCTGGGGTCAAAAACAGAGGCATTGAGAAAGTGTGAAGAGAGGTAGAATGGTTGGGGAATGGGAATGGTCATTCAAAATAAAAGATATATATATATATATATATATATATATAGAAGATATATATATATAGAAGATATAATACAAGACAGACATGTACATACCAGTGCAATTTCTCCCATTTTTAGAGAATCCTGGGGGACAGCCTGATACATGTTCCATCAGCAGGGCAAGGTGAAGAGCTGCAGAGTAAGCAACAGGCAGATTCTCCAATAAGTTGTCCCATTATCATGTGGTCAGTGCTATCCTGGATACTTGGAACATCCCTACCCTAAAGCTAACCCTAACCTTAACCCTCACCTTACCCTAACCTTCACCCTTACCTTTTTACATTTCAAATTCAATATGGTAGGGACATCCCAAGGATCCTGGATAGCACAGAACATTATGGTATTGGGGGAGTGCCCTGAACATGTGCAATATTGACAAGTACATGACAAAACTACTTTCGTAGAACCAACCTTTGACTATGATTGTAAGGTTGTAACATTAATCAGTTGGAGAGGTCTCAGGCACAGAAACTTGCAGCAATAGTTTTTAAAGGTTTAAAGGTTTATCTCTCTCTGTTCAAAAAGGTATTCCCCCTGTCTGGATTTCAGCAGATGATTCCTACGGCAACTGTGCTCACAGGATATGCCCATAATAACCCCTGCATTGCACACGGCTGTCCGGAGGTGACCATTTTCTCTTTACCAGGAAGCCATCACCTGGCATGGGACTGTGTGATAATGACTGTAAACCTCCTGTCTGTATGATAGTGAATGGGTAGTCAGTCCATTGTGGTAATGAGTGGAGAGAAGAGGCAGCAGTAGAGTGGAATGTTGTGGTCACAGAGAGAGTCTTCTAAAACGTTGTGTAGCACCCTCCAAGCTCATCATTAAGCTCGGAGCCCTGGGTCTGAACCCCGCCCTGTGCAACTGGGTCCTGGACTTCCTGATGGGCCGCCCCCAGGTGGTGAAGGTAGGCAGCAACACCTCCAGTACGCTGATCCTCAAAGGGTGCAGGATCAGCCCCCTTGTGTACTCCCTGTTCACCCATGACTGCGTGGCCACGTTCGTCACGTTCACTTGCAGACGACAAAACAGTGGTAGGCCTGATTACCAACAATGACGAGACAGCCTACAGCGAAAGGAGTGAGGGCCCTGGGGGAGTGGGGCCAGGAAAATAACCTGTCCATCAACTTCGACAAAACAAAGGAGCTGATTGTGGACAGCAGAGGGAGCACGCCCCCATCCACATCGACGGGACCGCAGTGGAGAAGGTGAAAAGCTTCAAGGTCCTTGGCGCACACATCACTGACAATCTGAAATGGTCCACCCACACAGACAGTGTGGTGACAAAGGCGCAATAGCGCCTCTTCAACCTCAGGAGGCTGAAGAAATTTGGCTTGGCCCTTGAGATAGAAACTGTCTTGGCCCATAAGACCCTCACAAACTTTTACAGATGCACCATTGAGAGCATCCTGTCGGGCTGTATCACCGCCTGTTGCGGCAACTGCACCGTCCGCAAAGACAGAGCTCTCCAGAGGGTAGTGTGGCCTGCCCAATGTATTACCCGGGGCGTACTGCCTGGCCTCCAGGACATCTACAGTACCCGGTGTCACAGGAAGGCCAGGAAGACCATCATGGACCTCAGCCACCCGAGCCACGGCCTGTTCACCCCACAACCATCCAGAAGGCGAGGTAAGTACAGGTGCATCAAAGCTGGAACCGAGAGACTGAAAAACAGCTTCTATCTCAAGGCCATCAGACTGTTAAATAGTCACCACTAGCTGGCCACCGCCCCAATACCCCTCCCTGAACTTTAATCACTGTCACTAGACGGCTACCACCCGGTTACTCTACCATGCACCTTAGAGGCTGCTGCCCTATGTACATAGTCATGGTCACTTTAATAATGGAACACTGGTCACTTTACATACTATTTTATATACATACACTCCGTACTCCAACATTGCTCGTCCTAATATTTCTATATTTCTTAATTCCATTATTTTACTTTTTAGATTTGTGTGAATTGTTGTGTATTGTTAGATATTACTGCAAGCATTTCGCTACACCCCCAATAACATCTGCTAAATATATGTGTGCGACCAATAACATTTAATTTTATTTCATACTTCTAAATTCTAAAGAATTTGACATGAAAGGTTTCAGCCATTGAGACACTAACTAACCAAATGCACCTAAAGAGGGATGGTCGCCTCACCTCAATTAGCCACCCCTTGCAACGTGTCATCAAAGACTTCCTGTCTACTTCACGGCAGCGATAAATCACACTGAATGTTATCACCTTTCTGTGATGTCATGGCAACAAGGACATTTTTTTCTCTCTCAGAAAGTGTATGTGTGTGCATACGTGTGTGTGTTTTTGTATTTGTGTGTGTACATGCACATGTGTGAGTTTCAAAGACAACATGGGTGAGGGGTGTGAATGTTATCAGACTGTGGGGTGCTTCAGGGGAGATCACAGAGTATAGATACCACTGTTGAAGGCCGAGGAACAGAGGGTCTCTTTAGAGAGAGGGACCCAGAGTCTAGGATGAAGAATAGGGAGAGTGTCTCTCTGGCTGTCTCTCTGTCTACTGCTAATTCCTCTGAATGTGCTCCTTCAGGCTTTTAGTCCTCAGATTCCCAAAAGTCATTCAGTGTTATGACAACGGTCTGCTGATTTTCCACTTACTGGAAATAAGTTATAAATGCTAATGCCGTAAAAGGGATTCCACAAGGAAGCAAGACAGATCTATTAGCCACTTGTAAAATAGTTTCAATAAACTGAACAACTCAACAATTTCAACAGGCTATTAACAGGATTTTAAATGGATTCCAACCCTGGCACACACAATGTCACATTGTCGTCTCAAATATCTCAACGGGAAATGCTGTGCTCTCCCCCCTACCTTATGTCTTAGAGATGTTCTCAAATGTTAGGATTAAACCACTATATCATTAAACCTGCAATTACTGAGAAGAACGAGATACATTTCTGCTGTCATCTGACTCCTTTCAATACAAAGGATTAAAATAACTCACAGTGGTGTAAAGTAGTAATACTTTAAAGTATACTTAAGTAGATTTTTGGTGTATCTGTACTTCACTATTTATATTTTTGACAACTTTTACTTTTACTTCACTACATTCCTAAAGAAAATAATGTACTTTTTACTCCATACATTTTCCTTCACACCCAAAAGTACTCATTTAATTTTGAATGCTTAGCAGGACAGGAAAATGGTCCAATTTACACCCTTATCAAGGGAATTCTCTGGTCTTCCCTACTGCATGACGGACTCACTAAGCACAAATGCTTTGTTTGTACATGATGTCTGAGTGTTGGAGTGTGCCCCTGGCTAACCATACATTTTTAAAACAAGAAAATTGTGCCGTCTGGTTTGCATAATATAAGGAATGTGAAAGGATATATACATTTACTTTTGATACTTAAGTACATTTAAAACCAAATACTTTTAGACTTTCACTTTTACTTGAGTAATATTCTATAAAGGTACCTTTCATTTGCTTAAGTATGACAATTGGGTACTTTTTCCACCACTGATAACTCAACCATTCCGCTTTACTTAATAACATTTTTCAGTTGTTCCTAAAAGTAGTTTCATCTTATGTCAGAAATTATGTCTAATGCAATCTGAGAGTAGCCTGATCCTAGATCTGTTTGTGTCTGGTATGTGACCATGACCATAGGGGTTGTCAAGACAGTAAGAACAGATCTTGGAGCAGGCTAAGCTGAGAGGTGTTCAACCCTGTAGTGACCTCCTGTGGGACCCTGATCATGATGACCTGCCAATGAATTTGTACATCAGCATTTCAGGCAAATCCTAATTTAAGTCAAAATATCACTATGTTATGCTTTGATATCAGTGGGAGACTAAGTGAAATTTCAATTCAAGTTAGGATTTGCCTCTTCAAGTTTAACAGCCACATGTCTTCTACTTTTCTCTTCATCTAATCATCCCCAACCAAACATAAACACTGTCTGATTTAGTGCTTTCTCTCCCAAACCCACAACCTTCTTCATGGCAACATGACTTCTGTGTAAACAGTTTACATAAAGGACTCACCCAGAATCAGGAGATGAACTCTGCCTGTCATGGTGAAGAAGAATCTCACTATCTCTTCTATGAGAATCATAGACCAGGGCTGAAACTCTGCCCCTATCTGAACGGTCTATTCAAAAGTGTGATAAAGATCCGTCTTATTTTCTTCTCAGGAGTTTCTCCAAACTTCTCAGGGTTGTTTTACTGAAGAAAAATGGCACCCGTATCCATCAACTCAGTCAAGCTTCTGTCTAGTAGATTGAGTTCTGCTGACATCACCAAATGAGAGATAAAATGAAAAGTAGTCACTGTGCTCTCATCACTTGCCTAGAACTCTCTGTCTCTGACTCGCTCTCCTTCTCTTCCACCCTGTGTGTTTGGCTGTGGTGGTCTGGGCTGTGTCTGGCTCACTGACATACTAAGAGGTTTCTGGGCAGAGTTTCAGTTAAGCCGCTGCTGTTGAGTCACACCCCTGAGACAGTGAGGCAGGGAAATGAGGTTGGAGGACGAGGAGGGGGTTTAGCAACTGCTGCTGTTTAATTTTATTTTTTGATCTCTGCTCTTTAGGGTTCCATGACAACAACACGACCTAAACTGGACTCTCTCTCTCTCCAATTTAAGGGGCTTTATTGGCAAAGGAAACATTTGTTTACATTGCCAAAGCAAGTGAAATAAGTGTGTACTCTCTGTTTAGGGCCAAATAGCATTCTAGTTTGCGCTGTTTTTTTGTTAATTCTTTCCAATGTGTCAAGTAATTATATTTTTGTTGTCTCATGATTTGGTTGGGTCTAATTGTGTTGCTGTCCTGGGGCTCTGTGGGGCCTGTTTGTGAACAGAGCCCCAGCTCTTCTCCAGGTTCATCTCTCTGTAGGTGATGGCTTTGTTATGGAAGGTTTGGGAATTGCTTCCTTTTAGCTCTCTCTCTCTCTCTCTCTCTCGACATTTCAAATGTCATATTATGGATATATACTGTGTTGTAATGATGTGCAAATAGTTTCCTCCCCCTCTCTGTCTTTTTTTCTATCGACAACCTTGTTTTCCACTTCCTCCACTCTATCAAACTGTATGGCCTAAATTGAATCAGACATTAAGGAGTCTGGGTTGTGAGACTGTTCATTGTTATACAGAACACTGCTTGGACACACTCCCATAGGCTGTGGTTGTCTATTAATGGTGGTGATGACAAATATATGGTTGTCTCCTTTTCGTCTTTGAGCAGATGGTGTCTGTTCATACTGATAACAATGTAACAATGTAACAATGTAGTGTAATATACAAAACTCCCAGTGGAATCCACTAACAATGGACATTAAAAACAAGTCATTTTCTTTCTGTGCGTAAATCAAATGTTATGATTTAAAGTAAACATTTATTATTATATATATATTTTTTTAAGTATAGGACAGCAGAATATAGCTTTTGAATTACAGAAAACAGAATAGTCACCCACCCAAGCCACAGGATTACTACAGGTTTAGAACGTGTGATTTATTTGGTCCACACAGAAAATGCACATTCAACAATATCATCATCACTGCTGTTGTGTCACAATCATAATCAATTTCTTTAGGATTTTAACTATTAATGCCACTATTCTATTTCTTAAACATTCGTTGTCATACTGTAACACATCTTCAACAGTATATCAACTGTACTTCTGCTACTCTTGCGTGTACAGTTATGATTTGTCTTAGAAGAGGAAGAAGGAGTGCTGAGAGCAAAGAAGCCGAGTGCAACGCGGCGTTTCTGACAACGTTATAGAGGCACAGTGTTCTTTTTGGTTATGGTGTTGTCAACACCTTTTTAGTGGCACCTTGGAACACACAACACTGGCGTGGACAACACCATGCTCTACCAACTGAGCCAGAGCCTCACAATACAGGTCAAATGAAGATCCTAAACCTGTAAGAAGGGTTATATATAAATGTCCTAAAGCAAAAATATACACAAATAATACATAATCGGATGAAATTGCTTTAGAAAGGGGAAGATGATATCCTGATATGCCGGACCAATATTTTACATCTTCCTGAGAGTGAGTGAGTGAGTGAGTGAGTGAGTGAGTGAGTGAGTGAGTGAGTGAGTGAGTGAGTGAGTGAGTGAGTGAGTGAGTGAGAGATCATGTTGTTGTCATGGAACCCTAAAGGGCAGAGATCAACAAAATGACAGCATTAAAAGCAATTTTGGATTGACCAATGTAGATATTTTCAAAAACATGCAACTTAAAACGTTTATATTACGGAATCCTTAGGACGTCAGAGTAATGCTGAGGGAATCCTATTTGTGTCAGAAAACTATACTTATATGATATAGAAAACCTTACAGAGAGCCTATCCAACTATCCAATCTCTTTAAACAAAAAACCTTACAGAGAGCCTATCCAACTATCCAATCTCTTTAAACAAAAAAACGATTGAAACCAAGACTTAAAAAGAACTGATATTGGCACAAGTTGGAGGAAATATTGGAACCTAACTAACACAATTACAGTTAACAAAAATATATGCTTAATCCAGTGTAAACTAAACTAATGTATAGAATGTATTATACAAGAGACAACATTCACAAATTCTACAGCTCAATGGCAGAGTCATATAAATCTAACAATGACTCAATAATACATGCCTTCTGGGAATGCTCTAAAGTCCAAAAGTTTTCCGTCTGTCTGCATATTTCAAGACATGGCATATGAGGGTGCAATGAGATACTCAGTAGGTTGGACTATACTTTTTTGGTATATTCAATCATCTTGAAAAAACATATATTCAAAAACTGGAAATCAACCAATCCTCCATTGTTAACACAATGGAAAGGTCAAATGCTTTATTATTTAAATGTTGAAAGTGCGTGGGCAATGGAGAGAAACAAAGTGGTGCAGTTTGAGGCCATGTGGCAGAGAGTGATGCGGCGCTGGAGATGGGGGTGTGAGCATGTGTGTCTGGGCAGGTGTGATGTAATGGGTGTTTTGTAATGTTGTTGTTTGTATGTGTATGTTTTGTATTGTAAAAAGTAAAAATAATAAAAAAATATACTAAATAATTATTTTACTGTCATGCCCTGACCTTAGAGAGACTTTTTATTCTCTATTTTGGTTAGGTCAGGGTGTGACTAGGCTGGGTAGTTTTTTGTATTTCTATGTTGGCCTGGTATGGTTCCCAATCAGAGGCAGCTGTCTATCGTTGTCTCTGATTGGGGATCATATTTAGGCAGCCTTTTCCCACCTGTTGTTTGTGGGATCTTGATTTTGTATTGTAGCTTTTAGCCCTACAAAGCTGTAGGGATGTCCTTTGGGTGGTCCCCTCATTAAAATGCAAATCATTTTATAACATTTTTGACATGCGTTTTTCTGGATTTTTTTGTTGTTATTCTGTCTCTCACTGTTCAAATAAACCTACTATTAAAATTATAGACTGACCATTTCTTTGTAAGTGGGCAAACGTACAAAATCAGCAGGGGATCAAATACTTTTTCCCCCCACTGTACACAATCCATATCTCAATTGTCTCAAGGTTTAAAATCATTCATGAACCTGTCTCCTCCCTTCATCTACACTGATTGAAGGTGGCATCAATAAGGGAGCTTAGCTTTCACCTGGATTCACCTAGTCAGTCTATGTCATAGAAAGAGCAGGTGTTCCTAATGTTTTGTACATTCAGTGTATATACTAACTAATGCTAATGGATCCTTACCTCCCATCTTATAACTCTTAGCTCCCAATAAATATATACAGGGTCTGTTCATACAAGTATAGCTCTGTCTAATTTGGGTTTTGGGGTGAGGACATTTGGGTGATGGGTGGGGACGGCCATCTGGAATACGTCAGTGTTCCTCGCTCCTAAACAATAGCACAGGCATGGAGCTCTGGTGACCTGTGGACCTAGTGGTGACAGACAATTGGCATGGCATGGCCTTGACTGGATTCATTCTGGTGCCCAGGGAGGAGCAGCAGGTTTACTGTACTGTGACCTTGGTGTGACTAGAATCTGACCTGGGCAAGACGTTAGTGGTGCCAACAATGAATCAAAGAATTCATCAAGATTCCTAGTGTGGGTCAGTTGTACATACTGCCCTTAGGTGTCAAGGATTCTTATGGTAGTGATGAGTGAACTCTGGCTAAGTTACACCGTCAAATGATACTGTGAACTAATGCAGAGAAAAGGAATGTGTCACGTCTTGACCATAGTAAGTGGTTATTTTCTATGGTAGAGTAGGTCAGGGTGTGACAGGGGGTGTTTGTCTATGTTTTGTATTTCTATGTTCAGTTTCTAGTTTTGTATTTCTATGTTGGTTTTGTTTGGTATGATCTCCAATTAGAGGCAGCTGGTCATCTGTCTCTAAGTGGAGGTCATATTTAAGCTAATGTTTGTCCCACCTGTTTTTGTGGGTGATTATTTGTGAGTAGTGTTTGTTTCTCCTCTGCATCACGGTTTGTTATTTTGTAGATTTCAGTTATTTGATGTATTGCATAGTTTTCACGGATTAAATAAATATGTGTAACGAAACACACGCTACACTTTGGTCCGATCCTTTCGAGAACCGTGACAGAATGTGATTAAAGAGATGCAGTTTTGAGATATTTGAGCAGGTGGGGTCTGAAAAACATTTTGATAACCTACCATTTATCCCTTACAAAATAATCACTGCCAATAATTCATCTAGTGTAGCTCATTTCCCAACATAACTTTCTTACAATACATAAAAACACAAAGAATAGCTTAGTGGGCAGCTGTACTTCCTCACACTCACAATGAGTATGTACACAAAGCCTTTGCTTTAGATAATGTAGTTCTTATACATAGGATTACAATAGTATTTAGCCTACTGTACATGTTCTGGACCCTACTAGAGAAGATGTGGAGCACAGATGTATAAATGGTCCACCACAGACTTTATTCAGAGCTGACGTTAAAGCCAGTCAGTGAGACTGGGCTACAGTACCAAAGAAAATAAACCTTTTCACTAAATACACGAAAACCCTAATTCATGTCAAATGTCATGTCAGATGCCATGTCAGATTAAAGTTCGCACTTCTGTTTTACCCTTTGAGTTTACCCTTCTTGCTTCATCATATTACCCCAGACTTAGAAAAATGGGCATGTTCACCATAATAGCCTGACTGATTGTAATGCATAACCACTGGGCATAGGCATCAGTTCAACGTCTAGTTTGGATTTACATTTGGTTGAGCTGTCAACTAACTTGAATTGAATGTGAATTCAACGTGAAATCAACCACAAATTTCACCCTGTCATCGGATTTAGGTGAAAAGTTAGGTGAAAAAAATACCAAATTCCCTTACGTTGATGAATTTTTGCAAACACAATCAGTTTTTTGGGGTTGAAACAGCATTGATTCAACCAGTTTTTGCACAGTGGGTAAGTGGTTTGTCACTGATCTTGGAGTGGTTTTTATGGGTCATTGTACATTCACTTCACAGACCAGTTTATTCTGTCCCAAAGTTCCTCTTCTAGCCATTCAACACACACAATTCCACACAATCCCGTTATATGCTAGCGAGCCAATCACAGGTCAATAGATATGATCTTGGCACGGTTCCAGCTCATCCTGTTGTCTCCTCACCCCTTTTTCTGTTCCTGCAGATGATGAATAAATGAGACAAATGTTTGGGCTTTATTTTGGATCTATTTGTTTTTTATTGTGTTTCTTTCTAAAGGCTCAAACAATCGAGACAACCCTCAAACATGGGCTGCATGTCTCAACTACTTCCTGAAAAGTCATTATAAGAAAACAAAATTATCTGATATCTAGTGTAGATCATCTCTTCACAGCTCGCGCTGTGACTTCCTTGCTCTCTTACTCTACGCCAGCCTTTTATAAAGCAGAATATATTTAACTCAACCCTGAAAACCATCCTCTCAAAACCACATCCCCTTATAAAACACAATCTGTTGCTCTGCAACCAATGAACTGTTGCATTGCAAACAGAAACAGAACTGTTGCATCATGTCAAGCATTACAGCAGTACCACCACATAGCTAATATACTGCACTGGATAGATTATTACATTTTGACTACATTCTTCATGGAAAAAATATCTTAAAATGAGAGCACCTTGCCTGTCCACAATGGAAAGTGGCACTCTAACACCAGTCTGATGTTGTTGACCACAGCTTCAGAACTTTCACTAGTGTGTGAACAACGTGGCACTGTTGGCTGTACAGTACAGTATGTAGGCAAAAGGGTACCAACCCTGGTCCCACTGTTAACCAATCCCTGAATAGATAGCCTGGTCCCAGATCTGTTGTGCCAATGGCGTGACAATGACCATACGGGATTGGCAAGACAGCGCAAACAGATCTGGGACAAGGCTATTGAATAGATACCCTGATGGTGACATAATAGGTTCCATTTCCTGGCAGCTGTTTTAGGAACGCTGTAAAATCTACTGCTTCCTGTGTCAGGGTATGGATAGTGAGGTAGAGAGACGTTGGTTAGGTATTTAAAAACACATTTTTCAACAAAATCTTCTCATTTTATGAAGCCTGTCCTATTTGTGGCTGAGCAAACTTTTCTTTTCGGAAATCATGATCTACATTTTTTTATTTATAGAATTTTAACAATTGCATTGAGTCTCTTTCACCCATTCTCCCCATCTAAGCACTCACCCCTCCCTCCTCCTCCTCCTCTCTCTTTTCCATTCAGCTTTCAACGTCATTGTAACGGTTAGAATGATTGGCCTCTATTAGAGTCCTGTCAGTTGTTTTTATCTGCCAACACCGCTTCCCTGAGACACCATTTATAGGAGCAATAATGTATTCACTTGTCCGGGCATCTTGGTTAGACATTTACAAACCTCACCATGTAACTCTGTGTTGTTGTTTTTGTCGCACTGCTTTGCTTTATCTTGGCCAGGTTGCATTTGTACATGAGAACTTGTTCTCAACTGGCCTACCTGGTTAAATAAAGGTAAAATTAAAATGAGATGGGAAACCTGGGATATTTTGAAAGGATAGTATGACAGGCAGTATGGCTATAGGTTACATATAGTATGACAGGCAGTGTGGCTATAGGTTACATTTATGATTACATTTACGTCATTTAGCAGACGCTCTCATCCAGAGCGACTTACAAATTGGTGCATTCACCTTATGATATCCAGTGGAACAACCACTTTACAATAGTACATATCCTATCCCAGGTATTCCTTAAAGAGGTGGTGTTTCAGGTGTCTACGGAAGGTGGTGATTGACTCCGCTGTCCTGGCGTCGTGAGGGAGCTTGTTCCACCATTGGGGTGCCAGAGCAGCGAACAGTTTTGACTAGGCTGAGCAGGAACTGTGCTTCCGCAGAGGTAGGGGGGCCAGCAGGCCAGAGGTGGATGAACACAGTGCCCTCGTTTGGGTGTAGGGCCTGATCAGAGCCTGAAGGTACGGAGGTGCCGTTCCCCTCACAGCTCCGTAGGCAAGCACCATGGTCTTGTAGCAGATGCGAGCTTCAACTGGAAGCCAGTGGAGTGTGCGGAGGAGCGGGGTGACATGAGAGAACTTGGGAAGGTTGAACACCAGACGGGCTGTGGCGTTCTGGATGAGTTGTAGGGGTTTAATGGCACAGGCAGGGAGCCCCGCCAACAGGGAGTTGCAGTAATCCAGACGGGAGATGACAAGTGCCTGGATTAGGACCTGCGCCGCTTCCTGTGTAAGGCAGGGTCGCACTCTGCGAATGTTGTATAGCATGAACCTACAGGATCGGGTCACCGCCTTGATGTTAGCGGAGAACGACAGGGTGTTGTCCAGGGTCACCCCGAGGCTCTTAGCACTCTGGGAGGAGGACACAATGGAGTTGTCCACCGTGATGGCGAGATCATGGAAAGGGCAGTCCTTCCCCGGGAGGAAGAGCAGCTCCGTCTTGCTGAGGTTCAGCTTGAGGTGGTGATCCGTCATCCACACTGATATGTCTGCCAGACATGCAGAGATGCGATTCACCACCTGGTTATCAGAAAGGGGAAAGGAGAAGATTAATTGTGTGTCGTCTGCGTAGCAATGATAGGAGAGACCATGTGAGGATATGACAGAGCCAAGTGACTTGGTGTATAGCGAGAATAGGAGAGGGCCTAGAACTGAGCCCTGGGGGACACCAATGGTGAGAACACATGGTGCGGAGACGGATTCTCGCCACGCCACCTGGTAGGAGCGACCTATCAGGTAGGACGCAATCCAAGAGTGAGCCGCGCCGGAGATACTCAACTCGGAGAGGGTGGAGAGGAGGATCTGATGGTTCACAGTATCAAAGGCAGCAGATAGGTCTAGAAGGATGAGAGCAGACGAGAGAGAGTTAGCTTTAGCAGTGCGGAGAGCCTCCATGACACAGAGAAGAGCAGTCTCAGTTGAATGACCAGCCTTGAAACCTGACTGATTTGGATCGAGAAGGTCATTCTGAGAGAGCTAGCAGGAGAGCTGGCCAAGGACGGCACGTTCAAGAGTTTTGGAGAGAAAAGAAAGAAGGGATACTGGTCTGTAGTTGTTGACATCGGAGAGATCGAGTGTAGGTTTTTTGAGAAGGGGTGCAACTCTCGCTCTCTTGAAGACGGAAGGGACGTAGCCAGCGGTCAAGGATGAGTTGATGAGCGACGTGAGGTAAGGGAGAAGGTCTCCGGAAATGGTCTGGAGAAGAGAGGAGGGGATAGGGTCAAGCGGGCAGGTTGTTGGGCGGCCGGACGTCACAAGACGCAAGATATCATCTGGAGAGAGAGGGGAGAAAGAGGTCAAAGAATAGGGTAGGGCAATGTGAGCAGGACCAGCGGTGTCATTTGACTTAACAAACGAGGATCGGATGTCGTCGACCTTCTTTTCAAAATGGTTGACGAAGTCATCCGCAGAGAGGGAGGAGGGGGGGAGGAGGATTCAGGAGAGAGGAGAAGGTGGCAAAGAGCTTCCTAGGGTTAGAGGCAGATGCTTGGAAGTTAGAGTGGTAGAAAGTGGCTTTAGCAGCAGAAACAGAGGAGGAAAATGTAGAGAGGAGGGAGTGAAAAGATGCCAGGTCCGCAGGGAGGCTAGTTTTCCTGTTCTGTGAGCTCGCAATGAGTCGTCAAGCCACGGAGCAGGATGGGAGGACCGAGCCGGTCGGGAGGATAGGGGACATAGAGAGTCAAAGGATGCAGAAAGGGAGGAGAGGAGGGTTGAGGAGGCAGAATCAGGAGATTGGTTGGAGAAGGATTGAGCAGAGGGAAGAGATGATAGGATGGAAGAGGGGAGAGTAGCAGGAGAGAGAGAGCGAAGGTTGCGATGGCGCAATACCATCTGAGTAGGGGCAGAGTGAGTAGTGTTGGAGGAGAGCGAGAGGGAAAAGGATACAAGGTAGTGATCGGAGACTTGGAGGGGAGTTGCAGTGAGATTAGTAGAAGAACAGCATCTAGTGAAGATGAGGTCAAGCGTATTGCCTGCCTTGTGAGTAGGGGGGGACGGTGAGAGGGTGAGGTCAAAAGAGGAGAGGAGTGGAAAGAAGGAGGCAGAGAGAAATGAGTCAAAGGTAGACGTAGGGAGGTTAAAGTCACCCAGCACTGTGAGGGGTGAGCCATCCTCAGGAAAGGAATTTATCAAGGCGTCAAGCTCATTGATGAACTCTCCAAGGGAACCTGGAGGGCGATAAATGGTAAGGATGTTAAGCTTGAATGGGCTAGTGATTGTGACAGCATATCACTAGCCCATATCACTAGCCCATCACTATCTCATATAGTATGACAGGCAGTATGGCTATAGGTTACATATAGTATGACAGGCAGTATGGCTATAGGTTACATATAGTATGACAGGCAGTATGGCTATAGGTTACATATAGTATGACAGGCAGTATGGCTATAGGTTACATATAGTATGGCAGGCAGTATGGCCATAGGTTATGTATAGTATGACAGGCAGTATGGCTATAGGTTACGTATAGTATGACAGGCAGTATGGCTATAGGTTATGCATAGTATGACAGGCAGTATGGCTATAGGTTACGTATAGTATGACAGGCAGTATGGCTATAGGTTACGTATAGTATGACAGGCAGTATGGCTATAGGTTACGTATAGTATGACAGGCTGTATGGCTATAGGTTACTTTTTATTTTATTAATTTTTTAACGTTTATTTAACTAGGCAAGTCAGTTAATGTCACGGTTCTCGTCGGTAGAAATGGACCAAAACGCAGCAGGCATGCGGTTGTTCATTTTGAACATTTATTCACTCCAAAATGAACACAAAAATAACAAAAGAGAACGAACGATAAACTGACAGTCCTGTAATGTTGACACACACTAAACACGGAACAATCTCCCACAAATGACAAACACAAACACACCCTAATATATGGGACTCTCAATCAAAGGCAAATAGACAACACCTGCCTTCAACTGAGAGTCCCAACCCCAATTAACCAAACATAGAAACAGACACACTAGACTCAACATAGAATACATGAAAACCAAACAGTGCCCAAAACCCCCGGAATACTTAAATCAAATGCCCCTTCAACAAACACACCACCCCGAACCACATAAAACGAATACCCTCTGCCACGTCCTGACCAAACTACAATACCAATTAACCTTATACTGGCCAGGACGTGACAGTACCCCCCCCTTAAAGGTGCTAACCCCGGAAGCACCTTAACAAAAATAACCCCAAGCAACACCAAAAAAGAAAAATTCCCCCCTACTAAAGGGAGGGAAGGGAGGGTGGCTGCCGTCAACGACGGCACTGTGCTACACCCCCCCTCCCCAACCCACCTATCTCTGGAGGTGGCTCCGGCCGTTCCAGGCTGTCGGGGCGGTCTGGCAGCTCGGGACAGTCTGGGCGGTCTGGCCGCTCGGGACAGTCTGGGCGGTCTGGCCGCTCCGGCAGTTCAGGGCGGTCTGGCCGCTCCGGCAGTTCAGGGCGGTCTGGCCGCTCCGGCAGTTCAGGGCGGTCTGGCCGCTCCGGCAGTTCAGGGCAGTCTGGCCGCTCCGGCAGTTCAGGGCAGTCTGGCCGCTCCGGCAGTTCAGGGCAGTCTGGCCGCTCCGGCAGTTCAGGGCAGTCTGGCCACTCCGGCAGTTCAGGGCAGTCTGGCCACTCCGGCAGTTCAGGGCAGTCTGGCCACTCCGGCAGTTCAGGGCAGTCTGGCCACTCCGGCAGTTCTGACGACTGTTGACTGGCGGGCAGCTCTGACAACTGTTGACTGGCGGGCAGCTCTGACGACTGTTGGGCGGGCAGCTCTGACGACTGTTGACTGGCGGGCAGCTCTGACGACTGTTGACTGGCGGGCAGCTCTGACGACTGTTGACTGGCGGGCAGCTCTGACGACTGTTGACTGGCGAGGCTGGGTTTACGCACTTGAAGGCTAGTGCGGGGAGCGGGAACAGGACGAGTCGGACTGGGTTGACGCACCTCCGGGTCCGCACGAGAGACAGGAGCTGGAAACCCAGGGCTATGGAGGCGCACAGTCGGTCTTGATCTTACCTCCTGCACAACCCGTCTTGGCTGGATGGAACTAGTAGCCCTGTACGAGCGGGGTGCTTGTACAGGGCAGACTGGGCTGTGCAGGGGCCTGATGGTAGCCGTGCGTAGAGCGGGAGTTGGGTAGCCTGGTCCTCGGAGGCGTACCGGCGACCAGATGCGCTGCGCAGGCATCCTCCTACCAGGGTGGATGCCCGCTCTAGCACGGCACCTGCGAGGGGCTGGAATAACGCGCACCGGACTGTGCGTGCGTATGGGTGAGATAGTGCGCTCCTCAGCGAAACATGGCGCTCTCCACCCCATACGCTCCTCCATATAACCACGGGTAGCTGGCTTCCGGCTCTTCCTATGCCTAGCCAAACTACCCGTGTGCCCCCCCCAAAAAAATTATTGGGGGTGCCTCTCGTGCTTCAACGCCAGTCTTGTCCCTCGGAAACGTTCCCGGTCCATACCAGCCTTACTCCTTTCCTCTCTCTCGCTTACCACCTGTCCCCATGGAAGGCGATCTTTACCTGCTTGGATCTCCTCCCAAGTGTAGGAGCCTTTTCCCTCCAAGATCTCCTCCCAAGTCCATCTCTCTCGTTTGTCCAATTCGAAATTCCTCTGCTCCTTCCTCTGCTGCTTGGTCCTGGAATGGTGGGAGATTCTGTCACGGTTCTCGTCGGTAGAAATGGACCAAAACGCAGCAGGCATGCGGTTGTTCATTTTGAACATTTATTCACTCCAAAATGAACACAAAAATAACAAAAGAGAACGAACGATAAACTGACAGTCCTGTAATGTTGACACACACTAAACACGGAACAATCTCCCACAAATGACAAACACAAACACACCCTAATATATGGGACTCTCAATCAAAGGCAAATAGACAACACCTGCCTTCAACTGAGAGTCCCAACCCCAATTAACCAAACATAGAAACAGACACACTAGACTCAACATAGAATACATGAAAACCAAACAGTGCCCAAAAACCCCGGAATACTTAAATCAAATGCTCCTTCAACAAACACACCACCCCGAACCACATAAAACGAATACCCTCTGCCACGTCCTGACCAAACTACAATACCAATTAACCTTATACTGGCCAGGACGTGACAGTTAAGAACAAATTCTTAGTTACAATGACAGCCTACCAAAAGGCAAAAGGCCTCCTGCGGGGACGGGGGCCTGGGATTAAAAATAAAATAAATAAATACAATATAAATATAGGACAAAACACACATCACAACAAGAGAGACAACACTACATAAATAGAGACCTAAGACAACAACATAGCAAGGCAGCAACACATGACAACACAGCATTGTAGCAACATAACATCAACATGGTAGCAACACAACATGGTAGCAGCACAAAACATGGTAGAAACATTATTGGGCACAGACAACAGCACAAAGGGTAAGAAGGTAGAGACAACAATACATCACACAAAGCAGCCACAACTGTCAGTAAGTGTCCATGATTGAGTTTGAATGAAGAAATTGAGATAAAACTATCCAGTTTGAGGGTTTGTTGCAACTCGTTCCAGTCGCTAGCTGCAGCGAACTGAAAAGACGAGCGACCCAGGGATGTGTGTGCTTTGGGGACCTTTAACAGAATGTGACTGGCAGAAGAGGTGTTGTATGTGGAGAATGAGGGCTGCAGTAGATATCTCAGATAGGGGGGAGTGAGGCCTAAGAGGGTTTTATAAATAATCATCAACCAGTGGGTCTTGCGACGGGTATACAGAGATGACCAGTTTACAGAGGAGTATAGAGTGCAGTGATGTGTCCTATAAGGAGCATTGGTGGCAAATCTGATGGCCGAATGGTAAAGAACATCTAGCCGCTCGAGAGCACACTTACCTGCCGATCTTTAAATTATGTCTCCGTAATCTAGCATGGGTAGGATGGTCATCTGAATCAGGGTTAGTTTGGCAGCTGGGGTTAAAGAGGAGCGATTACGATAGAGGAAACCAAGTCTAGATATAACTTTAGCCTGCAGCTTTGATATGTGCTGAGAGAAGGACAGTGCACCGTCTAGCCATACTCCCAAGTACTTGTATGAGGTGACTACATCAAGCTCTAAACCCTCAGAGGTAGTAATCACACCTGTGGGAAGAGGGGCATTCTTCTTCCCCAACCACATAACCTTTGTTTTGGAGGTGTTCAGAACAAGGTAAGGGTAGAGAAAGCTTGTTGGACACTAAGAAAGCTTTGTTGTAGAGCATTTAACACAAAATCTGGGGATGGGGCAGCTGAGTACAAGACTGTATCATCTGCATATAAATGGATGAGAGAGCTTCCTACTGCCTGAGCTATGTTGTTGCTGTAAATTGAGAAGAGTGTGGGGCCTAGGATCGAGCCTTAGGGTTATACTTATAGTATAACAGGCAGTATGGCTATAGGTTACTTATAGTATAACAGGCAGTATGGCTATAGGTTACTTATTGTATGACAGGCAGTATGGCTATAGGTTACTTATTGTATGACAGGCAGTATGGCTATAGGTTACTTATTGTATGACAGACAGTATGGCTATAGGTCAAATATAGTATGACATGCAGTATGGCTATAGGTCAAATATAGTATGACAGGCAGTACTCTGGACCCTGATCTCTCTTTTGAAGAACATATAAAGACTGTTTCAAGGGCAGCTTTTTTCCATCTACGTAACATTGCAAAAATCAGAAACTTTCTGTCCACAAATGATGCAGAAAAATTAATCCATGCTTTTGTTACTTCTAGGTTGGACTACTGCAATGCTCTACTTTCCGGCTACCCGGATAAAGCACTAAATAAACTTCAGTTAGTGCTAAATACGGCTGCTAGAATCCTGACTAGAACCAAAAACGTGATCATATTATTCCAGTGTTAGCCTCCCTACACTGGCTTCCTGTTCAGGCAAGGGCTGATTTCAAGGTTTTACTGCTAACCTACAAAGCATTACATGGGCTTGCTCCTACCTATCTTTCCGATTTGGTCCTGCCCGCACGCTATGGACACAAAACGCAGGCCTCCTAATTGTCCCTAGAATTTCTAAGTAAACAGCTGGAGGCAGGGCTTTCTCCTATAGAGCTCCATTTTTATGGAATAGTCTGCCTACCCATGTGAGAGACGCAGACTCGGTCTCAACCTTTAGGTCTTTACTGAAGACTCATCTCTTCAATGAGTCCTATGATTGAGTGTAGTCTGGCCCAGGAGTGTGAAGGTGAACGGAAATGCGCTCTGGAGCAACGAACCGCCCTTGCTGTCTCTGCCTGGCCGGTTCCCCTCTCTCCACTGGGATTCTCTGCCTCTAACCCTATTACAGGGGCTGAGTCACTGGCTTATTGGTGTTTTTCCATGCTGTCCCTAGTAGGGGTGCGTCACTTGAGTGGGTTGAGTCACTGACGTGGTCTTCCTGTCTGGGTTGGCGCCCCCCCTTGGGTTGTGCCGTGGCGGGGATCTTTGTGGTCTATACTCGGCCTTGTCTCAGGATGGTAAGTTGGTGGTTGAAGATATCCCTCTAGTGGTGTGGGGGCTGTGCTTTGGCAAAGAGGGTGGGGTTATATCCTTCCTGTTAGGCCCTGTCCGGGGGTATCATCGGATGGGGCCACAGTGTCTCCTGAACCCTCCTGTCTCAGCCTCCAGTATTTATGCTGCAGTAGTTTATGTGTCGGGGGGCTAGGGTCAGTCTGTTATATCTGGAGTATTTCTCCTGTCTTATCCGGTGTCCTGTGTGAATTTAAGTATGCTCTCTCTAATTCTTTCTTTCTCTCGGAAGACCTGAGCCCTAAGACCATGCCTCAGGACTACCTGGCATGATGACTCCTTGCTGTCCCCAGTCCACCTGGCCGTGCTGCTGCTCCAGTTTCAACTTTTCTGCCTGCGGCTATGGAACCCTGACCTGTTCACCGGACGTGCTACCTGTCCCAGACCTGCTGTTTTCAACTCTCTAGAGACAGCAGGAGCGGTAGAGATACTCTCAATGATCGGCTATGAAAAGCCAACTGACATTTACTCTTGAGGTGCTGACCTGTTGCACCCTCGACAACTGTGATTATTATTATTTGACCATGCAGGTCATTTATGAACATTTGAACATCTTGGCCATGTTCTGTTATAATCTCCACCCGGCACAGCCAGAAGAGGACTGGCCACCCCTCATAGCCTGGTTCCTCTCTAGGTTTCTTCCTAGGTTTTGGCCTTTCTAGGGAGTTTTTCCTAGCCACCGTGCTTCTACACCTGCATTGCTTGCTGTTTGGGGTTTTAGGCTGGGTTTCTGTACAGCACTTTGAGATATCAGCTGATGTAAGAAGGGCTATATAAATACATTTGATTTGATTGGCTATAGGTTACTTATTGTATGACAGGCAGTACATAGAACAACACCAGTGGCTGTTCACATTGAGATGTGAGTTTAGAAGTACTGTATTCGACACAGACAGCTATGTTTAAACCATAGGCACACAGCGATCAGCTGTAAATTTGCACACAAACACACACAAACATGGTTTCCTCTTGGACTTTATCCACCCTCCCACACAGGAAAGTGTGCTGAGAGATTGAGTGGGTCAGCTATTGTATCTCTCTGTCTGTTTCTGGACTCTGTCTCTGTCTCTGGATTGCAGAATTGCTTTTTTTACAAAGTGAGACAGAAGATGAACTCAGAACATAACGTGTCAGAACACAGAAAATGAGTCAGAACATTAAGTGTGGCAAAGATTCATGAAGAACAATGACTGATGGTTAAAGTAGCTAATTAGCTAAAATGCTAAAGTTGTCCTTGATGAGATTGGCAACCTTTGATTTGCTAGATGTTCGTGTTATACGCCCACCAATCCACTCCGAACAACCACCCTCCTTTCGATTTTGCCTCAAGTGACCTTCTGTCTTATATAACCATACCAAACATAACATATTATACTAATTTGAGTTTCCCGGATTTACTTTTACCATGTTATACGTCTAGTCTATGAGACCAGGCTGGAATTCATGGTTCCTAGTTGGCACAGCCCAGTCCTAGCTCAGATTGCAATGTTGACTGGTTTTATGGATGAGCATGCTCTGTAAAATAAACAATATTGTAGTTTGCTTGAGGATTGTGGGTAATTGAGAATTCCTGTACATTATTTCACTAAGCTTTGTACCTGTAATGTTGGTCCTTTTTTATTCTGACTGTATTACCTGCTAAAATCCATATATGAAATATAGTATTAACCTCCCTTATGAATTCATTTTTCTCTATTCAATAAGTGTTAGAGGCCATTTCCTAGTGTGGGGAATTTCTATGTGGATTTCAACGAAACAGAGGCCAGTAACTTACAGGAAGTTGACCTTCTGAAGGTGTTGATGGGAGGATGTGAATTCTCTAAGTGTGAGATTCTGTTCATTTAAACCAATAACCAACGACCGGGTTAATGGAAACATGAAATGCTGGAACAATTTTATAAATGCAGACAATTTGTTCGTCTGACAAGGTGGAATCTGTTTGTATCTGTATAACTAATTATGCGAGAAATGGCAGTGTAAATGCCTTTATGCGCAAATATTGATATAATAACCATCTCTTAGTAAATTTGTAGTCACGTGATGATACAGTATGTTGTGTGGTTCTCCCACTACAACTCGGAAAAGCATGCAGTTTATTAGGCTACAGATAAAATAAGTTATGAACTTCACAGGGTGATGAAAGTAGAAGGTGATGAGCTTGATGCTCCTTTCCAATAAATCTCCAGGGTCTTATTCTGGTGACATGATGATCGATGCTTAGCTGCCGTTTGACAGATAAAATATTGTTTTTATCAATAATAATCTCATAATGTAGGTACCTTATCCACACTGTATCTGCGAGGTGTTCGCTATAGCGCATGCGTTTTTCATTCGTCGCATGGGAATTTATCCACAAAAAGTCTGTTTGATGGAAACTCATCTCTGGTGGGAAAATGGCATGTTGGTTTATGCAGATTTTAGAATAGTTGCATGAAAATCTGTTGCAAATTGGATGGAAACCTAGCTAGTGTCACACTCTTTTGGCAACTTCCTCATCTTCATCCAGCCTTTTTTAAACCACTAACACCTCACCATCATCATCAGCTCTGCCATACCAACACTCCCAAAGCTCTGCGTGATTGAGTAATGACTGATTGTGTAATGTTTCTTTGCTCATAACTCAATCTGTCTGCCTCTGGAAGATTTGCGACACCAACAATATGAACAACATGGGGTAACACTTCCTTTTAAAGGGTCCTTGTTATACACTGACAGTGTTGCTAACTGTAACAACTCATAGTTACAGTGTAATAACAACATGTGACTGGTAGTAATTGCGGTCTGTAATTACAGAGGTGTAACAATGAATGCTTGTTACCATGCGTGTTACAAATGGGCAGGTTTCCACAAAATTTACCAACTTAGTGTTTCGCTTCTTCTCAGCTGAATACAGTTACAACTGTCATAAAGGTTGTGATCCCTCGTGGATGTGCTGGGTGTCTGAGAGATTATAGCCTATGCTCAATAGGCTCTAATTACTTATCCTTGAATGTGCACTGTTCAAACGATATCTCCACACAGTGTTGTTGCTAGCACTTGCCCCCAAAATAAAGTGTACCAATTGGGTTAACTTGGTTGAGCTTACAAAAACAGATCAGTAGGTCAACCTCACTGACTGGGATCTAATATGGGTGGCATCCCAGATGTGGACAAATACACTATTTCAAAGCATAGTACATGTAATATTTGCCTAAGTACAATGTAATTACTAGTTGTTACACAGGATATAGCTAGTTAAAATGAAGTGTATCTTGAGGGTTACTTACTTGTAATTAATGTGCACTTATACAGTACATTACCCATCTTGACAACCTGGCCCTCATTTTAAAGCTTCTGGTAGTTTCACTTTATTTCGCAATAAGGTACAGAAATTAAGTGAAACTTCCAGAAGCTCTAAAATGAGGGCCAAGTTGTCAGGATGCAGTGACATTTAAAATAATGTGTTTTTCCTCATCCGGGATGACAAAGTTAGTTAACCCAGTTGGTACACTTTATTTTGGTGGCAAGTGCTAGCAATAACATTGCGTGGAGATATTTTTTCAACATTGCACATTCATGGGTAAGTAATTGGAGCCTATTTAGCATCATCTCCCGGACACCCAGCACATCCACGTGGGGTCACAACCTTTGTGACAGTTGTTAAGAATCGGATGCAGCTGAGAAGAAACAAAACACTAAGTTGGTGAATTTAGTGGAAACCTGCCCATTTGTAACACACATGGTAACACGCATTCATTGTTACACCTCTATAATTACAGACCGCAGTTACTGCCAGTCACATGTTGTTATTACAGTGTAACTTTGTTGTTATAGTTAACTACAAAACTTGTTACAGTGTAATTTCACATGTAATTACACTCTAATAAGGACCCCATAAAAGGAAATGTTACCCAACATGACCATCTAATGAAACAGGCGCACATCTGTCAAACTCAATTTACACCCACCTCCACAGTGGTGGAAAAAGTACTCAATTGTCATACTTGAGTAAAAGTAAAGATACCTTAATAAAAAAGACTCAATTAAAACTGAATGTCACCCAGTAAAATTCTACTTTAAGTATCTTGTCTTAAGTGACACCCAACCCATGTGACAACCAGCTCCATCTCCTATACAGCACAGTTCATTCTGTCGCCTGCACAGTTATAGCAGTGGAAGGCCAGATTGTTATTTCAATCAACGCAGTAACCGAGAGAGCAGAGCAGGTTCCAGATAGGGTATGAAACTCTTATCTGTGGTGTTCACACAGGATGCTACTGCCAGTGTACAAGAGGGGAGGGGAGAGTATGGCCCAAACGTTGTACTACTACTACTGAATCTGATGCCATAAATAAGTGCCATATACAATAGTCAATGTTCCCACTTCTCATTTGTAAATTCCTCCTGTTGTCCTGTAGTGTAAATTAGTCAATGCGATGACTGAAGGCTGTGAGAAAGTTGTCCAGGTCATATGTGGTTCAGGGGTGATACGGTGGAGAGGACACAACACAACACAACACAACACAATCAACCCTATTAGGGTGCTTCTACACCCGCATTGCTTGCTGTTTGGGGTTTTAGGCTGGGTTCTGTACAGCACTTTGAGATATCAGCTGATGTAAGAAGGGCTATATAAATACATTTGATTTGATGATTAGCATTCGCTTTATTAAAGAATTTTAGGACCATCAAGCAGTCATTTAGCAAACAGTGTTACTTAAATAGGTAGCATACCAGTAGCTGTGATCTGAAGTGTTGAGTGATTTACACAGGGATATAGCGACATCATGTGGACACATAGACGTCTTGCAACGCTTTTATAACGTAAAGTATTGTACATTTTTCACCTTTACTTACGTTCGTTCACTGAAAATCTTTCCATTTCCCAACAGAATACATAAAACGGTAACTGTAATTACAGACTACTTTTAAAAAACCAGACGATTACTTATTGGATTACGTTTAAATTCAAATGGATGTTTGCACATTTCTACTGTATATTCTCAATGACATTTAAATCAGCATTAAAAAAGTTGAAATTTTTCTGCCTGAGTCTGACCAGAAGTCAGAGACCACTATGATGACAAATCAAATGCGTTTGTTTGAACGATCGCAATAAAATAGTAGGAACAGGCTTTTATAGGCTACAGTCCAAACTGTCTTCCAATGGTGTGACTGTTGTCAGCGTCCAAAGATTATCCAATTTGAATAAACGCTTGGAGGACGACAGCAGTGCTGTAGCCTACGGGCATCCAGATATCACTTATTATTGATATCTACATAGAGCATTGATGTGAATCACACTGCTGCCCTCTTATTTAGCTATTAGCTTTTTGCACATTATGGATAGTGGTTGTTGTGGATGGCTTCTCACAAATGTATACAGTACCAGTCAAAAGTCTGGACACACCTACTCATTGCAGGGTTTTTATTGATTTGTACTATTTTCTACTTTGTAGAATAATAGTGAAGACATCACAACTATGAAATAACACATATTGAATCATGAAGTAACCCAAAAAGTGTTAAACAAATCCAAATATATTTTAGATTTGAGATTCTTCAAAGTAGCCACCCTTTTGCCTTGATGACAGCTTTGCACACTCTTCGTATTCTCTCAACCAGCTTCACCTGGAATGCTTTTCCAACAGTCTTGAAGGAGTTCCCACTTATGTTGAACACTTGTTGGCTGCTTTCCCTTCACTCTGCGGTCCAACTCATCCCAAACCATCTCAATTGGGTTGAGGTCGGTTGATTGTGGAAGCCAGGTCATCTGATGCAGCACTCCATCACTCTCCTTCTTGGTCAAAAAGCCCTTACACAGCCTGAAGGTGTGTTGGGGTCATTGCCCTGTTGAAAAACAAATGATTGTCCCACTAAGCGCTAACCAGATGGGATGGCGTATCGCTGCAGAATGCTGTGGTAGCCATGCTGGTTAAGTGTGCCTTGAATTCTAAATAAATCACCGACAGTGTCACCAGCAAAGCACCCCCACACAATTACACCTCCTCCTCCATGCTTCACGGTGGGAACCACACATGCGGAGATAATCCGTTCACCTACTCTGCGTCTCACAAAGACACGGCATTTGGAACCAAAAAGCTCAAATTTTAACTCAGACCAATGGACAGATTTCCACCGGTCTTTGCGTGTGTTTTTTGGCCCAACAAATCTCTTCTTCTTATTGGTGTCCTTTAGTAGTGGTTTCTTTGCAGAAATTCCAACATAAAGGCCTGATTCACGCAATCTCCTCTGAAGAGTTGATGTTGAGATGTGTCTGTTACTTGAACTCTGTGAAGCATTTATTTGGGCTGAAATCTGAGAAAATATAGAAAATAATAAAAATAAAGAAAAAGCCTGCAATCAGTAGGTGTGTCCAAAGTTTTGACTGGTACTGTATGTGTATTTTAACCCAATAATGGTTGAATTGAAGAAGTTTAAACTGCCTATCAATCATTGTTTAAGCGGCCACAGTTCATGGAGCAAAAATGTTCGCGGTTGAAACAACAGCGTCCAGGCACAGACCCAAGCGCTGGATGTGGGAGACCGAGGCAGGAAGACCCGGCTCACCGGCTCACCGACAACCCCTGATCCCCCTCGGACACGGCCAACGCACCTGCAACATCCATTAATGGCCATCTATGTAAACTCTAACATTGATTTATCCTGCAATAGATGTTGTTCAATTGGTAATATAAATTGGGGTCTTCTTCAAATGCTGCTTAAAGGGAAAGTAATCCAAAAGTAACTGAAAGTAATCTGATTACGTTACTGAGTGTCACGTCCTGACCAGTATAAGGGGTTATTTGTTATTGTAGTTTGGTCAGGACGAGGCAGGTGTGTGTTTGTTTAGAGTGTTTCGGGGTTTGTTGAGCTATGTTCATATTTAAGAGGGGTGTTTGTTTAGAGTGTTTTGGGGTTTGTTGGGCTATGTTCTTGTTAGTTTATTTCTATGTTAGTTCTAGTATGTCTATTTCTATGTGGTGTTTGTTGGGTTGCCCTTCAATTGGAAGCAGCTGCTCCTAGTTGCTTCTAATTGAAGGTCCTATTTAAGAGGGGTGCTTTTTCTATGGGATTTTGTGGGTAGTTGTTGCACCTGACAGGACTGTTTCGTTTTGTTCTTTTTTGTATACATATTTAGTTGTTTCTCCTTCTTCAAAATAAAAAGAAGATGAGTATATATATTCCCACTGTGTTTTGGTCCAATCCATACGACAACCGTGACAGAACTACCCACCACAAACGGACCAGGCAACGGAGGAAGGAGCAGCAGCAGAAATATAAGGATTCATGGACATGGGAGGAGATATTGGAAGGAAAAAGATCCTACACATGGGAGGAGTTCCAGGCTGGAAGGGATCGCCTCCCATGGGAACAGGTGGAGGCAGCCAGGAAGGCTAGAGAGGACCGGGAAAGTTATGTGGGTACACGGCTAGCAAGGAAGCCTGAGAGGCACCCCCAATAAAAAAAAATTGGGGGGCACACGGGTAGTTTGGCTGGGCCAAGGGTGAGCCCTAAGCCAACTCCCTGTGCTTATTATGGGGAGCGTGTGGAGTGGAGAGCGCTGGTGTATGCGGAAGTGCGCACTCTCGCCCATGCGCACGCTCAATCCGGTGCGAGCGATCCCAGCCCCTCGCAAGTGCCGTGCTAGAGTGGGCATCACGCCTGGGAGGAGGATGCCTGCGCAGCACATCTGGCCACCAGTGCGCTTCCTAGGCCCAGGCTACCCTACGCCTGCTCTACGCACGGCAGCCATCAGGCCTCTGCACAGCCCAGTTCGCCCTGTGCCAGCACTCCGCTCGTACAGGGCTACTATTACCATCCAGCCAGGACAGGTTGTGCAGGAGGGGCGCTCCAGACCTCCAGTGCCTACTCATGGCCCGGTGTATCCAGTTCCTGCTCCTCGCACTAGCCCTGAGGTGAGTGTCTCTAGTCTGGCGCCTCCAAAGCCAGCACCACGCACCAGGCCTCCAGTGCGTCAGCCCAGTCTAGTACGTCCTGTTCCCGCTCCTCGCACTAGCCTTGGGGTGCGTGTCTCCAGTCTGGTACTTCCAGTACCAGCCCCACGCACCAGGCCTCCAGTGCGTTAGCCCAGTCCAGCTCGTCCTGCTCCTGCTCCTCGCACTAGCCCTGTGGTGCGTGTCCCTAGTCTGGTGCTTCCTAAGCCAGCCCCACGCATCAGGCCTTCAGTGCGCAGTCCCCGTCCAGAGCTTCCGGCAACAGTGCCCCGTCCAGAGCGTCCGGCGACAGTGCCCCGTCCAGAGCGTCCGGCGACAGTGCCCCGTCCAGAGCTTCCGGCGACAGTGCCCCGTCCAGAGCTTCCGGCGACAGTGCCCCGTCCAGAGCTTCCGGCGACAGTGCCCCGTCCAGAGCTTCCGGCGACAGTGCCCCGTCCAGAGCTACCGGCGACAGTGCCCCGTCCAGAGCTTCCGGCGACAGTGCCCCGTCTAGAGACGGCCCACAGTTCGGAGCCTGCAAAGACGGCCCACAGTCCGGAGCCGGCAGAGACGGCCCACAGTCCGGAGCCGGCAGAGACGGCCCACAGTCCGGAGCCGGCAGAGACGGCCCACAGTCCGGAGCCGGCAGAGACGGCCCACAGTGCGGAACCGACAGAGACGGCCCACAGTCCGGAACCGACAGAGACGGCCCACAGTCCGGAACCGACAGAGACGGCCCACAGTCCGGAACCAACAGAGACGGCCCACAGTCCGGAGCTCCCAGAGTCGCCCTTCAGCCCGAGGTCTCCAGCGACGCGCATCAGCCCGAGGTCTTCAGTGATGCGCCTTAGTCCAGAGACTTTGGGAAGGGTAAAATATAATAAACAGTTAGCGGGGGTGGACAGGTTAGGTTGGGGAGTAAGGCCGGAGCCTGGGCCACCTCCGGAGGAGGTTGGGGAGGGGGGGGGGGGGAGGGGGGTGTAGCACAAGAACCATTGGTGATGGTGGCCACCCTCCCTTCCCTCCCTTTAGTTTGGGATTATTTTTTGGGGGGTTTATTTTGTGTTTTTGTTAAGGTGCATCCGGGGTCTGCACCTTTGGGGGGGTACAGTCACGTCCTGACCAGTATAAGGGGTTATTTTTTATTGTTGTTTGGTCAGGACATTTGTTTAGTGTTTCAGGGTTTGTTGGGCTATGTTCTTGTTAGTTTATTTCTATGTTAGTTCTAGTATGTCTATTTCTATGTGGTGTTTGTTGGGTTGACCTTCAATTGGAAGCAGCTGCTTCTAATTGAAGGTCCTATTTAAGAGGGGTGTTTTTTCTACGGGGTTTTGTGGATAGTTGTTCCTTGTTTAGTGTTTGTTGCACCTGACAGGACCGTTTGTTCTTTTTTTGTATTCGTATTTAGTTGTTTCTCCTTCTTCAAAATAAAAAGAAGATGAGTATACATATTCCCGCTGCGTTTTGGTCCAATCCATACGACAACTGTGACACTGAGTTTGGGTATCCAAACGTTATGTCACTGATTGCAATTTTGGACAGGTAACTAGCAACTGTAACGGACTGCATTTAGAAAGTAACCTACCCAAACCTGCTCCCAACACATTCTCAACTTATTTCCACAACAGAATAACTTCAAACACATTTTAAATAAAGATAGTTACATACATAAAATAAAGAAGTATACACAATCTTGTTATTTCAGTACAAAGCTACTTCCGGACTTCCGGTTTGGAGCGAGCAGTCGCACCACGCTTCGCTCCACAGGTAATATTACACTTCGCTACATTACAACGGCTTGATTTGTTTGATCTGAGCAATTCTTCTTAGCCAGCTACATAGCCGTCTTTGTATCAAAGATAATTGTGTAGTTTAGAGTAACTGAGTAATTATCGAGGCTAGCTATCTTCGTCCTCCTAACGTAGTCAACACTGCTAGCTGCTAGCTAGCTAGTCATCACTGTTAGCTAGCCAACTTCTACCGACTAGCAGCACCGCAGAAACTATTACATTACAACGCAACGACTTGATTAGTGTGGTGTTAGTGTTAGTTAGCCAGCCACATAGTTGTCTTTGCTGTCTCTGTATCTGAGATAATTGTGTAGTTTGAGTTTGAGTATTATCGAGGTGTGCTTGCCAGCCGCGACGCGGCGCCAGACTTACTCAACACACCTAGTCATCATTAACCCACTGCCAGCTAGCCAACCGTTACCGACTAGCAGCGCTGTAGTTACTAATACTTTACAACGGAACGATTTGACTACTGCAGTGTTACCTAGCTAGCTACCTAGTTGTCTTTGTCATAGCTTGATAATTGATAATTGTTAGCTAGCCAGCCATCGAGGTTAGCTAGCCAGCTATTTCCGTCCCCCGCGACGCCATTTTTCCTAACCTAGCCAACTATTACCGACGAGCAGCATTGTTGAAACTAAATACACTACAAGGAACGTCTTGATTAGTGTTATGTTAGCTAGCTAGCTACAAAGTTGCTTTGTATCATGACAAGGTGTAGTACTGAAACTACCGAGGTGACCTAGCCAGCTACACGTTCAAAGTCAACAACGCAGCCACCGCTAGCTAGCCTACTCCACCAGCCAGCAGTACTGTATCATTTTAGTCAATAACATTTTTGCAACGTAAGCTTAACTTCCTGAACATTCGAGACGTGTAGTCCACTTGGCACTCCAATCTCATTTGCATTAGCGTAGCCTCTTCTGTAGCTTGTCTACTATGTGTCTGCCTATCCCTGTTCTCTCTCCTCTGCACAGGCCATACAAACGCTCCACACCGCGTGGCCGCTGCCACTCTAACCTGGTGGTCCCAGCGCGCACGACCCACGTGGAGTTCCAGGTCTCTGGCAGCCTCTGGAACTGCCGGTCTGCGGCCAACAAGGCTGAGTTCATCTCAGCCTATGCGACCCTCCAGTCCCTAGACTTCCTGGCGCTGACGGAAACATGGATCACCACAGATAACACTGCTACTCCTACTGCTCTCTCCTCGTCTGACTACGTGTTCTCGCATACCCCTAGAGCATCGAGCCAGCGGGGTGGTGGCACTGGAATCCTCATCTCTCCCAAGTGGACATTCTCTCTTTCTCCCCTGACCCATCTGTCTATCTCCTCATTTGAATTCCATGCTGTCACAGTTACCAGCCCTTTCAAGCTTAACATCCTTATCATTTATCGCCCTCCAGGTTCCCTTGGAGAGTTCATCAATGAGCTTGACGCCTTGATAAGTTCCTTTCCTGAGGATGGCTCACCTCTCACAGTTCTGGGTGACTTTAACCTCCCCACGTCTACCTTCGACTCATTCCTCTCTGCCTCCTTCTTTCCACTCCTCTCCTCTTTCGACCTCACCCTCTCACCCTCCCCCCCTACTCACAAGGCAGGCAATACGCTTGACCTCATCTTTACTAGATGCTGTTCTTCCACTAATCTCATTGCAACTCCCCTCCAAGTCTCCGACCACTACCTTGTATCCTTTTCCCTCTCGCTCTCATCCAACACTTCTCACTCTCCCCCTACTCGGATGGTATTGCGCCGTCCCAACCTTCGCTCTCTCTCTCCCGCTACTCTCTCCTCTTCCATCCTATCATCTCTTCCCTCTGCTCAAACCTTCTCCAACCTATCTCCTGATTCTGCCTCCTCAACCCTCCTCTCCTCCCTCTCTGCATCCTTTGATTTCCTCTGTCCCCTATCCTCCAGGCCGGCTCGGTCCTCCCCTCCTGCTCCGTGGCTCGACGACTCACTGCGAGCTCACAGAACAGGGCTCCGGGCAGCCGAGCGGAAATGGAGGAAAACTCGCCTCCCTGCGGACCTGGCATCCTTTCACTCCCTCCTCTCTACATTTTCCTCTTCTGTCTCTGCTGCTAAAGCCACTTTCTACCACGCTAAACTCCAAGCATCTGCCTCTAACCCTAGGGAGCTCTTTGCTACCTTCTCCTCCCTCCTGAATCCTCCTCCCCCTCCCCCCCCCTCCTCCCTCTCTGCGGATGACTTCATCAACCATTTTGAAAAGAAGGTTGACGACATCCGATCCTCGTTTGCTAAGTCAAACGACACTGCTGGTCCTGCTCACACTGCCCTACCCTGTGCTTTGACCTCTTTCTCCCCTCTCTCTCCAGATGAAATCTCGCGTCTTGTGACGGCCGGCCGCCCAACAACCTGCCCACTTGACCCTATCCCCTCCTCTCTTCTCCAGACCATTTCCGGAGACCTTCTCCCCTACCTCACCTCGCTCATCAACGCATCCTTGACCGCTGGCTACGTCCCTTCCGTCTTCAAGAGAGCGAGAGTTGCACCCCTTCTGAAAAAACCTACACTCGATCCCTCCGATGTCAACAACTACAGACCAGTATCCCTTCTTTCCTTTCTCTCCAAAACTCTTGAACGCGCCGTCCTTGGCCAGCTCTCTTGCTATCTCTCTCAGAATGACCTTCTTGATCCTAAGCAGTCAGGTTTCAAGACTGGGCATTCAACTGAGACTGCTCTTCTCTGTGTCACGGAGGCTCTCCGCACTGCTAAAGCTAACTCTCTCTCCTCTGCTCTCATCCTTCTAGACCTATCTGCTGCCTTTGATACCGTGAACCATCAGATCCTCCTCTCCACCCTCTCCGAGCTGGGCATCTCCGGCGCCGCCCACGCTTGGATTGCGTCCTACCTGACAGGTCGCTCCTACCAGGTGGCGTGGCGAGAATCTGTCTCCGCACCACGTGCTCTCACCACTGGTGTCCCCCAGGGCTCTGTTCTTGGCCCACTCCTATTCTCGCTATACACCAAGTCACTTGGCTCTGTCATATCCTCACATGGTCTCTCATATCATTGCTATGCAGATGACACACAATTAATCTTCTCCTTTCCCCCTTCTGACAACCAGGTGGCGAATCGCATCTCTGCATGTCTGGCAGACATATCAGTGTGGATGACGGATCACCACCTCAAGCTGAACCTCGGCAAGACGGAGCTGCTCTTCCTCCCGGGGAAGGACTGCCCGTTCCATGATCTCGCCATCACGGTTGACAACTCCCTTGTGTCCTCCTCCCAGAGTGCTAAGAGCCTTGGCGTGACCCTGGACAACACCCTGTCGTTCTCCACCAACATCAAGGCGGTGACCCGATCCTGTAGGTTCATGCTCTACAACATTCGCAGAGTACGACCCTGCCTCACACAGGAAGCGGCGCAGGTCCTAATCCAGGCACTTGTCATCTCCCGCCTGGATTATTGCAACTCGCTGTTGGCTGGGCTCCCTGCCTGTGCCATTAAACCCCTAAAACTCATCCAGAACGCCGCAGCCCGTCTGGTGTTCAACCTTCCCAAGTTCTCTCACGTCACCCCGCTCCTCCGCTCTCTCCACTGGCTTCCAGTCGAAGCTCGCATCCGCTACAAGACCATGGTGCTTGCCTACGGAGCTGTGAGGGGAACGGCACCTCCGTACCTTCAGGCTCTGATCAGGCCCTACACCCAAACAAGGGCACTCCGTTCATCCTCCTCTGGCCTGCTCGCCTCCCTACCTCTGAGGAAGCACAGTTCCCGCTCAGCCCAGTCAAAACTGTTCGCTGCTCTGGCACCCCAATGGTGGAACAAGCTCCCTCACGACGCCAGGACAGCGGAGTCAATCACCACGTTCCGGAGACACCTGAAACCCCACCTCTTCAAGGAATACCTGGGATAGGATAAAGTAATCCTTCTACCCCCCCCCTTAAAAGATTTAGATGCACTATTGTAAAGTGGTTGTTCCACTGGATATTATAAGGTGAATGCACCAATTTGTAAGTCGCTCTGGATAAGAGCGTCTGCTAAATGACTTAAATGTAAATGTAAATGTAACCCACAATACTGCCCTACAAAGACAAAAGCAGTAGCTATGTAAAAAGTAACTTTTTTTCTGTCTAGACAGAGAGCAATTTCGGGTACTTCATGATATATTCTGATCGACTTGCATGTTCTTGTGTCAGGAAACTAAATATCACATTAATCAGATAATATACCTGGCCATTACAACAGATCAAATATATTTGAATTCGTAGTTACTGCACTTTGCCTTTTGTAGGGCAGAATAGCCTAACATTTTTAGGCAATCGCCTTTGACCTAATATTGAGTTTCTTGGCTCTAGATATGTTTAACATAGACATGATGTCATATTACAATGAACTGTATGTCCAAGCAAAATAAGCTCTAGTCTACTGCAGAATCAAGGGTTTCCATCACTATTTACATACTCCTGTTAGAAATGATTCATTCCAATTTAGTGTAGGCTTCACAGGCCGTAGCCTAAAGTTAATCAGGCAGACATCTGCTCAGTTGCTGAAACAATTCATGCACCTAACCCCAGTACCATTTGGATCAGATTGGTTGTGACCTGGTATTGCTGTTTCTGATGGACAAATTGGCACGCTCTACAGGTATGGTTAATAGGAAAGACACATCAATTAACTTCCTCCACCTGAGCAGCTTAGAGTATTCATCCTCACTCATGCTCTGTAGATACTGAGCCAACTTCTCCGGTTTGGAGAAATCATCCACATGGACAAAGGCATCACCTGGGATGAACTTCTCATAAACCTGCCTGGGCGGTCCTAGGGCAACTGGCACAGAGCCCAACATCATGGCATTGAACAGTTTCTCAGTCATATAGTCAGGGTGTTCTCTCGTATTGTCAAATGACAAGTAGAACTTACAGCTGGCCACTGTGCTTGTGTATTCCTCATGACTAATTTGCTTGTTATTAAAGTGGGCTCCATATGTGTTGATAGTGATGAACTTGCTCAGGAGTTGGTAATATTTGACCCTATAGTGGTTCTCGTTCCAGTTGCTTACAATCCAGCAGTTTGTAACCTTCTTCTGAATGGGTAGATCTTCCTCAATCTCCATTTTCTTGAAGACTAATCTCTTGCGCACTTTAATGTCAGCATTCCAACAGTAGTTCAACGTCACGTTGAAGAGTTTCCCCAGTCCAGATGTCTTATGTGTGTTCATTGGCGACTCAAAATTCATCCACACCCATTTGTGGAAGGTGGGCCTGGGGTTCTTGGGGCAGGTTGGATAAATCCTCTTCGATCTCTCTGTGGTTGGATGAGAACGGCGTCCCCTTGACTGCACATCTCCCTGTCCACTGTCAGATGACAGTCTTCGATGTTGAACGTTTGACCTGCAGGATGTGAGGTCGAAGTGATATTTGAAGTGCCAGAACCAGACCAGTAGTATGGTGTCTTTGTCTTTTGACCTGGGTTGAACTGGACCGAGATCTTTCAATGCCTCTGACTGTACCTTTGTATGGCATGATGACAGCCCATGGTAGAACAAAGTTAGGGCACAACCAATCACAATGCCGATGAAGACATAATGAAGTGCGTTGAGAGTTGGCTTCATCAGACATTGGAAAATAAAATAAGACATTGATGACTTTCTAGATAATGTAAATATACAAAACTAAGCCTTTCAGGGTTTCCTTCTGAGGAAATAAGGTCACTTCCATCTACAGTCTAATCAATTCACAAATTGGACTTGACTCTTATGGAGGAATTCCATGTCCAATTCAACAGTCAGGAATTTAAAGGGATTTGACCCCAAACTCAAATTGCATTAAATCAAACTTTGCATTTAAAATCGCAGCACACTTCACAGTAAAAAAATGAAAGCGATAAAAAAACAAAATAAAAGGCAATAAAAGAGATGAATAACCAAACATAAAGGAAGTGCATATTCAACCAGCAGAATGAAAACTTAAGGTTAGGCATAGCGGTCTAAATGATTTAAGGTTAGGCATAGTATCAGGTATGAAGGTAAGACCCAGATGCAGACAATGTCGAATTAACAATGGTTTAATAATAATCCAACAGGGGCAGGCAATAGACAGGTCAAGGCAGGCAGGGGTCAGTAAACCAGAGGTGAGGCAACGGTACCAGAAGGCAGGCAGGCTCAGGTAGAGTGGTCAGGTAGGCGGGCTCAGAGTCAGGACAGGCAAGGATCAAAACCAGGAGGGCGAGAAAAAGAGAGACTGGGAAAAGCAGGAGCTGAGACAAAAAACGCTGGTTGACTTGACAAACAAGAAGAACTGGCAACTGACAAACAGAGACCACAGGTATAAATACACAGTGGATAATTGGGAAGATGGGCGACACCTGGAAGGGGGTGGAGACAATCACAAAGACAGGTGAAACAGATCAGGATGTGTCACATAGGGGTCTAAATTATTTAAGGTTGGGCATAGGGGTCTAAATGATTTAAGGTTAGCCATAGGGGTCTAAATTATTTACGGTTAGGCATAGGGGACAAAATTATTTAAGGTTAGGAATAGGGGTCGAAATTATTTAAGGTTAGGTTTAGGGGTTTAAATTATTTTATGGTTAGGTTTAGGAATGAGGGTTATTGTTTCAGTGAGGTTAGGAAAAGGCATAAACATTTATATTGGCTTAGCGTACCGCTGTCCGCCATTTATTTTCTGCCGGTTCAGTATACACTACCAAAACAAAAAGGATGACTTAAATACTGTAACAATAGGCCCAGTCCTCAATTGTGTCTCTTACCTGACAATGCATGTCATTTCCTAGCAATGGTGGTCAGAAATACAATGCTCCGCTCATGTACTGTATCACCACAATGAGATGTGCTTGTTTTTAAGCTGATACAACTGGTTCCACAATAAGGGCAGTTTGCTAACCAGCTGAGCGGTGGGGCTGAGAAATGTAACCACTCTCAGGACCAGCCATGAAATCAAAATTATAGTTTTAACTATGTTTTGAAGCTATGCAGTGTAATGATCTAATTATCTAATTATTAATTTGAATTATATAATATAATTGCATTGTTTACAAACAATGGAGTAAAAAAAGCATATGTTTTCGGTTATGATGGTGTCAGCTCACGAGACATTTTCCAAGTAATATTCTTCAAGAATGAATGCCTAAATCGCAATGCAACTTTATTAACAACTGTAAAATAGGGGTTAAAGGCACAAGGCCAGCATTCAACATGATAGAGTAGACGTAGGTAATCCTACTTTACCTCATGTGTCCATAATCAGTCAGTTCACTAATCCTATACGGCACAGGAGTCAAAGTCATGCAGGCCAAGTGTCTGCAGGTTTTCGCTCCTCCCTTGTACTTGATTGATGAAGTAAGGTCACTAATTAGTAAGGAACTCCTACACCTGGTTGTCCAGGGCTTAACTGAAAGGAAAAAACAAAAACCTGTAGACAGTAGGGCCTCCATGGAATGAGTTTGACACCCCTGCTATACGGCATTAAAACACCCTACATCTCATCAAATTAATACACACAATCCATCAATATGGCAGTTAGAGCCATTCAAGTTCAGCAACGCATGGACTTGTCCATACAAAGCCTCCCTGTTATGTTAGTGTTGCAACCCTACAGCAAACAGAAGTTGTCCAACAAGAAATGCTTATTTTCCATGTTGCCATAATGAATACAACCCAGGCAAATACCAAGGTCCTGTTCACCAGGTCATGTCCATATCCTTAGGTAATTAAGGGCGCGGGAAACATACCTGGTGCTGAATGGGGAGAAGAAAAACAACAAGGTGGGACGTCCCTTGCTCAACACTAGCCATGTCTATGGTCATGTTTGGCTCAGTTGGTAGAGCATGGTGTTTGCAATGGCATGGTTGTGGGTTCGTTTCCCACGGGGGGCCAGTATGGAAAAAAAAAAATAATTATTAAATGTATTCACTACTGTAAGTTGCTCTGGATAAGCGCGTCTGCTAAATGACTAAAATGTAAAATGTCTCACTGAGATAAAGAAGAGAACAGGGAGAATGCAGTTATAGGAATAATACACTGCTCAAAAAAGTGAAGGGAACACTTAAACAACACAATGTAACTCCAAGTCAATCACACTTTTGTGAAATCAAACTGTCCACTTAGGAAGCAACACTGCTTGACAAGAAATTTCACATGCTGTTGTGCAAATGGAATAGACAACAGGTGGAAATTATAGGCAATTAGCAAGACACCCCCAATAAAGGAGTGGTTCTGCAGGTGGTGACCACAGACCACTTCTCAGTTCCTATGCTTCCTGGCTGATGTTTTGGTCACTTTTGAATGCTGGCGGTGCTTTCACTCTAGTGGTAGCATGAGACGGAGTCTACAACCCACACAAGTGGCTCAGGTAGTGCAGCTCATCCAGGATGGCACATCAATGCGAGCTGTGGCAAGAAGGTTTGCTGTGTCTGTCAGCGTAGTGTCCAGAGCATGGAGGCGCTACCAGGAGACAGGCCAGTACATCAGGAGACGTGGAGGAGGCCGTAACAACCCAGCAGCAGGACCGCTACCTCCGCCTTTGTGCAAGGAGGAGCAGGAGGAGCACTGCCAGAGCACTGCAAAATGACCTCCAGCAGGCCACAAATGTGCATGTGTCTGCTCAAACGGTCAGAAACAGACTCCATGAGGGTGGTATGAGGGCCCGACGTCCACAGGTGGGGGTTGTGCTTACAGCCCAACACCGTGCAGGACGTTTGGCATTTGCCAGAGAACACCAAGATTGGCAAATTTGCCACTGGCGCCCTGTGCTCTTCACAGATGAAAGCAGGTTCACACTGAGCACATGTGACAGACGTGACAGAGTCTGGAGACGCCGTGGAGAACGTTCTGCTGCCTGCAACATCCTCCAGCATGACCGGTTTGGCAGTGGGTCACTCATGGCGTGGGATGGCATTTCTTTGGGGGGCCACACAGCCCTCCATGTGCTCGCCAGAGGTAGCCTGACTGCCATTAGGTACCGAGATGAGATCCTCAGACCCCTTGTGAGACCATATGCTGGTGCGGTTGGCCCTGGGTTCCTCCTAATGCAAGACAATGCTAGACCTCATGTGGCTGGAGTGTGTCAGCAGTTCCTGCAAGAGGAAGGCATTGATGCTATGGACTGGCCCGCTTGTTCCCCAGACCTGAATCCAACTGAGCACATCTGGGACATCATGTCTCGCTCCATCCACCAACGCCACGTTGCACCACAGACTGTCCAGGAGTTGGCGGATGCTTTAGTCCAGGTCTGGGAGGAGATCTCTCAGGAGACCATCCGCCACCTCATCAGGAGCATGCCCAGGCGTTGTAGGGAGGTCATACAGGCACGTGGAGGCCACACACACTACTGAGCCTCATTTTGACTTGTTTTAAGGACATTACATCAAAGTTGGATCAGCCTGTAGTGTGGTTTTCCACTTTAATTTTGAGTGTGACTCCAAATCCAGACCTCCATGGGTTGATAAATTGGATTTCCATTGATTCTTTTTGTGTGATTTTGTTGTCAGCACATTCAACTATGTAAAGAAAAAAGTATTTAATAAGATTATTTCTTTCATTCAGATCTAGGATGTGTTGTTTAAGTGTTCCCTTTATTTTTTTGACCAGTATATGTAGATAACTGCTCACTACCACACTGAGCTTTTCTATAGTTGTTAGGAAGACAAAATAATAACAGTTGATTTCATGTGAGGTGTTTTTCTTATAATTCAGAGGATAGCCTTGGCCTAATGATTTACTTCAGGTTCTTGGATTGGAGATTATGTTATGCGGAGCAGAGCAGGTGAACCCAAGAGCAGACTCAGACGAGGAGACTGGGATAAGGTAACCAATGTATTTGTTGAAAAACAGGGGGACGATGGGGTGCAGGCCAGGGAGAGCTCGGGCGGGTTGCAGGGAGCCAGATGCTGAGGCTGGAGTGAGGGGAGTTCTCAGAATGGTATGTGCTAGCTGGGATGGTTTAAAGAAATCTCCTGGAAAAACACCTGGACTTGGGGAGGATGAAAACCCTGTCAAACCGCAGCAACTTGTTCATATGAATTATATTTGAAAGAAGGACTAGTGGGGTTTCCTATGCACAGACACAGAGAAAACAACATGATTGGACAATAAAACTCACAGGGCTGAGCTTGCTTTATGCAGGTTTGCATCGTGTAGTCCTGCCTTATGCAACTGTAGGCCTAATAACATTCCAGTTAATCATTTTGTATTGAAAAAGTCTAGGCAACCTAGTCATCCCAATTTTGAATATAAACCAGATTTTGTCCCACCCACTGGGCACAGATGTCAGTTCAAATTCTAGTTTCATTTACATTTGGTTGAGATTTCAACTAACGTGAATTCAACTTGAAATCAACAGAAAATGTCACCATGTCGTTGGATTTAGATTAAAAGTTGGGTGAAAAAAGGCCCAAGACATGCTAGCCTCTCACCATTACAATTACATGGGAGGTTAGCATTTCTGGGGGGTATGACATTATAAACAAACAGCAAATGCATCCAACAAGTTTGTGGAGTCACAACCTTGATGTAATCATTGTGTGCTAATAATATGGCACCAAATGTTTTGACATATTGTTTGGAACAATAATAATCTTCAAACATGTAACATTTCCAGAGGTGGGTCTCTGGTACTTTTGAAGATATTATTAAAGGTCATTAACCAATCACAGCCCTCCTTTAGGGTTGCACATTCAACAAATCACAAGCAGAGGGAGTTCCCTTTTAATACATTTTCCCATTCACTGTGTTGGTGGTGCTTATAAAATGTATCATAGTTTAGCAGAGCCCACTCTGGAAATGTTACAGTTGAAGTCGGAAGTTTACATACACTTACGTTGGAGTCATTAAAACTCGTTTTCGAACCACTCCACAAATTTCTTGTAAACAAACTATAGCTTTGGCAAGTCGGTTAGGACATCTACTTTGTGCATGACACAAGTAATTTTTCCAACAATTGTTTACAGACAGATTATTTCACTTATAATTCACTGTACCACAATTCCAGTGGGTCAGAAATGTACATACACTAAGTTGACTAGCCTTTAAACAGCTTGGAAAATTCCAGAAAATTATGTCATGGCTTTAGAAGCTTCTGATAGGCTAATTGACATAATTTGAGTCAATTGGAGGTGTACCTGTGGATGTATTTCAAGGCCTACCTTCAAACTCAGTGCCTCTTTGCTAGATATCATGGGAAAATCAAAGGAAATCAGTCAAGACCTCAGAAAAAGAATTGTAGACCTCCACAAGTCTGGTTCATCCTTGGGAGCAATTTCCAAACGCCTGAAGGTGCCATGTTCATCTGTACAAACAATAGTATGCAAGTATAAACACCATGGGACCACGCAGCCGCCATACCGCTCAGGAAGGAGATGCGTTCGGTCTCCTAAAGAGGAACGTACTTTGGTGCGAAAAGTGCAAATCAATCCTAGAACAACAGCACAGGACCTTGTGAAGATGCTGGAGGAAACAGGTACAAAAGTATCTATATCCACAGTAAAACGAGTTCTATATCGACATAACCTGAAAGGCCGCTCAGTAAGGAAGAAGCCACTGCTTCACAAAATAGATGCATCATGAGGAAGGAAAATTATGTGGATATATTGAAGCAACATCTCAAGACATCAGTCAGGAAGTAAAAGCTTGGTCGCAAATGGGTCTTCCAAATGGACAATGACCCCAAGCATACTTCCAAAGTTGTGGCAAAATGGCTTATGGACAACAAAGTCAAGGTATTGGAGTTGCCATCACAAAGCCCTGACCTCAATCCTATAGATAATTTGTGGGCAGAACTGAAAAAGCCTGTGCGAGCAAGGAGGCCTACAAACCTGACTCAGTTACACCAGCTCTGTCAGGAGGAATGGGCTGAAATTCACCCAACTTATGGTGGGAGCTTGTGGAAGGCTACCTGAAATGTTTGACCCAAATTAAACAATTTAAAGGCAATGCTACCAAATACTAATTGAGTGTACGTAAACTTCTGACCCACTGGGAATGTGATGAAAGAAATAAGATGAAATAAATAATTCTCTGTACTATTATTCTGACATTTCACATTCTTAAAACAAAGTGGTGATCCTAACTGACCTGAGACAGGGAATTTTTACTTGGATTAAATGTCAGGAATTGTGAAATTGAGTTTAAATGTATTTGGCTAAGGTGTATGTAAACTTCCGACTTCAACTGTATGTACTTGTAGAGTATATTATTCCAAACAATATGTCTTAAAATTAACAAAATCAAAAAGGGTACTTTTGAGATATAAATATTTTTAATGTTGAATAAATTAATGGAAAAATTTTGAATCTTAACACACTCCATACATTAGATCACACTATAATGAACAGTATCACCAAAGTGTTTTCTGTATCATGTACGGTTCACAGATCATAGGGTCTTACAGGAGGCATGTATAAGCTCTAAAAAGGGCCTAAAATGGCCACTTATATGATTTATTGTAAATGTAAAATGCATGCAAAACATCCTTCCTGCCAATATACACTATATATACAAAAGTATATGTATACACCTTCAAATTAGTGGATTTGTCTATTTCAGCCAATCCCGTTGCTGACAGGTGTATATAATCGAGCACACAGCCATGCAATCTCCATAGACAAACATTGACAGTAGAATAGCCTTATTGAAGAGCTCATTGACCTTCAACGTGGCACCATCATAGGATGCCACCTTTCCAGTCAATATGTCAAATTTCGGCCCTGCTAGAGCTTCCCTGTTCAACTGTAAGTGCTGTTATTGTGAAGTGAAAATGTCTAGGAGCCACAATGGCTCAGCCGCAAAGTGGTAGGCCACACAATCTCACAGAACAGAAGCTCTGAGCGCTAAAGCGCGTGACGCGTAAAAATCATCTGTCCTCGGTTGCAACACTCACTACCGAGTTCCAAACTGCCTCTGGAAGCAAAATCAGCACAATAACTGTTCGTCTGGAGTTTCATGAAATTGGTTTCCATGACTGAGCAGCCGCACACAAGCCTAAGATCACCATATGCAATGCCAAGCGTCGGCTGGAGTGGTATAAAGCTTGCAGCCATTGGACTCTGGAGCAGTGGAAACACGTTCTCTGGAGTGATGAATCACGGTTTGGCAGATGCAAGGAGCACGCTACCTGCCCCAATGCATAATGCCAACTGTAAAGTTTGGTGGAGGAGGATTAATGGTCTGGGTCTGTTTTTCATGGTTCGGGCTAGGCCCCTTAGTTCCAGTGAAGGCAAATCTTAATGCTACAGCATACAATGACATTCCAGATGATTCTGTGCTTCCTACTTTGTGGCAACAGTTTGGGGAAGGCCCTTTCCTGTTTCAGCATGACAATGCCCCCGTGCACAAAGCGAGATCCATACAGAAATGGTTTGTCGAGATCAGTGTGGAAGAACTTGACTGGCCTGCACAGAGCCCTGACTTCAACCCCATCAAATGCCTTTGGGATTAATTGGAATGCCGACTGCGAGCCAAGCCTAATCGCCCAACATCAGCACCTGACCTCACTAATGCTCTTGTGGCTGAATGGAAGCAAGTCCCCGCAACAATCTTCCAACATCTAGTGGAAAGCCTTCCCAGAAGAGTGGAGGCTGTTATTGCAGCAAAGGGGGGACCAACTCCATATTAATGCCCATGATTTTGGGATGAGATGTTTGACGACCAGGTGTCCACATACTTTTGGTCATGTAGTGTAGTTTTTATGTGAGAATTGCCTGTCTGTTTACATTATAGTGCTTATAATAAGCTCTATTTAGGGTTGCAAAATTCAGGGATCTTTCAATAAATTTCCTAGTTTTTCAGAAATCCTCGCTTATTCCCTCCTGATTTGCAACCCTAGCTCTATCTATCATAAACATAGAGGGCTTTCATAGTTTACAGAAGGCTTGTGAGATAAACAAGAACTGAAGGTTGTTTGGCTCATCACAGGTGGTAAAAGTTTGTACTAAAGCTGTTTAATGGCAAGCAGTACTTAGCCATAATATGTGTACACTACCTTTCATAAGGTTGGAGTCATTTAGAAATGTTCTTGTTTTAGAAAGAACATTTAAAAAAATTGCCCATTATAATCACATCAAATTGATCAGAAATACGGTGTAGACATTGTTAATGTTGTAAATGACTATTGTAGCTGGAAATGGCAGATTTTTTAAATGGAATATCTACATAGGCGTACAAAGGCCCATTATCAGCAACCATCACTCCTGTGTTCCAATAGCATGTTGTGTTAGCAAATCCAAGTTTATCATTTTAAAAGGCTAATTTATCATTAGAAAACCCTTTTGCAATTACGTTAGCACAGCTGAAAACTGTTGTTCTGATTAAAGAAGCATTGTGTACTTCTCCCTTCACAGAACAGTGCAAACTGGCTCTTAACAGAATAGAAAGAGGTGTAGGAGGCCCCGGTGCACAACTGACCAAGAGGACAAGTACATTAGTGTCTAGTTTGAGAAACAGATGCCTCACAAGTCTGAAAAAGAGCTGATGTGAAACAATCTGATGTGATTGGTCAAAAGACCAATTAGTGGGAAAATATCAGAATTGGCTGCCTGTGTAAACGCAGCCATAGAAGAAGCAAATTAATATCTGGTTTCAAAAGGACTCCTACCAAACAGCAAATCTTTACTGTATGTCAACGGTGGGTGTAGCTGGTGCATGGAAGTGAGGCGCAGGAGAGCAGAGATGAGTGAACAAAGAAGCACTTTACTGAGGCAATTGTAATAACAGAATGCAACTGCGTCACAAAAACAAATGTCCAAAGAACAAGTGAGGCAGCACAAAGCACCGGCTGCCACAAATCACGGGTACAAATAAAACCCGCCGCAAACCAGCCGGAAGCGTGCCAACCTAGACAATAAACAATACCCCACACAGACATGGTGGGAACAGAGGGCTAAATACACATAGTAATCATGAGGAGATGTAAACCAGGTGTGCGGGAAAACAAGACAAAACAAATGGAAAATGAAAGGTGGAGCGGTGATGGCTAGAAGACCGGTGACGTCGACCGCCGAACACCGCCCTAACAAGGAGAGGGACCGACTTCGGCGGAAGTCTTCCCTGTGGCTCAGTTGGTAGAGCATGGTGTGTGCAATGCCAGGGTTGTAGGTTCGATTCCCACGGGGGGCCAGTATACATTTTTTTTTTAAATGCATGAAATGAAATGTATGAAATGTATGCATTCACTACTGTAAGTTGCTCTGGATAAGAGCGTCTGCTAAATGACTAAAATATAAAAAATGTAAGTCGTGACACTGTATGATGACAAGTTTAATCTTTACCTTACCATTAATATTTTGAGTATTTACTTCCTCCTTCTCTGATATTTACACTGCATTACACGTATGCATTCAGTCTTTTAAAATATTATTTACATTTCTTAACACTACAAACACATCATATACGAGGGCTCTCCAACCCTGTTCCTCGAGAAGCTACCATCCTGTAGGTTTTCACTCCAACCCTAATCTAGCGCACCTGATTCTAATAATTAGCTGGTTGATAAGATGCACCAGATTATTTACAACCCGGGGCCTGGAGTGAAAACCTACAGGAGGGTCGCTCTCCAACTCACATTGCCTTAACTAAGCACATTATGAAGGTGTGTATTTCTTTGACAAATTGCACACGGCAGGGAAGTGGGCAGTGCGTCTAAGGTGTGACATGAAGGGCAAAGGCTAGAGAGGCTGTCCCTCTGCCTGCAGTTGCACACCAGTTCTAGGCTTATCCTCGCTCAAGGATGTGGAGGCACATGAGTGCAATGTGACTCAGCTAGGTGTCAGGTGTGGCTTTAAGTCAAAACTAGCAACATCATTCTGTTTAAGTTCAAAGTCAAATCTCAGAGCTAGCAGGTAAGCACCCCTCACCCAGTATATAATTTCCTTGAAGAGCAGTGTGGAATGTGGTGTAGATATAAATTATTGGATGCAACTGTTCTCTATGTTTGAATGGAGTCTCTCAGTCTGTCTGATTTAGTGTTGAGTTTCCTATGCGTTTGTCTTTTATCAAGTCTGTGTAAAATTGGTTGTGTTAGAAAAAGGAATTTGTGTTTCTTTTAACAGACAAGTCATGTAACGCCCTGGCCATAGAGAGGGGTTTTTGTTGTTTATTTTGGTTAGGCCAGGGTGTTACATTGGGTGGGCGTTCTATGTGCATTTTTCTATGTTGGTTTGTTTCATTGATTTTGGCCGTGTGGCTTCCAATCAGGCACAGCTGTAGAGTGTTGTTGCTGATTGGGAGTCACACATAAGTGCCTGTTTTTCCATTGGGGTTTTGGTGGGTAATTGTTTCTGAGTGTTTTGCACCTGACAGAACTGACAGCCAAACAGTCTTCTCGTTTTGTGTAGTGTTCTTTATTAAATTAAAATCATGATGAACACTAACTCCGCTGCGCCTTGGTCTACTCTCTCTCCCCCGACAGCCGTTACAAGTCAAAATAGAAAGAACAACGTAATTAAAGTTGTCAAATACCTTGTGTGTATAGATCCTACATAGCTATATTCATGTATTTAAATATTAGCTGGCTTTAAGGCAACTTGTTGGTATCAAAACAGTCACACGGGTTTGTTATTACCATGTAGTTTATTGCCTACTCTGGTATTCCCGTTGTATAACATGCTATCTTTATTTGACTGCGTAGTATGTTTACTTAGAACCTGTCCTCTCATTAGTAACCCTTTAGGTTACATATCCTGCAACCTGAAGTTAATTACCCCGGGCAAGGGTGAAATCACAGCCCCCAACACTTTGGGTCCCATGACTCCTTAGTTCAATAGTCTTACTGTATCCTCAATAGTTATTGATATATTCTGGTTCAGAGGGAGGACTCTATACACACAATAGCCCGGATAAGTATCCAGCGTATTTGTTTAGCTTGACCACATGGCTAATTTGTTTCTCTGGATGGACAGCATGTCCTGTGAACTCAGGATCTTAGTGACAACCACTGCCTCAGTCACTTCAGAAGTCACTAACCTAACAGAAACCTGAGCTTGTCTTATTGACTTTGATTACTGTTATGTCAACCACATAATATGCATGACTAGTGAACCAATGAAATGGTCCGCTGATAGAGAACTAGCCTCGTCAGCAGATGTCTGCCCTCACCCTAAAACCTGTCTGGTCTGAGTTTATGATTGACCAGTATTCCTCGTGCTAAAATAATCATTGTCAACTTTACGAACACATGCAATAAGTGATTAGATGTGTTTGCCTGTTCTTAATACACTTCTAAACAAACAGCCTTTCCTTTTGACAGGCCAAATGATGTGTCTTGGACCAAATAGTAGAATTGGGCACCGGAGTCTGATGGGCATTCTCCTGCTGGGCTGCTTGCTGACCTGTCTACTGTACCGACCTGCTATCACCTGGCTTCCTGTCCTGGCCAAGCACTTCCAGGCGGAGCACAAACAGGACGTTACCGTGCTGGTCTGGCACTGGCCCTTTGACCATCCCTTCAAACTGAACTCCTGCAGGTCCTTGTACAACATTGAAGGCTGTCACCTGACAGCAGACAGGGAGCTGTACAGTCAAGCGGATGCTGTTCTCATCCACCACAGAGAAATCGAGGAGGATTTATCCAACCTGCCCCAAGAACCACGGCCCTCCTTCCAGAAATGGGTGTGGATGAATTTCGAATCACCGGCACACACGAATAGAATACCTGGCTTGGAAGATCTATTTAATGTGACTTTGAACTACAGGCAGGATGCAGACATCAACATGCCTTATGGATCTCTTGTCCCTCGGACTGAAGAGAGGGAGGAGTTTGTCCCACATAAAAACCGACTGGTCTGTTGGATCGTTAGCAACTGGAACCGAGAACACAAGAGGACTTGGTACTACATGGAGCTGCGCAAATTCATCAGAATTCACACCTACGGGGACCCTTTCAACAAAAAGGTATCTCTTAGTGAATACAGAATGATCGTGGCCAGCTGTAAATTCTACCTGTCTTTTGAGAACTCCGTCCACAAGGACTACATCACAGAAAAACTATATAATGCTCTCAAGTTGGGCGCTGTTCCTGTGGTCATGGGCCCGACAAGAGGGAACTATGAGAAGTTCATCCCTGGAGATTCCTTCATCCATGTGGATGACTTCCGCTCGCCCAGAGCCCTGGCCAAACACCTCCTCTTCTTGGACGAGAATGAGGAGATGTACCGTAAATACTTCAAGTGGCAGAGGATCCACAGAGTCCGTATCAACAGCTTCCCCATTCAGAATGCCTGCAACAGCTGTGAGTACATCAGAGGCCACCCTGAGAATCGGATGGTTACTGAGCTCTATAAATGGTTCTGGGAGGAGTGATGCTGAGACACTTGGAGCAAATCTACTACAAATAAACAATATCCACTTCTCCATAGTCAGGGATGGGGGGGAACTAAGCAAAATGTATCTTTTACACAACGGCAGAAGTGCCAAAAACTATATTTCATTAAAGTACATTAACCGAACTTTCCCCACTTGAACAATTAATGGGGCGTTACAAGTCATTTTAATATTTTTTACTTCTGTCGTCTTTTGCTACTGCTCTACCACATGTTAACTGATAAACAGTGTGATGGTGACATACCACCACTATCTGCTTGTTTACTAGAGTGCCTTTCGCATCCCTTTTATATTGGTGCACAATATAGAAGTTCTGCACCAATATTACATTTTAAAAGCCTGTTATATTAAACAAAGTGCCCTTTTCAATATAGACCAAATGGAGAATTCAATAAATCATATCTATGAAGGCTTGCTAAAGTGCCAAAATGGAGCATTTTGACATGTCCCTCCATCAACCCTGTGTCACTTCTAGGAAGATTTTAACCCACGTAATCCCTACATTTCTCCAAGTTTCAACATTATAAAGCCGTAGTTATTTTACTTTGACAAAGTAATCTCTGAAGATGTATTTATTTCATGTGATTAGTGATTCATTTACGTCTGTCCCTCATTTTAAGGTCAACCCTGTTATGTGAACTGGACTGCCGTTTTTAATATGGTGAAGCTATTCCTTTTTGTCAAATGGAACATCTAATAGTCAAATCATCGCGTAAAAGCAGGTTAGCTGGTTCATCTCTTTGTGGCTGTTTCGTGGTGAGAACCTGAGCGGGTTGGGCAGAACACGTCAACCCTGTTACTCATAGAGAGACAGGCTTTCATTCAATTGCCACTCCCTTTTGCAACAACCTTCCATTCCCCTGTCACAAGTGGAAATATGTCTTATTTATTAAGAAAAAATCATCAGCCCTGTTACTTTTTTTTATACATTTAATAGGCCCTTAATATAGTCTTTCATTTTTTTTTAGATGAGGGAAGATGTTTGTTTTATTTTTTATAGTTGAACATCTGCTCTTTTAGACAGACTGTTAAAATTAGGATCAAAAGTTATTTTTGACCAAATTACACTTCTCAAAAGGCACCAAATTGGTTGAAAGACCCTATTAACATTACTGTGAGAAAGATTTGGTTTTGAACTGTAATACCTGTTGAGAAAGTCTGGTTACTGTTGAAAGTACTATAACTCTCCTCCCTCTGGTCACTGGAATAGACTCAGAGACTCCACTGCGATCAGTCCTGCTGTTTCTAAACCACATGATTGGGAAAGTGATAAAGGGTAATATACGGTAGGTCTCACTCATATATATGTAGTACTCCCTGTACTGTCAACAGTTGTTAGGCAATTGCCTTTTACTGTACTATGGTTGCTAGGTTGTCACAATGAATGTGTCATGTATTTTCACACGTTAAGGGACCTTGTTCGCTCCACTGTTAGGCAACAGGGATTGATCACAGACTCAGAGGTTCAGTGTATGAATTAGGAAAAGAAAGGTTGATGTAGTACAGTGGTCACCAGCACAATGATATTACTTAACCCAGTTTAAACACCTGTTCCAATACAGTACAATGGGGTAGTTTGAGACACCACTCTTTACTGCCACCCAAGGGAGTTTTAAAGACGTAAATTAATATGTTGCAGTACATCTGGCGACCACTAGAAAGCACTGCAACCCCACTGTACACATGCATGTTACATAGTTGAAAAACCATTTGCATCAGTGTGAATATGAATGTTTATATATGTGAGAAAATGAATACCATTTGTCAAATGAATGAATATCTGAGCTCAAATGAGAGGTTGGAGAAATGGTGGAGATTAGCTTGTTGCTTAATGGTTTAATTGAAACCTGCCGCTAATTAGCTACGGCTATAATCACCCAAACTTATGAACAACTCTGATTTCTTCCTTGGCTCTTTCAAATGTAGAGAATAGAATGTGGCCCTGGGAATGAGTGTAAAATGACTGCATTATGGAGAACTCTTATCTTTAAGTCTGCCCGCAACTTTCACCCATTCTTATATCCCTTTGCCCTTCGAAGGATCCCTTCTAATGCTTTATTAACTGTACAGTACATACATAAAACCCCTTCATTCTTCTGCCAGTTTCATTATGTTATGGTCATGAAAACTATTAGAATATCAATCACTATTTCTACCTCCTATTTCTATATTTCCGGTCTATTTCTATCTCCGACCTCCACTAATGTCAGTTAATTTCCTATATTGATGTCGTCATTACCTCACTATGAGGTAACACATCTGAGAGAGAGTAAACACTGTCATCTAAGACTTAGTCATGTGTCTAGGAGCTGGCTCTGTGGTTTTCAAAAAGGTGTAGTATACATCTACAGACGAATCTTGGTTTGGTGGATGCCAGGAGAACGCTACCTGCCTGAATGCATAGTACCAACTGTAAAGTTTGGTGGAGGAATAATGGCCTGGGGCTGTTTTTCATGGTTTGGGCTAGGCCCATTAGTTCCAGTGAAGGAAATCTTACCGCTACAGCATACAATGATGATTGTGTGCTTCCAGCTTTGTGGCAACAGTTCGGAGAAGGCCCTTTCCTGTTTCAGCAAGACAATGCCCCGTGCACAAAGCAAGATCCATACAGAAATGGGTTGTCAAGATTGGTGTGGAAGAACTTGACTGGCCTGCACAGAGCCCTGACCTCAACCCCATCGAACACATTTGGGATGAATTGGAATGCTGACTGCAAGCCATACCAAATCGCCCAACATGTGCCCAACCTAACTAATGCTCTTGAGGTTGACTGGAAGCAAGTCCCCGCAACAGTCTTCCAACATTTAGTGGAAAGCCTTCCCAGAAGAGTGGAGGCTGTTGTTGCAGCAAAGGGAGGGACCAAGTCCATATTAATGCCCATGATTTTGGGATGAGATGTTCGATGAGCGGGTGTCCACATACTTTTGGTCATGTAGTGTACCTGTCCATTACTGATGGCTGTCTCCCACCTATCCCTTCTCTGTTATCCTTTCTTCTTGCTGCTCTCTCTTCTCTCCCTATTTCACCCTCTGGGCTGTGAATTATTGAGCTCTTTCTTTCAAGGGGACCACTCCCTCATCAGATCTGTGGGCCATCAAGTTTGCTGTTTCACCGCTCCTTCACCCCCAGCAACAGCCGTCCCCACAACGCCTCCTGACATTGAAGAAATCACGTCCCTCACTTTCTTTTCTACCACTCTCTCACGCGCTTGCTTGCTGTAAATTTAGCTCTCTCCTCCCTTTCAACTTTCTCCCTCTCGTGTGTTACTTCCCCAACCTCCCCCTTTTTTTCTCTACCACCCTCTCTGTTTTTCAGTAATGTCACGGCTCACTGCTGAGTGTCACTGAGTTGATGGAGAGGAAAAAAATGGAGGAGTGAGGCAATGGAAGGAGGGTTGACTCAATGGTGTGCGTGTACATTTTGTGAGAGACTTGAGAAAGAGATGTGGGAACGAGTGGGGGAGGGAGATTTTGTCTGATGGTGTGGTAAAATACTACAGCTTGGTGAAAAAACAGCAGACAGTCAGTCAATTCACCGCCCCCTACTATAACTACTACAGTTCCATGTAGACTGGTGCTACACACAGACTTCCCAAGTGATGTTCACTTACAGTCCCCCAAAGTACCCCCCCCCCCCCTCTCCAAAACACATCCCTTTCTCATGTCCATCCTGGCAAATCTATGCAACGTATTGTTTAAAATGTTATCAGCAACCTCTGACAGTGACCAACACTTTTGTTTGATGATTACATGGGGTAATACAATTTGAACAGGTTGTTTCCATTCTCCCTTTTCATATTCATCTCATTACATCTCATATTCTGTTGATCTATTTCATGCTTTAGTGTGTAGTTCAGAACTCTAACTCTGGTAGATTAGTAAATGCCTGTTTTGATTGTACAGAGAACACACTCTCTCCTGTCTCTCTCATATCTCTCTATCATATTCAATTCAAAGGGCTTTACTGACATGAGAAACATATGTTTACATTGCCAAAGCAAATGGAACAGACAAACAAAGGAAACATTAGTAAACATTACACTCACAATTTAAAAGAATATAGACATTTCAAATGTTATATTGTTGGCTATGTACAGTGTTGTAACAATGTGCAGGTAGATAAATATAGGTTGTATTTACAATGTTTGCACTCCACTGGTTTCCCTTTTCTCATGGCAACGGGCCATAAATCTTGTTGTGACTGCACACTGAGATATTTAGACTAACAGATATGGAAGTTTATCAACGTTTGATTGTTTTCAAATTCTATGTGGGTTTGTGTGATCTGTGGGAAATCTCTCTCTCTCTGGTGGGAAGAGCTATAGGAGGAGGCTGGTGGGAAGAGCTATAGGAGGATGGGTTCATTTAAATGGAACAGTATCAAACATATGGAAACCATATTCCATTTCAGCTATTACAATGAGCCTGTCCTCCTACAGCTCCGCCCACCAGCCTCCTATGCTCTCCCCCCTTCCTCCCCAGACAGTCCTTGTTGTGTTGGGTTCATTGTGTTCCTGGCAGAAAGCAGTGAAGCAGACCCTAACAGTCCATTTTAGAAGCTGCCACTGTCTCTGATCTAAAACACAATCAGTGAGCCATTTTGCCTGGGTCCAACAGCAACATTAAAAAGTCAATACACGACTGCACTGTTTAATACGATGATGTTCACGTGTCATCTTTATCTGGAAGGTCAGTCAATAGCATTCAATCACCACCAGCAGGACAAAGGCATAGACACAACAAAACAACTGTCCTCAAACCAAACGCATATAAACAGCACTAATACCTCAAATGGGGACAGTGTCAACCGCTTCTAGCTCTTTTGGAGCCCTAAGCTAATTTTGATTGGACGGGCCCCCACCAACCCCCGAACAAGCCATGATACACATACAAACATGAACCTACAAACACACACAACTAAAAAAGTGGCTGAGTGAACACACAACCAGGTGGTGATCAGATGAGTGTATGTACAGGTAACTGTCAGAATAAAGGGCCACCAGAGCTGCCAGAACAGCTTCAATGCACCTTGGCATAGATTCTACATGTGTCTGGAACTCTATTGGAGGGATGCAACACCATTCTTCCATGAGAAATTCCATCATTTGGTGTTTTGTTGATGGTGGTGGAAAACACTGTCTCAGGCACCGTTCCAGAATCTCCCATAAGTGTTCAGTTGGATTGAGATTTGGTGACACACACACACACACACACAACCTTTAAACCACAAATGCTCCTTTGAGACCCCTCTTTCGAAGTCACTGAGATCTCTTCTAGCCAGGGTAGCCAAAATAATGATCAACTGGGCATTTTTATACATGACCCTAAGCATGATGGGATGTTTTAATTGCTTAAGTAACTAAGGAACCACACCTGTGGGGAAGCACCTGCTTTCAATATACTTTGTGTCCTTCATTTACTCAAGTGTTTCCTTTATTTTGTCAGTTACCTGTACGTAGGCTTGGCCTTACGATTTTTGTGAATTTGTGTGTGAATCATGTTTGCAGAAGGGACAGATGTCCTCAACCACCAAAACCACATATTTGGTGTGAAAGGTTGTTTTGAAGCGCCATGACAGCTAATCAAACAGATTAACAGCAACAAACAGCCGACGGGATCAAAATAAAACACAAACAGACAGAGGGAGTGAGGGAGGGAGGGAGGAGTTAAAGTCGGGAGGCTGCTTGAGCCAGTTACACCCCCAACCTGTAATAGCTATGAAAGCTACAGGGTAAGCCTGTTCTAGGCTTACTGATTTGGTTGTTTTGTTTAAGAGGTAAGTCTGGTAAACATTCATCACCGCCTATCACCTATTGAGATTTGTCAATAAATATGTACACTTCTGCATCAGAGCCTCTTGCCTCCTGCTGAATCTCTGCCCTAAGACCACATCCCTACGCTACCTGTTCTACAGAAGTATAGAGAGAGAGAGGAGAGAGAGAAGAGAGAGAGGAGAGAGGAGATAAGTGAGAGAGAGAAGAGAGAGAGTGGCCACCAGCAGAGCAGAGCAGAGGGGTGTAGATAGGAGTCGGGGTAGGAGTGCCCCAGCTCCTCTGATAGGTGATGATCTGTAAAGGAGGAAGTGGGAATTGGATGATCTGGTGTAGGTTATTAGTTGAGCTCTGTTAGACCATGTAATAGTCTCCGTGCGCAACAGGGGGTCTCTCTATTCCATCAGCCCACTGTACCCTGGATGACATCGCAATATGGGAGATACTCACAGCTCCATAACAAACAGAAACATGCAGGGTGGCTGTTTACAGGTGTGTGTCCGTGTATGTGTGTGTGGGGGGGAGGTGTGTGTGTGGGGGGGGGGGGGGTGTATGTGTGTGGCTAGCACCACGGTGCGTTTGCATAAGTGCTGACTCGGGTCTCCCGATGCCCACAGCTCGGCATTTCTTCACATCTTCCTCCTCTTCCTCTCTGCCCTCCAATCTCCATCTCCTCTCCTCCTCCACTTGCTTGCTTTCTCACCCTCACCCTCAATTCGTCACACATGCTTTTTCATTACCCCCCTCTTCCTACTGATGGGTAAAAACAGCTTGAGGTATGCTGCGTCTAGCTAGCCACCGACAACCCGGCGTGGTGAAAGTGAGTGCTTGACAGTTATGAGACAGCTATCAACCTCTGTGACTTCAGCGGGAGCAGAGCAGAACGCTGCAGACTGGTGGCTACAATGGGGTGGGCTGGCTGCGGAGTGGGAGGCCGGGAGCCACAACGGAAGAGCTGGACAGACGTCGTCTGAGTGGCGAGAGGAAGTCGATTACTCACAAAAAAGAAGAAAAAAAAGGACCTCCAAGATAGGTTAGGAGTTGAAGAACTGGCTCTTATGAACTCTTGAGAAGGAGAAAACACAGTAGCACCCTGCTCCCACTTCACCATGTGCAATTAGGGAATAAGTAGAGAAGTAGAGGAAATGTCTCCTCTCCATTACAGTAGATTGGTGTCGGAGACTCAGAGTAAAAATAGACAGATCATGTTTATGAGTCACTCCAGGTAGGGCCGAGAGACTGGAGAGATCTTACCTCCCGCTCCTCTCCTCTTTTCTTCTCCTCTCTTCTCTCCGTCCTCCACTTCAGACGTGTAGAGCACCTGAGGACGTAGCTAAGGACGCTCTCCACGTTCTCCAGTGGAACACAGGAGAGAAGTAGAGAAGTTTCACCTGCAGCAGACCCAGCAGTAAATGTGCAGTTTAACCACAGGCCCTGGGGCTTATTACGTCAGTGTTTTTCCTGTGAACTTCTAGCTGAACACCAGTGTAATAGTGGTTGGTATAGTCTCCCCAGCACAGCTATCACGTCACATCAACGCTTTTTGGCTAAGAGCTAGAAACAGGGAAACGGTGTCTGTCGTTGACATCTTGTTGATCACCGGTAGACTGTGTTCCAATGTGACGCCCAACACAAACTTGTCCGAACACACACACAGACATGCACGTACACACACACGCACATACGTGATACACCACACACACACTCTCTCTCTCTCTCTCTCTCTCTCTCTCTTACACACACACACACACACACACACACACACACACACACACACACACACACACACACACACACACACAAACAACTGCAGTGCACATTTGACTGCGCAGTAATCCAGCTTTGTTTAAAGGAGTAAATACAACAAATGAATCAATAAACAAACCCCCTGCCAGGGTATTTTATGTGGCATCTGTTTCCCATTCCTCTGCTTCGGCACAAAGGGCTGGCCGGGTGCCGCAGCATTGTGGCCAAACCTCTCAGTCTGGGTGGGGTGAGGGATCTGCATTGTGGCCAAACCTCTCAGTCTGGGTGGGGTGAGGGATCTGCATTGTGGCCAAACCTCTCAGTCTGGGTGGGGTGAGGGATCTGCATTGTGGCCAAACCTCTCCGTCTGGGTGGGGTGAGGGATCTGCATTGTGGCCAAACCTCTCCGTCTAGGTGGGGTGAGGGATCTGCATTGTGGCCAAACCTCTCAGTCTGGGTGGGGTGAGGGATCTGCATTGTGGCCAAACCTCTCAGTCTGGGTGGGGTGAGGGATCTGCATTGGGCTTCATTATTCTCTCTCACTCACTCACTCACGCACGCACGCACGCACGCACGCACGCACACTCACACGCACACGCACACACACACCTTTATCTGTCCCCTGCAGTTTTGGTGTCTATCTGTTAAAGAGAGAGGGAGTGAGAGAGAGAATGTTAGAGGCATTCTCTTGAGCTTTACAGGACAACGTACCGTTCTTTAGAGCAGGGTTTACCAAACTCGGTCCTGGGGCCCCCCCTGGGTGCACGTTTTGGTTTTTGCCCTAGCACTGTACAGCTGATTCAAATAATCAACTCATCATCAAGCTAGGATTATTTGAATCAGCTGTGTAGTGCAAAACGTGCACCCAGGGAGGGCCCCAGGAGCGAGTTTGGTAAACCCTACATTAGCGGGAGCTGGTTCACCATTGCCTACGCCCTGTATCTCCTATCTCCCCCTTCTCCACTTCTTCACGCTCCTATTTCTCCTGACTCCCTTTCTTTGCCTCCCTGCATCCCTCCCTCCATCTTTCCTTTCCTCAGTCTATTTCTCCCCTTCTATCCCCCTCTATCTCTTTCTTTTCCTCATTCTCAGCTGTCTTCCGTACCTCAGGGATCTCATTAAGCCACTAACATCAAATAAATAAAACAATGTGTAGAGACAGATTTGGGGATCTATAAAAAAACTGGGTTGTAATGAGCTTTGCATTTCCTTATTCTGCACCTTTCTCCCTCTCACCCCTTCACTCTCCTTCCATCTTTGTCTCACTGGCTGCCTCTGTCAATTCAATCAATCTCAAACAGGCTTCATTGGCATGACAGAGGCATTATGGACTTGCCTGAGGTTTTAGAGACAAACAGACAAAAATTGTGCATTATATCTGTCTCTTCTTCCTCCCTTTCCTGTCTTTTCTTCCCCTCCTCGCCTCGACGTCTCGTCACATTCTCCCAGCCAGCCAGTGAACAACGCTCCCTCCTCCTCCTTCTTCTCCTCCTCCTCGGCCATCTTCCCCCTCATCCCCCTCCTCTGTTCAGGTCTTTTCTCTCTACTATTGTCCATCTGGACGAGCTCAGTAACAATAATGTTCTATCTGTGTTTCCCATTAGCGCTGGAGAAGACTGCCAGTCTGGTCGGCTCGGCTCAGACACTCTCTAGTGACTCCATCTCTGTCTTCCTGCGCCATATCCCTTTCCCTCTCTCCCTCTTTTTCAATCCCATGCGGTCTTCCTCTCTCTCATCTCTCTTTCTCTTTCTTCTCCCTCTCTCTCTCTCTCTCTCTCTCTCTCTCTCTCTCTCACACACTTCTCTCTCACTCTCTCTTTCTTCTCTCTATCTGTCTCTCTCTCTTATCTATATCTCTCTCTTCTCTCTCTTTTTCTCGCTGTGTGTTTTTCCTACTACAGTAACAGTAGTAGGAGATTGATTACTCTCTAGGCTCCTGTCTCTCTGCTTCAACAGTGGATGGGGTTGGTATCCCGGGGCCATGAGAAGTATTGGGGTTGATCCAGGCGGTCCTCCCTCTCCTTCAGAGAGCAGCTGTAGGAGAGGCCTGACCCTGCTACTGTATCAAGTCAGACACCCTGGGAATCTTCTGGGAATGTACTTACTGGGAATGTACTGGGCCAGGGTAGGGGTCAGAGAGCAATGGGAATCAAGATGGACGTCATGGGAACATAGCTTATTATTTGAATCGATCAACCTTCAGAAGGGGTGAGTAGCAGCTCAGATCCAGCAGTGGAAGTCCTGCTGCACTTGTCCATGGGACTCCCTGGACTACCACAGAGATCAACAAAATGTTGCTGCAGAAGAGAGAGAAAGCGAGAGAGTGTGAGAGAGGTAGAGTGGAGGGTAAGCAAAAGAGAGAAAAAAAGAATGGCAGGATAAAAGAAATCTTGATTTTGTCTGAGAGGGTATTGATTTTTTCCTCTGGGTTGCCCATGTGCACCCAGTCTGTTATTAGTTTAGAAACAAAAAAAAGTAGGCTGTGGAGAGAGGGAGTAAGTGGTGAAAGAGGTGGCGGCAGGGTTGTGTGTATGTGTATGTGTTCGAGTGTGTATGCGTGTATGCGCGTGCCTGTGTTCGAGTGTGTTTATGTGTGTGTATGTGGGCATCCACCTGTGTGTGTATGCACATCTGTGTGTGCTTGTGTTTGTGTGTGTGTGTGTGTCGGCCTGGCGGGTAGACCCGTATGCACCCCTGCGTTGGATCGCTCGGCCGGTTGGAGAGAGATGGGGGATTAGTGTGTGAGATTAGAGAGATGATTACACAATGTCTTCGCTCTAATGATCCACTCTGTTTGGTCATCTTATCATCCCTGCTGCACCGGATCCCGCTACCGCCGCTGATACGAGATAACACTGGGATTACCCCGTCCCCCCCCTCCATCCCCCCCGTCCCCCCGTCCCCCCCCCCCCCGTCCCCGATGTAGCAGGGTGGACACAGACCTGGCCTGGGCTACCCCCCCAGAGAGGGAGGGAGGGATGGAGAGGTGGGGGGGGGGGGGGGGCAAAGAGAGAGGGAGGGAGGGAGGGAGGGAGGGAGGCAAAGCGAGAGGGAGGGAGAGAGAGAGGAGGGAGCAGGGGCAGGGGATGCTGTAGTGGGAGGGGATGTGAGATGACTCACTGTACAACACACTGTGCTGCTGACCCCTAGAGTCCACTGAATCATTAGCCAGACCCCCTCATTTCTCAGAGAGACATTACACTGACCCCCTTAAGACCATAGACTACACAGCCTTGGACACTGTTCCCACAATTACATTGTAAAGGATGCAGTGGGGAGTACAAAACCACTAATAGGTCGTGTGTACAGGTAACTGCCAAAATAAAGGAAACACTTAAGTAAATGTGGGATACAAAGTATATTGAAAGCATGTGCCTCCACGCAGGTGTAGGTCATGTATAAAAATGCCCAGTTGCCCATAATGTTGTTTACCATGGCTAGATGAAGACATCGCAGTGACTTTGAAAGAGGGGTCATAGGGTGGTTTAAACGGTGTGTGTGTTTGTGTGTATGTGTATGTGTTTGTGTGTGTATGTGTGTGTGTGTGTGTGTGTGTCTCAGTCACCAGATGATCTCAACCCAATTCAACAATTATGTGAGATTCCGGAGCGGCTTCTTTTCTACCACCATCAACAAAACACAAAATGATGGAATTTCTTATGGGAGAATGGTGTTGCATCCCTCCAATAGAGTTCTAGACACTTGTAGAATCTATGCCAAGGTGCATTGAAGCTGTTCTGGTGGATGGTGGTGTTTCTTTTATTTTGGCATTTACCTGTATGTCTACATATTGTAAGTGTCTGCAGCACAATGTGTTAGTATCTCTAAGGGTGGGTGGGAGTTGTTTGTGTGTGTCTGTGGGGTGTGTGGGGTGTGTGGGGTGGGGAGGGTGAGGGGGATGTGTGTATGTTCATATTTGTGGTGGCCTGCATCTGTCATAACGCGTATGATTGTGTGCAAATGTTAGTGTGTGTGTGTTTAAATGTGTGTGTGCGAGTAAGTGTTTGTATGAGTGTGTGTGTATGACTATGCGTGTGTGTGTTTGTGTGTGTGTGCACTTCTCTCCATGCCTGCACGCTGCTCTGATCTCCCCATTACAAGGTCGATTAAGCCACTAATCCTCAGAATACACGCGTCCAAAAGCACAACAGTGGAGTAAGGAGTGAAAAAAGTATTCTTCTCCCAAGGAAAAAAAATGTCTGAGGCTTTCAGTGCTGAGGCTGCAGCTAGGGGCCTAAGCCCTACACCAATACAGTGTTGTACAGAGTATGAGCACGGTGATGTGTTTTACCTCCAGAACCATACTGACTGGGGATTAGCACCCAGACCTAAACCCTGGAAAACGATGCCTTCAGAGCTGCCTTCAGTCCCCCTTCCAATTGAATTCAGTACACGTCCAGAATATAAGTGGGAATCTGTGATATTATGCGTGATTATATTTCCTCACCATTGTTAAATACATCTACGGAACTTCATTCAGCTGGTGTTTCTTCTTTTTTTGGTGGTGGGAGTGGGGGAGGGGTATATTTTAATGAAAGTCACACTGAAAATTAAATACACTGACGAAACAGATTCTAAATTGCTGAACACAACTTAATAGAAAAAAACAAGATAAAAATCTCCTTACCTCCTTATTTTCTCCATCATACACTTTCCAGCTCATCCTGCAAATCTGTCTCTCCACCTTTTTTCTCTCTCTCCTCTCTCTGTCTCTCTCTGTCTCTCTCTCTCTCTCCTCTCTCTTTCTTTCTCTCTCTCTCTCTCTCTCTCTCTCTCTCTCTCTCCTCCCTCTCTCTGTCCTTCTTTCTCTATCTCTCTCCATATTCCTCCCTATCACCTTCTCCATATGATTGCGTGCTGAAATGTAGTAATTACAGTTGTTTTTAATTATGCATTCCTTGTCCTCTCGCTGCTCCTGCTGGATGGAGGGGGAACCGGCTTAACCTTTAATTAGTGTGAGTGAGCTGAGCTAGCCCACCAATGAGGCTCAGACTCAGCCAGGGATGGAGCTGGTCCTCTGGACTGTGGAGGAGGCCTGATAGGGGTGTTAGGGTGTTAGGGCTGTATCCATTGGCCCATCTCTGATCTCTTATTCCATTCCATATCTGATCTAGCCCCTAGATCTGCACCCGGGGAGCTGGGGGCTGTGTAGAGGTTGGAACCCCTGCATACTCGTATCCTGACCCCAAAGGCGCAGAGGTTGCTCTGTTAGCTCCTTCAGAGTTCAGACCCCCACTCAATCCCTTACTCCTCCCGTCCCTCATCGACCGATTACTCCAGCGCCTGTCTCTCCAAGGATCCACACACACATACAGTATATAACCTTGTACCCCTTCCACTCTCTCTCCCAACTCCAGCACCTCACCTCAGGTTGCCCAACCACCCCACCTTCACCCCACCCCACCACAGAGAGCCTCTCCTCACAGCTGGTGGCCTGCATGGTCTCAAAGAATCCAGCTAACACTGCTGACCTATTTTACTACCTTCATATGTTGCTCTCACATCGTCGACTTCCTGTAGCTCTGTAGTGCATCAGCAGCCTGAAGGTTTACCATCAGTAGGCTGAAGGTTTACCATCAGTAGGCTGAAGGTTTACCATCAGTAGGCTGAAGGTTTACCATCAGTAGGCTGAAGATTTACCATCAGTAGGCTGAAGGTTTACCATCAGTAGGCTGAAGATTTACCATCAGTAGGCTGAAGATTTACCATCAGTAGGCTGAAGGTTTACCATCAGTAGCCTGAAGGTTTACCATCAGTAGGCTGAAGATTTACCATCAGTAGCCTGAAGGTTTACCATCAGTAGGCTGAAGATTTACCATCAGTAGGCTGAAGGTTTACCATCAGTAAGCTGAAGGTTTACCATCAGTAGGCTGAAGGTTTACCATCAGTAGGCTGAAGGTTTACCATCAGTAGCCTGAAGGTTTACCATCAGTAGGCTGAAGATTTACCATCAGTAGGCTGAAGGTTTACCATCAGTAGGCTGAAGGTTTACCATCAGTAGCTTACCACAAGGAGCTGATGCAATGTGGCAGTTAGGGTCTGCTGCCTAATTAAAATGCAGTTCATTTAAGATCTGTGTTGATTAGACCCTCCGGTTCTGTCTCTGTTTATCTTATCATGGCTGTGGTAGTTAGCAGCTTGTTAGTGATGTTTTAGTCACCTACTGTACGGTATAGACAGTACTATCAAGGTGATGCTAAAGCATCGCTACACTCGTTTCTTGTTGGTAACTAACTAGAGACATATGGATGGCAATAAAACGAATTAGGATCTGGCTTTATGAGGTAATTAGTATGTAGAAATGCAAGCATGCACAGTTCATTTGTATTGCTTATTTATGGCTTATGAATTAGTAATTTGTGGTGTGTTAGGGGCTAAGGTGATGTATTGGAACTGTACGAGCCAATCATTAATAATAGATCGCTGTCACCTTTTCTAAAGTTCTCACTTATGAATTGCAAATCAGGGGGAAAAACCACAAGAGGTATAAGGAAATTAATTAAAAATCCCTTATAGATACTAGCACACATAATTTTATTGTAATAATTTCCCACTTTAATGATTTTATTCCATTCCATAAAAAAAAAAGGTTTTAGAAGTTCCACTGAGGGGACAAAACATTAGGAACACCTGCTTTTTCCATAACATACGCTGACCAGGTGAACCCATGTGAAAGCTATGATCCCTTATTGATGTCACCTGTTAAATCAAATGTAATCAGTGTAGATGAAGGGGAGAAGACAGGTTAAAGAAAGATTTTTAAGCCTTGAGAAAATTGAGACATGGATTGTGTATGTGTGCCATTCAGAGGGTGAATGGGACAGACAAAAGATTTAAGGGTTTTTGAACAGGGTATGGTAGTAGGTGCCAGGCGCACCAGTTTGAGTGTGTCAAGAACTGCACCACTATTGGGTTTTTCACATGCAACAGTTTCCCGTGTGTATCAGGAACGGTCCACCACTCAAAGGACATCCTGCCAACTTGACACAATTGTGGGAAGCATTGGAGTCAACATGGGCCAGCATTACTATGGAACACTTTCAACACCTTGTAGAGTCCATGCCCCGATGAATTGAGGCTGTTCTGAGGGCAAAAGGGGTGCAACTCAATATTAGGAAGGTGTTCCTAATGTTTTATAGACTCAGTGTATATTTAATGTCTGGATTTGAAGCGGTTTCTCTCCAAGCCTTTAATATAAACTAAATACCTAATTGATTTCTGATTATCTTCTAATGAGCAAATAATTCGTGCTTCTTCCAAATGCACTGGGTTCCCCAAAAGGATACTTTCACATTGAATTTTAATGAAATAAAGAAGCACAATTCAATTAACTAAAATGAACTTGACAATAATCACCAGTCGAGCTCTCGATCGAAACAACATTCAGATGTAAAGACAATAAACACACCTCCATCAGAATACACCTCCAACAGAACACACCTCCAACATAACATACCTCCAACAGAACACACCTCCATCAGAACACACGTCCAACAGAACACACCTCCAACAGAACACACCTCCAACAGAACACACCTCCAATAGAACACACCTCCAACAGAACACACCTCCAATAGAACACACCTCCAACAGAACACACCTCCATCAGAACACACCTCCAACAGAACACACCTCCAATAGAACACACCTCCAACAGAACACATCTCCATCAGAACACACCTCCAACAGAACACCTCCAACAGAACACACCTCCAATAGAACACACCTCCAACAGAACACATCTCCATCAGAACACACCTCCAACAGAATACACCTCCAACAGAACACACCTCCAACATAACATACCTCCAACAGAACACACCTCCATCAGAACACACCTCCAACAGAACACACCTCCAACAGAACACACCTCCAACAGAACACACCTCCATCAGAATACACCTCCAATAGAACACATCTCCATCAGAACACACCTCCAACAGAACACACCTCCAACAGAACACACCTCCAACAGAACACACCTCCAATAGAACACACCTCCAACAGAACACATCTCCATCAGAACACACCTCCAACAGAACACACCTCCAACAGAACACACCTCCATCAGAATCCACCTCCAATAGAACACACCTCCAACAGAACACACCTCCAACAGAACACACCTCCAACAGAACACATCTCCATCAGAACACACCTGCAATAGAACACACCTCCAACAGAACACACCTCCAACAGAACACACCTCCAACAGAACACACCTCCAACAGAACACACCTCCAACAGAACAGACCTCCAACAGAACACATTTCCATCAGAACACACCTCCAACAGAACACACCTCCAATAGAACACACCTCCAACAGAACACACCTCCATCAGAACACACCTCCATCAGAACACACCTCCAACAGAACACACCTCCAACATAACATACAGCTCAAACCGTGACAGATTGCTGCATTGTTTTCATTCTCTCACGTTCTTCTATTCAAATACTTTCATTTCATTTCTCACCTTTTTTCCTTCTCACTCTCTCAAGAAGGAAATCTCTGGGGTCCAGGTGTCGCAGGGTGTGTGTGTGTGTGTGTGTGTGTGTGTGTGTGTGTGTGTGTGTGTGTGTGTGTGTGTGTGTGTGTGTGTGTGTGTGTGTGTGTGTTTGAATGATGATTATTTTTTGTGCTGTTGTAATTATATTGTGCAGTTAGTAGAGTGGTGCGGCTGCAGTGGGTGATCAATCAGAGACTAATGAGAGGCCCAGAGACCTGTAGCAGATTGACTGACTGCAGCCCATACCCTTCCACTCCGTCTCCACCCCACTCAGCTCCAAATCAGCCCAATACCATGGGAACGCTGGGAATGTTTGGAATGCTTGGCAGGGCTGGATCTACCACTTGGCCCTCCACCCTTAATCCACTTATTCCCACCCTCCTCCTTCCCACTCGGCTTATGTAGGCTAATTAAAGTAGTAGGGAATGTGATGCGGATGTATACCTGAAGCAGATAAAAACGTTTCTATGAATAAAAAATATATAAATGGAAGACATTAAACGGCAACAGAAGTGAGAATTAGCGCTGGATTTGGCGAGCAGCGGGTTCAGAAAAGGGTCGCAGTCCGGTGTAAAGGGTCACATGTAAAAGAGCGGGGAGATTGAATGTATGGCTTAATGAAAAACAGGGAGCATCTAAAGGTGAGTTAATTAAGTGTGGGGGCCATCGTTTAATTTGATTTTCAAAAGGCCCTTCTTTCATTTGATTGGTCTGTCTTCCTCTTCATTCAGAGATGTATGGATGGACTGCTGATGCTGCTCTGCCTGTTGGACCCAGTGTTGTCGGTTCTTGGTTTATTATTCATATTCAATGCCAGCTGGGCTCCCATTTTAATCATTATAGTGATTATGAAGGTTTGGCCTTAACACGTATGCGGGCTCTATAGAGCCGATTGGAAGCCATCGTATGATTTCTGATTTCCCTTTCACTACATAATAACCTCCATCACAACAGTGCATCAAATGTATTGACATGCCATCTCGGATGATGATGTGCCATTTCATCATGGAGAGGTTACTATATGTGGCTTTTGTGAATGGAGGTCAAAGGTCAAAGAATGGAGTCCTACAGTATGTGAAGAATCAGAAATGGTCATGTTTGAGTACTGTTTGGATGATTGACTATAGACTAGCCTATAATGTCTAGGCTGTAATAGGGAGGAAGCTATTAGGGAATATAATGATAATATATATCTACACCAAATGTGTGTGCACAGCAGGAATAAGGGTAGGAGAGAGAGAGACAGAGAGAGAGAGAATGAGAGAGACATAGTGAAAGTTACTTTTAGCGCCTGGAAAAATTAAATGCATGAAATATTCAACAGATGACAACCGCAGGCACTTTTTAATACATAGAATAAGATACCTGCACACTGAAACGAGAGCGGGAGAGACAGAGAGGAGAGAGGGATGGAGATGGGGAGAGGGAGAGAAAGGGAGGGGGAGTTGATATGCTGCAGTCGATCCCCCGGGAGCAAAAGGAGTGAAAGTTCTTTAGTGTGTAGGTGTAATGTCCCTTTGTAAAGCCTTCACCGGCTTCTGTAGCAACCTGGAGCACTGTCTGTGCTGCTCAGTGGTTTACCATCAGGCTCCACCAGGCTGTAAAAGCTGCTCCTTGGTAACACACACACACACACACACACACACACACACACACACACACACACACACACACACACACACACACACACACACACACACACACACACACACACACACACACACACACACACACACACACACACACACACACGACAATATGTCCCCTCAAAACATTTGATGTGCTGAGGGACTCTTTCACTTCATCCTCAAGGACTTTTGGATCTGTCAAACACAGTTCTTTCTCTTTCTTGTCAGATTATTTGTCTTCACTAGTTTGCGATACATTCTATGTTGAACATAATGTAGATGTGTATATTTACCATATAATCCCCCACGTTATATGCACAGTATATTTATAGATTATAGTTTGTGGTGGAAATTTGGCAGATGGAAATATGAACTACAAACTGTCAATATTTTGTGTCGGATTAACTAACTTCAACAACAAGAAAATGAATATTTATAAACTTGGCAGTTGAAGAAAACTATTACCGTGCTTTCTGTAGCACAACCTTTTATGTAGTTTATTTCTATTCCAGGAGAGAAACAAAAAAGAAGTTAGTGGACAAACAAGTACCCAACCAACTAATAAGCAGTCTGTCCCAGTTTGGCATACAACACCTGTTCCTCTTCGCACAATGAAAGAAATAGCCCACTAAAAACACTTCTCACGGAATTAGGCAACTCCCACATAAGACTACACTGTTCCATTTCTGTTTTAATTCGGGCACCACAAAAAATAAACAGGTTACAACATCTGTTACCGCCATACTTTGCCGAATTCTCTGTCAGCAATGTCCATATGGTCACTGCCACCCCAAATCAGTCCCTGAATAACTCTGTTTTCTTAATGAAATAGAAAATTTGAGGTTCACTACTTTCTGTAATTGGAAATAGTTAGATGAATGGTTGGAGCGGAGGAGACACAAAGGGAGGAGGGAGGGAAGGGAGAGAGGTGAAGTTGCAGAAGGAGGGGGTAGAATGGTAATGAAGGAAAACTGGAGAGAGTACTTATTGTGTTGAGTTTGTCTAGAAATTGTGTCTGAGAGTGCTGTCTGTGACTCGCTGTCTGTGATCCGCTGTCTGGGATTCGCTGTCTGTGACTTGTGGTCGGGTTGAGAGGAAGTCTGTTTGACATTCTAGGCTGTTTTGGCAGGTGGAGTCCAATGGAAGCCCAAAGAACTCTTATTACCTCATTATTTTTTAAACCTCCCGTTTTGGACTGGACCTGTCAATGTACAGTATGGCTCATACATGCATAATAAACCATCTGCAGTCCTTTCACAGTGTGAAAAGACACATCATCCTTACATTCTAACCTTCTATAATTTAGTGCATGAGATCTATGCGCTCGTTCCTGTCATGTAGTGAACGCAGGCTCTGAAGCAAGTGGGATGAGTGGCTGCATGTGCTTACCATTAGTTCTTTTGATAACAGCAAAAATACAAAGAATACATCAATCAAATCCACGCATCAGAAGTTAGAAAACATCCGAAATGAGAAGTTAGATCTGTTAGACCTCGGTAGTAGTTTCATCTCTCTCTTTCAATGCATTTATCTGCAGAACAGAACGTTTTTCTTCGCTAAAGATGGTATTGTAGCCACACAAATACATTACAAGATAATTGTCTAGACGATCAGAAATACTATGCTCACAACCTGAATCTCCTAAATGGTGTTGCTCGCTGGGGTATTTGTTTGAATTTTGGAATATATTGTGCAATAGGCTATAAGGTTTTTACCAGGAATGGGTTCATCCCTTTATCCTGTTTGTGAACCGAGACACAGGTAACTCTGATGAAATGTACACTGCAAACTTTCACCCACTTTTTAGATCTGAAAATATCCGCCTTTATGTTGTCAACCATCCATCCGAATCAAATAATCAATAATAATGTTCACCTTTTGTCTTTATAGACTTCCACACACGTTTTCCATGATATGGGTAATCCAATGTGGGCAACACTGCTGCTGTTGATGGCCAGCGATTGTCATTCATCACGTAGACACATGATATAATCAACTCACTTTCAAGGAGAGGACAATTGATGCAATCATATAAGTATACATTTTCCGTTGTATAAAATTACATTATCACTTTCGCTTGCACATTTGCCATACTAGTCTGATGAGTCCTGCAACAATCGAACATGATGGACAATGTTGATTGGCAGGTGGAATGATGTCCAATTACGTTGCAAGGTTAAAGTGGGAGGTCGGATCAGGTCAGCACAGCATTGTCCAATGAGGTTGCGGGGTGAGCCCAACATGCACACGACAATTGTATGTATCTATTATCTTTGTGCACAAGCTACAGAGGCTCAAGAACAGTGATGTGATGACATTGTACACAATTGTGCAAAATTTACTGGTTTTGGCTCCTGAGAGCTACTTTCAAAACTACTGGCTGAAATTATACAAAACTTTTATAACGCTCTTTAAGTGAGACAGAAGTGTACATGAGGGATAAGCCACAACTCTCACAGGTATATTAAAATGTGTTGGTAATGATAGATATTTTTTTATGCTGTTTTGCTACTTGCGTAACTGTTTGGAACTTTTGGAGAAAATGTAATACTCACTTGGCATTTTGTTCATGGTCCCCCACAAACGTTTTTCAGTTTTGTCTTAACGCACACACACATGCACTTGTATACTTGAAAACATACACACCTTCTTTCTCAAACACACACATGCAAATGAGTGTGGACGCACAGACACACACACACACACACACACACACACACACACACACACACACACACACACACACACACACACACACACACACACACACACACACACACACACACACACACACACACACACATCCCTGTCTTCCAGTCAGTTCTCTGGGCATGCAGCACTCACTCAGAGGTCATGTTAATTTGCAGGCCCTTCAGGTAGTGTTTCTCTCCCTTACTCCATTCTCTCCTCCTATCTCTCTCTCTCCTCCTATGACAGGTATATATGTACTGTACGCCTAAGAGACATCTCCATTTCCCTGGTGAGATGGGCAGTTTCATCTTATTCTACACATTAAGGGAGAGAGAGAGAACGGGAGGCAGAATGCAGCCGGAGGAATGTGTTCAGACGCATGCCGCTCCGTCGACAGGTGACAGTAGAAATGAAAGGAAGCGGATCAGGATTTTCCATGTATAAATATTTCTGCTTCTTTCCTTATTAATAATTGCTCTTGGGGATTTCTCCACACGTTGGTTCCCTGTCAATTAAGTGCACATCAATGGAGACAAGCTCACCTCCATTGGCCATCTCCTAGCGAACACAATGAACTCATTTTCCCCGGGAGTCAATTCTCAATGGTAGACTTCAGTAAGCTCATTAGGCTCTTGCCAGGAACAGTCTCCATTACGGCTGCATAATTACCACAGTATAACGGCAGTATTCCCTCCCTTCTTCTCCTCCTCCATGAACGAACGGAACACCTTCATTCTGGGCCCTGACAGTAATTATTGTTATGATACATCACCTGGGAGCGAGCGCAACATTGACTTCCTGTATTGTACCTTTACGTACAGTACAGTAGTGTACTGCTGGAGAGGGAGTGTGTGGGTGTGTGTGTTTATGTGCTCTATGTGTCTGCTCATGTTGATAATAACAGATACAGGTATGCTATAGGTATTGAGTTGTTGAGTAGTTGTTCCTTGTCTTTTTGTTTGCGTCAGAATGTTTTGTGTTTTTGTTCATGCATGTTTTGTGGTGTGTGTCTGCTGCATGTCTTTACACATTGTGTTGTGTCTGTCTGTCTGTCTGTCTGTCTGTCTGTCTGTCTGTCTGTCTGTCTGTCTGTCTGTCTGTCTGTCTGTCTGTCTGTCTGTCTGTCTGTCTGTCTGTCTGTCTGTCTGTCTGTCTGTCTGTCTGTCTGTCTGTCTGTCTGTCTGTCTGTCTGTATAATTAATGAGTTTGTACAACAAATGGTGTGCCTGTGTCTGTATGGTGTGTCTGCATGGTGTGTCTACATGGTGTGTCTGCATGGTGTGTCTACATGGTGTGTATTCATGGTGTGTCTACATGGTGTGTCTGCATGGTGTGTCTACATGGTGTGTCTACATGGTGTGTCTACATGGTGTGTATTCATGGTGTGTCTACATGGTGTGTCTGCATGGTGTGTCTACATGGTGTGTCTACATGGTGTGTATTCATGGTGTGTCTACATGGTGTGTCTACATGGTGTGTATTCATGGTGTGTTTACATGTTGTGTATTCATGGTGTGTCTACATGGTGTGTCTACATGGTGTGTCTACATGTTGTGTATTCATGGCGTGTCTACATGGTGTGTATTCATGGTGTGTCTACATGTTGTGTATTCATGGTGTGTCTACATGGTGTGTCTACATGGTGTGTCTACATGGTGTGTCTACATGTTGTGTATTCATGGTGTGTCTACATGGTGTGTCTACATGGTGTGTATTCATGGTGTGTCTACATGTTGTGTCTACATGGTGTGTCTACATGTTGTGTATTCATGGTGTGTCTACATGGTGTGTCTGCATGGTGTGTCTACATGGTGTGTCTACATGTTGTGTATTCATGGTGTGTCTACATGTTGTGTCTACATGTTGTGTCTACATGTTGTGTATTCATGGTGTATCTACATGGTGTGTCTACATGTTGTGTCTACATGTTGTGTATTCATGGTGTGTCTACATGGTGTGTCTACATGGTGTGTCTACATGGTGTGTCTGCATGGTGTGTCTACATGGTGTGTCTACATGTTGTGTCTACATGTTGTGTCTACATGTTGTGTCTACATGTTGTGTATTCATGGTGTGTATTCATGGTGTGTCTACATGGTGTGTCTACATGGTGTGTATTCATGGTGTGTCTACATGTTGTGTCTACATGTTGTGTCTACATGTTGTGTATTCATGGTGTGTCTACATGTTGTGTATTCATGGTGTGTCTACATGGTGTGTCTACATGTTGTGTCTACATGTTGTGTCTACATGTTGTGTATTCATGGTGTGTCTACATGGTGTGTCTACATGTTGTGTCTGTATGGTGTGTCTACATGGTGTGTCTGTATGGTGTGTCTACATGTTGTGTCTGTATGGTGTGTCTACATGTTGTGTCTGTATGGTGTGTCTACATGTTGTGTCTACATGTTGTGTATTCATGGTGTGTCTACATGGTGTGTCTACATGGTGTGTCTACATGTTGTGTATTCATGGTGTGTCTACATGTTGTGTCTGTATGGTGTGTCTACATGGTGTGGCTACATGTTGTGTATTCATTGTCACATCCCGGATCTGTTTCACCTGTCCCTGTGATTGTCTCCACCCCCTCCAGGTGTCGCTTATTTTCCCCAGTGTATTTATCCCTGTGTTTCCTGTCTCTCTGTGCCAGTTCATCTTGTATGTTTTTCAAAGACAAGCTGTGTTTTTCCCGTTCTCCTGCTTTTTGCTATTCTCCTTGTTCTAGTCCTCCTGGTTTTGACCCTTGCCTGTTTCTGGACTCTGTACCCGCCTGCATGACCATTCTGCCTGCCTTGACCACGAGCCTGTCTGCCACTCTGTACCTCCTGGACTCTGATCTGGAATTGACCTTTTGCCTGTCCACGACCATTTTCTTGCTTACTCCTTTTGGATTAATAAACATTGTAAGACTCCAACCATCTGCCTCCTGTGTCTGCATCTGGGTCTCACCTTGTGTCATGATATCCATGGTGTGTCTCCATGGTGTGTCTGCATGCTTGTGTAAGTGTGCTCACTACGCACGCACCCCTGAGGGGCCCCCGTGTTGAGAATCACCGTGGCAAATGTGTTGATGCCTACGCTTACCACCTTGGGGTGGCCCGTCAGAAAGTCCTGGATCCAGTTGCAGAGGGAGGTGTTTAGTCCCAGGGTCCTTAGCTTAGTGATGCGCTTTGTGGGCACTATGGTGTTGAACGCTGAGCTGTAGTCAATGAATAGTGTTCTCACACAGGTGTGTGTTCTTTGGTTTCAGGTGTTTGGCCGGTATGCGAATTGGAGTGGGTCTGGGGTTTCCGGGATGATGGTGTTGATGTGAGCCATGACCAGCATTTCAAATCACTTCATGGCTACCAACGTGAGTGCTACGGGGTGGTAGTCATTTATGCAGGTTACATTTGCTTTCTTGGGCACAGGGACTATGGTGGTCTGCTTGAAACATGTAATTATTACGGACTCGGTCAGGAAGGGGTTGAAAATGTCAGTGAAGACACTTGCCAGTTGGCCCGCACATTAGGTTAAACTGATTTTAAGTTTGCCTGCATTAAAGTCCCCTGGTCACTAGGAGGACTGCTTCTGGATGAGCATTTTCTTGTTTGCTTATGGCCTTATACAGCTCGTTGAGTGTGGTCTTAGCGCCAGCATCGGTTTGTGGTGGTAAATAGCCTTAATATTAGGCATCACACACCAGCTGTTATTGACAAATAGACACACACCCCCACCACTCGTCAAAGCTGTTCTGTCCGGCCGATGCTTGGGGAACCCAGCCAACTGTATATTATCTGTGTCGTCGATCAGCCACAACTCGGTGAAACATAAGATATTACAGTTTTTAATGTCCCGTTGGTAGGATAGTCTCGAACGGTTTATTCTCCAGTGATTGCATGTTGGCTAATAGAATGGATGGTAGAGGCGGGTTACCCACTCGCCGATTTAATTCTCACAACGCACCCTGATCTCCGCCCTCTGTATTTCCTTGTTTTCTTCATGTGAATGACGGGGATTTGGGCCTTGCCTGGGAGCAACATAATATAATTTGCATCCGACTCATTAAAGAAAAAATCTTCGCCCAGTTTGAGGTGAGTAATCGCTGTTCTGATATCCAGAAGCTCTTTTCTGTCATAAGAGACAGTAGTATCAACATTATGTACAAAATAAGATACAATGCGAAAAAACACACAAAATAGCACAATTGGTTACTGTCAAAGGAATTTTATATCCTAATGCTAATAATTAACAATCAATAAGCCTTGACTAATCCCCAGGGTTTGTAAGACACTGGGTTAATAATTAGGCAAGGACTCAGCTTTATTCAGAGAACGTTCTGAGGTCCGAATAACAAAGATGTTCATTTTATCCTCTCTCTCCGCTTACGCACACACCTCCACACCAACAGTAGATAACCTATGCACACACATACTCACAGACAGTAGGTGAACAGTATCTCTTCCTTGACCTCCCACCACTGTTCCAGCACTGCCTGTTCCTTTCCCCATAGATTAGGAGAACCTTGAAGACTCCTCCCGGTATCTCACACACCCATGTCTAGACTTGATGGGACTAACGTTCAGTACATTGACTTACAGTTTATTATCCATGCTACATAACTACTCATTCATAATGGATTATTGATTCATTTACCTTCATTAGATAATTCTCAGTTAGTAGCCCATAAAATGGCAGCCAATCCCTCCAGCGCCATTCTTCAGTGCTGAGGGACTGGGCCAGGAACATAAGGATTCTGTCCACAATGTAATACTTAACCCGGGCCCCAGCTGACCACCCTAAACACCACGGCACACCACACAGAACTAATATTTACTTGGAGCCTGGTGGGACTGAGTGCTCCTGAGACTAGCCCTTTCCCCCTCCCTCTTCCTCCCCCATCCCCCTCCTTCCTCGTCCACCTGCTCAGTACCTGGCTCTGAGAGAGCTATACACACACACACACACACACACACACACACACACACACACACACACACACACACACACACACACACACACACACACACACACACACACACACACACACACACACACACAGGGCACAGGGTCCCTACGGGAGGCCACTCTGATCCACACTGGGACCCAAACTGGTAAATGACATTCTAGCCCGGCCCCACATGTATGGGTGACTCAACAAGCACTTAGCGCTGGCTCCAGGGGGGTTAATGTCACCTCCTGGAACATGCAATATTAACTGTCACTGTGCGGCATAAAGAACATTTGCTATCGCTTTTTTTCTTTCTTGCCAGACCAACCTGAGCCACTGACAGATCTAAACTATACTGAACAAAAATATATACGCAACATACAGCAATTTCAAATATTTTACTGAGTTACAGTTCATATAAGGAAATAAGTCAATATAAATAAATAAATGAGGCTCTAATCTAATATTTCACATGACTGGGAATACAGATATGCACATGTTGGTCACAGATACTTGAATAAAAAAGGTAGGTGCGTGGATCAGAAAACCAGTCAGTGTCTGGTGTGACCACCATTTGCCTCATGCAGTGGGACACTTCTCCTTCACATAGAGTTGATCAGGCTGTTGATTGTGGCCTGTGGAATGTTGTCCCACTCCTCTTCAATGGCTGTAAGAAGTTGCTGGATATTGGCGGGAACTGGAACACGCTGTTGTACTCATCCATCCAGAGCATCCCAAACGTGTTCAATGGGTGACATGTCTGGTGAGTATGCAGGCCATGGAAGAACCGGGAAATGTTCAGCTTCCAGGAATTGTGTACAGATCCTTGAGACATGGGGTACTATCATGCTGAAACATGAGGTGACATGTGGATGAATGGCATGAAAATGGGCCTCAGGATCTCGTCACAGTATATTTGTGCATTCAAACTGTCATCGATAAAATGCCATTGTGTTCGTTGTCCGTAGCTTATGCCTGCCCATACCATAACCCCATCGCCACCATGGGGCACTCCGCTTGCCCACACAGTGTGGTCTGCAGGAAACATGGGACCAACACTTTACATTTTGCATTTATATTTTTGTTCAGTGTATATCTCAAAGATTTGACTTTTAACCCTGGAAAACACATGAGAAGACACAGGCTGAGCGATGGAGTTGACGCAACAGCTTATGGGTCAAACAACAGTGAGTACATATTGATACACAAGGAAGAGGGAACATCTGGATCCGTGTTACATGTTCTGCGGTTTGCTTCCTTCCCAACTCCCTCTAGTCTGACACACTGCCAACTCTGTGTTACACACAGGTGAAGAAGGAACAAGGTTTCTCGCTCTGTCTGTGAATTGTGACTGGTCTTTGTTCTTTCCTTTCTGGTTGGTGAGGTTTAGTGTTTATAACTAGCTAATACCTGCCCTGAGAGCACAGGTAACGACATGATATCTAGAACAACAACACCACAGGATCTAATAGGATCCCAGTGGTTGGGAGGTGAATATATTTCTGGAGGGGATGATTAAATGAGAACATTGCAGAGGAGGTGATAGATGGGAGAAAAGAGAGGAGAGATAGAAATGTGCTGCGAGGGAGTGGGAGGGCTGAAACGGAAAGAAGTGAAAATTAGCAGGTGGGTGCGAGAGAGCAAGAAAGAGAGAGGGAGGCAAGCTGAAAGTAAAATATATACCCTTCCTGGTTGGTGAGGTTTAGTGTCAACTGGCATATCAGTTGACATATCAGGTAGGAGGAGGAGGAGAAGAAGAGAGGAGAGAGGGAAAAGCTGAAAAAAGGGGAGAATGGGAGAAAACAGAAGTGAAGAGAAGATAAGAGAGTATAGTGATTACAGGAGAGTAGTTACTGGACTGTACCAGTTGACACGTTCATTATCTACAGCAGTGTGGAGAGGGGATGTTTTGCAGATAGAAGGGTATGAGTGTCTCCTATTACTGCACTCCTGCTTCCTGAAATACACCCACCTCACACCCACCACTGGCCCCTGGACAGACCCACACAGTACCAGGATTGCCCCCCAATTTCCCCTCACGTCCAGAGTACAAGAGCCAGGGTCACAGTATTTCAGTCTGTATGGGTGTGTACACGCAGCCTGGTATCGACTGATAAGCGTCAGTCTGGTACGCTTTTGCAAAATGATATTCAAGGCATGACACATAAGTCAATACATTGCATTCAATGCGAAAAGATATTGACACATACATAAGCAAAAGTAAATATACTTTAGCAGAATCTTACCAGACTGACGCTTATCAATGCCATCATGTTGGTACACGTGTGTCTACACTGCAGTGTGATCTAAAGGAGACTAAGGAGAGATGTAACTGCAGTCAGAGGTTCATTGACTGCTCGCTGCACAGTTTTCCTTGATGGCAGCAGCAGTGCGGTGGGGGCAGGAAGGAGGGAAGGAGTGCTATGTGTGTGTGTGTGTGCGTGTGTGCATGCGTGTGTCTGTCTGTGTCTATGCATATGTGTGTGTGTGCTTGAGAATGTGCCCATATTGTGTGTGTGTGTGTGTGTGTGTGTGTGTGCGTGGGTGTGTGTGTGTGTGTGTGTGTGTGTGTGTGTGTGTGTGTGTGTGTGTGTGTGTGAGCCGCCTGCAGGTGACTTCATCATCAGTCAGACAGAGAGAGAGAGACGGGTGGGTTCTGTCTTCAGTGTGACGGCCTCGTCAGCGGCCCATATTAAACACATTAAACAGTGGGCCGCGCTGCTCATTAATCAGAAGGGCTGGATGACAGCAGCTACCGCTCTCTATCGGCCTGCCACATCCACATCATCCACACACACAGTCTGACTGGGCTCCAAGTAATATAGCCGAGCCCAGATAACAGGGTGATAGATCGACTGCAATCCCTGTGATTGGTGATTGGGATCCGCCAATGTAATACCACATTGTCTGCCTTTATCAAAGCAGCCGATTGAGGAGCTCAACAAGACCAGGATTTAATGAGGGTAATGACAGCACGCTGGATGTTCCACGATCACAGAACCAGGTGTTTTTTTATTTTTTTTACTTTGCTGCAGTAGACTGACTATAAGGTGTGTCTGAGAAGCATTGTCTGTCTGATCAGTGAAATAGATGTGTGTATATGGTGGGTTTTTACAGGTTTGAAACATCACAGACTAATGTTATTGTAACAGATCCTTGTTTAATGTATTATGTTGTATGTTTTCTCGGGGGTATATTTAGTAAGGTACATTATTTATAATGAGGGATACCTGGAGAGAATCGAACCTCTTTGAAATGAAAATGAATGGCCCTCCCTTCAGTAAAATATACTTCTGCCTGTGATTAGGGGACGGGAATATAAGAGCTTCTGATAGGCTAAATTAACAAACTAGTCATGTATAGCTCACCGCATGATCCTCAGACCAAAGACTGGACTCGTGTTTTAAAAGTTCATTCAAAGGCACTGTAGAATGACTGTATAACCTAATAAGGCATGTTTCCTTTCATTATTATTTAATTCTGAGGTTCTTTTAAATGTTGTTTTATACATCCTAAATGCGAAATGTATAGGCATGTTTTTGAAGTGTTGTTGATATGTTGTTTGATAAACATGGATGAAGGTCTAATTCTGACGCGAGACTGTGAGAGCAAGTTAGATACAGTGCACCAAACCGGACACTCACCTGTCTACGTCACAAATCCAGCAGCGCCTGTCACATCATCCAGAACCATTTGTTCTTCCTTCTGCCTTCCTCCAACCCTCACCCAGAAGCTCATTCTCTGGGAACACGTTTGAGGCTGAAAGCAGGAGATGTGCAAATTACACCAGTAATTGCGGTAGTTAGCGGCTCAATTTGATTAATGTGGCTTTATTAGGAGGTCCTTCTAGAAAGAAAACTGTGGGAGTAGAGCAGTGAGGAGTGAGATGGGCGGCTCTGGGCCGGTGTTGGCCGGCTCTGGGTAAGTTTGTCTAATTCCCAGCAGAGCCTGGATGGTGCTCTGTGGTTATGGTACACTGTGATGTGGTGGTGTGAAGCTCCACTAGGTGTCTCTCTTTAGACAGGCTGGTCTCAGAGGCTCAGGCTGGGAGAGCTCAGGGAGAGCTGGGCTTGGAGAGCAGCACTAGCACAGGTCTCCTAGTCTTCTTGGTTCACTGTTTTTCCCAGCCTCCCTGTGTATCCTTCAATGTTTGCTTGGTCTTCTTAACCACTGTACTTGGATCTAGTCTTTTACTCTATTATTTTTTCTAGATCTCTATAGTGGTTTACAGTATTTCTTTGTATGTCTATATTTATTGTATTGTGTCTCCCAGTGCTTCCATGTCTAGAATAGAATAAAATAGAATGGAATAGCTTAATTTCTCATAAGGGAACATTTTACAATTCACATACGGCTGTTCCAGATCCAGCACTCATACAGGTCCTTCACACTAGGTTCAGAATGGTTCTATGTCTTCTCCCCTTTTCTGTCTGGGCTTTTATTATTTAGTGGCTATGTCTCTGAGACTTCTTTTGTTCAATCCCTGTTATTTTGCCACCCATTTTCTTTGTTTAATCCCTGTTATTTTGCCACTACCATCTCTTTGTTCAATCCCTGTTATTTTGCCACTACCATTTTCTTTGTTTAATCACTGTTATTTTGCCACTACCATTTTCTTTGTTGAATCACTGTTATTTTGCCACTACCATTTTCTTTGTTGAATCCCTGTTATTTTGCCACTACCATTCTCTTTGTTTAGTCCCTGTTATTTTTCCACTACCATTTTCTCTTCTTGTATCCTGGTCTTCTTGTATATTTTTCTATTGTGTTTTTTTGATGTTTTCTACAGCTTAACGTATCTCTTTCTTTCTCTGTTTGCCTTTATACTGTATCGTTTTCCCATCAGTCTCTATCCTAATGTCTATCTCCGTCTCTCTGGCTCTCTTTCTTTCTCTCTCCACATCGCCATTCCTATATCCGTCAGTATCTCTGTGTCTTTTCGTCACTCTCTGTGTTTTTGTGTCAAGATGTGCTGCTCCCTGCCTCCATCCTGTTCTCTCTCTCTCTCTTTATCTCTCTCTATCTCTCTCTCTCTCTCTCTCTTTATCTCTCTCTCTCTCGCCCATCTCTCTCTTCCCATAGAGGGAGCACATGCATTTCTCTTATTCTCTTTTCTCTCCCGTTCCTTTGTATGAAATGCAGTCTGTATGATAAAGAGGGTATAGTAGCTTTGTGTAAGAAGGTCAGGAGTGCAGCTCTACTGTCTCCTACAGACTGCATCCCTGTGAGGACAGGAACTGGATTCAACAAAATCCCTCTGAAACCAAAGAACATACTGTACAAATATGGAATAATCATGAAACAAATGAGGAGGGTACAAAGAGTGAAAAAGAGAAGGCGGTCCACACTTATCTCCACAGACATTCAGTCATTTAAAAACTAAATTGGGACACGGAGGTGGACTAATTGGACAAATGCTTTGCTCCCATTTGTGCTTCTTCAGTATCAATGGAAGTACAAAGACTAAAAAACAAAGTATCAATAGTTGTGCCTTGCTGTACCATTAGTCTGTCTATCAGTGTAAAACATTTACCCTCGCCCAAACAACATTGTTATTATTCCTCCTACCCTCCCTATCTCTATGACAGTGTACAGGCCTTCTAGAGTGGTGTTCTGGAGCATGTTGTGATGTGACAGTGTTTGTGACAGTGTGCGTGTGTCAGCGTGCTGCCTGCTGGAGATGGAGCCTGTCTGTCTGTCTGACACGCACGCACGCACGCACGCACGCACGCACGCACGCACGCACGCACGCACGCACGCACGCACGCACGCACGCACGCACACACACACACACACACACACACACACACACACACACACACACACACACACACACACAGAGCCCTCCTTCATCTATTCGGTGGTGAAGCCTGTACCCCACTGCAGTAAGACATGGACCCAGCCTAATGACTTTCATTATCAGCACCACACAACACACATTGACAGGGACGGGGAGGGATGGGTGAGGAGGCAGGATGGAGAGGATTCACAATGGGAGATATGAAATCTGCCTTTCACTCCTTAGTCTCTGTCATGGTCATACTCACAGGCTTGCCAAGGAGGGAGGGAGGAGGGATAGAAAGAGAGAGCGAGAGAGAAAGAGGAATTATAGAGAGAGTAAGTACTATTTTCATGTACACCGTACCAGATACAGTATGTGTTTGCGGGTAAGTTTGTACTTGAGCCATATGGCTCTGGTTTGTATTACAGTTTTTTACAATCATTTCCCAACAGAGGAGGAGAGATCTAGGGGTCTGAAGATGTGGGGGGTTTTATGACCCCTCACGCCCATGATAGTCTTAGGCCACAGAGAAATTCCTTTGTCCTCACTATGGAGAACTGGCCTCAGAACATTAAACATGCAATAAAGGGACTTTGGAACAATGGTTTCTGTCAGCCACAATGGTGGTCATAACAATAGATGGAATATGAAAATGTATGTCATTTTTGTTTTATTATTAAAGGTTAACAGATGACGTTATTATGAAAACATTGTACCTTTAAGAGTTTTCCCAGTATATGCCTGATGTTTATACATTGTACGTTGTGTGGAAAATATCCAAATCAAAGAGAATGTTTTGGTAAAGATGAGATGTGAAGTTAGTGTCTAAAATTGGATTTGAGTAAAATCTAGGCCTTGTCCCATAACTTGGTACGCCCAGAGAATTGCCCTAAAGGCGGTTACGCCCACTTCTGACCAGAAGGTATAAGACATGGGACTGAAGAATTAACATATCAGACTAAGAGACCCCAAGCTGCAGCGAAGGTCTAAATGGTCAAAGAACCACAAAACGCAACACAAAGTTTGAAGACAAAGAAATCTTTTTCTACCCAAGCTACGGATGAGTAGCTGTGTCTAAGCGGGTGAATTCAAGCCGAACCACCTAGCCTCCACTCTTCATCGAATCGTGGTATCTACGCTGTCTCATTCCTATGCTGTGAGCTCTGAGCTACAAAGCTGTCTGTCCTCAGAAGCCCCCTTTCAAAGCAAGGACGAGGAATCAGACCGCTAAGCCAAAAGGGACACTGACATCGTGAGGACAACCAGAGAGTTGCGTCGGAGCAGTGCGTCCTTGAGAAGCCTAAACGAGCCACGCGGGACGCCCCATTTGAGACCTCCAACACATAATTACATCATTATATTCTGACCCATAAGAGCGGCAGTTCGGGGCAAGGCTAGGTTTTAAATAAGCATAGCTGACAAATGAACCCAAATGTATATTTCTCTCATGTACTTTCTTTGTTTCTCTCTCTTTTAAATCCCCATTTTGGGTAACATGCGCCATAGTGTGTTGGCCCGTTATACTAAGTCCTAATCAATAGCCTAGACTGTGTTTTGTGTATGTGTATTATTTTATCATCATTTTAGCTTGCTAGTAAATAAATAATCAACTAAGATTGGTGTGGTAAACTCATTGGTGAAGCCCGGGTTCGTGCAGATTCCCGGATTATGCGACGTTCAGAAATGAGACATTGGAGGAAATTGATTAATTTAGCGACTGTTGTAAAATCGATATTCTGATATTCTTTGAGTTAATTTGGGAAATAGAAACTCAATAAAACTAATTTTCCCATGGTGCCCCAGATTAATGAGTTAATAATTGCTTGATTCATTGCTTGATTCATTTAATCACGCAATTATAAACAGTTAATCATTCGATGAGCAACAGTCGTCACATTAACTAATACAACGTCACGAGATAATGGCGCCCTGTGTGAGGCGTCTAAGATAGGACTAGGCCGCAGTAGTGGGTAATTCCATATCAATTGTGTAGCAAGATATGTACATTCCATTAACTGCTATAGGTAGGACTAGTGCGGGAGAGAGGTGTGTGTGTCGTTCCATTTCACCCAGATACTGGTCGGGAGAGAACGACCCCCGTGGTATATCTGACAGGACTGAAAGCCAGTGTGTAGGGTCTACTGAATGCTACGAGCTAGGGCATATGTACCAGCCGATGCAGGCATTCTGAGAATAATAATAGTTGGGCCTAACGTAGTGTTATTTCTGTCGATCACTTTCAGGAGTGATCTGACTCGGTCATAAGCAATTCCTAGAGCAGAGGACATATGAGCCAGCCATTACGGAAATTAGAGTAGATATATTCGTTTGGCCGAAGCGAAGTTATTATCTCTCTACCTCTCACGTTTGGTAACGTGAAGAGGTTAAAGGGTTGAAAGTGAGACGTCACCAAGTAAACCTGTTCCCTTGTTGGAGGGAACTTCCCTTGTGCGGCGAGGTGGAAACCCCGCGCAAGGAAAGCTAAGCATTGTGCCAGATGCTAAGCTAACAAAGGGGAGCAGCCATTTTTGTTTTCCCCTTTGTTCATAGTGAATTCCCGCGCCAGGCGGAAATCCTGTGAGATCTCAGTTTACGCTATCCGTAACCTCTGGCGAAGAATCGCCAGTCATTTTTCGTGAAATAATTCAGGTTACGCTGTAGGATATCTAACCAGTCTCAACTGATCAGATATCATTGTCTCATTCAATTTTATACATACTTTAAATTGATACACTACCTTTCCAGGTTGGTTATGGGAATAATACACACACGAGTGTGTCATAACCAATGAGACATGGTTAAACTGTTCCACGTTAACTTAGATATAGCAACTATTTCAGGTTAATTAAAGCTAATTCCTTTAGCCTATACAGGGTTGACTAATCATTAAAATTGATTAATAGATTAAATCTGTTTTACCAGCTTTATGGTGTTTAGGGAGACCTTTTGAACAGTATTGTGAAGTTCTAACTTCACTGGTACCTGGTCGATTTAGCTTGTGTAAACAGTGTCCTCCGGTGGTGAAGAATCACCAGTAATTATTTTTAAATAATTCAGGTTATGCTGTATGATATCTTACGTTAACTTAGAGACAGCAACTCTTTAAGGTGAATTAAAGTTAAAATTCCCAAATAGCCTATACAGGTTAGATTTATCATTAAAATCGATTTAATCAATTAAAAACTGTTTTGGCAAGTTCAGTAATAACCAACTCACATTACTGACCCAGTCTTGATGATTCATTGACGTTTACAAACTGAGTTAAATCGTGTTTGCAGCCTCCAACTCAAAAACCCAAACATTACGTAAATTGAAATAACTGATAATTATAACAATGAGCAATCCATCAGATGGGTTTCCACCCATTTCCCCTCTAATCAGTGGACCTTCACCCACGGAAAGATTGATCGCTGACCTTAGCAACGATGCAAATCCTAACTATGCCGAGGGGCTGAAAATGTTAGATTTTGATGCCATAAGCGAGAAAAATGCAGATATTGCGACAGACGCTCTTCAACATAGACCATCAGGCGGAGGCCTTGTGAAGGTTCTCTCCAGTTTAGCCCTCAACTATGCCCACCAGCAGAGATGGACAGTGCACCAGTACCTCAGTGCCCAGCAGAGGCACGAGAAGGAAGCTGGGGTGTTCAAGACACAGGTGGAGAGAACCAGGGAGCTGGCATCGAAAGCCGAAAAAGATAAGCTACTGCTAGCCGAGGAACTGTGTGTGAGAACAGATAAATTGGAAGATCTGTCTAACACTTATAACAAAGAACGCGAACAAACTCTTGACCAAGTCCGTATTCTAAAGGAACAAATCGTTTTAGCCAAAACTAAATACGATGAAGTCCACGCAAAACTAGATGAATCAGACGAGCTAGCTAGAAAACGGGGCGAGCAACTTGATGCCCTGCAAACGGTTGTGAATGAAACCACTCAAAGCAATAATGCTCTATTCCAAACGCTGCAGACCAAAGACGATCAGTTAATGAACACAATGACCAAGTTGGAGGACAAAACAGCAGAACTCATTGAAGTCGCTGATTTAATGAAGGATGAGAAAGACCAGGTGAGAAAGTTGGAAAATGTGACCTCTAAACAAAAGGAGGACATCTCATCACTGGATCTCTCACTCCACACTCGAGACCTCTCCCTGCAAACCATGACAGATAAGTATGAGGCCGAGCGGAGCAAGGGCGACACCTACGTGTCTAAAATAAACCCTCAATTTCCAGATGCAGCAGAACACCACCCTTAGGTATCATCTGGAGGAACTCCAGAACAGTCACGCGCTATCGCGGGACAACCAAACCAAGCAACCTAGCTCACATGCGGAGCTCAGAGAACGAGGGAATGTAGATGACAGGAAATTTCAGCCGCTTTCTCTTGGCCATTCGGCCCACAGTGAATTGGGGCCTCTCCGCCAACAAAACCACAGCTTGACTTTTCCTCTTGGCCTCTCGGCCCACAATTCCCCACGGGAGAGTGCAGATGCTCCCCGCGCACTTGGCGGGGATCGCCTTGACAAAATCGTCAAAAACTTCCGCCTCTTCGACCCCGTTCCAGGAAAGCCAAACGACACTGAGACATTCTTAGCAGACATAGAGGAAGCCTTGGATGGCTACCCAAACGCTACGAATGCAGACAGGGTCTACCTTTTGAAGCGAACGTCCAACAGACACGTGACAAGGTTCATCCGCCTAGAAGAGCAACACGTGCAAAACGACTATGCTAACTTGCCACGGTTTTGAAAATAGAATTCAGTGGTTCTGCGACTCGCAAACACGATAGCTCGTTGGCTAACAATATCAGACAAGCTCAAAATGAACACCCACAAGCCTACTATCACCGGCTTCATTCAGCTTACTTTGGCATGCTCACTGAAACAGGAATGGAAGACCTATTACCGTTCAAACTTCTGTTCCTGTCAAACATGTCTCCCAAATTCATTAACTACTTGGGCCCTACTGCCCACGGTTGCCAATCTCAACGCTCAGAGAGCTTGCAAGCACTGCTTTTGAAGCATCAAAAGCAAGCCGGGCCAAGAGCCCGGACACCTCGACTTTCGAGCTTAGGCGGGAACCATCACTCGAATTAGAAGGTGCTGCATCAGGGACATGTGCAGTAAAAGATGACGATCAAAGGGGGTGGCTACCAAGTAACCACCACCCCGACAACCACCGCCGTAACAATAGCTACGATGAACGTCCCCAATCTAACAGGTCCCGTAGAGATCAACCTAGCTGACATGCCCCTGCACCTAACTCTCACAAAGTGTCAGGACACAAGGGTAACAAGCGTAACAAGGGCAACAAAGTGTTCAACGCTAACCGAAACGATATAGAAGCTCTGATAAAAGATGTACTGCATCGTAAGACATTTGAGAAAGAGGACAAGGCTAAGTCCTCATGACTAGGCGTAAAATCGTTGGAAACCAAGTCCGCCGAAATTCATGCAATTCAAGAGGACGCAAACATTTCCATTACCCCCGTCCCCACTCAAATCCCTGTCCAGGAACTGCTCGTTCTAGACACAAGCCCGCAGGTTTTTTCTACTGACTTGGACACGGAGGTGGAGATTCACCAGATGAGCAGCTTTGCAACAGATGATTCCTCTCCCATTCCGATAGAGGACCCACTGGGTCACGTAGGTGACTTATCTGTCTTGGAAATCGACACAGATTACAAACTGCTCCGTTCGCCCAACCCACTCCATTTTGTTGGGGATATGACGAGAAAAACCAACTCGTACAGGCCATACCTTAGAACAGTCCTGGAGGACTGTTTGACCTGTCACGCTCTGATAGATTCGGGTTCGACAATTTCCCTCATATCCGAAACCTTGCTGGATGAACTAAAAAGGGCAGTGGACCCAGCAAAACGTTGGTTGAGGTTTCACTCAAGCTACCTCGTCGCTAACCAAACGTCTCCTGATCCACCCCGTGAATGTGACTAGCATCGAAATCGAACGAATGCTGATTGGGATTGATTTAATTGACCGTTTGGTACCATTAATGGATTGGAAAACCAATCAAATCTGGTCACAAATACTTGTGCCAACTCCGTTGACTTCACCGCATTCTTCCAAGGCTACCTGCCATGCATTGTGCAACGACGTGAGTTCGACATCAGCATCTGATGCAAATCCGGTGAACTTGGTCATGAGCCCGCCATTGGTGGCAAATGACAAGGTGAGTTCAACTCAGAACTTAACCGAACATGAGGTTTTCCTGTACGGCTTGGGTGATTCACCAGCCGACACTGACCGTCCTCCTCTGATAGGGGGCGTGTGCCTAAACGGCACTATGGTTGAGGATACTAGGCTGGCAACCTGGTCAGAAAAATCCGCAATCAGTTTGGAAATGTTCAACGAAATTTCGAAAACGGCTAACTGCCATCCCCTTGTGCCGAAAACTTTTAGATTTCCACTGGGAACAACTCCCCAGACGACGCTTACCACAATAGGGGTGTGTGCGCTATCGATCCGCATTGGAACCAAGGAAGTATCTCACTACCTACTGGTTGTCGCGGACCTCCCACATACAGTCTATGTGGGAGCGGACATTTTGGTAAGATTGGGTGTTAAACTCGATACCATACACCAAGTTCTTTGGTCTTTGGCGCAGCCAAACCAACATGCCTTGTCTTTCGACCCGGTGTGAAGGGCATCCGGGCAGACTATTCCTGAAGCTTGCAAGGTGATAACTGAGTCCGCCATGTTGATTCCGGCAAGAACCACAGAGGTTTCTGTGAGACTGAACCTGGCGCCCAGATACCGGATGGAGGGCACCACTGCGTTCTTCCAACCCTCTCAACAACTATTCGACTTGAGGCTAACTATCAATGGCAACCCGCTGTTGGAACTAACCATTAGATCCACTTACCTCCTGGTACAAAATCTGACTCAAGCGGATATTTCCATTTCTCGGCACACTCAGCTAGGAACATTGATCGATTACTCCTTCCATGATTTTGAACAGGTTGTTTCCGTGATTGGGCCTATTCCGTCCTCCCTAGACCTAGATGGCGAGAGAGGTACGTTGTTTACTTGTTCGTCAAAAGCAATCGCACTGACTCCCGTATTTTGACGACACATCAACGTTCAGGCTGGATGTCGATTATGACAGCAACCTGTTAATATACTCCATCGTCACGGAGGATGATATCGCGTCTCCTCCTGCATGCGAAGTACACTCTTGTGAGGTAACAACCGATGACTCTTCCAAAAGTGACATGCCGTCACCACCCGATGAAGACCTGTACACTGTCGCCGAACCATATCCTGGTTTCCACGCACAGGTAATACAACTACTGTCGGAGGCCGATGCTCTTGGCAATGACACTGAACGCAATCAGTTGAGAGAATTGTTTAAAACCTGTTGGGGATAGGGGGCAGTATTGAGAATTTTGAAAAAAATATGTGCCCATTTTTAACTGCCTCCTACACCAACTCAGAAGCTAGGATATGCATATTATTGAATGGTGTCTGTGAGTATAACAGAACTCATATGGCAGTCAAAACCCTGAGACAAATTCTGACAGGAAGTGGATACCTGATGTGTTGAATTACCTTTAAGCCTATGCCATTGAAACACACAGGGGCTTATTAATCGTTGAGCACTTCCTATGGCTTCCACTAGATGTCACCAGTCTTTACAAAGTGGTTTGAGTCTTCTACTGTGAGAACTGAAAGAACAAGAGCCTTGGAACGGTGGTGGCCGATAAGACTCTGGCGCACGAGTTCATGTTGGGTACTCTCGTTCCAATACGTTTTAAAAGAGAATGCAATCGTCCGCCTTGAATTTTATTCATGTTCTGGTTGAAAAAGGCCCTAATGATTTATGCTATACAACGTTTGACATGTTTGAACGAACGTAAATATTTTTTCTCCCCTCTTTCATGAAGACAAGTCCGGCGGGCTTAGATCATTTGCTAACAACACGGAGCTTTTTGGACATAAATTATGAGCTTTTTCGAACAAAACTACATTTGTTATGGACCTGGGATTCCTGGAAGTGACATCTGATGAAGAGAATCAAAGGTAATGGATTATTTACATAGTATTTTAGATTTTAGATCTCTCCAACATGGCGGTTAGTCTGTATCGCAAGCGTATTTTTCTGGGCGCAGTGCTCAGATTATTGCAAAGTGTGATTTCCCAGTAAGGTTATTTTTAAATCTGGCAATCCGGTTGCGTTCAAGAGATGTAAATCTATAATTCTTTGAATGACAATATAATATTTTACCAATGTTTTCGAATAGTAATTATTTAATTTGTTGTGCTGATTTGACTGGCGGTATTGGAGGGAAAAGATTTCCTCAACATCAACGCCATAGTAAAACGCTGTTTTTGGATATAAATATGAACTTGATAGAACAAAAAATGCATGTATTGTCTAACATAATGTCCTAGGAGTGTCATCTGATGGAGATTGTCAAAGGTTAGTGCATAATTTTAGCTGGTTTTCTGCTTTTGGTGACGCGTGTCTTTGCATTGACAAAACATTACACACAGCTATTTTCAATGTACTGTCCTAACATAATCTAACTTTATGCTTTCGCCGTAAAGCCTTTTTGAAATCGGACAACGTGGTTAGATTAAGGAGATGTTTATCTTTCAAAGGGTGTAAGATAGTTGTATGTTTGAGAAATTTGAATTATGACATTTAATTGTTTTCAAATTTGGCGATCTTGATATTTCACCTGTTGTTGATAGACTGTACCAGGGGTGGGACGCTTGCGTCCCACATAGCCCATAGAGGTTAACAAACACAGTGAGATCTGGTCGACAGACTCGCTGGATAGCGGGGTTACGGGTATCCATGTGGTGTGCATTCCTACGCCACCCGGAGCAACTCCTACGTTTGTTAGACAATACAAAATCCCGATCGCAGCATACGCAGCGGTACAAGAGATTAGCGATTCCTTATTAGCTAAACGGATAAACAGGGAATGTAACAGCACACAGTGCTCCCGTGTGGCCCGTTCTAAAACCAACGGGTAAATGGCGCTGTGTCATTGTCTCGTTTGCCAATGACACAGCTCGACCAAGAGTTGCCAAAGGTGGCAAACGCCAAGTACTTCTCCACCGTCGACGTGCCGAATGGTTTCTGGACCATGACAGTCGACCCTCGTGACCAACACAAGTTGGCTTTCTCTTTCTCGAACAAGCTCTTCACGTTCAATCGTTGCCCATTCGGGTATGCCCCTCAGAGTTCAACATCTTCCTGCACAAGGCAATGCCCGACGCAGCCTCTAGGGGGACGACAATTTACGTGGACAACGTTCTCATGAGAAGTGAGACTTGGTCACATCACCTCAATGAAATGGACCACGTTCTCACCCAACTCGGGACTGCAGGGGCTAAGTTGGCCATCATGAAAGGACAATGGTGCAGGACCAAGGTAAACTACGTTGGGCTTCGGGTGGGTGCCGAGGGCATCCTGCCACAATCTAACAGAATCCAAGCAGTCCGCAACATCAAAACACCTACAAACCTTCACGAGGTGCGCAGCTTCTTGGGGAGTATGTAATTACTCCCGTCAATTCATTGAAAACTACGCCGACTTGTCAAAACCGTTGACTCGTCTTCTTCAGAAAGACACCCCATTCATTTGGGATGCCACTCACAACGAAGCTGTGGCTTCCTTGAAAAACCTGCTTTGCGAGGCACCCTGCCTGGTATACCCCAACAAAGACAAGACATTCTTTTTGGAAGTCGGTTTCTCAGATCACTGCCTTAGCGCTGGGTTGTACCAAAAATACGACCAAGACAAACGTGTGGTTGCTTACGCGAGCAAAACACTCAACCCTGCTGAAACGCTCTGCTGTCGACAGTCTGGGCAATCAAACACTTCACCATTTATGTCGGCGGACAAAAGGTGATCATAGAAACATGTCACCAGCCTGTGACTTTTCTGAAAAGCCAACGAATCCGTGAGGGTGCTGTACACAACAGCAGGATAGCGGCTTGGCTCATGACGCTGCAGAGCCATGATGTAGTAATCAACTACGCAAAAGCAAAAAACCTGCCTTTGGGCAGTGCTTTGGCGTTGTGTCAACACTGTGGTGACGATGAAACCGACTCCGCACCACCCCTGCGTGACATCGCTCCTCCATTGCCTTCGAACCATCACTACTTCGAAGAGAACGTGTGTCTCGACATGCCGATGGCATTTGTAGATGGCTGTTCTTACCGCCATCTAGACCACTTGCAAGCTGGGGTGGGATTGGTATGGCACAACGACATTCCGTGCAAACCATTTCAATTTCAGCTTGGCAACAAGACCAGCCAGTTTGCAGAAGTGGCTGGCGTGCTGATCACCCTGCAAATGGCGGTGAAACACGAATTGTCAGAACTGGCAATCTGCACCGACTCAAACTACGCGAGACTCACCTTCTTATGCCACTTGCCGTTTTGGAAACAAAAGCACATGACTACTTCAAGTGGTAAAGAGGTGAAAAACAAAGAGCTCATTCTAGCTTGTGATGACCTCATCACCAAACTCGACATACAGGTGTATTGGAAGAAAGTCAAGGGACACTCCAAATCACCTGGTCATGACAAACTTGGCAACGACCATGCCGACAGCTTGGTGAAATCCGGTGCAATTCACGGCACCCCTTGGGTGTTTGATGCTTGTGACAAAAAACCCACTGAGGAAGCTATGGTGTCTGCGGTAAGGCGTATCCATGTAGCACCACGGAAAATGTCTTCGCACGAACATAATGTGTTGCTAACGCATTCATTCCTGAATGGCAACCTGGTAGCAATGCAACACCAAGATGAGTCCCTCGCCACTTTGATGACGTTCCTGTCGGATCCTGTCAACCACCCAGTATCCGAACTGGCTTTGGCAGGTTCACACGACTTGCGTTCGCTGTACGCAACTAAACAGCACCTCACACTTGTAGATGACCTACTGGTGTATGTTTCAGAAACCGACACCGCTCGAAGGTGGGTGGTTCCTAAAACACAGAGGGGGATAATGATAGCCCATGCCCACGATGAGCCATGTGGAGGCCATAGGGGGGTCAAGGCTACATGTGAAACATTGCGACAGGTGGCCTACTGGCCTCACATGGAACAAGACGTGGCACGATACGTGAGGGGGTGTCTAGTTTGCTGCCAGTTTCAACCCTCCAAGCCACTTCACAGAGCACCCCTGCAACGCAAGGGTGTGTCTTACCCCTGGAGCTCGATCCAGATCGACTGGGTCGGCCCAGTTGCCAGGTCGGCCAGAGGCAACAAGTATCTCCTCACAGTGACTTGCGCATTCACAAAGTGGGTGGAGTGCCTGCCGGCGACCAATGACACAGCGGAAACCACAGCCGTTCTTTTGCTAAACCACGTTTTCAGTCGTTTCGGCCTGCCAGGAGAAACCATGGACAGCGACAGAGGAACCCACTTTTCGGCAGCTGTAATGACCGAACTGTGGAGGCTTCTGGGAGTCAAAGCTAAACTCCACATCGCATACAACCCTAGGAGCTCGGAGGGGGTAGAAAGGAGCAACCAAACAATCATCAGAATCTTGAGGAAATATGTGGCAGCCAACCACAAAGATAGGGACTTCAAACTCCCATTGGTACTGATGGCGATCAGAGCCACATGCAACAGGTCTACGGGAATAACACCCTTCGAGATGATGACGGGGCGGCAAATGACACTTCCACTGCATCTCCTGTACCAACCGGGAGATGTCGCCGCAGCCACCGCCTACATGGCTCATCAATACGTGACCGACTTGCGGAATCATCTCCAGACTACCTTTGCGTATGCTCAAGGACAGTTGGAAAGAAGTGCAGAAGGTGACAAGACCTATTATGACAAAAAAGCCGATCAGAGCCACATGGCGATCAGAACCACATGCAACAGGTCTACGGGAATAACACCCTTCGAGATGATGACGGGGCGGCAAATGACACTTCCACTGCATCTCCTGTACCAACCGGGAGATGTCGCCGCAGCCACCGCCTACATGGCTCATCAATACGTGACCGACTTGCGGAATCATCTCCAGACTACCTTTGCGTATGCTCAAGGACAGTTGGAAAGAAGTGCAGAAGGTGACAAGACCTATTATGACAAAAAAAGCCTCACACCAGGTGTTCGACATCGGGGATAAGGTGTGGTACTACATATTCACCAAACCCGCGGGCGTCGCAACAAAGTTCCTGCCCCACTGGACGGGGCCACACGAGATTGTGGTGAAGCTATCACCTGTAGCTTACCAGATCAGAATCAGCAAAGGTTGACAAAACGCCACCTTAAAGTGGGTCCACCGGAACCAAATCAAGTTGTACACTCCCCCCATGGGAATAGAAGGGGTGCTAGCCAGCACCGAATAGATAAAAACCCTAGCAAAGCCAGAGGTACTAAGAAAATTCTTAAGTACCCTCAGCTGATCCCTTCCAGGAGATCAGTACGTTGCACCTAACATATTTTATTATCTTCCCAGCTACCAGATATACATCTGTTGTCACTATTGATATCATCCTGCACTGTACTGTTTCAAAATAAGAAAACCAGAAAAATAGTTGTCAAAACATTTTTTGTTTACAAATACAAATAACTGAGAGAATCCAACAACCTCTGATTATGCGTTTCTGTAGGATGGAGTTCCTTTGGATGATCCTGACACTCTGCGCCCTGGTCAAAACCAACCCAGCAGACGTAATCACAAACAGACCCCCTACGGGAATCGTTCTCCGCGACTCCTCATAACTAACTGCAGAGTACACACGCAGAGGGTATATTAAATTCTTTTACATTTTAGTCATTTAGCAGATGCTCTTATCCAGAGCGACTTACAGTAGTGAATGCATACATTTCATTTCATGCATTTTTTTTGTACTGGCCCCCCGTGGGAATCGAACCCACAACCCTGGCGTTGCACACTCCATGCTGGCGTTGCAAACACCATGCTCTACCAACTGAGCCACAGGGAAGGCCAACGTCCACCTAGATGCAGAGAATGTGTACCGCCAACACATTCCACCTGCAGCGCATTTGAGTTGGGCCGGAGCTGACTGGACCAGCCAGGCAATTAAGCACGCCCAGCTAGACACTGCCCATATGTTGGCCCAACTCCAAAAGTTCACAGTAACCCAGTCAGAACTAGCCGAGCCCAGGCGAGAAAAACGATTCGTCGGGGCGCTACAATCGATAGGGGCAGCCGTAGGGTCACTCTTTGCCCTAGGTACCACTGCCGTCAACGCAGTCAGTCTAGCCACAGTCAAGAGGAATGCTAGGGAGATTACTGAAGAGGTGCCACGTATCCAGCAGCAGATGAAGGCACAGGCCCTCAGGTTGCAACATGTGGGAACGTCTCTCCAGGACACTATTCTAGTGGTCAACACACACGCTACTCTCCTGAACAAAACTATCCTGTCTGTAGGAAAGCTAGCAGAGGTCATGAACCATGACTATGCCCATGTCCAATTGGTTCGATTGTTACTGGAGGATTTTCTCCGTGAAGTTAGCTCTTCTATGGACCACTTGGCCATGAATAGAATCCCCTCATATCTAGTGCCCCTCTCAATGGTGCACGACATATTGACCTCAGCTACTTCAACCACGATAAGGCCGTTACAGTCACATTTGGCCTATAGTCTGAGGTCGGCCATCCCAATACACGTTGATGTTGATCGTAATGAAGTGGGTTTTCTACTGACGCTGCCGGTTGTTGAACTGGAGAATATCTATAGATTGAAAACGGTTCTCAATGTAGGATTTTGATGCGACAGTACCCACATAAAGATTGCCACGCCCCCAGTTGTAGCTTACCAGGAAAACAACCCAGATTTCTATCTCACCCCTAACCTGCTAATGTGTACTCTAACCAAAGGTGTCCACTACCTCTGTCCTAGCAAACCATTTGTCAGGGATAACACTGAGTGTCTTTGTGGTATTAAAGCTATCACCAACGAAGAACGCTGTAGAGCCAAACTAACAGCCAGGGATGGGGCCACCACCACACAAGTGGAGGTGGTAGAGAACCGATGGTTGGTCAACACACCGTTCGCGTCCGCCACTATGACTTACGAACGCCATGACTCCATCACCCAATTGAACCTCCCCAACCAGACTGTTTTTGTTAAGGTAATAGAGGGGGCGATTATTCACGTAGACGACCTCGCTCTACACCACCTTCCCGATGACAGGATAGACACAGAGATTGAAATGCCGGACGCTTTTGCTAAACGTTCCCTTGAGTTACCACAAGCCATTCAATACCAAATCCAGTCCGAGGGACCCATGACTGTTGATCTTAGCGTACTGGATGAGGCACTGTTAGTCGACCCGACTGACTACAGACCACGTGCAATGGAAGACCTAATGAGGTCTTATACTAGGATCACCCGTGGGACGGAAGCGATCCCGATGTTTGGAAAGTTGGCAATGGATCTGGAAACCCCCTTAGGGGGCCCAGTCCCAGCCTCCACTCCCGAACTCGCTAGGTCAGCCCAGTAATGTCCCCTATATAAGCTTTGGCCTTCAGGGGCCAAGGTTTTCCAAGTGCCTTAACTACCCACCTGCAAGTAGGATCACCCTAGACATGACATTAGAGACAATGCCATGATAGAGCCATTAAGCCTAGACCTTGGACATATATAGAACATAGTCCATATTAGATGATTAAGGTGTGGTAGACACATTTTGTATATCATGTTTCTATTCCAATTTTTTGTTTCATTTCCTTTGACACTTAAGAAGCAGTAGAGCCAAAACGCCGCTCGTTTGGGGAGGAAATGTAATGATTTATTGCCTGAGTGTTGTGCGTTATTAACGTCTGCCAAGTTACTGCCGAGGTCCACTAGTCGGGATAACCAGACGACGGGCCGGAACACAGAGCCACTGCCAGACCTCCTAGGTCCATTCTGGTGGTGATCCACAGCTTGCGGAAATCCGACCAGGGTGAACCACCAAGGGGGGTGGGGGGCTGCTATGATGATCCACAATCCAGGACATCTGATGGTCATTCTTATGGTGGGTTGCAACATGCAGAATCATTCCAAGTTGAACCTACCAGAGGGGGACTGTCATGACTGTCCTGATCAGGTCAGGTTACAGGAGACCACAATCCTACAGGTTCTCTCTCAACCCCCAACAGAGGAGGAGAGATCTAGGGGTCTGAAGATGTGGGGGGTTTTATGACCCCTCACGCCCATGATAGTCTTAGGCCACAGAGAAATTCCTTTGTCCTCACTATGGAGAACTGGCCTCAGAACATTAAACATGCAATAAAGGGACTTTGGAACAATGGTTTCCGTTAGCCACAATGGTGGTCATAACGATAGATGGAATATAAAAATGTATGTCATTTTTGTTTTATTATTAAAGGTTAACAGATGACGTTATTATGAAAACATTGTACCTTTAAGAGTTTTCCCAGTATATGCCTGATGTTTATACATTGTACGTTGTGTGGAAGAGATCCAAATCAAAGAGAATGTTTTGGTAAAGATGAGATGTGAAGTTAGTGTCTAAAATTGGATTTGAGTAAAATCTAGGCCTTGTCCCTTAACTTGGTACGCCCAGAGAATTGCCCTAAAGGCGGTTACGCCCACTTCTGACCAGAAGGTATAAGACATGGGACTGAAGAATTAACATATCAGACTAAAAGAGACCCCAAGCTGCAGCGAAGGTCTAAATGGTCAACGAACCCCAAAACGCAACACAAAGTTTGAAGACAAAGAAATCTTTTTCTACCCAAGCTACGGATGAGTAGCTGTGTCTAAGCGGGTGAATTCAAGCCGAACCACAAAGCCTCCACTCTTCATCGAATCGTGGTATCTACGCTGTCTCATTCCTATGCTGTGAGCTCTGAGCTACAGAGCTGTCTGTCCTCAGAAGCCCCCTTTCAAAGCAAGGACGAGGAATCAGACCACTAAACAAAAAGGGACACTGACATCGTGAGGAAAACCAGAGAGTTGCGTCGGAGCAGTGCGTCCTTGAGAAGCCTAAACGAGCCACGCGGGACGCCCCATCTGAGACCTCCAACACGTAATTACATCATTATATTCTGACCCATAAGAGTGGCAGTTCGGGGCAAGGCTAGGTTTTAAATAAGCATAGCTGACAAATGAACCCAAATGTATATTTCTCTCGTGTACTTTCTTTGTTTCTCTCTCTTTTAAATCCCCATTTTGGGTAACATGCGCCATAGTGTGTTGGCCCGTTATACTAAGTCCTAATCAATAGCCTAGACTGTGTTTTGTGTATGTGTATCTTTTATCATCATTTTAGCTTGCTAGTAAATAAATAATCAACTAAGATTGGTGTGGTAAACTCATTGGTGAAACCCGGGTTCGTGCAGATTCCCGGATTATGCGAAGTTCAGAAATGAGACATTGGAGGAAATTGATTAATTTAGCGACTGTTGTAAAATCGATATTCTGATATTCTTTGAGTTAATTTGGGAAATAGAAACTCAATAAAACTAATTTTCCCATGGTGCCCCAGGTTAATGCGTTAATAATTGCTTGATTCAATGCTTGATTCATTTAATCACGCAATTATAAACAGTTAATCATTCGATGAGCAACAGTCATCACATTAACTAATACAACGTCACGACAACACATTACTTCTGAGATGACTGTCTATTCATTTCATTACAATGGTCTAACTATCAATTGATACAACTGCTCAAAATGGTAAGTAACTGTTGCATTACTCTTAATGCATAGTTTTATGGAAACTGACGAACAATATTCCATGTTTAGATCATGAAAGTTTCAGGATAACGAGATCCATTGACACCAATTACCGTGGAACATGAACCAATTGGACTACATTATCTATGGACAAAATATTTCATAATCATTCTTTATCAGACACTGTTTCTATGGTCCCATGTACCACTTTTCCAGACCGTGTTTTCAGATTTGACATTACTGTACACCCTCTGGCCACTTTATTAGGTACACCTATCTTGTACTGTGTAGGACCCCCTTTTGCCTCTACAACAGCCTGAATTATTTCCAATGTTGTATGTTAAAATATGCCCTTCTGCACACCACTGTTTTAAAGGGCTGTTATTTGAGCATTCGTGGCCTTTCTGTTAGCTTGAATAAGTCGGGACATTCTCCTATGACCTCTCTCATAAACAAGGTGGTTTTGCCCACAGAACTGCCGCTCACTGAATGTATGTCAGGTTCCACCATGCTCAAATGGTGCAAGCATGGTTTCAGGGCCATCCACAATACCACCCTGTACCACCCTGTACAATTTACCCCCATACTCTCCTTTCCTTAACCCGATTGAGGAATTTTTCTCCACGTGGAGGTGGAAGGTATATGATAGGGGCCCTCACGAACAAACCACCCTTCTCCAGGCCATGGATGACGCATGCAATGACATCACGGCAGACCAGTGTCAGGCCATGATTCGCCCGAAGATTCTTCCCAAGATGTTTGGCTAATGAAAACATCCATTGTGATGTGAATGAGAACCTGTGGCCAAATCCACAAAACAGGGTTGATGGAAATATAGAAGTACAGAAATCAATCTTTTGTTCTGCTTTTTACAGTAAGCCAGGTGAGGAACACTGCAGTTCACCTTTAACTGTTTTTTCTTTTTTTGTAGCTAATTATTTTTGCTTTGATTCAGAGAAACCTATGTTGTGATTTTATTGTATTTCATCAATAAATTTCATATTTTGTCCAATGATTACACTGTGTCTGTAATATTCTCTCTACTAGTCCTTTTACAGTGATGTATTTCCGTGTAGTAGCATAATGAAACGTTTCACATAGTTTGTACTACAATATTTAATGATTGTACGAACAACTACACAGTGAAACTATCGGTATCTTGTGTATCTTGTGTATGAGTGATCTAAATGAATGTTCCTATGGTATTTCATGATAAATGAGTTATGTGAACCAATGATTCTGCAAGTGCAAGGTTTCTTTAAAGATATGAATGCACAATACAATGTTTTGAACATTGGACAGCCTGTGTTACAAGTGATGACCGTTTTGAGTTTTGTGTCTAGAGTTTTGAAAAATGACCACAAGGTTCTGAAATTAGTGCCAAAGTGATTGTTTAAAACTGTAGTGTGTGTGTGCATGTCTGCTTGCCCAACTGTGTGTGTGCGCATTCGTGTATATGTGTGCGTGTGTGTGTGTGTGTGTGTGTGTGTGTGTGTGTGTGTGTGTGTGTGTGTGTGTGTTTGAGTAAGTGTGTGTGTGAGTAAGTGCTTGTGTGTGTGTGTGTGTGTGTGTGTGTGTGTGTGTGTGTGTGTGTGTGTGTGTGTGTGTGTGTGTGTGTGTGTGTGTGTGTGTGAGTGCTTGTGTGAGTGTTTGTGTGTGCACTCACTGCACCATCAGTGTTGTTCCCCTGTTTTTAACCAGCCAGTGAAGGGCCGTTTCTAGCATTTTGTGGGCCCTAAGCGAGATTTGTTTGGAGGGCTCCCCCACCTCGTGAGCAAAACATTTTATTGGCACCTCTCTTTGTAGCAGAGAGAAAAATGTAAAGCTTCAAAGCTAATTTCTAGCAGTTCTACACATTTTGCCATGGGATGGAGAGAAAATGTTGCAATTTTAAAGCAAATTTTCTCAAATTCTAGCCATTTTGCCATGACTTATGCCATGATCATATGATATCTGAGTGATAGGGACTAACTATATCAATGGGGGGGCCCTGGAGGTCAGGGCCCTTGGAGACATGCCTTGCGTGTCTGGTCAGTAATTTGGCCATGATTACTACAGTACAAGGTTTAAATAGCTGGCTAGACTAACTTGCCTAGCAGTCTATAAAATGTTAGCTGACATGGGTGACTGTCAGTGATTGAAATAAAAATAGTAAACTGCTGATGCACAACCAAATTTCAAAATTGCAGCTTTGTATTCCTCTATCTAATAACAAACGGTTGAGATCTAGACTGATATCCTATTTTTCTTTTTGGGGTTGGGGGCCCCTTAGCAATCGCGGGGCCCTAAGCGGCCCCTTATGTTGCTTATGACTAGAAACGGCACTGAACCAGGGTGTTAGTAAACACTATTAATGGGGGTGGACACTCTGCCTATCCTCCAATGGAACCCTCCTGGGACTAATGAATGCAGTTCTATGCTTCATTCACCCTCTTTCAACCCTCTCTCTTTATCTCTACCTCCCGACTCTTTTGTCCTCCCTCTACCTCTGTCACCCCTCTGCTCTCTCTCTCTCTCTCTCTCTCTCTCTCTCTCTCTCTCTCTCTCCTCACTCCTGCTAACTTGCTGCTTCTCTGCCACTTTTTGTCCTTCCTCTACCTCCCCTTTTTCCCCTCCCTCCCTCCCTCCCTCCCTCCCTCCCTCCCTCCCTCCCTCCCTCCCTCCCTCCCTCCCTCCCTCCCTCTGTTGTTCTCTCCCCTCTGTCTCCTCCATGTTTGTTAATGGCTTCGCGGCTCATTGATAGCCCAGATGTTTTTTTAATGAAACATGAGAAATGGCAAAGTGGACACACACAATACTGTCTGTCTGTCTGTCTGTCTGTCTGTCTGTCTGTCTGTCTGTCTGTCGCTGTCTGTCTGTCTGTCTGTCTGTCTGTCTGTCTGTCGTCTGCTGCTGCTGCTGCTGCTGCTGCTGCTGCGCGCTGTCGCGCTGCTGCTGCGCGCGCGCGCGCGCGCGCCCCCCCCCCCCCCCCCCCCCCCCCCCCCCCCCCACTCCCTTCCTCTCTCTAGACCTCCCATACAGTAATTTGCCATGGTGGGTAATGGGAGAAAGTGAGCTACCTGTTATGTCTAACATGAACACCATAACAACCTCCTGACAACACCGTGTTACACAGTGTCAGCGGTGATGAAAGGCGAATGCAGGTTATTAACAAAAGCACCTATTGCCATTGCCGTCTTATGGGTTGTGATTAGTATACCCTGTGTACACCATGTAATGAAGATTTACAGACTGTTCTTGGCTGCCTGTGGTACTTGTGTTTCTACTGCAGTGCTCATAGAGAATTTCAAATAATACATTGATTTATTATTTATTATAATGTATTATTTAATTTTATGATGTATGTATTTGGTATTACAGGTTTTATCTATGCATCTTTCATGTATTCATCGGTTGTTCTGTCCATTGGGTGTTCATTGCTTTTGGGATGTAATCTCTTTTATCCTCCAGTCTAGGACCACACCTGTGGGAGAAAGAGAGAGAGAGAGAGAGAGAGAGAGTGTATATGCCAGTAAGTGCTTGTGTGATGTAAAATGCCTAATTTGGGGAATGATTGATGGTTTAATATTGCTGCCTGCAACCTTGCTGCCCCCGCCTACCCAATGAAGACTGCAGGCAGGCACGAAGCCTAGGCACTGTGTGTGTAGTGTCACATTCCATTCCCACATTCAAACACAGCGGACAGAATTAAACCAATTATGCGTGTGTGTGTGTGTGTGTGTGCGTGCGTGCGTGCGTGCGTGTGTTTGTTTTTCTTCTATCGGTGCAAAGTTAAAATCTACTTTAGATTCTTATGACTCCTCTCTCTATGAAGGCAGTGGTCAATGATTGCAGCTATTTTGGAGCATATTCTCTCTTTTCATTCCCCCCATCCATTCAAGATGGCGCCGACGAACATGGTAGGTGTTTTTCTCAAACTGTCTTACTCTTTTTGTTTCGTGCATTACTTCGTACACCTGCTGGGTACTCCTGAATTCCCGGTGACGGTGGAACAATGGTCTAGCCTTTCCGATGAGGTGCCGAGTAGCCTGGGATTCATACCGGAGAGAAGGAAACAAATCCGCCAACGGAAAGGCAGACATGGTCTTAGTGAGATTGAGACGCAGGGTGATCCGTCCTCCATTACCGAGCATACTACTCGCCAATGTTCAATCATTAGTGAATAAACTTAACGAACTCAGACCGAGGATCTCCTTCCAGAGGGACATCAGATTCTGCAACATAATCTGTTTTTCTGAGACAACGGCTTTCCTCTGACATCCAAACAGATTATATACAACCAGGGGACTTTACAGTTCATGGATTGTATAGGAAGTGGGTTAGTTTACTGTCAACACATTGACTGTCCAACTCATGGAAATGTCACTCTTGACCACTGATACACGCCTTTTCGACAAGGGTCAAAAAAGTGGCAGGTAGCCTAGTGCCTAGCGGTTAGAGTGGTGGACAAGTAAACGGGGCGGCAGGTAGCCTAGTGGTTAGAGCATTGGACTAGTAACCGAAAGGTTGCAAGATTGAATCCCTGAGCTGACAAGATAAAAATCTGTCTTTCTTCCCCTGAGCAAGGCAGTTAACCCACTGTTCCTAGGCCGTCATTGAAAATAAGAATTTGTTCTTAACTGACTTGCCTGGTTAAATAAAAGGGTATAAGGTCCTCCATTTTGCTCCTTTCCGCATACAAACAAAGACTCAAGAGGGAAGTTCCGGTGGTCAGGTCTGTACAATGCTGGTTTGACCAATCCGAATCCATGCTCCTAGACTGTTTTGATCACGTGGACTGGAATATGTTCCAGGGAGCCTCTGGGGATAACATCAATATATATGCCGACTCAGTCACCGGATTCATAAAAAAATGCATAGATGATCTGATACCGATGGTGTCTTTCAAAACTTACCTGAATCAAAAAACATGGATTGTGTCACAAGTATCTTCGTCTTCTGACGATAATGCGAAATCGTCATCAGAAAAGGTAGACCAATACGCAGCAGGTGTGCAGTTGTTCATTTTGAACATTTAATTAAATCAACACAAAAACGAACGATAAACTGACAGTCTGGCAAAGCATAGGCTCAACACAGAACAATCACCCACAAATCACAAACACAAACACACCCTAATATATGGGACTCTCAATCAAAGGCAGATAGACAACACCTGCCTTCAACTGAGAGTCCCAACCCCAATTAACCAAACATAGACATACACTCACTAGACTCCACATAGAACTACCTAGACATAAACCAAAACCCGGAAATACTAAACCAAACACCCTTTTAACAAACACACCACCCCGAACCACATAAAACAAATACCCTCTGCCACGCCCTGACCAAACTACAACACAATTAACTTTATATACTGGCCAGGACGTGACAGTACCCCCCCCTTAAAGGTGCTACCCCGGAAGCACCTTAACAAAAAAAAATAACCCCAAACAATACCCAAAAGAAAAATTCCCCCTTACTAAAGGGAGGGAAGGGAGGGTGGCTGCCGTCAACGACGGCACTGTGCTACACCCCCCCCCCCCCCAACCCACCTATTTTTTGGAGGTGGCTCCGGCTCAGGCCGTTCCAGGCTGTCTGGGCAGTCTGGCAGCTCGGGACAGTCTGGGCAGTCTGGCAGCTCGGGACAGTCTGGGCAGTCTGGCAGCTCGGGACAGTCTGGGCAGTCTGGCAGCTCGGGACAGTCTGGGCAGTCTGGCAGCTCGGGACAGTCTGGGCAGTCTGGCAGCTCTGGGCAGTCTGGCAACTCGGGACAGTCTGGGCAGTCTGGCAACTCGGGACAGTCTGGGCAGTCTGGCAACTCGGGACAGTCTGGGCAGTCTGGCAACTCGGGACAGTCTGGGCAGTCTGGCAACTCGGGACAGTCTGGGCAGTCTGGCAACTCGGGACCGTCTGGGCAGTCTGGCCACTCCGGCAGTTCAGGGCAGTCTGGCCACTCCGGCAGTTCAGGGCAGTCTGGCCACTCCGGCAGTTCAGGGCAGTCTGGCCACTCCGGCAGTTCAGGGCAGTCTGGCCACTCCGGCAGTTCAGGGCAGTCTGGCCACTCTGGCAGTTCAGGGCAGTCTGGCCACTCCGGCAGTTCAGCGCAGTCTGGCCACTCCGGCAGTTCAGCGCAGTCTGGCCACTCCGGCAGTTCAGCGCAGTCTGGCCACTCCGGCAGTTCAGCGCAGTCTGACCTCTCTGGCGACTGTTGACTGGCGGGCAGCTCTGGCGACTGTTGACTGGCGGGCAGCTCTGACGATGACTGTTGACTGGCGGGCAGCTCTGACGATGACTGTTGACTGGCGGGCAGCTCTGACGATGACTGTTGACTGGCGGGCAGCTCTGACGATGACTGTTGACTGGCGGGCAGCTCTGACGATGACTGTTGACTGGCGGGCAGCTCTGACGATGACTGTTGACTGGCGGGCAGCTCTGACGATGACTGTTGACTGGCGGGCAGCTCTGATGAAGACTGTTGACTGGTGGCCAGCTCTGATGAAGACTGTTGACTGGCGGGCAGCTCTGATGAAGACTGTTGACTGGCGGGCTGACGCACCATAATCCTGGTGCGTGGTGCTGGTACCGGATATACCAGCTTATGAATACGCACCTCCAGGCTAGTGCAGGGAGCGGGAACAGGACGAGTCGGACTGGGTGGACGCACTTCCGGGTCCGCACGAGAGACAGGAGCTGGAAACCCAGGGCTATGGAGGCGCACAGCCGGTCTAGATCTTACCTCCTGCACAACCCACCTTGGCTGGATGGAACTAGTAGCCCTGTACGAGCGGGGTGCTCGTACAGGGCAGACTGGGCTGTGCAGGGGCCTGATGGTAGCCGTGCGTAGAGCGGGAGTTGGGTAGCCTGGTCCTCGGAGGCGTACCGGCGACCAGATGCGCTGCGCAGGCATCCTCCTACCAGGCTGGATGCCCGCTCTAGCACGGCACCTGCGAGGGGCTGGAATAACGCGCACCGGACTGTGCGTGCGTATGGGTGAGATAGTGCGCTCCTCAGCGAAACATCGCGCTCTCCACCCCATACGCTCCTCCATATAACCACGGGTAGCTGGCTTCCGGCTCTTCTTACGCCTAGCCAAACTACCCGTGTGCCCCCCCCAAAAAAAAATTTCTTGGGGGTGCCTCTCGTGCTTCTCCTTCAGCGTGTCCATGGCCTCGTACCACCACCTCTCTGCCTTGGCTGCCTCAATTTCCCATTGCGGGCGGCGATAATCCCCAGCCTGATGCCAGGGTCCGGCCCCGTCCAGAACTTCCTCCCAAGTCCACTTCTCCCGCCAGTCCAACTCGAACTCCGTCTGCTCCTTCCTCTGCTGCTTGGTCCTTTGGTGGTGGGTGATTCTGTCACAAGTATCTTCGTCTTCTGACGATAATGCGAAATCGTCATCAGAAAAGGTAGACCAATACGCAGCAGGTGTGCAGTTGTTCATTTTGAACATTTAATTAAATCAACACGAAAACGAACGATAAACTGACAGTCTGGCAAAGCATAGGCTCAACACAGAACAATCACCCACAAATCACAAACACAAACACACCCTAATATATGGGACTCTCAATCAAAGGCAGATAGACAACACCTGCCTTCAACTGAGAGTCCTAACCCCAATTAACCAAACATAGACATACACTCACTAGACTCCACATAGAACTACCTAGACATAAACCAAAACCCGGAAATACTAAACCAAACACCCTTTTAACAAACACACCACCCCGAACCACATAAAACAAATACCCTCTGCCACGCCCTGACCAAACTACAACACAATTAACTTTATATACTGGCCAGGACGTGACAGATTGATGGCAGCCTTGTCGGTAAACTGAAATATTCCCCTACTGCCCGGAAGATCCACGGACAACGCAAACGCCATTCCACGCACACCTGGACAAAAGGAATGCATATGTGAAGATGCTGTTCATTGACTACAGCTCAGCCTTCAAAACCATAGCGGCCTCTAAACTCAGCACCAACCTCATGGCCCTGGTACTGAACTTCTCCCTAAGCAACTGGGTCCTGGACTTTGTGACGGGCCACCCCTAGGTGGTGAAGGTAGGCAACATTACCTCCTTCACACTGATCCTCAACATGGGGGCCTCACAAGGGTGCGTCCTCAGTCCCCTCCTGCACTTCCTGTATACCCATGACTGCGTGACCTCACACAGTTTCAACTCCATCATCAAGTTCGCTGACGATACAACAGTAGTAGGCCTGATTACCAACAACGACTAGACAGCCTACAGGGAGGAAGTAGGCACTCTGATGGCATGGTACCAAGGAAACAACCTCTCCCTCAATGTCAGCAAAACAAAGGAATTTGGACTTCAGGAGGAACCAGGCTGGGTGGTGTACCATTCTCATCATGGAGACGGTCAAAAAACTTCAATATCCTCAGCGTACACATCTCCGATGAGCTGAAAGGCTCAAACCACACGGACACTGTGGTGAAGATGGCAAGACAGCGACTCTTCAACCTCAGGAGGCTGAAGAAATTCGGCCTCTCCCAGAGGGCCCCTACAGTGTTCTACAGGAGCACCATCGAGCGCATAGTGTTGGGCTGCACCACAGCCTGGTACGGCAACTCCACCGACACTCAAGGCTCTATAGAGGGTGGCATGCTCAGTCGTACGCACCATTGTGTGCACACTGCCTGCCCTTTAACACATCTAGAACAGCAGGTGTTGCAGGAAGGCCAAGAAGATCATCAAGGACCTCAGCCACCTGAGCCATGGCCTGTTTTCCCCGCTTCCATCACTGAGATGCAGGCAGTACAGGAGCATAATGGCAAAAACTGTAAGACTGGCCAATAGCTTCTACCACCAGACCATAGTGCCGTTGAATAGGCGCCTTTAGGCAGCTACCAGCTCTTCACTTTTTCTCTTTCATTTTTTCTTCCCTGTTTCTCCCTCTGTCTGGCTAACCAGAATTTATCCACTCATTCCCAATTTCCCTTTACTTTCATGTTTTATTTTCTCACCTAGAACTCTGTTGCTGTTTAGTCGTTCTGTCAGATGTTTTCCATCTACCCTATGTGTTGTATGGATACACATAGCATATGTCAATGGTTTAGCAGGCTATCGCTCTATAGTTCTCTTTCTGCATGTGTTAATCCCTTTGTGTGTCTGTCTTTCTCTCTCCCCATTGTTTGACTGCTTCTCGTTATACCATCTAGCCTGGTTGACCCAGCTCTCCCTCCCGTCTCTATTTGGTGATATTGACGATGGAGGCTCCCTGGTGTGTAGACAGTGGAAATCGTGATCACCAGCGATTTCAAAAGTGTCGGCTAGCCTTCAGAAGGGCCCAGATCTGTTGTTCTCCACATTCATGTTTTTAATCGGCATTCTGTTCATCCATCAGTCATCAACTCAATAGTCGCTGTATATATGCTGCTGAGAAGACTGTCTATAGGGGGACTGTTAAAACTCTCTGTAACACAGACTATCTATCAGTAACATTTCAACAAATTATCTGCTAACCCTAGGCCTAGCACTAGCCCTAACCCTAACCTTAGCCCTTATCCTAACCCTAACCCTAACCCTAACCGTAACCTTAGCAAGCAGTAGTCTATACGTAGGAACTGTAGAAACTCTCTGTAACACTTTATTTGGATAGTGCATCCGTATATGCTATACGGACTATCAGTAACATTTCAATTAACTATCTACTAACTCTAGCTCTAACCATAATCCTTATCCTAACCCTTACCCTAACCCTTATTCTAAACCTAATCCTAACCCTTACCGTAACCTTAGCAAGTAGTTGCTTATCAACAGATAGTTTGTTGATAGTATGACCATCTGTAGACCATCTACAGATGGACTATCCAAATAAAGTGTCACCAAACTCTGCTTCTGCCTGGTATTAGCAACATCGGCACCCACAGTAACACATGCAGTACAATATCATCTTGATCATACAGTACTCAATAAAAGTACAAAAGAGTTTGATAATAAACTCTTTCAATGTAATCTACAAATAGTAAAACATACACGCACACAAACACACACGTGTGCATGCACACACACACACATACACACAAACACACACACACACACACACACACACACACACACACACACACACACACACACACACACACACACACACACACACACACACACACACACACACACACACACACACACACACACACACACACAAACACACACACAGAGGGACATGGACACCCTCTCAAATGGTTATTGTGCTAATATGTTTTTAATGTCTTTGGGATGTGGTCGACATCTCTAATTAGCTTTTGTCTAAGCTGTGTGCTTACGTGGACCGGGGACATCAAAGCTGTAGAAATAGCATTTCTCATTAACCAGACTTTCCCTCTCATTTATTTTTCCGGGCCTCAGTTGCCAGTTTGTCCACAAGAGTGTTTTTTTAGCTGCTACTTGTGAGGTTGTGAAGAGGAGTTATGAAGAGAAGAAAGATAATGGGCTTGTGCACCGACATATTCTCTGCTGTCTGTGTCTAAAACTACAGTGGTTCATCGTCAATAGCGACATCTTGCTGCAGATCTCATCGTGAGTCAATGGTTTTGTGTTGTACCCTCCACTGAGCACAGACCTCAATTTCAACGTCTATTCCATGTAATTTCAATGTAATTTCTTTGAAATTATGTGGAAACCACGTTGATTCAATCAATCAATCAATGAAATCAATCAAATTTATTTAAAAAGCCCTTTTTACATCAGCCGATGTCACAAAGTGCTGTACAGAAACCCAGCCTAAAACCCCAAACAGCAAGCAATGCAGATGTAGAAGCACGGTGGCTAGGAAAAACTCCATAGAAAGGCCAGAACCTAGGAAGAAACCTAGAGAGGAACCAGGCTCTGAGGGGTGGTCAGTCCTCTTCTGGCTGTGCTGGGTGGAGATTATAACAGAACATGGCCAAGATGTTCAAACATTCATAGACGACCTGCAGGGTCAGATAATAATAATCACAGTGGTTGTAGAAGGTGCAACAGGTCAGCACCTCAGGAGTAAATGTCACTTGGCTTTTCATAGCCGATCATTCTGAGTTGGAGACAGCAGGTGCGGTAGTGAGAGGGTCCAAAACAGCAGGTCCGGGACAAGGTAGTACATCCAGTGAACAGGTCAGGGTTCCATAGCCACAGGCAGAACAGTTGAAACTGGAGCAGCAGCATGACCAGGTGGACTGGGGACAGCAAGGAGTCATCAGGCCAGGTAGTCCTGAGACATGGTCCTAAGGCTCAGGTCCTCTGAGAGAAGAGAGAGAGAAAGAGAGAGAGAAAGAGAGAGAAAGAGAGAGATAAAGAGATAGAGAAAGAGAGAGAGAATTAGAGGGAGCATACTTAAATTCACACAGGACACCGGATGAGACAAGAGAAATACTCCAGATATAACAGACTGACTCTAGCCCTCTAACACATAAACTATTGCAGCATAAATACTGGAGGCTGAGACAGGAGGGGTCGGGAGACACTGTGGCCCTGTCCGACGATCCCCCCGGACAGGGCCAAACAGGCAGGATATTACCCCACCCACTTTGCCAAAGCACAGCACCCACACCACTAGAGGGATATCTTCAACCACCAACTTACTACCCTGAGAGAAGGCTGAGTATAGGCCACGAAGATCTCCCCCACGGCACGAACCCGAGGGGGGCACCAACCCGGACAGGAAGATCCCGTCAGTGACTCAACCCACTCAAGTGATGCACCCCTCCGAGGGACGGCATGGAAGAGCACCAGTAAGCCAGTGACTCGGCCACCGTAATAGGGTTAGAGGCAGAGAATCCCAGTGGAGAGAGGGGAACCGGCCAGGCAGAGACAGCAAGGGCGGTTCGTCACTCCAGTGCCTTTCCGTTCACCTTCACACCCCTGGGCCAGACTACACTCAATCATAGGTCCTACTGAAGAGATGAGTCTTCAATAAAGACTTAAAGGTCGAGACCGAGTCTGCGTCTCTCACATGGATAGGCAGACCATTCCATAAAAATTTAGTTCTATAGGAGAAAGCCCTGCCTCCAGCTGTTTGCCTAGAAATTCTAGGAACTGTAAGGAGGCCTGCGTCTTGTGACCGTAGCGTACGTGTAGGTATGTACGGCAGGACCAAATCGCAAAGATAGATAGGAGCAAGCCAATGTAATGCTTTGTAGATTAGCAGTAAAACCTTGAAATCAGCCCTAGCCTTAACCTCTATGGGCTAGGTGGGACGCTAGCGTGCCACCCGTGGTGCACTCCATCAACAGCAGGTGCATTTCAAGAGCGGCAAATTTGAATCCAAATAAATGTCAAAATTCAAATTTTTCAAACATACAACTATTTTACACCCTTTGAAAGATAAACATCTCCTTAATCTAACCACGTTTTACGATTTCAAAAAGGTTTTACGGCGAAAGCATAAATTTAGAGTATGTTAGGACAGTACATTTACAAGAGTTGTGTGTAATGTTTTGTCAAGTCAAAGACAGGGTCACCAAAACCATAAAACCAGCTAAAATGATGCACTAACCTTTTACAATCTCCATCAGATGACACTCCTAGGACATTATGTTAGACAATGCATGCATTTTTAGTTCTATCAAGTTCATATTTATATCCAAAAACAGCGTTTTACTATGGCATTGATGTTGAGGAAATCGTTTCCCTCCAATAACCGGCAGTCAAGTCAGCGTCACAAATTAAATAATTAAAATTAGAAAACATTGGTAAAATATTATATTGTCATTTAAAGAATTATAGATTTACATCTCTTGAACGCAATCAACTTGCCAGATTTAAAAATAACCTTACTGGGAAATCACACTTTGCAATAATCTGAGCACTGCGCCCAGAAAAATACGCGTTGCGATACAGACTAGACGTCATGTTGGGGAGATCTAAAATCGAAAATACTATGTAAATAATCCATTACCTTTGATTCTCTTCATCAGATGTCACTTCCAGGTATCACAGGTCCATAACGAATGTAGTTTTGTTCAAAAAAGCTCATCATTTATGTCCAAAAATCTCCGTCTTGTTAGCACATGATCTAAGCCAGCCGGACTTCTCGTCATGAACGAGGGGAAAAAATATATTTACGTTCGTTCAAACATGTCAAACGTTGTATAGCATAAATCATTAGGGCCTTTTTTAACCAGAACATGAATAATATTCAAGGTGGACGAATGCATACTCTTTTATAACGTATTGGAACGAGGGTACCCAACATGAACTCGCGCGCCAGGTGTCTAATGGGACATCATCGTTCCATGGCTCTTGTTCGGTCAGATCTCCCTCCAGAAGACTCAAAACACTTTGTAAAGGCTGGTGACATCTAGTGGAAGCAATAGGAAGTGCCAAAATATTCCTCAGCCCCTGTGTTTTTCAATGGGATAGGTTTAAAGTCAATACAACACATCAGGTATCCACTTCCTGTCAGAAAATGTCTCAGGGTTTTGCCTGCCAAATGAGTTCTGTTATACTCACAGACACCATTCAAACAGTTTTAGAAACTTTAGAGTGTTTTCTATCCATATATAATAAGTATATGCATATTCTAGTTACTGGGTAGGATTAGTAACCAGATTAAATCGGGTACATTTTTTTTATCCAGACGTGCAAATGCTGCCCCCTAGCCCTAACAGGTTAACAGGAGCCAGTGTAGAGAGGCTAGCACTGGAGTAATATGATCACATGTTTTGGTTCTAGTCAAGATTCTAGCAGCCGTGTTTAGCACTAACTGAAGTTGATTCAGCCTGTTGTGCCCAGTGGGCCATGTTTTTGTGTGTGATCTATGATATCCTCAAGACCCACAGGTGTTTCTCTCCGTGATACTTCTCCTATCTTTACAATATGTTATTCATTTGTAACATAACCACATTAAATGCGAAGATAAATGATATATAATGAAATGTTATGTATTCATAGAAAAAAAACCTTTACGTATAGGGTCATGTGATTAGGACGGTGAGAGCAAAATGGCCGCCGTGTGAGAAACAATTAAGGAAATGTTTGTTCTAAATTTCTAAAGTGAAATAATGAAGTGATTGTTCTGTAAACACATTTGGATTATCTGCCTGCAAAAAGGGAATTATTGGACTCTCTCACGTAAGATTTGTTTACATCTGATCCGTTCCCCGTAGAATAAACGCCAACACTGACACCTGAGAAGGTGAAGCTTCCTGGTTCGACTTAGAGGCAGAGAAAATTGTCCAGCACTCCCCGTTGTTTTATTTGCGAATGTTCAGTCACTTGATAATAAGATGGACGACCTCAGAGGGACGGTATCCTTTCAATGAGACGCGAGAAACTATGGCTGTCGGACTCGTTTCCCCCCTCAGCTACTCAACTCGATGAATTCTCCATGCGCCAGCAAGATTGAACAATGGACTCGGGGAAATCCAAAGGGAGTAGGTTGTGCTTCTTTGTCAACAACAATTGGTGCATGGCTTCCAGCGTGGAAAAAATCTCTGCCTGTTTACTCGACCTGGAATACCTGATAGTTAAATGCAGACCCTTCTACCTTCCGAGATTAGTCTCATCTATTATCATCACCGCTGTCCCACCACAGGCTAACACCACCTTGGCACACAAGGATCTGTAAGGGGCTTTAAACAAACAGGAAACCACACATCCAGAGAATGTGCTTATTGTTGCTGGTGACTCTGGAAATCTCAGATGAGTTCTTCCTAAATTTTACCAGCGCGTCCCTGTGCCACGAGAGGCACAAGACTTTTGGACCAGCTCTACACAAAACACAAACATGTGAACAAGGCCCTCTCTCCACCTCCCTTTGGTAAATCCGACCACAATTCTATCCTTCTGCTTCCTGTTTACAAACAGAAGCTCAAGGGAGAGAAGTCAGTGGTGCGCTCAGTGCAGAAATGGTCTGAGGAAGTGGATGCGATGCTGCAGGACTGTTTTGCTAGTGCAGACTGTAATATATTCTGGTGCTCATCCGACAGCATCGACGTGTTCACAACAACAGTCACAGGTTTTATCAGGAAGTGCATCGACGATGTCGTCCCCACAGTGACTGTGCACTCGTACCTGAACCAAAAGCCATGGGTTAATGGTGAGATTAGCACAGTGGGGGCTGCAGAGGGGAGAACGGCTCATAATAATGGCCAGAACGGACAAATGGAATGGCATCAAACACCTAGAAACCATGTGTTTGTTGTATTTGATACCATTCCACTGATTCTGCTCCAGTCATTACCACGAGCCCATTCACCCCAATTAAGGTGCCACCAACCTCCTGTTGATTCACACTATGCTAAAAGCTAGAAGCATTTAACTCAAGTTAAGGAAAGGACAAGGACGCATACCGGAAGTCTCGCTACAACATCCATCGAGCCATCAAACATGCTAAAGGACAATACAGAAGTAATATTGAATCCTATTACATCGGCTCAGATGCTCGTCAGATGTGGCAAGGCTTGCAGACTATTGCAGATTATAAAAGAAGACCCAGCCGTGAGTTGCCCAATGATGCCTCCCTCTCAGACGAGCTAAATGACTTCTATGCTCACTTTGAAGTAAACAACACAGAGCCTTGCATGAGAGCCCCTGCTGTTCCAGAAGACTGTGTGATTGCGCTCTCTGTGGCTGACGTGAGTAAGACGTGTAAACAGGTTAACACTCGCAAGGCCGCAGGACCAGAAGGAATACCAGTGCACGTCCTCAGAGCATCCGCAGATCAGCTGGCAAGCGTCTTAACTGACATTTTCAATTTCTCCTTGTCACTGTCTGAAATCCCAACATGTTTCAAGCTGACCACAATTGTTCCTGTTCCCAAGAACTCTAGAGTAACCTGCTTAAATTACTATTGCCCTGTAGCACTCAGATCTGTAATCATGAAGTGCTTTGAAAGGCTGGTCATGGCGCACATCATCCCAGACATACTGGACCCACTCTAATTATCATACCGCCCAAATCTCAGTTGCACTTCACACTGCTCTCTCCCGCCTGGACAAGAGAAATATCTATGTGAGAATGCTGTTCATTGACGACAGCTCAGCATTCAACACCAGATTCCCCTGCAAGCTTGTCATCAAGCTCAGGACCCTGGGACTGAACACCTCCTTCGGCAACTGGATCCTGGACTTCCTTATGGGCCGACCCCAGGTGGTGAGGGTAGGCAACATCACCTCTGCTACGCTGACCCTCAACAGGGCCCCCCCAGTGGTGTGTGCTTAGTCCCCTCCTGTCCTCCCTGTTCACCCATGACCCAATGGCCACACACAACTCCAACACCATCATCAAGTTTGCTGACTATACGCCATCAGCAAACAGGAAGGAGGTGTCAGAGACCTGGCAGTGTGGTGCCAAGACAATAGTCTCTCCCTCAATATCAGCATCAGCCTTTATGTACATATCTACTTCAAATTCCTCATACCCCTGCACATTGTGTATTTTATTCCTCTTGTCTTACTTTTTTTTTCTCTGAATTGTTCTTGAGGGCTTGTAAGCAAGCACTTCACAGTAAAGTCTAAACCTGTTGTATTCGGCACGTGAGAATGTATTTTTTTATAGATTCTTCATTGTTGATTATTGATAATTGATATTTTTATGGAGTTACCCTCTTTATTTTTTTAAAGAACTGAATTTAATTGAATTGTTTTTGGGATCTTGGATCTAAGGGACATTTGATACTTTTTTGGTTGGACAGAATCCCATTTTGATTTTGTGACCTTTGAACTCTGGATTATTGAGTGAAATGTCCATTGACTTTTAAATTGCTTTGATTGCTGGCTATATTCAATACAGAAAGCCTTATCGCATACAATTTTGAGTTGATTTTTGATTTGTCTTGCTGCTGCTCTACTGCTGCCATTTTATTACTAATTCATGTTTTCATCTGATGCTTTAAATGTGCTTTCCCACCGGGCACAGACGTCAATTCAACATCTATTCCAAGTTGGTTCAATGTCATTTCATTGAAATGTCTGCATACTGCTTGCCATATTGCAGAAAGAGGTTAAACAATATACTGCACGGTTCCAAATTCTTGTTTTATATATCATAATATATATATATATATATATATATATATATATATATATATATATATATATATATATATATATATATATATATATATATATATACTGCTCAAAAAAATAAAGGGAACACTAAAATAACACATCCTAGATCTGAATGAAAGAAATAATCTTATTAAATACTTTTTTCTTTACATAGTTGAATGTGCTGACAACAAAATCACACAAAAATAATCAATGGAAATCCAATTTATCAACCCATGGAGGTCTGGATTTGGAGTCACACTAAAAATTAAAGTGGAAAACCACACTACAGGCTGATCCAACTTTGATGTAATGTCCTTAAAACAAGTCAAAATGAGGCTCAGTAGTGTGTGTGGCCTCCACGTGCCTGTATGACCTCCCTACAACGCCTGGGCATGCTCCTGATGAGGTGGCGGATGGTCTCCTGAGGGATCTCCTCCCAGACCTGGACTAAAGCATCCGCCAACTCCTGGAGAGTCTGTGGTGCAACGTGGCATTGGTGGATGGAGCGAGACATGATGTCCCAGATGTGCTCAATTGGATTCAGGTCCGGGGAACGGGCGGGCCAGTCCATAGCATCAATGCCTTCCTCTTGCAGGAACTGCTGACACACTCCAGCCACATGAGGTCTAGCATTGTCTTGCATTAGGAGGAACCCAGGGCCAACCGCACCAGCATATGGTCTCACAAGGGGTCTGAGGATCTCATCTCGGTACCTAATGGCAGTCAGGATACCTCTGGCGAGCACATGGAGGGCTGTGCGGCCCCCCAAAGAAATGCCACCCAACACCATGACTGACCCACCGCCAAACCGGTCATGCTGGAGGATGTTGCAGGCAGCAGAACGTTCTCCACGGCGTCTCCAGACTCTGTCACGTCTGTCACGTGCTCAGTGTGAACCTGCTTTCATCTGTGAAGAGCACAGGGCGCCAGTGTCGAATTTGCCAATCTTGGTGTTCTCTGGCAAATGCCAAACGTCCTGCACGGTGTTGGGCTGTAAGCACAACCCCCACCTGTGGACGTCGGGCCCTCATACCACCCTCATGGAGTCTGTTTCTGACCGTTTGAGCAGAAACATGCACATTTGTGGCCTGCTGGAGGTCATTTTGCAGGGCTCTGGCAGTGCTCCTCCTGCTCCTCCTTGCACAAAGGCGGAGGTAGCGGTTCTGCTGCTGGGTTGTTGCCCTCCTACGGCCTCCTCCACGTCTCCTGATGTACTGGCCTGTCTCCTGGTAGCGCCTCCATGCTCTGGACACTACGCTGACAGACACCTTCTTGCCACAGCTCGCATTGATGTGCCATCCTGGATGAGCTGCACTACCTGAGCCACTTGTGTGGGTTGTAGACTCCGTCTCATGCTACCACTAGAGTGAAAGCACCGCCAGCATTCAAAAGTGACCAAAACATCAGCCAGGAAGCATAGGAACTGAGAAGTGGTATGTGGTCCCCACCTGCAGAACCACTCCTTTATTGGGGGTCTTGCTAATTGCCTATAATTTCCACCTGTTGTCTATTCCATTTGCACAACAGCATGTGAAATTTATTGTCAATCAGTGTTGCTTCCTAAGTGGACAGTTTGATTTCACAGAAGTGTGATTGACTTGGAGTTACATTGTGTTGTATAAGTGTTCCCTTTATTTTTTTGAGCAGTGTATATATATATATATATATATATATATATATATATCTATATATCTGTATATCTATATATCTGTCCAGGAAGGGACAGGTGATTGTTATACATTTTACAATACAGATCACTTGGGGAATAACCTACTGAACTGTGTCCTGCTCATAAAGATACAGATTAGAAGGATGTGACCCAGCATAATATGAATTGGTTATGAAGGGAATTGTTCAGTTACTGTAAGTGCACCTGTTTACCACTGGTACATTATGGACCTCCTCCAAACTGTGTTTTGTACCCTGCTATCTAAGCAGAACTGTTGCACTATAGCTGCAGCTAAACCCACAACACCAATATAGAGTGTGACCTTACTGGCTTCCTTATCGTTACTTCATTGGAGGGGTTAAAACGCTGCTGTGCATTTGTGAAAATGGCAGTGTGAGATGAAAAGTGTGGTCCTGATATTGAAAAAGGAACGGGGTAATGCAAATCGTGCCGAGCTGTAGCAGAATACATTATTCTTAGCCATTTCATGTTGCTGTGGAAACTGTTTAAGAGTCAGTAGGTCTGTGTGTGGAGGGTGTGCAGATGAATGTGTATGTGTGTGTTTGTACACTCATGTGTGCGTGTGTGCGTGCGTGCATGTGTGTGCATGTGGTCATGCGTGCATGCTTGTGTGCCAGTGCGTACCTGTGTGTGTGTGTGTGTGTGTGTGTGTGTGTGTGTGTGTGTGTGTGTGTGTGTGTGTGTGTGTGTGTGTGTGTGTGTGTGTGTGTGTGTGTGTGTGTGCCTATGTGTGTGTGTGTGTGTGCCTATGTGTGTGTGTGTGTGCCTATGTGTGTGTGTGTGTGCCTATGTGTCAGTGCTTATGTGTGGTTATGGATAAGTATATGTTTGTGTTTTGTCAATCCATCCAAGGGTAGCACTACCCTAGAGTGATGTCTTTTGACAGGTTAATTTTAAAAACAGATGAACAGACATCCAGTGAGATACACGGTGGGTGAGAGGGATGAAAAAGTAATGGTGATGAGAGAAGAGGGAGGCAGATTATGAGGGAGAGAGAGAGAGAAAGAGAGAGAGAGATGGGGGTGGAGGTAGTGAGGGAGTGGGATGTGGACAGACAGAGGGTGGGAGATACAGAAAGAGAGAGAGCGAGAGATAGTGATAGTGGTGTGTTTATATACATTGCTACAGGGGTGGGGTGGGTATGAAGCGGTCTTTGTGATGTGCAATGAATCGGCTCTCTTAATGAAAGTACCGGCTACTGGGTGGACATTGTCCCGGACACACACACACAGTGCTCCCTCTCCTCTCCAGGCTCATATTATTACCCATCATTACACCCCCCATTTGGCATCTGCCGGCCAGATCGATCTCGCCCGATAACTCTGTCTCACTTCGGACCGGCCTATCTGTCTCTATATTTATTTCAACCTCTCTCTCTGTCTCTCTCTCGCTCCCTCTTCCTCATATCTCTTCCATATCTTTCTTTTTCCCTCCTCATCTCCAATATCTCTGACTCACGTCCTCTCATGTCTCTATCTCAATCCCTCTCATATTTCTCTATCTCACGCTCTCATAATGTATCTCTCGCCCCATTTCATTATCTCTTCTATCTTAATTGTTTTTATGACACATCTCTTCCCTCTCTTAGTCCCAGTCCCTCTCATATCTATCTGTAGCTCACTACGGTCTTCTATGGGTCTGACCTGTCCTCTGTCATATACTCTCACACAGTCATGTCTCTGCTTCACACTCCCCATATCAATCTATTCTTCTTATATCTCTTTTACAGTGCATTCGGAAAGTATTCAGACCCTTCACTTTTTCCACATTTTGTTACGTTACAGCCTTATTCTAAAATGAATGAAATTGTATTTTTTTTTCACAGAATACCCCATAATGACAACGCAAAAACAGGTTTTTAGAACTTTTTGCAAATGTATACAAAAATTTACATAAGTACTCAGACCCTTTACTCAGTACTTTGTTGAAGCACCTTTAGCAGCGATTATAGCCTCGAGTCTTCTTGGGTACGACGCTACAAGCTTGGCACACCTGTATTTGGGGTGTTTCTCCCATTATTCTCTGCAGATCCTCTCAAACTCTATTAGGTTGGATGGGGAGCGATGCTGTACAGCTATTTTCAGGTCTCTCCAGAGGTGTTGGATCAGGTTCAAGTCCTGGCTCTGGCTGGGCCACTCAATGACATTCAGAGACTTATCCAAAGCCACTATTGCGTTGTCTTGGCTGTGTGCTTAGGGTCATTGTCCTGTTGGAAGGTGAACCTTTGCCCCAGTCTGAGGTCCTGAGCACTCTGGAGCCGGATTTCATCCCTATAGCATGATGCTTCCACCACCTAGCTTCACCGTAGGGATGGGGCAAGGTTCCCTCCAGAAGGGACGCTTGGCATTCAGGCCAAAGAGTTCAATCTTGGTTTCATTAGACCAGAGAATCTTGTTTCTCATGGTCTGAGAGTCCTTAGGTGCCTTTTGGCAAACTCCAAGCGGGCTATCATGTGCCTTTTACTGAGGAGTGGCTTCCATCTGAACACTCTACCATAAATGCCTGATTGGTGGAGTGTTGCAAAGATGGTTGTCCTTCTGGAAGGTTCTCCCATCTCCACAGAGGAACTCTGGAGCTCTGTCAGAGTGACCATCATGTTCTTGGTCACCTACCTGACCAAGGTCTTTCTCCCCCGATTGCTCTGTTTGGATGGGCGGCCAACACTAGGAAGAGTCTTGGTGGTTCCAGACTTCTTCCATTTAAGAATGATGGAGGCCATTGTGTTCTTGGGGACCTTCAATGCTGCAGAAATGTTTTGGTACCCTTCCCCAGATCTGTGCCTTGAAGCAATCCTGTCTTGGAGCTCTACGGACAATTCCATTGACCTCATGGCTTGGTTTTTGCTCTGACATGCACTGTCAACTGTGGGACCTTATATAGACAGGTGTGTGCCTTTCTAAATCATGTCCAATCAATTGAATTTACCACAGGTGGACTCCAATCAAGTTGTAGAAACATCTCAAGGATGATCAATGGAAACAGGATGGACCTGAGCTGAACTTCGAGTCTCATAGTAAAGGGTCTAAATACTTATGTAAATGAGGTATTTCTGTGATTTATTTTTTTATATATTTGCAAACATTTCTAAAAAACATTTTTTTCTTTGTCATTATGGGATATTCTGTGTAGATTGATGAGGAAAAGAAAATATTGAATCCATTTTAGAATAAGGCTGTAACATAACAAAATGTGGAAAAAGGGAAGGGGTCTGAATACTTTCTGAATGTTCATTCTCTATCTCTAGTTTTCAGTTCATCTTATCCCTCTGTCTAGCTCACACTCCATATCTCTCTATGGCATTTTGTCATAATCTCTATCTCATACTCCCTGATTTCATAAAAATCTCTCTCACTCTCCTCTCTATTTCTCTCTCACAGTAAGTCAACTTCACTTACATCTTAACCACTGATGTCACTGAAGTTTTAGGCCATCTGAACATCAACAAGACATTTTAGAAAAAACACTTATGAAAGAAAGGTTAATGAAGGTAATTGTATAAAGTACAGATAATTCAAACATAATGACCAAGTGCACACAAGGGTTACGTTAACGCTAATTAGCTATTTAAGAAAGCTAATTTTGTTTTGTTTTGTTGCTTATGTTTTTAATATGTACGTCTCTGAGGACTGTGCCTATGGTGGTCTAAAAGAGATCCTATTAAATTATCAACAACAATGTCTCTCCATGTCACTCTCATACCACCCTGTTTCACCAGTCGTTGAACTTCTCCTCTCATGACTCACCACCACTCCTCTTTAAGTCCCCTGCTCCTACCCTCCTCTCCTCCTCATCTCGTCCTCTGCCCTCTTTCTCTCCAGAGAAAGATGGTCTTTGTCAGACGGTGAAGCTCAAGGCAGGGCTCAGCAGTCATTCAGGGGCAGAGTGAGCAAAAAAGGTCAGATGAGAGAGAGAAAGAGGGGGGGAGCGAGAGAGAGCGAGCAAGAGAGAGAGAGAGAGAGAGAGAGAGAGAGAGAGAGAGAGAGAGAGAGAGAGAGAGGACAATAGAGAGAGACAGTGACAGAGAGAGAGAGAGAGACACTTGGGGAAGGGAGGAGAGAGAGAAAGACGAGCCAGGGAATATCATTCACACTGATCTCATTTGGAGACTCGATAACACGGTCCGAAAGAGGAAAGATCAATCTGGCCTCTCTCTCTTGGTTTAATTCTCTCTCCCTCACTGTCCCTCTGCTTATTTATGTGTCTCAATCTAACAACACTCTTATTTGTGTATGTAGCCCATTGATTCTAATTGAATTTGGATGGAGCGGGCCCTTCAGACAATTGTCTGCAGTGAAGCCCACTGATGGATTCTGGGCTTCTCCTCCAGTCATTGCAGATTAATGGGAGGTGGAGGATACGCTGGACAGAGCAGGGCAGAGATCAATTCCTCAATAATCCCATATTTACACATCCTCATGTGGAGAGAGAGATTGAGTAAGGGAGAGGAGAGGAGGGGAGAGAGGAGAGGAGATTAGAGAGGAGAGGAAAGAAGGGGAGGGAAGGGGAGAGGGGAGGAGAAGAGAGGAGGGCCAGTAACTACTAATGAGCATCATGAGCACCAAGATCTCTAATGTTAAGCCTCCCCTGGGAAGTAGAGGGGGCGAGAGATGAGTGAGATGTAATACTAATGATACAGTGGGCATCATAAGTATTCACCCCCTTTGGATTGTTTCACATTTTGTTGCATTACGAAGCGGGATTTAAATACATTTAATTGTGATTTTTACACAAAATACTACACATTTTTGCAAATGAATACAAATGAAATACCTAAAATATAGTTGTTGCATAATTATTCACCCCTTTGTTTAGGCAAGCCCAAATTAGTTCAGGAGTAAAACTTCAACAAATCACATAATAAGTTACATGGACTCACTCTGTGTGAAATAATAGTGGTTCACATGATTTTTGAATGACTACCCCTTCCTCTGTCCCTCATACATACAACATCTGTAAGGTCCCTCAGTCGAGTATTGAATTTCAAGCACATATTACAAAATACAGAGAGCTTTTCGAAAGCCTCATAAAGAAGGGCAGTGATTGGTAGATGGGTAACAATAACAAATCAGACATTGCATATCTCTTTGAGCATGGTCAAGTTAATAATTATGCTGTGAATTTATGTATTAAACCACCCAGACACATGAAAGATACAGTCATCCTTCTGAACTGAGCTGCAGGACATTTGGGATTTTTAAACAGCTACTGAGTTCAATGGCTGATGGGAGAAAACTGAAGATGGATCATCAACATTGTAGTGGCTCCACAATCATGACCTAAATTACAGTGAAAATAGGAATACAAATATTCAGAATACAAATATTCAGAATCCTACATCCTGTATGCAACAAGGCACTAAAGTAATACTGCAAAAGAAAAACATGGCAAAGGAATACACTTTTTGACCTAAAAACGAAACCTTATGTTTGGAGCAAATCCAACACAACACACCACTGAGTAACCGCCTCCTTATTTTCAAGCATGGTGGTCGTTACACCAGACACTGCTTTACACCAGACACTAGGAGAGGAATTCACCTTTCAGCAGGACAATAACCTACAACACAGGCCAGATGGAGTTGCATACCAAGAAGACAGTGAATTTTCCTAAGTGGCCAACTTACACTTTTGACTTAAATCTACTTGAAAATCTAGGGCAGGACTTTAAAATTGCTGTCTAGCCATGATCCCCAACACCTTGACAGATCTTGAATAATTCTTGAAAGAATAATGGACAAATGTTGCATAATCCAGGTGTGCAAAGCTCTCAGAGACTTACCTAATAAGACTCACAGCTGTAATCGCTGCCAAAGGTGTTTCTAACATGTGTTGACTCAGGGGTGAATACTTATCTAATCAAGGTATATTAGTGCTTTATGTGTAATTCATTAAAAAAATATAAAAATAAATGTTCTTCCTCTTTGACATTACAGAGTATTTTGTTAATTAAAAATGACTATTAGATCTATTTTAATCCCGCTCTGTAACACAATGAAATGTGAAGAAATCCAAGGGGGGTGTAGACGTAGGCACTTATGATAATACTTTTGATACTTATGATAATACTTTTGATACTTATGATAATACTTAACAGTAACTACTCTCCAACTAACATGAAACTGTAGTGACATGACTTTGGCTATTAAAGGTATCCTTTCCTGGAATGCTGCTCTTGACAGTACATTCGGTTTGACACATCGTGCTTGCAAGGTCAGTGTTGTGACACTAGAGCCTGAGGAGGTTGCTAGGCATGTTGTTCTGTCATGTGGATCATCACGATTCTCTCCTCTCATGTCAAAACACTGTTGAATCATCATATCACATTTACTAGGAATGATGTCATGTGGATAAAGTAGCTCCTGCATATGCCAACTCCATTAGCAGCTAGTGAGATAGATACGGCCCTGTCGTTGCTATTGGCTGTGTCTGAAATGGCACTCTATTCACTATGTAGTGCACTACTTTTGACCTGGGCTGTTGCCATTGGCTGTGTCTCAAATGGCATCATTTTTCTTATGTAGTGCAGTACTCTTGATCAGGGTCCACCATTGTCTGCATCTTAAATGGCACCCTATTCCCTATGTAGTGCACAACTTTTGACCAGGGCTCTATGTAGGGAATAGACTGCCGTTTGAGACGCAGCCATTGTCTCCTGGCCAGATCTTTTCTTCTGTAGTGTATGTGAAGCAGCAGTGTCCCTGGCGCACAGCTCTAAGCTCCTGACTGACTCCCTGCAGGCTAACTCCACTGACTGGAGATCAGGCCATATCAGTATGTGTGAGAGGTACAGCGGGATCTGAGCATCGGATCCGATTTCAGCTGATCCAGCACACTGAGAGGTGGCTGCTGCCAACGACTCTCTCTTTCACAAAGTTTGTGTCGTTTGTGTGTGTGTGTGTGGGGGGGGGGGGGGGGGGGGGGGGGGGCAGTGCGTGGGCGGAAACCCAGAAAAAACAAGAGAGAGGAGAGAGACAAAGACAGAGACAGAGACAGAGACGAGAGGGAGGGTGAGTGAGTGAGTGAGTGAGTGAGTGAGTGGGAGTGAGTGAGTGAGTGAGTGAGTGAGTGAGTGAGTGAGTGAGTGAGTGAGTGAGTGAGTGAGTGAGTGAGTGAGTGAGTGAGTGAGGGTGAGTGAGTGAGTGAGTGAGTGAGTGAGTGAGTGAGTGAGTGAGTGAGTATGAGAGATGGAACATTTGTTTGCCCTGCTCACTCAGATGTGTTAGTGTGGGCGGCATTAACAACTATGTGGGCCGTGAGAGGGATGAATATGCAAAACTGTTCGAACAAAGGCTGATAACTCCGGAACTGCAAAACAAAAGACAATACCTTTCTTTGACTCTGGTGCAAACTAAGCACACTTTGTTGTTACTGTTTGGTCTGGCTTGAGCAGTTGGCAGACTTGACTCTAAACCCCAGTGAGGGGCTCCTCTGGAAACCACAATGAAATGGGTGCTGAAGGCAAAGTTGCTTACGTTGATTCCACTCTCTATTCTCTTTCCCTTGTGTAGGAGCTCTCACCTCAGTCTTTTCACTTCAGTGAGAAAAGGGGAAAAGAGGGCGTGCGCTTAACCAAGACCCCCAATACACTACAATGCAGTGTCAGGCCTCCTAAATACCATTCCTCTAACATTTGACAAGTCAGTCAAGTGTCATGGAAGATCAGCGTTAAAAACATGTGAAGGTTATTTCCGATTGAGCCGACATAGTATGCAGCGTTTACCGGGAATGCCTTTAAATTTCTATCAAGATATAAGGCGGATACTTCTGCGATATGGATTGAATCTAGCCCCTAGTCTTTTTTCTCGCTGGTTACATGGACAGACTTGCCTTTTGACATGGCAGGAATCAATCATTCAGCGAGAAATAAAGATGCTGTTAGATTCCAATGGAGCAGACCGCTAAAATACATATGTACACGTGGAATTAGGCCTAAACATGTTTGATTTGATCTGTTTATTTGTTAAAATGTGGGACGATGTCCGGCCATCATAAGAGAATGGAAGTTATAATGTAGTTTTGAGTTGGCTGATTGGCTGACCGCAGATTAGTCTGGGGCACACCTTTCATCTGATAGGACCACATTTTTCAAACATGTCTGGTAAATTATCGGGGTGCCGTAGAGTGCCCGGGAGCCCATAAAAACGATCAATCGCAATTGGGAGAACTGCTAACATGTTGAGGGCTGAGACTTAACGTTTTCCCCAACATGTAATCTATTTGTCTGTGATTTGAGAAATGCTCATCAGGCGCCTGCAGACGGCAAAAATGGTGTAATGTCTAGCCACCCTTACGGACATTGCTTATTATGGTGATACAAGTACTTCTCTCTGAGTGATTCCTTCCCTCCTTCTCTTGACTGGAGCCTTCTGTGATTCTCATAACTCTCAGAGGTAATATCGAGAGATGTATTGTATTTCATGTATGTATGCGTTGGATATTTACCATACATGTGGAATGATGATAATGTGGAGGCAGGTGTGACTTGGAAACACATGTTAAGCATCTCTTTGTTCTTTTACGTTCCAGGAGGATTATAGCGCCGGAAGCAACAAGCACAACTCAATGCATCCACGTTTTCTTGGAAAGTGAAGAGTGTTTATTGAAATTGAAATGATAATTTGTCTGTGTATGAGCATGCTCCATCTCAGCTCCTGTCTGAGCAGTGCAGTCTGTTCCATAGAGCTCCACCTAGTGGTGGAATACCAGAGGGCAGAAGCCCAAACCCTGGGTTGTATACATTGGTGCACACCATAGCAAAATGTAGCAAAAATGTTTTGCAATAGAAAATGTCATATTGGACAAGTTCAGGAATATGACCCTGGTTCACTTCCATAGGTTAGCATGGACGCATGTTGGCCACATCATAAACACACAGAGACTGCAGAGGAAGTTCAGTGGAACTCATTGTGATGCTGCCATACCCACACTACAACCACCTTTAACAGGGATTTCACTCCTTCAATGGAGGTTTGAGAGGGGAGAAAAAACCCTGATTTGTTTCAATTTCTGGGTGAGTTTTCCGTTGAATATGTGTGCTCATTTGTGTGCATGCCAGCGTGCAAATTAGTTTGTATACATGCATGTATTTTTGTGAATATGAGTGTGTGTCAAAGTGTGTATCTTCTGTTTCCCCTATGGGGGTGAGGAAGGTTGTTGGCAGTAAAGGGATTAGAAAAGTCAGATTTTAAACTTCTTCATGTTTACAGTCAGTTTGATCAATGTCTGCAGCAGCTCCAGCTAGCTGGAGGGCAATGTGAACCACTGATAGATGAATTCCTGTGTGTGAGCCATGGACGGATGAGTAGGTGTGTAGTGATGTAGTGAGGGACCATACGAGTGTGTGTGTGTGTGTGTGTGTGTGTGTGTGTGTGTGTGTGTGTGTGTGTGTGTGTGTGTGTGTGTGTGTGTGTGTGTGTGTGTGTGTGTGTGTGGGATTGTGTTCACGTGTGTGCGTGTGTGTGTGATTGTGTTCACGTCTGTGTGTGTGTGTGCATGCTTGCATGTATGTGTGTGTGTGCATGTACTGTATGTGTGCCTGCATGAGTGTGTGTGTGTGTGTGTGTGTGTGTGTGTGTGTGTGTGTGTGTGTGTGTGTGTGTGTGTGTGTGTGTGTGTGTGTGTGTGTGTGTGTGTGTGTTTGTGTGTGAGTGTGTGTGCATACTGTATGTGTGTGTCCCTCCTAGTGTGTGAGTTTTCAGTGCAGTGGCTGCATATTTGCCAGCTAGTGTGTGGGCTGTGCAGCTATTCACTGGTCAAATCACACATCCAAAGCCCTCTAATTAGTATCCTCTTACCTACAGGGCTTACAGCAGAAAACTAACGAAGACACGTCAGGCGCCCATCAGCCAGACCCTGGTCAAAAGTAGTGCACCGTACAGGGAATAGGGGGTCATTTGGGACTCCACAGCCGTGTGCAGTAAGGCTTTTAAAGCTCCATGAATCGGATTAAAGCAACTCTTTTTATGCTCCACTGCTGATGTTCAGATAAGTGTTCTAGTGGACTGATCAGAGAAACACTAAAAGCTCTTTTTCATTACGCCTCATTGTAACTGGATTATTGTTCCTTCTGATTTGGAGGACATCATGGAGGACATCATGGAGGGTGCAGCTAGAGACTGTCTCCGCCTTGATGTTCCTCTGCCTCCACAGCTAGAGACTGTCTCCGCCTTGATGTTCCTCTGCCTCCACAGCTAGAGACGGTCTCCGCCTTGATGTTCCTCTGCCTCCACAGCTAGAGACTGTCTCCGCCTTGATGTTCCTCTGCCTCCACAGCTAGAGACTGTCTCCGCCTTGATGTTCCTCTGCCTCCACAGCTAGAGACGGTCTCCGCCTTGATGTTCCTCTGCCTCCACAGCTAGAGACGGTCTCCGCCTTGATGTTCCTCTGCCTCCACAGCTAGAGACTGTCTCCGCCTTGATGTTCCTCTGCCTCCACAGCTAGAGACTGTCTCCGCCTTGATGTTCCTCTGCCTCCACAGCTAGATACTGTCTCCGCCTTGCTGTTCCTCTGCCTCCACAGCTAGAGACTGTCTCCGCCTTGATGTTCCTCTGCCTCCACAGCTATATACTGTCTCTGCCTTGCTGTTCCTCTGCCTCCACAGCTAGATACTGTCTCTGCCTTGCTGTTCCTCTGCCTCCACAGCTAGAGACTGTCTCCGCCTTGATGTTCCTCTGCCTCCACAGCTAGAGACGGTCTCCGCCTTGATGTTCCTCTGCCTCCACAGCTAGAGACTGTCTCCGCCTTGATGTTCCTCTGCTTCCACAGCTAGAGACTGTCTCCGCCTTGATGTTCCTCTGCCTCCACAGCTAGAGACGGTCTCCGCCTTGATGTTCCTCTGCCTCTACAGCTAGAGACGGTCTCCGCCTTGATGTTCCTCTGCCTCTACAGCTAGAGACGGTCTCCGCCTTGATGTTCCTCTGCCTCCACAGCTAGAGACTGTCTCCGCCTTGATGTTCCTCTGCCTCCACAGCTAGAGACGGTCTCCGCCTTGATGTTCCTCTGCCTCCACAGCTAGAGACGGTCTCCGCCTTGATGTTCCTCTGCCTCCACAGCTAGAGACGGTCTCCGCCTTGATGTTCCTCTGCCTCCACAGCTAGAGACTGTCTCCGCCTTGATGTTCCTCTGCCTCCACAGCTAGAGACTGTCTCCGCCTTGATGTTACTCTGCCTCCACAGCTAGAGACTGTCTCTGCCTTGCTGTTCCTCTGCCTCCACAGCTAGAGACTGTCTCCGCCTTGATGTTCCTCTGCCTCCACAGCTATATACTGTCTCTGCCTTGCTGTTCCTCTGCCTCCACAGCTAGATACTGTCTCTGCCTTGCTGTTCCTCTGCCTCCACAGCTAGATACTGTCTCTGCCTTGCTGTTCCCCTGCCTCCACAGCTAGAGACTGTCTCTGCCTTGATGTTCCTCTGCCTCCACAGCTAGAGACTGTCTCCGCCTTGATGTTCCTCTGCCTCCACAGCTAGAGACTGTCTCTGCCTTGCTGTTCCTCTGCCTCCACAGCTAGAGACTGTCTCCGCCTTGATGTTCCTCTGCCTCCACAGCTAGAGACTGTCTCCGCCTTGATGTTCCTCTGCCTCCACAGCTAGAGACTGTCTCCGCCTTGATGTTCCTCTGCCTCCACAGCTAGATACTGTCTCCGCCTTGATGTTCCTCTGCCTCCACAGCTAGAGACTGTCTCCGCCTTGATGTTCCTCTGCCTCCACAGCTAGATACTGTCTCCGCCTTGCTGTTCCTCTGCCTCCACAGCTAGAGACTGTCTCCGCCTTGATGTTCCTCTGCCTCCACAGCTATATACTGTCTCTGCCTTGCTGTTCCTCTGCCTCCACAGCTAGATACTGTCTCTGCCTTGATGTTACTCTGCCTCCACAGCTAGAGACTGTCTCCGCCTTGATGTTCCTCTGCCTCCACAGCTAGAGACTGTCTCCGCCTTGATGTTCCTCTGCCTCCACAGCTAGAGACTGTCTCCGCCTTGATGTTCCTCTGCCTCCACAGCTAGAGACGGTCTCCGCCTTGATGTTCCTCTGCCTCCACAGCTAGAGACTGTCTCCGCCTTGATGTTCCTCTGCCTCCACAGCTAGAGACTGTCTCCGCCTTGATGTTCCTCTGCCTCCACAGCTAGAGACGGTCTCCGCCTTGATGTTCCTCTGCCTCCACAGCTAGAGATGGTCTCCGCCTTGATGTTCCTCTGCCTCCACAGCTAGAGACGGTCTCCGCCTTGATGTTCCTCTGCCTCCACAGCTAGAGACGGTCTCCGCCTTGATGTTCCTCTGCCTCCACAGCTAGAGACTGTCTCCGCCTTGATGTTCCTCTGCCTCCACAGCTAGAGACTGTCTCCGCCTTGATGTTCCTCTGCCTCCACAGCTAGATACTGTCTCTGCCTTGCTGTTCCTCTGCCTCCACAGCTAGAGACTGTCTCCGCCTTGATGTTCCTCTGCCTCCACAGCTATATACTGTCTCTGCCTTGCTGTTCCTCTGCCTCCACAGCTAGATACTGTCTCTGCCTTGATGTTCCTCTGCCTCCACAGCTAGAGACTGTCTCCGCCTTGATGTTCCTCTGCCTCCACAGCTAGATACTGTCTCTGCCTTGCTGTTCCTCTGCCTCCACAGCTAGATACTGTCTCTGCCTTGCTGTTCCTCTGCCTCCACAGCTAGAGACTGTCTCCGCCTTGATGTTCCTCTGCCTCCACAGCTAGAGACTGTCTCTGCCTTGATGTTCCTCTGCCTCCACAGCTAGAGACTGTCTCCGCCTTGATGTTCCTCTGCCTCCACAGCTAGAGACTGTCTCTGCCTTGCTGTTCCTTTGCCTCCACAGCCATTGAGACACAAAATAATGATGCTGGGTATAAAAGGCTATGACGACACAGCACTGACAGAAAGTGGCAGCTTGATAAATTGGCGGCGAGAGAGATTTCTGTTTTTTGATTTCAGTGAAATTATTACGAGTGTGTGTTGGTGTGTGTGTGTGTTTACTGAAGTGAAAGGCAGGTAGTACATGAAAGGCTTTCCTCTCATCCTCTCCATGCAGTGTGTTGGCAGATTGTCAGGACAGGAGAGTGATTGATGAAGTGCTGTCTATCCTAGTGGCCAGTGCTGTTCTGTGGTGATGCAGAGGCTAGAGCGGTGGACTGGAGAATGAGATTATGTTCATTTTGGACAAACACTACAGCTATAATCCTGTACGGTATTAACACAGTGAGCATAAAGTTACCATTCAGTTACCATAACATAAAGGTAATTCTTCAGAGTATTCAAAGCAATATGCTTTAAACAGTACTATGCTAATATGCTAATATAGTGAAACCCAATGGCAAAATAAAGTACCATATGCCATAAATGCCTGAATGCTTAATTATTTTGAGGCTCAGAATCACTGGTCCAGGAGCTGTGTGTTAAGGAATTTCAATCAGTAAAAACACTGGACCTTAATCCATCCCTTTATATGCAGAGTGACCACTGGGAGCCCTATCTCCATTCTCCATCAGTAGGTGACCTTTACCAGGGCCTATACCTGTAAAGCCTTTCCCCTTACAACCGCACACCTTCCTGGGTGCTCAGGGGGACCTGTGTGGGGGGCGGCTATGACAGCTCTCCCCTATGGGATCAATAGCTCTGTCTAAAGCTGTTTGCAGACACACCTTTGGTGCCCGAGGTGGCCTTGGATACACAGAGATAAAAAGAGAGAGCACTGGAGGCTAAGTTAGTATCTCTCTCTACCCCCTCCTCTCTTCTCTCTCTCTCGCTTTCTCTCTCTCTCCTCCATACTCTATCCTTTCCCCTTCTCCCCGTGACTAGGTTCACGTTAGCAGGGAGGGGCAAACTTGTTCATATTTTCCTGATCCGAGACAATATTTTCATGACTTAACCTTTTTCAGGTGGAGGGAGACAATGAGGCGAAGCAGCCAATCTGCTGTGTGCTGAGGCAGCACAACGTGCCAGGGAGGAGGGCTCCATGTATATTTACTAACTCTCCTCTTCATCCATCACAAGCCAGTGTGCGTTGGCTCCACCTGTCTGTCAGTGTCCTCTCTCATTCCCTCTCCACTCCCTCTCCTGCTGCCAGTAACAATGCCCCAGTTCATGCACTAGATATGTGCATGTTTAAAAGGCTACAACTCTCCTCCTCTACTCTCTTTGTCTGCCCTTTCTCCTGTCTTCTCCTCCAGCTGTCCCTGGCCTTTCATTGCTGATCCTTCCCCTCTTTCTCTTTCTCTCCCTCTCTCTCTCCCTCTCTCACCCCCCCTCTCTCTCTCTCTCTCTCTCTCTCTCTCTATCTCCCTGTTGCTCTGTCTCTCTCTCTCTCTCACTCACTCGCTCTCCCTGTTGCTCTGTCTCTCTCTCTCTCTCACTCACTCGCTCTCCCTCCCCACCTGTGTTGTGTTGTCTCTCTCTCCTCTCTGGTCTCTCCTCTCTGGTCTATCCTCTCTGTTCTGCTGTGTGTTTGTGTCTCTCCCAGCAAGCTGCTGAGGGTAATTTGAGCCTGTGTTGGTGGTGGTTCCTTGGGGCTTTGATACCCAGGCAGGGAGGCTGGGAGGACTGCTGTGTTTGGACACTACTGAGAGACAGCCAGGAGAACATGGTGTTGGTGTTGACGTCACCAAAGCCGCAAGGATCAGTAACACCTTGTTAGAAAACTGTGGAAGTGCAAATGAGTAAAGGAGAGACTAGCTCGGAGAGGAGTGATTGTAGCTTTATCCGCATAGACAGTCGACAGAGTCGACAATGATGTCCCCTCTCTGCTGAGCACCGTGTTTGCCTTTGCACTGAAGTCCATTTGCACCTGACATGGAGAGAGAAAAAATAGTTTTTTTCTGCCTGAATCCATGTGTGCTGTGGGTATTTCTTTGTGTTTGTGTGTGTATGTGCGTGTGTGCGTGCGCATGTGTGGTGTGTGTGTGTGTGCGTACATGCATACGCATGAATGTGTGTGTACTTTTGTTTGTTTGTTTGAGAGCGTTTGTGTGAATCGGTGCAGGAGTGCATGTAAGTGTATTGCTGTGTGTACAGGTGCAGATGGAGAGTGTGTGTTGAGGGACACACAGTTTAGTTGGAGTAAAGTAAACAGTAGGTGTGTGGCTGGTAGAGATGCAGTTTTAATATGTTTGTCTGTCTCTCCCAGTCGGACACCCCTCCCCTCCCCTCCCCTCTCTTCCTCCATCCCTCCCCTCCCTCATTCAGCTCAGAGACAGCACTAATGCCATTAACTGTGGGACAGATCTGTTCCATGTCTGCAGGCCTGCCGGTCTGCTGGTCTGCCCTGAGACCACATTACCCCTCTAATCCCATCCTCCCATCCTCCTCTCCTCCTCCTCCTCTTCCACGCCAGAGACAGGAAGAGGCGGCGTGGCGGGGAGAAAAATCTAATAAATAAATGAGAGGATGCAGCAGGAAAATAATATATAAATTAAGTTCTCAGTTCTCGTAAATCATTTTGCGAACTTCCAGTAGACAGGAGGGGCGGTGCTTAGCACAGGAAGAGAGACGCGAGGAGTGGAGAGAAATAGAACAGAGAGAGAGAGGAGAGAGAATAGAGGGAGAAGCGTTTCCGTTCCACCCTCAGCCCGGGCCGGGCTCTCGAGACTTGGCGGCAAGGTGTTTTTAATTGATTTTTGATTAGACAGACATGGGAAGGGAGGAGGGGTTGTGGAGTCCATTAGCATGTGGGGGATGAGAGGACGAGAGAGAGGGAGGAAAAGAGAGGTACAGTAGAGAGGAAGAGATACAGAGAGAGAGCTGTATGTAAGACACATATACAGTAGTTTGTGAGGGGAGCGAGTGACTAGAGAAGAATGAGTGCAATGACAAAATATTTGACATGCACCGCTTGGACAGACAGATCAACTCTCTGTTATTCAAACTCTTTCACGGCTTAATTGACTCAATTATTTGGCTTAGTTAGTCACAATTACCCTGGAGTTCAAGGTACTCATTGACTGATGAGAAAGGCAGGAACATGTTCTACTCTCTGGATACACTCTTGATACAGACACACACACACTCACACTCACACACTCACAGTATGTGCACACATTAAACGCATGTGTCGCACATTGAACGCATGCATGCACACATGGACACACGTCGCACATTGCATGCACACGCACGCACACACTCACACACATTCAAACAAACACAAACACACACACACACACACACACACACACACACACACACACACACACACACACACACACACACACACACACACACACACACACACACACACACACACACACACACACACACACACACACACACACAGCTGCACAGATGTGCTTGCATACTAATTGTAACGCCCTGGCCATAGAGAGGGGTTTTTGTTCTTTATTTTGGTTAGGCCAGGGTGTTACATTGGGTGGGCGTTCTATGTTCATTTTTCTATGTTTTTGTATTTCTTTGTTTTGGGCCGTGTTTGGCTCCCAATCAGGCACAGATGTAGTTCGTTGTTGCTGATTGGGAGTCACACATAAGGAGCCTGTTTTTCCTTTGGGTTTTGTGGGGGATTGTTTCTGTTTAGAGTTTTTCCTGACAGGACTGTTTGGCTGTCGTTTTTGTTTATTTTTGTAAAGTGTTCTCTTACATTTATTAAAATTCAAAGATGAACACTAACTCCGCTGCACCTTGGTCTACTTCCACAGACAGCCGTTACACTAATAGAGGAATAGAGACCCACATCGAACAGTCATACACATGCAGAGGGGTGAAGTCATATTTAATAAGGAGAGTCATTCCCATAAGTATGTATTATGCAGTCTCCACACTGATGTCCACACAGAAGCATTGGCACAGCCACTCTCAGGGATTGATGTGCTTAGACTCACACATAACGAGTATTCAGGCCAATATAACAAAAAACGAAGCTTAGTTTTATGTCATTGAGACCTGAAATTCCTCAGGTTAGGTTTTGATGGGAGGGAATCAGTGGAACACATCTTGGGAAAGTGTTTCTATCGGTGAAAAATTTGATTTCCACCTGTAGCAAAACTTTGTTCGTGTGAAGCTGATCCCTGTTCTCATAAGTCTTCATGTCTCCAGACACCCAACTCATGTTCATCTGGTCAGCGGGACTGGTCCCAACTCACTTAAACACATTAGCAGTCTTGCCAACGCCGACACATTCACACACTCCCTCACTCCACTCCCACAAACACTCCCTACCTCCCTCCCTCCCTCCAAGGCACAAGAGGAGCATACTAATTTACAAAGTGCAGAAGGGACCAAGTTCCCTCACAGAAGTGGAAAAGGCCAAAGGATGAGCGGAGGAGCAGAGGAGCAGAGAACCACAGTAATGGAGTGATGATGACTGCAGTGGGTAGAGGCTATAGGAGTGGTGGTGGGGGTAGCTAACTACTCAAAGACTTGGGGAACTCGCTCGCTCACTAAGAGGCTATAGGAGTGGTGGTGGTGGGGGTAGCTAGCTACTTAATGACTTGGGAAACTCGCTCTCTCACTAAGATGATATAGGAGTAGTGGTAGCTAGCTACTTAATGACTTGGGGAACTCGCTCTCTCACTAAGAGGATTTAGGAGTGGTGGTGGTGGGGGTAGCTAGCTACTTAATGACTTGGGGAACTCGCTCTCTCACTAAGAGGATATAGGAGTGGTGGTGGTGGGGGTAGCTAGCTACTTAATGACTTGGGGAACTCGCTCTCTCACTAAGAGGATATAGGAGTGGTGGTGGTAGCTAGCTACTTAATGACTTGGGGAACTCGCTCTCTCACTAAGAGGGTATAGGAGTGGTGGTGGTGGGGGTAGCTAGCTACTTAATGACTTGGGGAACTCGCTCTCTCACTAAGAGGATATAGGAGTGGTGGTGGTGGGGGTAGCTAGCTACTTAATGACTTGGGGAACTCGCTCTCTCACTAAGAGGATATAGGAGTGGTGGTGGTAGCTAGCTACTTCATGACTTGGGGAACTCGCTCTCTCACTAAGAGGCTATAGGAGTGGTGGTGGTGGGGGTAGCTAGCTACTTAATGACTTGGGGAACTCGCTCGCTCACTAAGAGGCTATAGGAGTGGTGGTGGTGGGGGTAGCTAGCTAGGTACTCAGGGACTTAGGGAACTCGCTCTCTCACAACTGTACCTTATGACTAATTGGTAAATTAGTGAAACCTATTTCAAGCCGCCTCGTCTAAAGCTTTGGGGGACACCTCCAGCTCATTACCTGCTCCTAGTATGGGCAGGAGAGGCTGTTGTGAAAAAATAAAGGAAATTATACAATTGGTCAGGTGAGGATGGCAATTAAGCATGTGCTTTACTTCACAAGCCAGAGGAAATAACCCTCATATAAGCATCATTTACCTGCAGCTCTCTAGTGCCTGTCTTTGACTCACCACTGATCCAGGCCAAGATGAGTAGAGCTTTGAAAGGAGAGAGTGAGAGATGGAGAGAGAGAGGGGCTGTGTGTGTGTGTGTGTGTCTGAGTGTTACATGTGTGTGCATACCTACAGTCTGTGTGTGTGTCTACACATAGTGGTGTTGTTAGTGTTCATGAATGATTAAAACACTGTACATTCTGTTGTGTATGCATATCTCTGTGCTATAGGTGTGTTTAACCAGTGAAACCTGCTCCCTATCACACAGCTTAATGATTTCCCTGCAGTGTTCCGCTCTTAGAACCCTGTAAGCCAACTAATCTCCTCAAATACATACTGTGAGGCTATGGAAGAACACACATCTGGGTAAGGACAGTGTTGGTGATATATTAAGAGGGTGTAGGAGGGTGGATATGGTTATGTACTGTGGAGATCATGTTAGTCATGCTTCAGTGTGGAGTAGATAGGTCTATGTCACCTGACCTTGGTTGTACTCAAAGACAGTCACTCAAAGTCTGAAAAGGAGTTATTATGAATATTTTTGCTCTAAGTGATATCTCCCTCTTTCTCTATCTCTCACATTCTTATTCCTCCATCATTCTCCTAGTTCTCCCTCCATCATTCTCCTAGTCTTCCCTCCATCATTCTCCTAGTTCTCCCTCCATCATTCTCCTAGTCCTCCCTCCATCATTCTCTTAGTCATCCCTCCATCATTCTAGTTCTCCCTCCATCATTCTCCTAGTCTTCCCTCCATCATTCTCCTAGTCATCTCTCCATCATTCTCCAAGTCCTCCCTCCGTCATTCTCCTAGTTCTCCATCATTCTCCTAGTCCTCCCTCCATCATTCTCCTAGTTCTCCCTCCATCATTCTCATAGTTCTCCCTCCATCATTCTCCTAGTTCTCCCTCCATCATTCTCATAGTTCTCCCTCCATCATTCTCCTAGTTCTCCCTCCATCATTCTTCTAGTTCTCCCTCCGTCATTCTCCTAGTTCTCCCTCCATCATTCTCCTAGTCCTCCCTCCATCATTCTCCTAGTCACCCCTCCATCATTCTCCTAGTCACCCCTCCATCATTCTAGTTCTCCCTCCATCATTCTCCTAGTCCTCCCTCCATCATTCTCTTAGTCACCCCTCCATCATTCTCATAGTTCTCCCTCCATCATTCTCCTTGTCTTCCCTCCATCATTCTAGTTCTCCCTCCATCATTCTCCTAGTTCTCCCTCCACCATTCTCCAAGTCCTCCCTCCATCATTCTCCTAGTTCTCCCTCCATCATTCTCCTAGTTCTCCCTCCATCATTCTCCTAGTTCTCTTCCATCCCCTCCTCCTATATCTCCTTATTAATACCCCTTCATCTTGATCTTTCTTCATGATGACCTCCCTTTACCCTCATCGTCCTCTCCTCCTGTCTCCTCCTCTCCTCCTGTCTCCTCTTCTCCTCCTGTCTTCTCCTCCTCTCCTGGTCTAATCTTCCCCATATCCTCCTCTCCTCCTGTCTCGTCCTCTCCTCCTGTCTCTTCCTCTCCTCCTGCTCTCTTTCTCTCCTCCTGCACTCTTTCTCTCCTCCTGGTCTCTTCCTCTCCTCCTGGTCTATTTCTCTCCTCCTGTCTCCTCCTCCTCTTCCTGGTCTCCTCCTCTCTTCCTGGTCTCCTCCTCCTGTCTTCTCCTCTTCTCCATTAGATGACCATCTCCACAAGGAGACCTACCCTTGTGGACCCCTCCCCAACCAATTTGCCAGACAGTAAAACTAATATTGTCTTTAATCAGATACAATTAGGGCTGTAAGTTAAGATTAAAACTCATTAAGTCCATAATATAATTAGAAGAGAGCTGGGTAACTGGTGCTGCTCATCATGGAGCGAGGCAGCGGGAACATGTGGGTGTTGTTGTGTTGTCACCGCCGGCAACACTACTATCCAATAACAGTGACCCCGTGAAGTGATGTGGGTATACAGTGGCTCAGACTACAGTTAAATCCAGTTATTATTTTTTGTTATTATTATTTTAATTTTATTTTTTCACCCCTTTTTCTCCCCAGTTGGTAGTTACAGTCTTGTCCCATCGCTGCAACTCCTGTACGGACTCGGGAGAGGTGAATATCGAGAGCCATGCATCCTCTGAAACACGACCCTGCCAAGCCACACTGCTTCTTGACACAATCATAGCTTAACCCAGAAGCCAGCCGCACCAATGTGTCGAGGGAAACACTGTACACCTGGTGACCGTGTTAGTGTGCATTGCGCCCGGTCCGCCACAGGAGTCACTAGAGCACGATGGGCTGGGTTGTCCTTGTTAACCCCCGTTAACTCCAGTCTTTTTTTGCAACCAAATCTTTATTTTTTATGTAAATGGCATTTTATAGAATGGTCCAGACACCTTTTTTGTGATTTCACATATTTTTGAGAAACTTACCCCAAACAGTAAATAACTTCCTTATCCTCATAGTGTAGTATGGGGCCCCCGGAAAAACATGAACAAAAACACCCAAATACGTCCTTTTAGAAATGGCAAAGCTCTCAGTATAGTGATTCAGGTCTTTAGATGTTGTACACATGAAATTGTGTCATAACACTCTGTCCATTCTACAAAATAAAGGAAACACTTGAGTAAATGAGGGATACAAAGTATTTTGAAAGCAAGGGGTGCTTCCACACAGGAAGTTCGAGACACTTGTAGAATCTATGCCAAGACACATTGATGCTGTTCTGGCTCGTGGTGGCCCAACGCCCCACTTTATGTTGGTGTTTCCTTTATTTTAGCGGTTAATTGTATCAGCAGGCTACAAGGAGAATGGAACAGCTGAATAGGGGAAACAGCTCTAGTACCGCAAAAGGGAGTATAACATTATGGATAAAGTTTGGAATTACACATTTTCATGTGTACAACATCTAAAACCCTCTTAGGCCTCACTCCGCCCTATCTGAGATATCTACTGCAGCCCTCATTCTCCACATACAACACCCGTTCTGCCAGTCAGATTCTGTTAAAGGTCCCCAAAGCACACACATCCCTGTGTCGCTCCTCTTTTCAGTTCGCTGCAGCTAGCGACTGGAACGAGCTGCAACAAACACTCAAACTGGACAGTTTTGTCTCCATCTCTTCATTCAAAGACTCAATCATGGACACTCTTACTGACAAATGTGGCTGCTTTGTGTGATGTATTGTTGTCTCTATCTTCTTGACCTTTGTGCTGTTGACTTTGCCCAATAATGTTTGCACCATGTTTTTGTGTGCACACCATGTTGTTGTCATGTTGTGTTGCTACCATGCTATGTTGCCATGTGTTGCTGCCTTGTTATGTTGTTGTTTTAGGTCTCTCTTTATGTAGTGTTGTGTCTCTCTTGTTGTGATGTGTGTTTTGTCTTATATTTATATTGTATTTATTTATTTTATTTTTAATCCCAGGCCCCCGTCCCCACAGGAGGCCTTTTGCCTTTTGGTAGGCCGTCATTGTAAATAAGAATTTGTTCTTAACTGACCTGCCTAGTTAAATGAAAACTAAAACATCTAAAGACCTGCATCACTATATTGAGAGCTTTGCCGTTTCTAAAAGGACGTATTTGGGTGTTTTTGGATCCTTTGTTCATGTTTTTCAGGGCCCAAAAAACAATGAGGATGAGGTGATTTGCTGTTAGGGGTAAGTTTCTCAAAAACATGAAACACCAAAAACGGTGTCTGGACCCTTCTATAACATGTAATTTACATCACAAACAGAGATTTGGTTGTACAAAATACAACTTTAATCCTCTAAACTCCCCCTTATAACAGTATACCTACAGTATACCTACTATAACCCTGCACTGCATTGTCTGCATTTCTGTCAATTTCTATCAACGACTTTCCTAATAATATACAAAGGACGTATGCATCCTGTTAGTGCTACTGTTAGGTTGTCCTGTATGTTTGTGACATGTACATACACACCAAAAGAGACTCACCCCGTTGGAATTTCCCCAGATGGATCATGTATCAACAGAGTAAATATTTGACCAAGAAATATGAAGTTAGTTCAGGGCTTATATTTAAATGATCCTCCTGTAGCCATGTTGATGTAGTTACATTGTTTGCATAACTACTGCCAATGCACACTTTCCTGTGTAAAAACAGCTATGTAGGTTTTGACTGAGGCTCAAGTATGGCTGGTGCTACAGGCTTGTTCCTAGCATATGGAGCTATCCATGGTGCTGAAGCTGAGTTAGATGGAAAGTGTTTAGTCAATAGAGCTCTCCATGGTTCTGAAAGGTTATTCACCTTGTTTGGTCCTCAGTGCTGAAGACTCCACTTATTAAAGCCTTGAGCCTGAATGCACCAAGTCACACACAGACTGAAGTTTACCTTAGAAAACACAAGGTAAACAAGTTAATCTTATCATTCAGCATTACAAAGCTGTTAACTTTATTGTGCCCTTCAGCACATTGCCTTACCATGCATAACTGAAAGCATATAAGGCTGTATTATTTCTATTTAAAAATCCTCCTTCCTAAAGTATTTTACATTACAGCATATTTTATCAATAGAGAGGAATGTTATGTGGTGGTGTGATATAATGTGTGTTATGAAACAGTTTCAGACACCACCTTCAGTATATCAATACAGACACCAACTATTTTGATGGGGGCTGTGGAATGTCTGAGTGTCACAGCCAATCAGGGATAATTACCAGAGTCCCTTGAGTTTCTCTCCTGCCTTCTAATTGGTTCTTGCTGTCAATCAACAAGTTGTTTCAGTTCACAATTGAACTGCAGAGAGACGATACAAGTCAGGCCAGTGGGATAATTGAGAGTAATTGAGCGAATTGCAGCTTGGAGAAGTTGGCTTAATCGGCACTCACACAATCTGTAGCATGCAGAAAGGAACAATGTGAACAGAGAGAGGAGTCAGATCTTAATAATAATGAACAAAACACAGCCTTTCATTTCTCCTCTCCACCCCGGAGGAAATGTCTCTTCATCTTATCTGAATGATCGTCCTGTGTGCTGCATGTCTCCATTTCATGTGTATGGGAGAGGCACCTTTGATCTCTACACCCTCAGCTCTGCTAGCTACACCAGCCTTGGGGCTAACACAATTACATGGCCCAAGTCTTAGGAGCTCTAGGTGAAACAGAGGAGAGTTGTGTGTGCATGTGTGTGCGTGTGTGTGTTTCGCGCGCAGGTGCGCATGTGCGCAGGGCCGTCCCTAGGGCAAAACATTTTAAGGGCCCTCTTCTTGGCGGCATAGAGAAAATGTTTCGTTTTAAAGCTAAATTCCTGAAATTCTACACATTTTGCCATGGGGAGTAGAGAAAATGTTGCAGTTTTAAAGCAAGCTTTCTGCAAGTTTACACATTTTGCCATGGGGTAGAGAGAAGTTTCATTCAATTCTACTCATTTTGCCATTTCCTCCAGAGCAATTAGGCTGCCTTGCTCAAGGGCACAACGACAGATGTTTTAACCGAGTCTGTGCAGGGATTCGAACCAGCAACCTTTTGGTTCCTGGCCCAATGCTATTAACCGCTAGGGGGCCCCTGGAGGTCAGGCCCACTGGGCACAAGCCCTGTAGTAATCATTCAGACATGATTACTACAAGTTTAGATAGCTGGCTAGACTAACTTACCAATCTAACAATCATTAGCTGACCTGGATAATTGAGTGACAGTCAGTGACTGACATAACAATAGAAAAACTGCTGATACACATCCACATTTTAATATTGCACTTTGTGTATTCTACTATTCTAACTCTCAACAGTAAGTTGAGACCCCGACTGAGGTCCTAAAAATATTTATATACACTACCGGTCAAGTCCTCAACTGGCAGCTTCAGTAAATAGTTCCCACAAAACACCAGTCTCAACATCAACAGTGAAGAGGCGACTCTGGGATTCCGGCCTAGTGGCTGGGGGCCCTAAGCAAATTTTTATGTCTGGAGCCGGCCCTGTGTGTGTGTGTGACTGTGTGTGCTTGCATACAGTATATAATCACTCTTGTAGGTACAGTATGTCTATTTGGCTGTGGGTGTGTATGTGAGAGAGTGTGTGAGTATAGTATGTGTGTGTCCATTCTTCATGGTTTGTGGGTCTTGTTTGTGGCAGCAGGGGAGGTGGGGGTGTTTTTGTCGTGGTGGGTGTGGGTGGGTAAAGCATGTGTGCATACATGCATCTTATTTAGTTTGCGTCTGTTCAAACTTGCTTCATTTATTGACTACGTGTGTGGGTAGCCACCTGTGCTGTGTGCCATTGAAATAGTGGAATAATCCATATGGTTACTTCACTAAGTGTATGTGTACTTTTCTGTGTGTGCAACACATGTAGATAATGCCTTATGTACCTCTTTCTTACAGTCACATGACTAGTGGCCTCATGGGTGGAATGTTATTCATATTTTTCATCATTTCTACAACAACAAAAAAGATGAAAATCCGGTGTTTCTATGTCAAACAGTTTTGTTATATTTCAGTCTTCTGGGATGTGTATAAAGCGTAAATTGGGGATTCAAACTCAAAATATAAAACATTTCAGCTCTATATCTGACATGGTACAGGTGTCTTCTTTTTTTAAGCCCATAACCATGTGTGTGAGGTGTATACTTTTGTTTAGTAGATTTGTTTAAGACTACCCAGAAACACTGTGTGGGCCTGATTTAGCCCACTGCAGTAAAAGGTTATAGCAGTGTAAGTGTTTCCGTTCGTTTACAATACAGAGGCAGCACATGTAAGACAGGGGCAGGAAGATGGACCCTCAATTTGGTTTCTCATCATCTCCCCCTCCCTCTCCCTTTCTCTCATACTCTCCCCATCCTCAAGAGCTACTTACCTTCCACCACTTTGAAAAAAAGGAAAACATTTCACTGTGCAATTTACATTTCCATATGCTGCCAGTGGCGCCAGGGAGAGTGGATAATTGGGCTAAATGCGGTGACGGTGAGAGAGGGATAGAGAGAAGGCCATCTGAAAAAAAGACCCATTACTGGGTGGTTTGCTTTCCCCCCTCCACCACTCGTCATTTTACCATCCTGCTCTCAACCACTTGTGCAGCTGAAATGTACCTTGGCCTCCCTCGTTTTCTCTCTCTCTCTTTCACTCCCTCAGTCTCACTCTCTACTTCCCTCCCCCAGCACACGCCTCCCTATACCCTCTCCCTCCCTCTCTGTATCTCCCTCCCTTTCTGTATCTCCCTCTCTCTATCTCTCCCTCCCTCTCTGTCTCTCCCTCTCTCTATCTCTCCCTCCCTCTCTGTATATCCCTCTGTCTATCCCTCCCTCTCTTTATCCCTCTCTCTCGCCCTCCCTCTCTCTATCCCTCCCTCCCTCTATCTCTGCCTCTCTGTCACTCCCTCTCTCTCTCTCCCTCTGTCTCTCCCTCCCTTTCTGTATCTCCCTCTATCTATCTCTCCCTCCCTCTCTGTCTCTCCCTCTCTCTATCTCTCCCTCCCTCTCTGTATATCCCTCCCTCTCTTTATCCCTCTCTCTATCCCTCCCTCTGTCTCTCCCTCTCTGTCACTCCCTCTCTCTATCCCTCTCTGTCTCTACAGGGTGCTAGCCATCTTAATCTTCTATTTTTATTGGCCAGTCTGAGATATGTATTTTTCTTTGCAACTCTGCCTAGAAGACCAGCATCCCAGAGTCGCCTCTTCACTGTTGACATTGAGACTGTTTTTTTGAAGGTACTATTTAATGAAGCTGCCAGTTGAGGACTTGTGAGGCACCTGTTTCTCAAACTAGACACTCTAATGTACTTGTCCTCTTACTCAGTTGTGCACTGGGGCCTCCCACTCCTCCTATTCAGGTTAGAGACAGTTTACACTGTTCTGTGAAGGGAGAAGTATACAGCGTTGAACAAGATCATCAGTGTCTTGGCAATTTCTAACATGGAATAGCCATCATTTCTCAGAACAAGAATAGACTAATGAGTTTCAGAAGAAAGTTATTTGTTTCTGGCCATTGTGAGCCTGTAATTGAACCCCCACATTCAGATGCTCCAGATACTCAACTAGACTAAAGAAGGCCAGTTTCGTTGCTTCTTTAATCCGTACAACAGTTTTCAGCTGTGATAACATAATTGCAAAAGGGTTTTCTAATGATCAATTAGCTAACACAACATGTCATTGGAACACAGGAGTGATGGTTGCTGATAATGGGCCTCTCTATGTCTATGTAGATATCCATAAAAAATCTGCCGTTTCCAGCTACAATAGTCATTTACAACATTAACAATGTCTACACTGTATTTCTGATCAATTTGATGTTATTTTAATGGACAAAAAATTTGCTTTTCTTTCAAAAACAAGAACATTTCTAAGTGACCCCAAACTTTTGAATGGTAGTGTATATATATACTTTTTTGGTCGAGGCCACCTAGTGGCTGGGGGCCCTAAGCAACCACTTATGTCTGGAGCCGGCCTTGTGTGTGTTTGTGACTGTGTGCGCTTGCATACAGTATATAATCTCCCTCTCTCTATCTCTCCCTCCCTCCCTCTCTTTATCACTCTCTCTCGCCCTCCCTCTCTGTCTCTCCCTATCTCTATCTCTCCCTCCATCTCTCTCCATCCATCTCTGTATCTCCCATTATCCCACAGTCTCTCCCTCTCTCTCTCCCTCCCTCTCTGTCTCCCCCTCTGTTTCTCTCTCTGTCTCTCCCTCTCTATATCCCTCTCTGTCTCTCCCTCTCTCTATCCATCTCTGTCTCTCCCTCGTTCTCCCTCCCTCTCTGTCTCTCCCTCTCTCTATTCCTCCCTCTCTCTATTCCTCCCTCCCTCCCTCTCTTTCCCTCTCTCTCTCTATCCCAAACTGTCTCTCCCTCGCTCTATATCTCCCTCACTCTCTCTCCCTCTCTCTCTGTCTCTCCCTCTCTCTATCCCTCCCTCTCTGTCTCTCCCTCTCTCTATCCCTCCCTCTCTGTTTCTCCCTGTTTCTCCATCTCTCTATCCTTCCCTCTCTGTCTCTCCCTCTCTCTATCCCTAACTCCCTCTCTGTCTTTCCCTCATCTATATTCATCCAGGATCTCTTCCTCTCCCCATGTCACCCACAGCATGGCGTTAATATACCAATTAGCCCTGAGAACAGATAATGGACTATTTCATATTGCAATGGAGAGAGAGAGAGAGAGAGAGAGAGAGAGAGAGAGAGAGAGAGAGAGAGAGAGAGAGAGAGAGAGAGAGAGAGAGAGAGAGAGAGAGAGGGAGGGAGAGAGAGAGAGAGAGAGAGAGAGAGAGAGAGAGATGGGTCTCTCTTTATGGACGTGGCCTGTGAAAACGCTGCAACGTAGTAGCGTTTGTTGTGAAGATCCAGCCAATGGACGGTGGGTGTGTGATGAGAAAAGAGCATCAGCGGTCACGGGGGTGTGGGATGAAAGGTGTGGGTGTTACACCAACACTTTGGTGGTTAATGAAACCATAAGCCTGTTTGGCTTTGTCCTGCTGCTCACAGTGGAGGTCTAGCCTTTCACAGCCCATTCAAATGCCACGCACTTGCTCCCTACAAAGAAGTAGCCTCAGTAATTATATCTAAGCTCAAACTTGTCTCACCCTCTTTATTTACCTCGGGGAGAGATTCAAATGTCACCTCTGATTGATGTGAACAAGTAATACAGAACTATTCATAATGCAGTGGTTTGGGGGGATAAAATGACAACGTGACATAAAAAGTTTTAACAATTTAACAAGTGTTGCTGTTCATATAATCTTGAAAAACGAATAAACACAGAAAACAGCATACAAAAAAAGAAAATATGTGTATGTATGTAGCTAGTAACACTGTAATACTGTAAAAACACTGTAATACCATGTTATTACATAGTAACACTACTATGGATTGATAAATAGTAGTATAAGCATGGTACTGTAATTGCATTTGAAATGGATTCAAGCTGGTTTTTATTACACAATAAAGCAGAGGTACCCATTTACATTTTACATTTTAGTCATTTAGCAGACGCTCTTATCCCAAAAAAATAAAAATAAAAAAAGGTACCCAAAGTCAGGGTCATGACTCCACACAGGGGAAGTGCAGTAGGGTCACAAGTGCAACATTTTTTACAATTATTTTATGGGACAATATACCAAAAACAAACGCTTTTGAGAAAGATAATTCGAAAAATACAACTTTATTAAGTAAATGTATTTATTTGTTCTCTTAATTTTGATAAGAGTTATGAAAATGTAAGCGAATGAATTAAAGCTTATTTGTTGATAATAAAATCAACATGTAGAGATTTTAACTTCTATGGGCTACGTGGGACGCTAGCCAGTGAAATATCAGGGCGGCAAATTTAAAAACAACAAAATGTCATAATTCAACTTTCTCAAACATACAACTATTTTACACCATTTTAAAGATACAATTCTCCTTGATGTAACCACATTGTCCGATTTCAAAAAGGCTTTACAACGAAAGCAAAACATTAGATTATGTTAGGAGAGTACATAGACAAAAATAATCACACAGCCATTTTCCAAGCAAGGGCAAGTGTCAATAAAACCCAAAACACAGCTAAATGAAGCACTAACCTTTGACGATCTTCATCAGATGAAACTCCTAGGACATTATGTTACACAATACATGTATGTTTTGTTCGATAAAGTTCATATTTATATCCAAAAACAGCATTTTACATTGGCGCGTGATGTTCAGAAAATGTATTCCCACCAAAACGGCCGGTGAATGTGCACATCAATTTACAAAAATACTCATCATAACCGCTGACAAAATATATAACAATTATTTAAAGAATTATATAGTAGATAGACTACCCCTGGATGCAACCACTGTGTCAGATTTTAAAATAGCTTTACGGAGAAAGCACATTTTTCAATAGCTCAGCCATCACAGTGAGCTATACAGACACCCGCCAAGTTCGGGGCAACCTAAACTCAGAATTAGTATTAGAAATATTCTCTTACCTTTGCTGATCTTCGTCAGAATGCACTCCCAGGACTGCTACTGCCACAATAAATGTTGTTTTTGTTCCAAATAATCCATATTTATGTCCAAATACCTCCGTTTTGTTTGTGCGTACAGATCACTTATCCAAAGGCATAACGCGCGAGCGCGGAAACAGAGGCGAAAGTCAAAATGTTCCATTACCGTACTTAGCCTCTCTAGGCTAGGCGGGACGAATTCGTCCCACCTACGTAACAGCCACTGCTATCCTGTGGCGCGATTTTCAAAACCTTAAAAATCCTATTACTTCAATTTCTCAAACATATGACTATTTTACAGCCATTTAAAGACAAGACTCTCGTTAATCTAACCACACTGTCCGATTTCAAAAAGGCTTTACAACGAAAGCAAAACATTAGATTATGTCAGCAGAGTACCAAGCCAGAAATAATCAGACACCCATTTTTCAAGCTAGCATATAATGTCACCAAAACCCAGAAGACAGCTAAATGCAGCACTCACCTTTGATGATCTTCATCAGATGACAACCCTAGGACATTATGTTATACAATACATGCATGTTTTGTTCAATCAAGTTCATATTTATATCAAAAACCAGCTTTTTACATTAGCATGTGACGTTCAGAACTAGCATACCCCCCGCAAACTTCCGGGGAATTCGCTAACATTTTACTAAATTACTCACGATAAACGTTCACAAAAAGCATAACAATTATTTTAAGAATTATAGATACAGACCTCCTCTATGCACTCGATATGTCCGATTTTAAAATAGCTTTTTGGTGAAAGCACATTTTGCAATATTCTAAGTACATAGCCCAGGCATCACGGGCTAGCTATTTAGACACCCGGCAAGTTTAGCACTCACCATAATCATATTTACTATTATAAAAGTTTGATTACCTTTTGTTGTCTTCGTCAGAATGCACTCCCAGGACTGCTACTTCAATAACAAATGTTGGTTTGGTCCAAAATAATCCATCGTTATATCCGAATAGCGGCGTTTTGTTTGTGCGTTCCAGACACTATCCGAAATGGTAAAGAAGGGTCGCGCACATGGCTAAATATTCCATTACCGTACTTCGAAGCATGTCAACCGCTGTTTAAAATCAATTTTTACGCCATTTTTCTCGTAGAAAAGCGATAATATTCCGACAGGGAATCTCCTTTTCGGCAAACAGAGGAAAAAATCACAAAGGCGGGGGCGGTCGGGTCACGCGCCTAAGCCCAGAGTCCCTTGATCGGCCACTTTAGAAAGGTGATAATGTGTTTCAGCCTGGGGCTGGGATGACGACATTCTGTTTTTTCCCGGGCTCTGAGCGCCTATGGACGACGTAGGAAGTGTCACGTTAGAGCAGAGATCCTTAGTAAAAGATAGAGATGGAAAAGAAGTTCAAGAAATGGTCAGACAGGCCACTTCCTGTAAAGGAATCTCTCAGGTTTTGACCTGCCATTTGAGTTCTGTTATACTCACAGACACCATTCAAACAGTTTTAGAAACTTTAGGGTGTTTTCTATCCATATGTAATAAGTATATGCATATTCTAGTTACTGGGTAGGAGTGGTAACCAGATTAAATCGGGTATGTTTTTTATCCAGCCGTGTCAATACTGCCCCCTAGCCCTAACAGGTTAACGAGAATCTTGCATTTAAAATGGTGTAAAATACTAAAATATGTTTGAGAAATTGAAGTTATAGCATTTTTGAGGTATTTGTATTTCGCGCCACGCGATTCCACTGGCTGATGACTAGGATGGGACGCAAGCGTCCCACCTATCCCAGGGAAGTTAACTTCTATGGGCTAGGTGGGACGCCAGCCAGTGAAATATCAGGGCTTAAAATTCAAGCGTCCCACCTCGCCCAGACAGGTTAGGGTACCGCATTTCCACGTCAGGGGTGGAGATGGAGAGTGACCGCATTTCAGCTGTGCGCAATAGGCCGACTCCCACCACGGTAAAGGAAGTGCAGTGGTTTCTGGGGTTTGCCAACTACTACCGGAGGTTTATCCAGGGGTTTGGTCAGGTAGCAGCTCCCATTACCTCACTGCTGAAGGGAGGACTGGTGCGGCTGCAGTGGTCGGCAGAGGCGGACAGGGCTTTTGGTCACCTGAAGGCTCTGTTTACCTCGGCTCCCGTGCTGGCTCATCCGGATCCCTCTTTGGCGTTCATAGTGGAGGTGGTCGCGTCCCAGGCTGGGATAGGAGCCGTGCGCTGAGCACGCCACCAAAGCTCCACCCCTGTGCCTTCTTTTTGAAGAAGCTCAGCCCGGCGGAGCGAAACTAAGATGTGGGGTTGTTGGCTGTTGTCAAGTCTCTGAAGGTGTGGAGACATTGGCTTAAGGGGGCTAAACACCCTTTTCTCATCTGGACTGACCACCGCAATCTGGAGTATATCCGGGCGGCGAGGAGACTGAACCCTCGCCAGGCAAGGTGGGCTATGTTCTTTACCCGTTTTGTTTTCACCCTATCCTACAGACCAGGTTCCCAGAACGCTAAGGCAGAAGCACTATCCCGGATGTATGACACAGAGGAGCGGTCCATGGATCAAACTCCCATACTTCCGGCCTCTTGCCTGGTGGCACCGGTGGTGTGGGAGATGGACGCAGACATCGTGCGACGCACAGAGCCCACTCCCCCCCAGTGTCCAGCTGGGCGCCTGTACCTTCCGTCTTCTGTCCGCGACTGTTTGATCTATTGGGCCCATACGTCACCCTCCTCTGGTCATCCTGGCATCGGGCGGACAGTGCGTTGCCTTAGTGGGAATTACTGGTGGCCCACCTTGGCCAAGGACATGAGGGTTTATGTTTCCTCCTGCTCGGTGTGCGCCCAGTGCAAGGCTCCCAGACACCTGCCCAGAGGGAAATTACAACCCCTACCCGTTCCACAAGTCGGTGGACTTCCTGACGGATCTTCCTCCCTCACAGGGCAACACCATGATCCTGGTCGTTGTGGATCGGTTTTCTAAGTCCTGCCGTCTCCTCCCTTTGCTCGGTCTCCCTACGGCCATACAGATTGCGGAGGCCCTGTTCAATCATGTCTTCCGACTAGGGGGTGCCTGAGGACATAGTCTCTGATCGAGGTCCCCAGTTCACGTCCAGGGTCTGGAGAGCGTTCATGGCCTTCCCTGTGGCTCAGTTGGTAGAGCATGGTGTTTGCAATGCCAGCATGGTGTGTGCAACGCCAGGGTTGTGGGTTCAATTCCCACGGGGGGCCAGTACAAAAAAGAATGCATGCATGCTTAGGTGCAGACCTGTTTCCTGTTTCCGGTCACAACTTGCAGACTTGTTTACGCTGCTGTGCGTTTTGTTGCCGATCTTACTTTGCTACCTGACGGTTTTTTACTTTTTCATTACCGTATATTTTTACTTTTTCCCTCACTCAACTTTTTTCATTCAACTTTTTCACCCCGGAGGTTTTATCTGGACATGGTTCGTCAGGACTTCAAACAGCCGAAGCTAAGTAACATTAACATGATGCCTTCTAATTGCAGTCGTTGTACTTATAATATACAGGAGAACGATCGCCTTACGGCAAGGATAGCTGTGCTGCAAGCCCAGCTTCAGACGCGATCGTTAGGCAAGGGTAATTTCAGTGTAGGAAATGATGAAACAGCGTCTGTGCCACCAGTAAGTACAGATAGTAACGTTAGTATAAACCCCCTCGCACGGTCCCCGCAGCCGGACATCTTTCTCATGGCTTCTGGAGGGAAACGCTGTAGGAATGCTCAACCGGTGTCGCTTATTCAGCCGACAGAAACTTTCAACCGGTTCTCCCCATTAAGCGAGTCGGAGTCGGAGGCCGAGATTTCTCTGGTCTCTACTCCTCCCGTTGTGGTGGTCTGAGACGCCGACGGCTCCCACCATTAGCTCTGACAAATTGAAAACCCTAGTCATTGGCGACTCCATTACCCGCAGTATTAGACTTAAAACGAATCATCCAGCGATCATACACTGTTTACCAGGGGGCAGGGCTACCGACGTTAAGGCTAATCTAAAGACGGTGCTGGCTAAAGCTAAAACTGGTGAGTGTAGAGAGTATAGAGATATTGTTATCCACGTCGGCACCAACGATGTTAGGATGAAACAGTCAGAGGTCACCAAGCGCAACATAGCTTCAGCGTGTAAATCAGCTAGAAAGATGTGTCGGCATCGATTAATTGTCTCTGGCCCCCTCCCAGTTAGGGGGAGTGATGAGCTCTACAGCAGAGTCTCACAACTCAATCGCTGGTTGAAAACTGTTTTCTGCCCCTCCCAAAAGATAGAATTTGTAGATAATTGGCCCTCTTTCTGGGACTCACCCACAAACAGGACCAAGCCTGGCCTGTTGAGGAGTGACGGACTCCATCCTAGCTGGAGGGGTGCTCTCATCTTATCTACGAACATAGACAGGGCTCTAACTCCTCTAGCTCCACAATGAAATAGGGTGCAGGCCAGGCAGCAGGCTGTTAGCCAGCCTGCCAGCTTAGTGGAGTCTGCCACTAGCACAGTCAGCGTAGTCAGCTCAGCTTTCCCCATTGAGACCGTGTCTGTGCCTCGATCTAGGTTGGGCAAAATTAAAAATGGCGGTGTTCGCTTTAGCAATCTCACTAGTATAAAGACCTCCTCCATTCCTGCCATTATTGAAAGAGATTGTGATACCTCACATCTCAAAATTGGGTTACTTAATGTTAGATCCCTCACTTCCAAGGCAGTTATAGTCAATGAACTAATCACTGATAATAATCTTGATGTGATTGGCCTGACTGAAACATGGCTTAAGCCTGATGAATTTACTGTGTTAAATGAGGCCTCACCCCCTGGTTACACTAGTGACCATACCCCCCGTGCATCCGGCAAAGGCGTAGGTGTTGCTAACATTTACGATAGCAAATTTCAATTTACAAAAAAAAAACAATTACGTTTTCGTCTTTTGAGCTTCTAGTCATGAAATCTATGCAGCCTACTCACTCACTTTTTATAGCTACTGTTTACAGGCCTCCTGGGCCATATGCAGTGTTCCTCACTGAGTTCCCTGAATTCCTATCGGATCTTGTAGTCATAGCAGATAATATTCTAATTTTTGGTGACTTTAACATTCACATGGAAAAGTCCACAGACCCACTCCAAAAGGCTTTCGGAGCCATCATCGACTCAGTGGGTTTTGTCCAACATGTCTCTGGACCTACTCACTGCCACAGTCATACTCTGGACCTAGTTTTGTCCCATGGAATAAATGTTGTGGATCTAAATGTTTTTCCTCATAATCCTGGACTATCGGACCACCATTTTATTACGTTTGCAATTGCAACAAATAATCTGCTCAGACCCCAACCAAGGAGCATTAAAAGTCGCGCTATAAATTCTCAGACAACCCAAAGATTCCTTGATGCCCTTCCAGACTGCCTCTGCCTACCCAAGGACGTCAGAGGACAAAAATCAGTTAACCACCTAACCGAGGAACTCAATTTAACCTTGCGCAATACCCTAGATGCAGTTGCACCCCTAAAAACTAAAAACATCTGTCATAAGAAACTAGCTCCCTGGTATACAGAAAATACACGAGCTCTGAAGCAAGCTTCCAGAAAATTGGAACGGAAATGGCGCCACACCAAACTGGAAGTCTTCCGACTAGCTTGGAAAGACAGTACCGTGCAGTATCGAAGAGCCCTCACTGCTGCTCGATCATCCTATTTTTCCAACTTAATTGAGGAAAATAAGAACAATCCGAAATTTCTTTTTGATACTGTCGCAAAGCTAACTAAAAAGCAGCCTTCGCAAATGGAGGATGGCTTTCACTTCAGCAGTAATACATTTATGAACTTATTTGAGGAAAAGATCATGATCATTAGAAAGCAAATTACAGACTCCTCTTTAAATCTGGGTATTCCTCCAAAGCTCCATTGTCCTGAGTCTACACAACTCTGCCAGGACCTAGGATCAAGGGAGATACTAAAGTGTTTTAGTACTATATCTCTTGACGCAATGATGAAAATAATCATGGCCTCCAAACCCTCAAGCTGCATACTGGACCCTATTCCAACTAAACTACTGAAAGAGCTGCTTCCTGTGCTTGGCCCTCCTATGTTGAACATAATAAACGGCTCTCTATCCACCGGATGTGTACCAAGCTCACTAAAAGTGGCAGTAATAAAGCCTCTCTTGAAAAAGCCGAATCTTGATCCAGAAATTATAAAAAACTATCGGCCTATATCGAATCTTCCATTCCTCTCAAAAATTTTAGAAAAAGCTGTTGCACAGCAACTCACTGCCTTCCTGAAGACAAACAATGTATACGAAACGCTTCAGTCTGGTTTTAGACCCCATCATAGCACTGAGACTGCACTTGTAAAGGTGGTAAATGACCTTTTAATGACGTCAGACCGAGGCTCTGCATCTGTCCTCGTGCTCCTAGATCTTAGTGCCGCTTTTGATACCATTGATCACCACATTCTTTTGGAGAGATTGGAAACCCAAATTGGTCTACATGGACAAGTTCTGGCCTGGTTTAGATCTTATCTGTCGGAAAGATATCAGTTTGTCTCTGTGAATGGTTTGTCCTCTGACAAATCAATTGTAAATTTCGGTGTTCCTCAAGGTTCCGTTTTAGGACCACTATTGTTTTCACTATATATTTTACCTCTTGGGGATGTTATTCGAAAACATAATGTTAAATTTCACTGCTATGCGGACGACACACAGCTGTACATTTCAATGAAACATGGTGAAGCCCCAAAATTGCCCTCGCTAGAAGCCTGTGTTTCAGACATAAAGAAGTGGATGGCTGCAAACTTTCTACTTTTAAACTCGGACAAAACAGAGATGCTTGTTCTAGGTCCCAAGAAACAAAGAGATCTTCTGTTGAATCTGACAATTAATCTGGATGGTTGTACAGTTGTCTCAAATAAAACTGTGAAGGACCTCGGCGTTACTCTGGACCCTGATCTCTCTTTTGAAGAACATATCAAGACTGTTTCAAGAACAGCTTTTTTCCATCTACGTAACATTGCAAAAATCAGAAATTTTCTGTCCAAAAATGACGCAGAAAAATTAATCCATGCTTTTGTTACTTCTAGGCTGGACTACTGCAATGCTCTACTTTCCGGCTACCCGGATAAAGCACTAAATAAACTTCAGTTAGTGCTAAATACGGCTGCTAGAATCCTGACTAGAACCAAAAAGTTTGATCATATTACTCCAGTGCTAGCCTCCCTACACTGGCTTCCTGTTAAGGCAAGGGCTGATTTCAAGGTTTTACTGCTAACCTACAAAGCATTACATGGGCTTGCTCCTACCTATCTTTCCGATTTGGTCCTGCCGTACATACCTACACGTACGCTACCGTCACAAGACGCAGGCCTCCTAATTGTCCCTAGAATTTCTAAGCAAACGGCTGGAGGTAGGGCTTTCTCCTATAGAGCTCCATTTTTATGGAATGGTCTGCCTACCAATGTGAGAGACGCAGACTCAGTCTCAACCTTTAAGTCTTTACTGAAGACTTATCTCTTCAGTAGGTCCTATGATTAAGTATAGTCTGGCCCAGGAGTGTGAAGGTGAACGGAAAGGCTGGAGCAACGAACCGCCCTTGCTGTCTCTGCCTTGCCGGTTCCACTGGGATTCTCTGCCTCTAACCCTTTTACAGGGGCTGAGTCACTGGCCTACTGGTGTTCTTCCATGCCGTCCATGGGAGGGGTGCGTCACTTGAGTGGGTTGAGTCACTGACGTGGTCTTCCTGTCTGGGTTGGCGCCCCCCCCTTGGGTTGTGCCATGGCGGAGATCGTTGTGGGCTATACTCGGCCTTGTCTTAGGACGGTAAGTTGGTGGTTGGAGACATCCCTCTAGTGGTGTGGGGGCTGTGCTTTGGCAAAGTGGGTGGGGTTATATCCTGCCTGTTTGGCCCTGTCCGGGGGTATCATCGGATGGGGCCACAGTGTCTTCTGATCCCTCCTGTCTCAGCCTCCAGTATTTATGCTGCAGTAGTTTATGTGTCGGGGGGCTAGGGTCAGTCTGTTACATCTGGAGTATTTCTCTTGTCTTATCCGGTGTCCTGTGTGTATTTAAACATGCTCTCTCTAATTCTCTCTTTCCCTCTTTCTGTCTTTCTCTCGGAGGACCTGAGCCCTAGGACCATGCCTCAGGACTACCTGGTATGATGACTCCTTGCTGTCCCCAGTCCACCTGGCCGTGCTGCTGCTCCAGTTTCAACTGTTCTGCCTGCGGCTATGGAACCCTGACCTGTTCACCGGACGTGCTTGTTGCACCCTCGACAACTACTATGATTATTATTATTTGACCATGCTGGTCATTTATGAACATTTTAACAGTTTAACATCTTGACCATGTTCTGTTATAATATCCACCCTGCACAGCCAGAAGAGGACTGGCCACCCCTCATAGCCTGGTTCCTCTCTAGGTTTCTTCCTAGGTTTTTGGCCTTTCTAGGGAGTTTTTCCTAGGGAGTTTTTCCTAGCCACCGTGCTTCTTTCACATGCTTTGCTTGCTGTTTGGGGTTTTAGGCTGGGTTTCTGTACAGCACTTTGAGAATATCAGCTGATGTACGAAGGGCTATATAAAAATAAATTTGATTTTGATTTGATGCATGAAATGAAATGAAATGAAATGGATGCATTCACTACTGTAAGTCACTCTGGATAAGAGCGTCTGTTAAATTACTAAAATGTTTTAAAAAAATGGAACGTCTGAGGGTCTCGGTCAGCCTCAGGATGTGGGTAGGTTTCTGCGGTCATATTACCAGGACCGGCCGGAGGACTGGGCGGCATTCATCCCCAGGGCAGAGATGGCCCAAAACTCACTCTGCCACTCCTCCACTAACCTCTCTCCTTTCCAGTGCATACTGGGGTATCAGCCGGTTCTGGCACCGTGGCATCAGAGCCAGATCGAAGCTCCTGCGGTGGACGAATGGTTCAAGTGCTCGGAGGAGACCTGGGACGCCGCCCATGTGCACCAACAACAGGCTGTGAGGCGGCAAAAAGAGGGCGCTGACCGCCACCACAGCGAGGCCCCGGTGTTCGCCCCGGGGGACCTGGTCTGGCTCTCGTTCCGAAACCTGCCCCTCCGCCTGCCCTGCCGGAAGCTGGGTCCGTGGTTTGTAGGGCCATTTAAAATCCTGAGGAGACTGAACGAGGTATGCTACAGGTTACAGCTTCCCCCAGATTATCGTATTAATCCCTCGTTCCATGTGTCTCTCCTCAGGCCGGTGGTGGCTGGTCCACTCCAGGAAGCTGAGGTGCGGGAGGTTCCTCCGCCCCCTCTGGACATCGAGGGGGCCCCGGCATATGCTGTTCGAGCGATCCTGGACTTGAGGCGTCGGCGAGGGGCCTTCAGTACCTCGTGGAGTAAGAGGGGTACGGTCCGGAAGAGAGATGCTGGGTGCCGGTGGAGGACGTCCTGGACCCTTCGTTGCTGCGGGATTTCCACCGTTTCCATCGGATCGCCCTGCCCCTCGTCCTCCGGGTCGTCCCCGAGATTGGTGCTGGAGCTGCGCGTCAAGGGGGGGTACTGTCACGACTTCCGCCGAAGTCGGTCCCTCTCCTTATTCGGGCGGCGTTCGGCGGTCGACGTCACCGGCCTTCTAGCCACCGCCGATCCACTTTTCATTTTCCATTTGTTTTGTCTTTGTTTTACACACCTGATTTCAATCCCACAATTACTGTTTCATTATTTAACCCTCTGTTCCCCCATGGTTTTTTGTAAGTGATTGTTTATTGTATTTTCGGTCTGTCATGGTGTGCGTGTATTTGTTACTTTGTATATTTGACATTTTGAGTAAAAGTACGTTGATTACTCATATCTGCTGTCCTGCGCCTGACTCTCTACACCAGCTACACATAGGACCCATTACAGTGTCATTATGCAATGTTCCTTATTTTGTAATAACAAAAAGCTCACTCCAATGAATTGCTATAATTTTAAATGTACATTGTCATTGCTATCTACAGTACCTTATATCAAAAAAGGTAATAAAGAAGTGGTTGTAGTGGAGGTGCTAGTATTTGTCAGTCATTAGCTGAGCTAGATATACTGTACTAGTAATAGCAATAAGTGCCCACTACTGTAATAACACAACAATAGTTGCAAAGAGATTGACATGGCGTTGTGTGATTTCTTTGAACGACGCCGAGCATTAACTGAATAACACGTGTTTTTGCTGATTCATGGCTCGCTACAGTACATTACACTACCATAGGTGACACAGCTTCAATCTCTCCCATGTATATACAGCTGTGTGACTGCACTAATCTACTGTGACATTTGATCTTGAAAAAGCTGGGGAGGCTTGCTTTCACATAATGATGCAATGCAAATTACATGGTATAGTCTTTATTGGAGGCAAGAATCAGATGAGCTGGTCCATGAAAGTCAGTCAGAGATGGAGCCTTCAGAGGGCGGTGCAATCAGGAAGAGAACCAAACAAATAGAATGATTAGAATGAATGTCCCTTTTCAAGTCAATGAGGCCATGATGGTGCTGTTCTAGCATTGCTACTTCTATGGACAGAACAGTGGCCCTAGCATGGAAGAGGTGGATAATTCTCATCCTGCACACCTACAGACTTTAGACCAAAAGCTATTGCAATGCAATTGAATTGGAATTGAAGGTAGACCTGTTTGGCCCCTACAAATGCATGGGTTATATAATGGATCAACCCATTGTCTATTTGACAAAAGCCTTCCTTTAGTTAGTTGTATAATGTCTCAGATATGGGTCAGACTGATTCAGGTCCAAACCCACTGCTGTCAAAGTAATCCGCTCCAATTCCATCAGGTGTTTGAAATATTCTAGAACTAATGTAATAATATAATAATGTAATTTTACCCTTTGCAAGGAATTGTTTTCCTTTTCAGCCATGTGTCAATTGAATAAACTATGGAGGGTGCTCCTGCAAATGAAATGGATGCAGGGTAGGCCTACTCCCACAAAAAGGTCATCTTCAAACATGTTATAGTCTGTTGTTTGTTTTTGTACTGTGTTAGACATCCTGAGCTGCCCGCCAGCAGTCTCATACTGTGGGGACCCTCTAATGAGCAAAGACGTTCAGTAAGCCACATGAAACCAATGTGGACAACATCTGTCCAGACACTGGTCTCAGAATGTAGGACCTACCAGCTGATATGAACAACAGAGAGCTATGGCATGCCATTGTCCAGCACATTGCGCCACCATGAGTAAGTAAGCAAGCGAGCCTATAGGCTACTTATTGTCAGCAGATCACTTTAAATGAAGGCGTACTTTATAAAGGCTTTGTTATGCGATGGAATAGTTTATAGATGATTCAGTATAACATATTTTATAAATCAGTAGTTATAACTCATTGGTTGAAATTGTGATTGTAATGTTGATGTTTAACAAATAGTTAGCTGATGTGGCTGATTTATAAACTATCTAAACGAATCATGCATAGTCTACTACAAGGCCTACTAGCATTCACAATCACTTTATAAAGTACGGACCTTGACTGTGTTAGGCCTTTTAATGTTTTTATTTGGAATCCGGAGACAAAATAGCCTAATAGTGTATTGGACTGCATGCAATGTGATTCGCGTAATATAACGTATTTGACTGCAGTTGTATAGGGGGACTTGGGTATAGGCTTAGGCCATTATTATTAAAAAGACTTGCCGTTCCTTTTACGGTCCTGAACGCCTTCACTAGGGAGCGGCATCACGCGGTGAAACACTACTCTTTCACAACTGCTGCTTTCCTCGGCGTCCTTCTCAACAAGGCACTCATGTAAACGAACATACATAGCTTACCCGGTGTCCTCCTCACCTTTCCTTCGTCTTCTCTCTGCCTCCTCCCATGCCACGACCATAAACCCGAACACGTAGTCTAGGATACGTAGTCTGCAAATAAATTAATAACAAGATGAGAATCACAAGGCTGAAATAACGAATATGTTTCTGCGTGCGCGGTGGCGCCTGTCTATAGGGACCAAACGTCGACCAGGGAATCTAATTATCGCCTCGAGGACTCCACCTGAAATATAGACTTCTCGGTGGAGATTTCGAGATTTTAATAAACCACATATGCGCGACGCTGAATGCTACGCGGTGAACAGCCAGATGCGCGCCTCGCCTGCCAGTCTGTCATCATAGGCAACGACATAGTACATTTGCATCACAGGAAAGATGAACTAGCTAAACTTGCTTGCTTTTGTGGAAAAAAATGCCATTGTGTTTGGTTATTGAAATATGAGCCAAACCATCTGCTGAACTATTAGTCGTTATTTGTAGCCGCATGATAGCCTTTCAATTTAACATAAATTATCCAACATCCATCTTTCAATAAATAATCTTAGCCTACCCGTTGACATCGCTGAGGAAGTTCGCCTCAGCTGTGGGGGACCATCAGTCTATGAATATTCGCACACAATAATTTGGAATTTTTAGTTCATTCATACAAAATGTGCGAGAATAGACTACTTGAATGTTCTTGAGTGCGTAGAAGTCCTCTGTAGGCTACCAGCGACAGACATTTCGACATAGGCTACTGACAGAGAAGGAGACAGAACGACTGCTATTTTCTACGTGGCATGAGTCGGTAAAGGAACCTTTGATATTTGTGTTTTGGTTCCAGGTTTGATATATCTGCATTGAGAGTCAACAATTGTGCATAGCCTATAATGGAATTTCTTAACCACCGACCTTAGAACCGCATCGGTCCTTCAACACAAGCTATTTAGCCAATGAAGCCTAAAATATTTAGGGAGACATCAAAAGAGATACGTTTTGCAATGGCAAATTGAAAACGGCTTATCTACAACCATTTCAAACGGACTGCGCAGCACACATTTATGTGCAAGGCTATAGACGTTATTGCTTGTTATGGAGAACTGGGACCGCCTTTAAGCGCCTAAACGAAAAATTGTCTTAAAATGAGGCGAGGTCGCATTACTATTCATTTTGATACACATATGGGTATAATTCCTTGAGCATAAACATGATATGAGGGATTCGCCGCCACTGTTTTTGTCATTTTTAACCGGCAGGATTTTCCCCGTTTCATTCGCAGTGGTTGTTTTGAAGATAGCAGGTTATTAATTGTTTATCTTTATGCATCCGCACGAAGAAGGACCAAGAAATGACAAACGAAGGAGACAGTGAAAAGAGGGGGAAGGAAGAATGAATGAGATATACTGAGCAACGAAGGAAGGAGATTGGAGGAATCAAGGTAGGACACGAAGCAAGGTTTTTAATGTTATAGCCCATGTAGCCTATTTGGGTCTACGGGATGCTGCACTGAATGTGACGGTGGAATCTGTCTGTCACCGTGGGCAGAGAGGTGGAGAGGCGTGTAACGAGCTTTATTTATTGATATTTTATGCTTGGACATATGTGGAGTATGTTTACGATGCGTCAACAACAGTTGCTTCATGATTTAAACGTGTGGTTATTTTTTGTGTACACTCGTGTTTGACTAAGCGGACATTATAGGTAATTTATATTGGACATAATGTCTGAAGCGTAACGTGCAATGCATTACTAATTAAATTGACCATTGTTAAATTTAATTAATGTTAAGCACACTGAATGTTATTTAGCCTCAATCTCCCTGAAATTGAAAACGGTGGACTAGTCTATACTACATTGTACAACGTTCTGTTGATATCTATGGTTATGCGCAAAATCACTTCCACGACAGCTATTTGGCTTGAATTTGACTGCCCGTGTCCGACACTGGTAATGGGAGAGGACTTGGGCCATTCACGGGCTTGACGTGTACGCAGATGACAGGGGAAGAAGAGCGAGCCAGCTTCCTTAATACATTTAATGTATGAGTGAGCGATGAACTGTCGTGGTAAGCTTGCCTGGACGAATTGCCTGGCTTGGAGCGCCCTATACGAGCCCAACCACCCATGAAGAAAAAAACGAGCGTATGTGAAAGAAAAATGCGATGAAGAGACAGAGGCAGCATAAGCGGTGTGATGTACTACCTCCCGCCATCTATTTTCCCATTTTCCAGCAGCAGCACAGTAGCGGGTCGTCTCACGGAGAGACACCTTTTATCATTTAAGGGCTCATTGCGTGTTATACAAGAAAATCCGCATTAGAGCGCAGGAGAGCTCAAAAGTGAACTGCTCGCCCGTCCCCAATGTGTGGGACTAAAGCATTAATCCCCGACCTCGTTAAACCGTAGCCCAGCCTATACACCACACACTTCATATTCCATATGAACATATTCGCTACTGAATAGGCCTATACTTTCACAGATCTTTTTAGGGTAAGGGCACAGAGGAAATGGAAGCCTGCAACTAACATAATACAAACAACATAATGACACAGCCACTCAGTTTTTCTAGCCAACATCAGCACATGCCAAAGTTACTTTTGGACGGATACATTTTATGGATCTTAATGTCCACTCCACACATATGCAGATAAGTAGCAGGTATTGTACCATTTTTTCAAAAGGCCCATAACAGGCTCACTGGAATTCAAATCCCTTTACGTATTCAAGCGGTTATTTTGTGCATTCAAGAAGCCTCAGGCATCCTTCTAGAATTGGTTGAAAGCCAAACATTCTCTCTGCTTGAAGACAAGACAGAAGGATTTATGCGTCTCTGTCTGCGTGTCACATCAACATCAGAAAAATGATTATTGGATTTCAGTGGGATGATTAATAGTCAGGCATTAGCATGGTATTAATGATACCCCCATGTTGTAATATGGCAGTAATCAGAAGTGGATTTATATCACTGAAATCATTCCTACAGCGTTTTGGCGGTTGTCATAATAGAAGCCATATGTAATATGTGAAGAGTCAAGTATTCACATGTACTGAAGAAATCATTTGTATCCAAACCTACATGAAAATAAAGCCATGTTTATATTCAATCCATATTCTAGCTCTTACACACACGCACACACACACACCTATTTTTCATACAAATAACACTAGTGGCTCCTACGGCCCTCTCCATATTTCCCTAGCAACGTCCACCCTGTTCAGCATATGAATTGGTTCACCCCCCAAAGCTACTCATAAGGCTGACTAAATGGATATGTTAATACAAACTAAGTCAAGAGATACACCACTGATACGAATTCCTCCACAAACAACCCAGGACACAACACAGTGCCCTGTGGAACACCTGCAGCATCGTATGGTCCATTGAACTGCTGATCATCATTTACAAAAATGGTACATACAGTGCCTTCAGAAACTATTCATACCCCTTGACTTATTCCACATTTTGTTGTGTTACAACCTGAATTAAAAATGGATACAAAAAAAGCTCACCCATCCACACATAATACCCCATAATGACAAAGTGAAAACATGTTTTTAGACATTTTTGTAAATGCATTGAAAATGAAATACAGAAATATCTCATGTACAGAAGTATATACACCCCTAAATCAATACTTTGCAAAAGCACCTTTGGTAGTGATTGCAGCTGTGAGTCTTTCTGGGTTTGTTTCTACGAGCTTTGCACACCTGGATTGTACAATATTTGTACATCATTTTTTGTTGTTGTTTAATCTTCAAGCTCTATCAAGTTGTTTGTTGATAGCCATGGCTAGACAGCTATTTTTTAGTTGTGTCACTGCTCGACTGAGGGACCTTACAGATAATTGTATGTGTGGGGTACAGAGATGAGGTAGTCAAACACTATTATTGCGAGTCCATGCAACTTATTATGTAACCTGTTTAGCACATTTTTACTCCTGAACTTATTTAGTCTTGCCATGACAAAGGGGTTGACAAGTTATTGACTCAAGAGTTTTCAGCTTTTCATTTGTAATTAATTTGTAAACATTTCTAAAAACATAATTCTACTTTGACATTATGGGGTATTGTGTGTAGGCCCGTGACACAACATTTTAATTGAATCCATTTTAAATTCAGGCTGGTACACTACAACATGTAATATTCCATAAAAGAAGCAAAAACGTCAATTTGAGTCTGTAGCCTGAATTCATGATCAGCCAGCCTGTTCCGGTCCATTCCATTGCATTAGGTTGAGGTGTTCACTGATGGATACAGACAGACTGCGTAGCACCATGCATTTTTCATAGTGTGTTGTGCAGTGCTGCTGTACAACTGCCTCTCATGTGATGTGCATAGACACTGGCTAGTAATCTTTATACCTTTTTAAATAACGTCACACGTGTCTATGCAAGGATGTTGTTTTTCTCCCTCGTCTGACCTAGAATCTGGCTATCTATCATGTGCTGTATTTTACATTTCTTATTTCTTTCTCTCTCTGCTTTCTCTGTCTCGCTTTGTCTCTCTGTCTCTTTCTCTGCTTTCTCTCTCTCTCTCTCTGCTTTCTCTCTCTCTCTCTGCTTTCTCTGTCTCTCTCTCTCTTTCTCTCTCTGCTTTCTCTCTCTGCTTTCTCTGTCTCTCTCTCCCTCTCGCACTCTCTCCCTCTCTCTCTACTCTCTCATCCTCCTCTCCCACTGGTCAGGGTGTTTACCTGCTGTTGGCAGCTCGTGCTGGCTGGTTATTTACCAGCCGTGTAGAGTGATAAGGTTTCTTCTGACAGGGAAAGCCATTATGATTCTAATGACAGTTATTGTGGCGGATCGGAGGCAGAGTTGATTGGCAACTTTGTATGTGTTTCAGCTCCCTAAAAACATGGAGAGTCAAGGATGCTTTAAAACAGCTGTCGCTGAAAGTAATTATTGTAATTGAATGTGCCCTATCATGTTTTTGTTCTTCAAAATTGCATCTGTAATTAGTTTTTCTTATTTTTGTATTTGACAAGATTACACTTTGCAGGGTGGAGGTGTTAATGCATGTTTATGAGTGATTGGACAGAAGAAGGGGGGAAGAGAGAGAGAGAGTTGGTGAGCGGAGGAGAGAGAGAGATACACAATGGGCAACAAGCAGAAATTGTCTGGGTTGTTGTGCGGAGGCACAAAGGCGACGGGAACAGGGCGTCCCAGTCGAGGCTGTTCGGGGCTGGAGCTCAGTCAGGGCCTTTGTGTTGTGAAGTGTTGCTGGGTGAATGTGTCTCTGAATGTAGCAGCCTGTAACTGCAGCATCCCAGTGCCACTGACTTTACGAGTCACACAGGCCCTCCTACATCTGGAACAGGGGCGAGGGCTGAGAGGAGGGGATTAAACCTCACCCCATCACCCTTCTCCCCTGCACATCCTTGAGCCACCCTCATTTATAACATGACCAGAGAACATCAGTCAGGAGGACTGTTTTTCAGAAATGGAGTGGGCTGTAGAATTAGCCTGATGGGTCCATGTAGCAACACAGTGGATTGTTTGCCCTCCGTATTTGGGTTGTGTCTATCGACTGTGAAGGGGCTTGGTTTACAGCAGTGAAAAGACTCAAAGAGGCCCAATCAATGGACCACTCAGCCACCCAAGCAACTCATTTGGATCTGCCCACGTTCATAGTAGTGTGTGTGTGTGTGTGTGTGTGTGTGTGTGTGTGTGTGTGTGTGTGTGTGTGTGTGTGTGTGTGTGTGTGTGTGTGTGTGTGTGGATTGGCTCCAAATTGGTGTGGCGCTCTGGTAAGTCACACCAGTCCTAACAACCACCCTGCAACCTGCTGCCCACAATGGCAGACTGATTGCGCTTTTCAACATGCTTGATTATTCCATTCATACTGGGAAAGAAAAGTACAAATGTAGCCAGACTAGAGCCTCAACAATTGCGGTTGTATATCCAGCAGCATAGCACTCCCCGCCTCGGCCCTTAGTGTTCAGCACAGCACCAACCTCCCTCTCCATTATTTCACTGTTCAAATATATTTACATTCGTAAGATGCTGTTCTTGAAAAAGAGTTGGAGGTCCATAGTGGCCATTTTGAAACACAATGAAAGTACAGCACTTAAGAATAATGATACTGTATAGTAAAATATCTTAGTCCTGCTGGTTGTAATAAATGTTATTATAGTATGATGAGAACTGTTATGGAAGGTGTTTTCTATTCAAGGATCTGCCAGAGCTATAGATGCTCTTTACTTAAAGCTGCAATCAGCAGTTGAAACAATGACAAAGCCACCTCCCAGTCCCTGTTTTGGTAAAAAGCTGAGGGATGGGGTTGGAGAAATGTTACCACTCCCAAATTCATAGATAGAGCTATGGAGTCAAGGACTGACCATCCATCATAACACATGTGTAGTTTTAACCATGTTTTGAGCTTATATAGTTTTTGTTTACAATTAATTTGATAACAAACAGAGTAAAACAAGCATATATTTTGGGGGATTCTGATGGGGTACGACAGTTGAACTAAACTTATGAGGAATTTATAAATTATATTATTCAATAATTAATGGGTACATATCATGAATTTATACCCCCCCAAAATTGTATGTAGCAACTGCAGGTTGCTTCTTTAAAGTTAAAAAGTATGACTCTTATATACTGAACAACAATATAAACGCAACATGCAACATTTTCAAAGATTTTACTGAGTTACAGTTCATATAAGGAAATAAATTCATTAGGTCCTAATCAATGGATTTCACATGACTGGGAGGGGTGCAGCCATAGGTGGGCCTTGGAGGGCATAGGCCCACACACTTGGCAGCCAAGCTCACCCAATGGGGAGCCAGGCCCAGCCAATCAGAATTAGTTTTTCCCCACGAAAGGGCTTTATTACAGACAGAAATACTCCTCAGAACTATCCCTTTTAGAATAATGAAGAGTATTCAGAACACATTTTTTCCACTAGTCTCCATTTCCCCATGTCTCTCCATGTATTTCCTCCTAAGACAGTGAGAAGGAAGAGACATTCCCAGAGAGGGTGAAAGACAGAGAGGTGAACCATTAGCACCATCCAAGTTAAGCTTTCCTACTCGTTAGGCTAAATGGGCTCCTTGCTGAACCTGTCTGTCTGAAAAAGTAGATCCCGGCCAGATGAAAGGAAACGGGGATCAATTGACCTAATAGCTTCTACAATCATGTCCTATGCTTTTCTGATAGATTGACGAGGGTGTTGGCTGGAGTAGAAGCAGTGATGGTGATGAAGCTGCTGGGATGGTCTGCTCAAATTGGTCGAAACAGAGCTGTGGTGTGTGAGACGTGGTGTGTGTGGTGTGTGTGTGCCTGTGTGTGTGTTATTAGTGACAGTCCAGTATCAGCTTCCTCCTCCTCCTCCTCCTCAGTATACCTCTTCACACTTGGCGACTCTCTCTCTCTCTCTCTCTCTCTCTCTCTCTCTCTCTCTCTCTCTCTCTCTCTCTCTCTCCTCTCTCTCTCTCTCTCTCTCTCTCTCTCTTCTCTCTTCTCTCTCTCTCTCTCTACCGGCATCAATACTGACACTTTGTCCTCATTACCTTGTCAGCCTGCGCTCTCTGCCACACAGAGACACCTCCTCTCCCTAATAGACCACTCTTTACATGACCCACTGGCTCCTCCCTGGCTCCTCCCTGGCTCCTCCCTGGCTCCTCCCTGACTTCTCACTGGCTCCTCACTGGCTCCTCCCTGGCTCCTCACTGGCTCCTCCCTGGCTCTTCACTGGCTCCTCCCTGGCTCCTCCCTGGCTACTCAATGGCTCCTCCTTGGCTCCTCACTGGCTCCTCCCTGGCTGCTCACTGCTCCTCACTGCTCCTTGCTCCCACTGACCCTCTCAGAGCAGAGGAATTAGTGCAGAAGTTATTCATTGTCTTCTTAGAACAATCAGCAGCTCCCATGAGGCGTCAGGCTAGATAAAGAGAAATGCATCAACAGGGGGGCGAGCCTGCATGGCGCCGGAGTGTGTGTGTGTTTGTGTGTGTGTTTGTGTGTGTGTGTTTGTGTGTGTGAGTGGTTACCTGTTCCGTAAGGGCAGCAGCAGTGCTCACCTGAGACATGAGTCAGTCCACAGAGGACTGTGCAGCTCTGCCGTGTGTGAGGGGAGCTGTTATTTATGTCCGCAACACTCCCTCTGGAGAAGATGTGTTTGAAGAGTGTGTACATGTGTGTGTGTCAGCTAGGGTTTGAGCTGTGAGAGAGGAGACACCACAAGGACACGACGGCAGCTGTTTGTTTGCCTGTGTCTGTAGAAATGGGAGTTGGAAGGAACAGGGGAGAGGTAGAGGAAGGAGAAAGGGAGAGATAGAGGTACAGAGAGAGGAGGAGAGAGGGAGCTCATGAAGAAAGGGGTGACAGGCCAATGTAGATTCATAAATAAAAGCAGCCAAAACACCTAAAGCATAAAACATAGGCAGATGGTAGATGAGAGAAAGGAGAGAGAGGGGGGGAGAGAGAGGGGGAGAGAGAGAAAGAGTGAGAGAGGGGGAGAGAGAGAGAGAGAGAGAGAGAGAGAGTGCAGAAAGAGAGAGGGGAGAGAGAGCAGAAAGAGAGAGAGAGAGAGAGAGGAGAGAGAGAAAGGAGAGAGAGAAAGAAAGAGAGAGGGGGGAGATAGAGAGAGAGGGGGTAGGGAGAGAGAGGAGAGAGAGAGAAAAAGAGAGGGGGGAGATAGAGAGAGAGAGAGAGCCAGAGAGTGCATCCAGAGTAGATTCATTAAGAATTATAATTACAGTGGGACTATACATCTCTCACCTGAGATTAGCCCTGTGGCCTGCTCCCTCCCTCTCTCCTCTCCTCCTCTCCCTCTCCCCGTCTTCTCTCCTTCAATCTTCATACCTTCTGCTCCTTACTGTATTATTATCATCAACGATCCACAGCGTCTACAAAACATCTACTGGATTTATGATGTTCACTGACCACACTGTCCAACTGCCAATGGACGACTGCCAATGGACATACTATACCAACTATTTTTCCATATAATTATAATGGTGCTCATTGCCACAAACAATGACTTTGGAGCACTTCACTGCCATTGTCCATACAATATGACCAGAACTCAAGGCTTAATATTTTCAAGTGAGTATGTGTTGAATATAGTTTCAACATAACACATATAAGACGTGTTTTGTGACCATAGTTTAACACAGACAGTAGTTTGGGGCCTAGTTTAATAACCACACAATCCAATCTTTATGAACTTTACTAGTTCCACTCAGCTCATCCCACTGCATACACAAACAAACCGCACGTCATAGATCATTAGACCACAAATAAACTACACTGACCACAGACTAACCTACCATGACCTTACAGCAACACGGTATTCCAGTGACCACACGTCATGTTCTGACCTCACTGACCACAGCTGTTCAAAACTGCTCCAAAACACTGGCCTTACATCCAATACAACCAATTACTATGACGTGTCTTCCTTTACTATTTTATTGTTTGTTGTTGCTGATGCTCAGAGTGCATGGTGGACATTACAATGCCTCTGGAATAGGGCATTTTCAGCCTTTTCCCCTTACAATCGGCTCATTGCTTTGCTTGTGACTTGATTTATTTGAAAGATTGGTTTTATTGATCTGGTGAATTAATGTGGTGGCCGTATAATCAGTGTGTTATGGAACTATGCAGAATTTGACGTCTCTGTGAACTCAAATGAATTGAGTGTACACTATTGATCTGGTTATCCACTGAATTTACACAGCTATTTGTCTAAGGCCTGATTAATTCAGGGTGTGTGTGTGTGTGTGTGTGTGTGTGTGTGTGTGTGTGTGTGTGTGTGTGTGTGTGTGTGTGTGTGTGTGTGTGTGTGTGTGTGTGTGTGTGGGTGTGTGTGTGTGTGTGTTTTGCCAGTGGTAATTGCATCTGTTATGGATGGCCGGTTTTGCCCCTTTATTGGAGTCAGAGCAATGAGAGCATGAGAGAGAACTGATATAATACAACCACTCCCCAATATAGTACCACCACACACACACACACACACACACACACACACACACACACACACACACACACACACACACACACACACACACACACACACACACACACCATAAATACACACACACATTTACACACACACAGATACACACACACATATATACACACACACACATTACACACACACATATACACACACATACACACACACAGGTATTGCGGAATGATGAGTCAAGTTGTATTGCGTATGGGTAGGTACAGAATGTCAGAGTAGTGTTTATTCCAACTAGGACAGGGAACCCAGAGTAAAGCTGTCTTGCTAATGAACTGAGTTCTACTGAGGATAGAGATGGATTCTCCCTGACAGCTGTCTACCCTGATGCAGTGCCAGTCAAACAATAACATTTGTTTGGAGATGTTTGTTTGTGCTCATTATAGATGAAAGAAAGAGCCTTCCTCCATCCTCCTCATCCATGTTCATGTAGAAACCCCAAAACAAAAATAGGGGTAGATAAAAAGGTATATATACGGATAGATACGGTATTTCATAAAAAAACTTGAATTGTTAACTGGCTGTGGTTTGTAGCTACATTGACATTCTGCAGTCATAATTAGGGCTGGCTCAATTATCGTATAACCGTGTAACAGATGGTTATGGATGAAGACAGTCATGAAAATAAAATAACCGTCATAGTCATGAAATACAAAGAACAGCTGACTGAAGACGGGACAGCCAGGCATTTGTGTGGTTGAGTCTGTTTCTGCTGCAAACTAGTCTTCAGTTGAGCAATGGCCCCCTCCCCACTGGAATTGGGACGCCAGTTCTATTCATTTTATTTCTAGGGCAGCACATGCAGTTGGGAGCAGAGGAGAGGAGAAAATGTGTCTTTTTTTCTTTCCCATTTTTGCTATTCGAACGGCTATTATGGTGACTGCGGTCATTTGGCTAGCCAATAACTGTCAACCAAAATTCCATGACCGTCACAGCCGTAGTCATAATAACCATTGTGATGAACATATCTCGTTTGCGGAGACTATTCACTGATTCTGACTGACATTTGCTACTGTGTACTTTTTGCACATTGGCTGTCCTTGACCGTATGATATGCAGTGTCCTTGCTGGGTTACAGCACCATTTTCATTAGATAACTACGGAAATACCTTGCTTTGAATTGAATAAACATTATTATACATTCTACCTATTTCTACGGGAATATATTCACTATAGACGGCACAAGGCTTAAGGACTTAGAATTACATTTCTAGATCCCTTTATCAAAAGGTATCCTACTGGTGTTGGTTTTAAATAATACAGGGGGTTCCTTTGTTGTTCCTTTCCAAAAGAATGAGCTTGGGGATTAAGCTCTACCAACAGTTGGAGCTCATATTTGAGGTTTTATTTCTCCTTTATTTAACTAGGCAAGTCAGTTAACAACAAATTCTTATTTACAAATTCTTATTTACAATTATTATACATACACATAATAAAATTCCAAAGTAAATTCTAAGTTCTTATTAAGTACTCAGTAAGTTCCAAATCCCACCTTATAATTACCATGTAGCCTACAGTAACATTAATATTAGGGGAAACACCTAACCCATGTCATAGGTATAATTCTGGGAAGACCTCTAAGGCGACAATTTCTGTAATTAACTTGTACTAGGTATGTAAGAACATGCTCTACTGACTGCTGTGGATTTACAGAGAAAAATATGAAGCCAGTGTAAAATTGGTTGACACTCTGTAATTGCATTGAGGCTATTATAAGTCTTTTAACAGGGCTATTCTAGCATCATTTCCACTGATGGTCACTCTGACCCTTTGTACACTAACCACTAACCTTGTGTCCTTTATACACCCATAATATTCTGTTGGTGTAACTGTATGCTTGTTGTGCACTGATTGCCTCTATTCTAGCCTGCACTTACTTCTTGGCATGTATTTGCTGCATGGTGCACTCACCTGGCTGCCACTCAATACCCTCGTCATGCTCCTCCACCATCTGTCTACTAACATGAACAATCATCTAACCTCGCACTAGCTTATGCCACTGTATACTCAGTGTACCCTAACCAAAATGGCTTTGCACTCACTTGCCTATTTGCACATCTAGCCTCTTCCTGCTTATGTACTCTCACCTGCCCCTGAGTGCACTAACATGCTCCCTTGTCCACTCTCACATCCTGTCTCTGTCCTAGCATTCGCCCTCCACTCACCTTCACTCCTGAGCACACGTGCCCTCTCACTCACCCCACATGTTAGCAGATATGGATGGAACTACAAACGACCCTGAATGAACCCAGATATTGAGCCATTTTAAAGCTGGAGGCTTTAGACAATATCCCCAGCCTATCCCTGCTCTGCAGTGACCGTTCTACTGAAAAGGGAGGGGCCAGGGATCCTCCCAGCATGCACCAGGGCTTTATGGGAGTTTATGGGGAGTGTATGACCCCTCCTCTTCCTCAGCGGTGTACTAGCTTGCGCTGGTAGCCTGGCACTCTTCCCACTGGCTGGAATTAGCAAGGCGAGGAAAACAAACAAATTACAGGGAAACAGACAGAATGGGTAATAAGCATGTAGTGAAATGAAGGGAATACTGTCAGCAGGACAGGAGGGAGTTAGGGAGGGAAGTAAGGAGGGAAGGAAGTATGGAAGGAGGGAGGGAGGTAAGGAAGGCAGGAAGGAAGGCAGGAAGGAAGGAAGGAAGGAAGGAAGGAAGGAAGGAAGGAAGGAAGGAAGGAAGGAAGGAAGGAAGGAAGGAAGGAAGGAAGGAAGGAAGGAAGGAAGGAAGGAAGGAAGGAAGGAAGGAAGGAAGGAAGGAAGGAAGGAAGGAAGGAAGGAGTAGGGAGGGGATGCAGAGTGTAATTTTATCCTTCACTCTCTCTCTCAATTTATCCCTTATTCTATTTCTACATTTCTCCCCATCTCGCTCTCCTCTCTCCTCTCTCTCTCTCTCTCTCTCTCTCTCTCTCTCTCTCTCTCTCTCCTTCTCTCTCCCTCTCTCTCTCTCAATTTCACTCTACTGCCCTCTATTCCCCCTCTATCCCTCTCTCCCTGCGGCCCCTCTGCGTGGAGATCATCCCTGTGTATGGGGCAGTTGGAGACAGATGGGCGGATGATGGATCTGACGTGATAGACAGCAGCGTGATGGATGGTTGGCCGGCTGATATGGGATTAATGCAGTGGCCGGGCTGCGGGGGCCAGAGCGGATGGCTCTGTGATAGATAGATAAAACTGACGAGCAGATAAACAAGAGAGCGCTAATCCACGCCCCCTTGATGGACAGAAAATCAAAGCTGGGGAAAAGAGCACAGAGGGAGAGGTTGGGTGTTTGTGCTCAGGATAGACTGCATGGTGTGGAGATAGAGGGGTCTGGAGGGTGAGAGGGACATGGGGTGTGTGTGTGGGGGGGGGGGGGTTAGGGGGGCAATTTGACATACAAATGTAGGATCTTAATTTGATCACTCTCTTGTTGCTGAGAAATTTCCTGCACAGTAGTGTATTCAAGGTATAAAAAGGCTTCTGAAGTTTGTCATTTCCATTTAAAATGTCAGACTTGATTTGCCATAACGAAAAACCTATCAACCCCAACAAAAGAGGTCCATTAATTATAATCCACATAATAATTCACATTTCCTGTTGCTGTAGGATTATTTTCCTTCTGCAGCATACTGGCTCATATTAAGATCCTACATCTGTAGGGCTTAGTGTCAGCATTATTATAGGGAGATAACAGGATGGGATTGAGCAAACTGGGTGAGGGTAGAGTTTGGTGAAAGGGCATAGCTGGGTGTAGGTGGGCATTATGGCTGTTGAAGAGAGATTGGGGAATAAGTAATTGGGCATAGTGGGGTATGATGGGGTGATTGGAATTGGATGATGTAGTCAGCTGGTTGGAATAGAGGAGATTGTTGGTCTGTTTTTAGGGGAAGAGGATGTTGTATTTGGTTATGAATCACACACACACACACACACACACACACACACACACACACACACACACACACACACACCACACACACACACACACACACACACACACACACACACACACACACTTGGGAGTTAGGAATTAGAGCGGATGTATATGCTGGATGGGAAGATGACAAGATGTCTTTTTAGACGAGGAGAGGCAATAGCGAGGGAGTGAAAAAATAAACATTTGTATCTGCCCATCCTCACGTTGTTGCTGTTCACCATCTCAGGGCACTGCAGGGCCGTTGGTATCCTCACGTTGTTGCTGTTCACCATCTCAGGGCACTACAGGGCCGTTGGTATCCTCACGTTGTTGCTGTTCACCATCTCAGGGCACTACAGGGCTGTTGGTATTCTCACGTTGTTGCTGTTCACCATCTCAGGGCACTACAGGGCCGTTGGTATTCTCACGTTGTTACTGTTCACCATCTCAGGGCACTACAGGTCCGTTGGTATCCTCACGTTGTTGCTGTTCACCATCTCAGGGCACTACAGGGCCGTTGGTATCCTCACGTTGTTGCTGTTCACCATCTCAGGGCACTACAGGGCCGTTGGTATCCTCACGTTGTTGCTGTTCACCATCTCAGGGCACTACAGGGCCGTTGGTATTCTCACGTTGTTGCTGTTCACCATCTCAGGGCACTACAGGGCCGTTGGTATCCTCACGTTGTTGCTGTTCACCATCTCAGGGCACTACAGGGCCGTTGGTATCCTCACGTTGTTGCTGTTCACCATCTCAGGGCACTACAGGGCCGTTGGTATTCTCACGTTGTTGCTGTTCACCATCTCAGGGCACTGCAGGGCCGTTGGTATTCTCACGTTGTTGCTGTTCACCATCTCAGGGCACTACAGGGCCGTTGGTATTCTCACGTTGTTGCTGTTCACCATCTCAGGGCACTACAGGGCCGTTGGTATTCTCACGTTGTTGCTGTTCACCATCTCAGGGCACTACAGGGCCGTTGGTATTCTCACGTTGTTGCTGTTCACCATCTCAGGGCACTACAGGGCCGTTGGTATCCTCACGTTGTTGCTGTTCACCATCGCAGGGCACTACAGGGCCGTTGGTATCCTCACGTTGTTGCTGTTCACCATCTCAGGGCACTACAGGGCCGTTGGTATCCTCACGTTGTTGCTGTTCACCATCTCAGGGCACTACAGGGCCGTTGGTATCCTCACGTTGTTGCTGTTCACCATCTCAGGGCACTACAGGGCCGTTGGTATCCTCACGTTGTTGCTGTTCACCATCTCAGGGCACTACAGGGCCGTTGGTATTCTCACGTTGTTGCTGTTCACCATCTCAGGGCACTGCAGGGCCGTTGGTATTCTCACGTTGTTGCTGTTCACCATCTCAGGGCACTACAGGGCTGTTGGTATCCTCACGTTGTTGCTGTTCACCATCTCAGGGCACTGCAGGGCCGTTGGTATCCTCACGTTGTTGCTGTTCACCATCTCAGGGCACTACAGGGCTGTTGGTATTCTCACGTTGTTGCTGTTCACCATCTCAGGGCACTACAGGGCCGTTGGTATCCTCACGTTGTTGCTGTTCACCATCTCAGGGCACTACAGGGCCGTTGGTATCCTCACGTTGTTGCTGTTCACCATCTCAGGGCACTACAGGTCCGTTGGTATCCTCACGTTGTTGCTGTTCACCATCTCAGGGCACTACAGGGCCGTTGGTATCCTCACGGTGTTGCTGTTCACCATCTCAGGGCACTGCAGGGCCGTTGGTATCCTCACGGTGTTGCTGTTCACCATCTCAGGGCACTGCAGGGCCGTTGGTATCCTCACGTTTTAGCTGAGCCTTTAGCTTTGTAGCTATCCACCATCTCAGGGCGCTACAGGGCCGTTGGTATCGATCCCCCAGCTGCACTCGGAATGCACTCCTGGCTGTGTTACCTGTTTAAACACACTCCACTCAGCCGTGCTCTAACGTTAGCCAACAAATACTTTATTTATCAGAGCCTGTGATTTTGGCCACATGGATGACAACCTGATTAGCACTTAAAGGGGCTCTTAAATGTTCCATTGAAAAGGAGGGGAGGCCTGTCTACACACGACAGAGGGGATGAGAGGGATGAGGGGAGGCCTGTCTACACACGACAGAGGGGATGAGAGGGATGAGGGGAGGCCTGTCTACACACGACAGAGGGAATGAGAGGGATGAGGGGAGGCCTGTCTACACACTACAGAGGGGATGAGAGGGATGAGGGGAGGCCTGTCTACACACGACAGAGGGGATGAGAGGGATGAGGGGAGGCCTGTCTACACACGACAGAGGGAATGAGAGGGATGAGGGGAGGCCTGTCTACACACTACAGAGGGGATGAGGGGAGGCCTGTCTACACACTACAGAGGGGATGAGGGGAGGCCTGTCTACACACTACAGAGGGAATGAGAGGGATGAGGGGAGGCCTGTCTACACACGACAGAGGGGATGAGGGGAGGCCTGTCTACACACTACAGAGGGGATGAGGGAAGGCCTGTCTACACACTACAGAGGGAATGAGAGGGATGAGGGGAGGCCTGTCTACATACTACAGAGGGGATGAGGGGGATGAGGGGAGGCCTGTCTACATACTACAGAGGGAATGAGAGGGATGAGGGGAGGCCTGTCTACATACTACAGAGGGAATGAGAGGGATGAGGGGAGGCCTGTCTACATACTACAGAGGGGATGAGGGGGATGAGGGGAGGCCTGTCTACACACTACAGAGGGAATGAGAGGGATGATGGGAGGCCTGTCTACACACTACAGAGGGGATGAGAGGGATGAGGGGAGGCCTGTCTACACACTACAGAGGGAATGAGAGGGATGAGGGGAGGCCTGTCTACACACTACAGAGGGGATGAGAGGGATGAGGGGAGGCCTGTCTACACACTACAGAGGGGATGAGGGGAGGCCTGTCTACACACTACAGAGGGGATGAGAGGGATGAGGGGATGCCTGTCTAAACACTACAGAGGGGATGAGGGGAGTCTTGTCTACACACTACAGAGGGAATGAGAGGGATGAGGGGAGGCCTGTCTACACACTACAGAGGGGATGAGGGGAGGCCTGTCTACACACTACAGAGGGGATGAGGGGAGGCCTGTCTACACACTACAGAGGGGATGAGAGGGATGAGGGGATGCCTGTCTAAACACTACAGAGGGGATGAGGGGAGGCCTGTCTACACACTACAGAGGGAATGAGAGGGATGAGGGGAGGCCTGTCTACACACTACAGAGGGGATTAGGGGAGGCCTGTCTACACACTACAGAGGGGATGAGGGGAGGCCTGTCTACACACTACAGAGGGAATGAGAGTGGAGTCCCAAATGGCACCCTATTCCCTATATAGTGCACTACTTTTGACCGCAGAACACTATGAGCCCTGGTCAAAAGTAGTGCACTATTGGGACACATATCTTGCGAGACAGCAGACAGAGGCGGCAGAGAGAATTATGGGGGATGAATAGGAACGGGAGGTGAGTGATTGTGTCATACAGTGGCGTAATGAGGGGGCGGGGCAGGTAGGAACGAGAGAATGAGTGAACAGAACAATAAGTGAGATATGAACGAGCGAGTGGGTGAGAATGAAGAGGGAAGAGAACCTGTGAGTGTGGAATGGATAGAGGGAGGGAGAGGGAGAGAGAGAGGGGGGAGGGGGGAGGGAGGGAAGAGGGCAAATGAGAAAATCAGAGTGCAAGTGGGTGAGGGAGGGGAATGAAGTGAATTAGGGTGGGAGTGAACAAAACAAGTGACTCAATGGGTGAGGGATGAGGGACCGACTCATGAACGACTTGTGAACGATTTGTGAACGACTTGTGAACGACTTGTGAATGACTTGTGAACGACTTGTGAATGAGTGTTTAATCAAAACAAAGGGAGCAAATGATGAGGTGAGTGGTGTGAGTGAGGGAGTGAGGCAGAGAAAGAGTGTAACTGAGCGACTAATGAGGGTTAGTGATAGGCCTGTTGACAGAAAGTGTCAGCCTTAACCACACTGACCTGCGGAGGATCCCACACTGCATGCAGAAAGAAGCGGCTGGATTTGAGTGCCAGCGCGGACGGGGACCGACTGTACAATGTGAATGTGAATTTCTGGTTGGATGTGAAACAAATGTGAATAGGGAAAGTGGCTGTATGTGTTAGTGAATATGTGGTCGTATCAGTCTCCTGTCGTTTCCATAGTGTTTTAGATGAGCCCAGGACAAGGGATGTTCTAGCATATTGATGCTCACTTGAATATTTTAATAATGTTGTTTTAGCTTCCGTTGAATTACTTCAAGTGAAATATAGCGGTGTTTTAGTTCTTCAGGGAGCTCCTTCATCCTGGCCACCAGTTAAAAGTCATCAAAATAACGAGCCAAAAATCTGCATCTCAAAAAGGTTAGGAAAAAAACACAAATAGGGCCTTTGGTTGCTGTTAAGCACCGAATTAAACGCCATTAAACACTGATTCTAATGATAATACTAGAATTCCTGGCATGCTGTGAGTAGGAACCATTTTGTTTCATGTAACAGATGAGCATATTTACTCTCTCCCAGTCCGTCACAGTTAGAGGAACGCTAGCCAGTCCTCGATTAGAGGGGAGCTGTTACTATGGAGCACACGAACAATTTATTTCTGCTCCCTCATCCCTCCATCCCCCCTGAGACGATAGCGGACGTTTCACATCTGATGCCCGGGAGTGTGTGTGTGTGTAGTAGCATAGCTAGTAGTGGTGTGTAGAGGGAATAGATGCGGTAATGGTTTAAGACGACACCATTGTCTGTCCTCCTGCAGCTTGTGCTACACTCAAATACTTCCCCCCTCCTGCCCCCCTAGTCATTTATCTGTGTGTGTGTGCGTGTTTGTGTGGTCATGTGTGTGGGTGTGTGTAGATATGTGTGTGAGGGATGCTACAAAGCCCTAATGACCATGAAATATCAGGAGAATTTGCACGGAATGAAACCGTACATTGTTTACCGCCCTCTCTTCAACCTCGCCTTCCTTTCTCTTAGTTCCTCACATTTTCTTTCTCCCTCTCTCTCTCTCCCTCTCTCTCTCACTCTCTCTTTCTGTCATTCTTCCTCAGTCTCTCTCTCTGTCTCTCTCTGTCATTCTATGTCTCTCTCTGTCTCTCTCTCTGTCATTCTCTATCTCTGTCTCTCTCTCTCTGTGTCTCTCCGTGTCTCTCTCTGTGTCTCTCTCCCTCTCTCTAACTCTCTCTCTCTCTCTCTCTCCTCCTGTCTTTCCTATCTCTCAGGGCTGTCCTCTCTAACACTCTTGGCTCCAGCAGGCTTGTCTGCCCCTGTCATAGTCTCCCGGTCCCGGCCCCTCTCCGGCTAGAAGAAGCTCCATTATTTACAACGTATTGTATCATGTTTCTCCATCAATTTCCACAATGGAACAATTGAGACAGATTTCACTGACTGTCACAGTAACAGTGGGAGCCGGCAGAGTTTGGAAATGGGATTAGGCTTAAATGGAATTTAATTTGCACCGTTGCTGTCTCCAACAGCCTGTCTCCCACCCAGCCACCATGACATACTCCTAGAGTGTTTGTGTGTGTGTGTTTATGTGTGTGTATATTTTACTGGTGCATGTGTATGTGTGTGTGTGTGTGTGTGTGTGTGTGTGTGTGTGTGTGTGTGTGTGTGTGTGTGTGTGTGTGTGTGTGTGTGTGTGTGTGTGTGTGTGTGTGTGTGTGTGTGTGTGTGTGTGTGTGTGTGTGTGTGTGTGTGTGTGTGTGTGTGTGTGTGTATCTGTGTCCTTCTGCTTCACAGCAGCATTCAGTAGCATACGTAGCATCAGTAATATGATGTGCTTTTGTAACAGTCTCCTTTTGTTGTTTAAAGTATGTTAGCCTGCCTTAGCCCGCCGCATTCTACTGTAATGCAATTGTGTTGCAGTCTTTGTGTGTTGCCTTCCATAGAGTGGATTCTAAAGATCGCTGCGTGGAACATGTCAGTGAGTCGCTCAAGGCTGAGAGAGAGAGAGAAATAGAACAAGAGAGTACGAGAAAAAGATATATAGACAGAGAGAGAGAGAGAAAGAGAGAAAGACAGAGAAAGAAAAAGAGAGAGCTTCTTGATTGATGGCCATGGTATAACACCCAGCAACAATATACTTTCTTTCTTTAAATAAAACTAAAAAACTTTGCTCATATTGTTTGGCTGGATGCTCTGAAACTCTACTTCCAGAGTTAATCAATGACTAAACTTTGTCCATCTAGTAGCAGTTGGCACAGCTTTAAGATGAAATGGAAAAGTGAATGAATGAGTTAATAGATAAAAAGTGCTGTTGAAGTGTGCATCAATGTATATGCATTGAGGTTCTGCAGTCCCACTGTGGTACAGATGAAATGAACATGGGGGTGGGGGGTCCGGTGGGAGGCTGGGTAGGGGACGTGTGTGTGTGTGTGGGGGGGGGGGGGGGTCTTTTCCTTTCTTTGCACCGGCAAAAAAATGCTTTTTATAAACACTTTACTATTTATATTTTTGACAACTGGCTATCCGAACAAAAAAAGAAAGAAATTGTGCCGTCTGGTTTGCTTAATATATGGAATTTTAAATTATTTATACTATTAAATTTACTCTTGATACTAAATAATCCTCTTCAGCGTCTCATCCCGTCAGCGGGATCAAAATCCAGCGAAAAATCATATCGCCAATTAGCATAAAAAAAAATCATAATTAAAAAAAATTAAAATTAATATATTTTATTTTATTTTATAGATACACCTCTCCTGAATCGACCCACGTCGTCCGATTTTAAAAAGGTTTTACAGGAAAAGCAAATCATTAGATTATGTTAGATGAGTCCATCGTAAAAAGCAGCAACAGAGCCATTTTCCGACCAACCACTTGCATCACAAATAATCAAACAGCTAAATGCAGCACTAACCTTTTACAAACTTCATCAGATGACACACCTAGGACATCATGTTATACACTGCATGCATTCTTTTGTTCAATAAAGGTCATATTTATATATAAAAACAGCATTTTACATCGGCGTCTGACGTTGACTAAATAATTTCCCCTCAAATGCGTCCCGGTAAACAATGCTACAATTCCCTAAATTACTATCCGATAACGATTTTTTAATTTATATTGTCAATCTAACATTTATAGATGAATATCTCTTGAGAACACCTGTCATACCAGATTTTAAATTAACTTTACTGGGTAATCACACTTTGCGATAAAAGGAGATGCGATACTCAGAAAATGAGCTAATATACAGAGCTCGGCGCCATCTTGGACCAATCGCATGTCACATCTCATCTTGTATAATATTGTCAATAATCTCCTACCTTTAGTTGTCTTCATCAGAAAGCATCCCAGGTCCACAACAGATGTATTTTCGGTCGAAAAAGTCCATACTTCACGTTCCATTAGCCTGCTGTCGGTAGCGCGTCCTAGGGCTCTCTCCAAGCGCAGGGCTGAAGTTCCGGATAAACATGTCAAACGTTGTAAAACATTAATCTTCAGGGCCTGTAACACCAAGAGAGCCAATAAGATTCGAGGGGGATGATTTCATTGCCTTTAAAACCGTTTCCAAAGGTGGGGGTAGACATGGCCGCCGGCGTCATAATGGTGATGGCCCATACCCTGTGACCAATTTCCAATGACTCTCATTCACTGAGTTTCGACTGTATAAGGCTCAAACCACTGTGAAAAGACTGGCGACATCTAGTGGAAGCAATAGGAAGTGCTCACTGAACCATGGTTAACGGTGTGATTTATAGGGAAAGATGAGAAGTCGAGTCCACAATTCTGAATTCCACTTCCTGTTTCAATCGGTCTCGGGGTTTTGACTGCCATTTGAGTTCTGTTATACTCACAGACACCATTCAAACAGTTTTAGAAACTTTAGGGTGTTTTCTATCCATATATAATAAGTATATGCATGCCCTAGCTTCTGAGTTTGATTAGTAGGCCGTTGAAAATGGGAACGATTTTTTTTCAAAATGCGCTGTGGCGCCCCCTATCCTAGGGTATCCTCAAGAGTTAAGTATATTTTAAACATCCAATGATAAAGACCGTGGATATGTGTGCACTCACCAGGGATATGGCCGATGCTCTCACTGGTGCTAATAATATAAGCTACTCTTCTCTCAACTGGGAGTTGAGAAATTTGATAACTAGGGACAGATTAGAGTGTTTTCTTTGTCTCCGCTTTTCAGCAATTTGCTTTCTAAACTATGTTTTTCCAACGATTGTATTTTGAAATATTGTGAGAGGCCTAGGCCTATTTCACTGCTTTTCACTGACCGCTGCAATTCAACAATCAGCTATTTAGTAGGCTATTTGTCACGCTCGCTGCCCAAATGGCGCGCTTAAAACAATCCACAGCTCATTTTTAAAAGAAGCTAATAATCTTCCGTGGCCAAATCATCCTCTCTGGTGTAGTGTTTTTAATGATTTTATTTATTTCTGTATAGGCACAAATCATTATTTAGCTAATTTTGGCTAATTTAATTAAATTTACTTTAGGGGAAGCGTCTCTTCCTCTAGCCTATTGGAAACGCCGACATTTATTTGAAAGTAACCGGTTCATAAAAGAGCTGGCTGTTAGGCTTACAAGGTCAAGCTAAAATACCAACATCAAATTCAAAGCAATCGGCGCACTGCCTAAAAGGCTTACCAGCAAAGGAAACTGTCTGGCACTGTCTCTACTCTCTGCTGAGAAAAAAGCGAGCAGGCTGGCTGGTTATGTCCGACGGATGCTCCGCATGGTCCTAAAGCCAGCTAAACTATATGCTATACAGCCGTTGTATTTGAATCAGGATTGGAATTATTTGAGTTTTAGTTGAGTTTTGTAGCCTACCTTTACATTTTTGGTCTTGAGCTAGGGTATGGTGACTGCCGTACTCTGCCGTGCCCCACTGATGCCCTGTGTAATAGGACCACCATACACAATAGGACCAGATTCTGCATTGTGCACATGGAATTGTATGATTTTTCTTATCGTTTTAATTGAAAACCGATACAAAAATGTCTGTTTAAACGTTAATAAAAATGGTCCATTTGTCACATCCCTAGTGTGCCTGTGTGGGGGGTGGAAGCGGTATTATCCTCCACCACGGTGGCAGGCTGGCAGCTGGGTTTCTGATTTATTCTGTGGGTGGTTTTCTGACTTCCCTGCTCTCTTTTTCCTCACACTTAGAGAAACATGATCAATATCTGAATTAATGTGCAAGTAAAGCGACAAAGCGTGTCACACTGGATTTGGCACTGCCCCCACACCTCCCTACCCCAGCTGGGCTGAGCGGAGAGGAGAGGAGAGGAGAGGAGAGTGCATGGAGACGGAGGGAAATAAGAGCATTCATTAATAATGAATACATTACAGGGCCAATTGGAACGCAATCAGCTTTTTAAAATCCTTTTTTGGAGGTTTTTTATTACCAGCCATATTAATTAGAGTCATTATTATTCAATAGGTAATTATGTCCACTACCCACATGGTGGTGGTGGTGGGGGGGGGGGGGGGGTCTAGTGTGTTGTGGTGGTGGGGATCTAGTGTGTTGTGGTGGTGGGGATCTAGTGTGTTGTGGTGGTGGGGATCTAGTGTGTTGTGGTGGTGGGGATCTAGTGTGTTGTGGTGGTGGGGATCTAGTGTGTTGTGGTGGTGTGAGGGGGGGTATAGTGTGTTGTGGTGGAGCGAGGGGGGGTCTAGTGTGTTGTGGTGGTGTGAGGGGGGGTCTAGTGTGTTGTGGTGGGAGGGGGGGTATAGTCTGTTATAGTGGTGGGAGGGGGGGTCTAGTGTGTTGTGGTGGTGTGAGGGGGGGTATAGTGTGTTGTGGTGGAGCGAGGGGGGGTCTAGTGTGTTGTGGTGGTGTGAGGGGGGGTCTAGTGTGTTGTGGTGGGAGGGGGGGTCTAGTGTGTTGTGGTGGGAGGGGGGGTTCTAGTGTGTTGTAGTGGTGGGAGGGGGGGTCTAGTGTGTAGTGGTGGGAGGGGGGGTCTAGTCTGTTATAGTGGTGGGAGGGGGGGGTCTAGTGTGTTGTGGTGGTGTGAGGGGGGTATAGTGTGTTGTGGTGGAGCGAGGGGGGTCTAGTGTGTTGTGCTGGTGTGAGGGGGGGTCTAGTGTGTTGTGGTGAGAGGGGGGGTCTAGTGTGTTGTGGTGGGGGGGGTTCTAGTGTGTTGTAGTGGTGGGAAGGGGGGTCTAGTATGTTGTAGTGGTGGGAGGGGGGTTCTAGTGTGTAGTGGTGGTGGGAAGGGGGGTCTAGTATGTTGTAGTGGTGGGAGGGGGGGTCTAGTGTGTAGTGGTGGGAGGGGGGGTCTAGTATGTTGTAGTGGTGGGAGGGGGGGTCTAGTGTGTTGTGGTGGGGGGGAGTGTTCTAGTGTGTTGTAGTGGTGGGAGGGGGGGTCTAGTATGTTGTAGTGGTGGGAGGGGGGGTCTAGTATGTTGTAGTGGTGGGAGGGGGGGTCTAGTGTGTTGTGGTGGGGGGGAGTGTTCTAGTGTGTTGTAGTGGTGGGAGGGGGGGTCTAGTATGTTGTAGTGGTGGGAGGGGGGTTCTAGTGTGTTGTAGTGGTGGGAGGGGGGGTCTAGTATGTTGTAGTGGTGGGAGGGGGGTTCTAGTATGTTGTAGTGGTGGGAGGGGTAGCAGTGACTACCGAAGGGCTAGACTGGCCACAGGTGTGAGGTGTTGGCTAAGGGGACTGAGGCAGACGGTATGTGTGTGTGTGTGTGTGTGTGTGTGGTGTGTGTGTGTGTGTGTGTGTGTGTGTGTGTGTGTGTGTGTGTGTGTGTGTGTGTGTGTGTGTGTGTGTGTGTGTGTGTGTGTGTGTGTGTGACTCACACATGTAGGAGGTGTGTCTTGTGGCCCAGTTCCTTCTCTCCTGCATGGTGCCCTGCTCTCCCCTCCACATGCAAATTGAGCCTTGCCCTGAGGTATGTGAGTGTGTATGGGTTTGTGTGCTCCCTCTCAATATTCTGTAGAGAGAGAGAGAGATAGAGAGGCTCAGGAAGTAGAATGGTGATTTGTGTTGAGTAGTGTACTCCTGTAATCTGCTCAGATCAGATCAGCCAGAGACAATAATGCAACATCAAGCCAAATGTCACACTGCTCTTTCTTCATATCTCTCTCTCTCTCTCTCTCTCTCTCTCTCTCTCTCTCTCTCTGTCTCTCTCTCTTTCTCGACCCTCTCTCTGTCTCTCTCCTCTCCTCTCCCTCTCTCTCTCTTTCTCTCCCCTCTCCCTCTCTGTCTCTCCCCTCTCTCTTCTCTCTCTTTCTCTTTACCTCTCTCTCTCTCTCTCTACTTCACTCTCTCTTTTTTATTTTTACTGCAGTGGGGAGCCGGCCCTGCTGCATAGTGAAAGACGAAGGATGGAAGAGAGAGTCATTGAGAGAGAGGGGGAAAGGGGAAGAACGGTGAAAGGTGGGAGAAACAGATGAGAAAGGGATGACTGCATTGTTTGTTAGTGTGCCTGCAAGAGACTGATTCTGAATCAAGCAAAGTCACATGCATCACACACACATGCACACACAAACACACATAAACACACACATTAGTGTGTTGCTGGCCTATGCTGGATGGCTTGGCAGAGGGAAATTAAGCCTAACAACCGTGGCATCTGTCTCAGCAGCAGGAGCGTCCCGCCTTCCCGCCCACACGTGACCCGCCCTGCGCCCCATCCACTAAGCTCATGCCAGCCCCAGGATGTTCCGCTGCCCCGACACCCTCCCTCGTCCCTCCCTCACCTTCCCTTCATCCCCATCACGCCTCTCTGCACTGCCAACCGCTACAAACCAACCACTCCTGCACCCGCCTGATCTGTGCCCGCAGCCACGCTTCACCCCTTTGAGCAACAACCAGGAGCTAGCGATATGGATACTTTAAATATTCATAGCAGTCACAGAGCTCCCAGTTCCTGCTACTGCAACCTAGAACCCTCTAGCTCAGTGGTCAGCAACCGGTCGATCACGATCGACTAGTCGATCTTCAAGGCATTCCTAGTCGATCACCGAACATTTCTGTAGAAAAGCCAACGATAAAGGCCTGCGCTCCTTTTTATTCTTGTTGCGTGGTCATCCAACTCGGAATTCCAAGTCGGAAACTCTGGCATCTTTTTAGACATCTGAGTTTTCCCAGTTCTTTTGAAAGCATCATGACCATCAGATGCAGGTACCATCAGTCCAGTAAAATAAAAAAACAAATTATTAGCAAATTATTTCAATTTATGTCCAGCTGTGTCTCGTAGGTGCTACACCAACTGACCTATTTTGTTATCAAAGCTTGAGTTTTGAAATATAATATGGTCTCAAAAAGAACAACATTGGCAGGCCTTGCATATAGCCGATATGCTGTGATAATATATTAGTCCTACTGCACAAACCTCATTCATACAAAACTGTGTTTATTAGGTTAATGTTACATTTTTTTAAGTCATGTTTAAAAGAAATTCAGAGTGGTAGATCTAGGCTGGCTTTTTGACTGCAAAGTGATCTTGACTCAGAAAGGTGACCACTGGTCAAGTGCTACCAGGTCACACTACCGCTACACTCCAGCTCTCCTCTCCTCCACCATTTTGAGAGCGGAGAGAGTGAGGGATATCTTAGAGCTCTTACTAATGTGTGTGTGCCTCTGGTTCTTGGCCAACACGCAATCAATGTGTATTGATGGAATATGTAAGTAGTGCTTTAATTCCTCACTCTGTGACTTGCAGTGAAATGTCCTCCTTCAGTAGCTCCAGCAGCAGTCATTCTGGCCTCCCAGCTGATTGTGCACAGAGCTAAATATAAATCCTGATCCCGTCTCTACCCTCGCTCCCCCGTTTTCTCTCTCTGTCTCCCGCTCTCTCTCTATCCCACTCTTTCTCGGACACGCGTGGAGGCTCTCTATCTCTCTCTCTCTCTCTCTCTCTCTCTCTCTCTCTCTCTCTCTCTCTCTTTCTCTCTCTCTCAGGGCTAAGCCTATACAGCTAACAGAGCCAGCTAAAGGGGCCGTGCTGCACTACATAACAGTGAAACCCAACCGGAGATGGGAAAGAGCAAACTGGCACACACGCTAACAGGCACACTCTCACGCTAAGCACGCATACTGTATACTAAGCACACACATACTCTAGACAAGGACACACATGCAAAAGCTATTAGGCAATACAGTTAGGAATGGATTCTCACACAAATATGTAGACATTGATAGAGTGACTAAAATCTCCCTTTTTATTTTGATAGCTGTTTTGTATGTGTTTGTGTGTGTCTCGCACACACACACACACACACAGACACACACACACACAGACACACACACACACACGCACACGCACACACACAGTTGTCGGGTGTGTATGAGAGAGTAGTCTTCTGGGGAGAAGAGAGAAAAGCCCTAATATGCGTCTCTCTGTCTCCGAGCCTCATAAAGCCACATCCATGTGTATCAGCAGCAGATGTCTCTGTCTCCCTCTAATGCTCTTCCTTCCTCTCCCTCTCCCCCTCCCTGCCTCTCTTTTCCCTTCACATCCAACCCCCTCCTCTCTCCTCCTCTCCCTGACTTACTCTCGTCGTCCTTCTTCCTCTAATGATTCCTTCTTCCCTCTTTCTCTCCCTACTCCCTTCCAGTCCTCCCCGGGTGCCGATGACGTGGACCTTGATTAAGGCAACCCCCTGCTCCTTTCTGATTCAGAGGGGTTGGGTTAAGACACATTTTGGTTGAATGCATTCAGTTGTGCAACTGACTAGGTATGCCCTCCTCTCCAGTCCCTCTCCTCCCTCTATCTTCCTTCCATCCCTCCCTCCCCCTCTTCCTCTCCAGTCCCTCTCTTCCCTCTCACTCTATCTTCCCTCCCTCCCTCCCTGCCCCTTCTCTTCTCCAGTCCCTCTCTCTCTATTTTCCCTCCCTCCCACTCCTCCTATCCAGTCCCTCTCCTCCCTCTCACTGTCTGCCCTCCCTCTACTCCCCTCATCCTCTCCAGTCCCTCTCCTCCCTCTCACTCTGTCTGCCCTCCCTCTACTCCCCTCCTCCTCTCCAGTCCCTCTCCTCCCTCTCACTCTGTCTGCCCTCCCTCTACTCCCCTCCTCCTCTCCAGTCCCTCTCCTCCCTCTCACTCTGTCTGCCCTCCCTCTACTCCCCTCATCCTCTCCAGTCCCTCTCCTCCCTCTCACTGTCTGCCCTCCCTCTACTCCCCTCATCCTCTCCAGTCCCTCTCCTCCCTCTCACTGTCTGCCCTCCCTCTACTCCCCTCATCCTCTTCAGTCCCTCTCCTCCCTCTCACTGTCTGCCCTCCCTCTACTCCCCTCATCCTCTCCAGTCCCTCTCCTCCCTCTCACTGTCTGCCCTCCCTCTACTCCCCTCATCCTCTCCAGTCCCTCTCCTCCCTCTCACTGTCTGCCCTCCCTCTACTCCCCTCATCCTCTCCAGTCCCTCTCCTCCCTCTCACTGTCTGCCCTCCCTCTACTCCCCTCATCCTCTCCAGTCCCTCTCCTCCCTCTCACTGTCTGCCCTCCCTCTACTCCCCTCATCCTCTCCAGTCCCTCTCCTCCCTCTCACTGTCTGCCCTCCCTCTACTCCCCTCATCCTCTCCAGTCCCTCTCCTCCCTCTCACTCTGTCTGCCCTCCCTCTACTCCCCTCATCCTCTTCAGTCCCTCTCCTCCCTCTCACTGTCTGCCCTCCCTCTACTCCCCTCATCCTCTCTAGTCCCTCTCCTCCCTCTCACTGTCTGCCCTCCCTCTACTCCCCTCATCCTCTCCAGTCCCTCTCCTCCCTCTCACTCTGTCTGCCCTCCCTCTACTCCCCTCCTCCTCTCCAGTCCCTCTCCTCCCTCTCACTGTCTGCCCTCCCTCTACTCCCCTCATCCTCTCCAGTCCCTCTCCTCCCTCTCACTGTCTGCCCTCCCTCTACTCCCCTCCTCCTCTCCAGTCCTTCTCCTCTCTCTCACTCTATCGTACCCTTTCCTTCCCTCTCTCTCAGTGTTCCTCCCTCCTATTCTCTTTTTCTCCTGTGCCTCATGTAGGCCGCATGTTAGCCCTGGGCCTCGCTTATCTCAGCCTCCCTCTCTCCCCTCCCCTTATATCCAGCCTTATTTCTCTGGGGGGTATGATGTGTGCTCTGACACACACTGTGTTATCGAGCTCATCAAGTGTGATTGACTGGATGGCTGGTAGGGGATGATGTCGATGCTTGGGCAAACAGGTGGGCTCTGGGATTTGGGTTCAAGAGATAGATGGGGATGTAGTGTTATTAGTCTGCCAGCTCTGGACTTGCGGACTCCATATACGTGGGGTGGTATCTCATGAGATTTTAGTGAACACGACCATATGGCTGAGACATGTTGTTGAATTGATATTATGCAGTAGAGAGATATAGAGTGTGTGGAATGCCAGCAAGCTTAAACACACAAGATGGATGAGGAGCCGGAACTAATGTGGCAGCCATGTTTTAAAGATTGGCTTGGATGAGCTCACTGGAAAAACAATTTGGCCAACAGGTTTAGTGCTTCAACACTTTGTGATCATTCTAGCCATTTTTGGGGCGTCACCAAAATGAGCACAGATTGTTGTTCGGTCTTTGGTTAGTGGTCTTACATGGTTTGTTCTTTCTTCTTGCCAAAGCTGGGTTATCATGTAGCCCTTTTCTTCTGTTCCTATCACAGCTCCCAATATCCCAGAGAAAGACAGGGAGAGAGGGAGGGAGAGAGAGAGAGGGAGGGATAAATGTAGAGGTGGGGTAGAGTGAGATATTGAGAGATGGAGAGAGAGAGAGAGAGAGAGAGAGAGAGAAGTGGTCTGGGATGCAGCTCAGCAGGCCCAGATCCCTTATTAAAGCTGTCCTCTGTGGCTACCTGCTGCCCTCCCCTCCAACTGCTTCACCCTGTAAATCAGCCTTTTAATTGGAGAGGGCATTCCATACTCAGAGAGATGGATGGAGAGAGAGCGAAAGAGGTAGGGAGAGAGTGAGAGCTAGGGAAAAAGAGTAAGACATGGAGGGAAAGAAGGGCAGAGAGAGAGAGAGAAAGATAGAGAAGGAGAAGGAAGAGAGAGCGAAACTGTTGCTGGTGGGATGCGTGGGTGGAGACCAAGGAAGCGTTTCCATACACAGAGGAGAGAGAGAGAGAGAGAAAGAGAGAGAGAGAGAGAGAGGGGTAGATAGATATATGATGAGCGTATCCTGGAAAGGAGCGGGGGAGGAGGGGAAGTGGATGGGGAGTAAATTAAAACATGGCATATTAATGGAGAGAGACTGGAGGAGCGAGGGTATGCAAGGAGAGGTGGAGGAGAGGAGGAGAGGAGGACAACGGGTGAGGAAGATAAATAAAATGGAGGGAGTCAAGTGGGAAGAGGTGACGGTGAGAGAAAGGGAAGGTGAGACAGAAGAAAAGAGGAAGCTTGATCTCACCCGAGTTGCGGCCTGAGTGTCCTTCCTTAACGGGGTTGTCATGACAACAGTGTACAAGAGAGTCTGGCTAATGTAGAGTGTGTATGTTCGCGCCACTCCTCCTCAAGCTAGTGTGTGTTTGTGGAATAATGTATACCACCTATATTAACATAGATAGATACCATTGTATGTAATGTCATACTATTCATGGATTGGGTACATAAATCGATGGCGTTTTTTTGTTGTTGTTGGGCGTTTCTGTTTATTCACTGTATTGGTTTGGCTGTATTTGTCTGTTTATTCACTGTATTTGTATTTGTCCTTGTATGAACCACAACGAGAGAGAGAGAGAGAGAAAGCGAGAGAGATAAGTATGGAGAGTGTGAATAGCTCTTTCACTCTGTGGCAACTACTCACGTTGTGTTAGTCTGTAAGGTTGTGTTGTCGACGTTGAACTGTGACTCTCCCATTGCTTGTCAGACATTGTGTAGCAGGTCTGGTGATATAACGATGTCATAGCTGGTCAGGTGACGTGGTTGTCACGGCGCCCAGCTGTCAGACGGAGCTGAGGCAGTGTTCCCAAAGGAGGGCCAATCTGTCATCATTATATTAATGACACGTGTTGCACTGCTAGCAATGTCATCTCTTGTGTGTGCCAAAGTTAACGAGCAGGCCTTAATTGTAAAATGAATTTAAAAAACATTTTGATTAAAGACCGCACTCTATCTTCATCCGTTCCCCTGTTCTTTCCCCACCTATTTATTCCATCCCTCTTTTCAACATGTGTTTCTCATTTGAGGTTTGTTACATGTCTTGTGCTCAGGCCCTCAGTTCTGTGTTTTTATCCTTTTCTCTCTCTCTCTTTGTTCCTTCTGCCTTGAACTTCCTCCTTACGGTTTTCCTTAAACCTCCCCCTTAATGTTGTTCCTTCTGCATTGAACTTCCTCCTTACAGTTTTTATTGAACTTCCTCCTTACTGTTTTCCTTAAACCTCCCCCTTAATGTTGTTCCTTCTGCCTTGAACATCCTCCTTACAGTTTTTCTTGAACTTCCTCCTTACTGTTGTTCCTTCTGCCTTGAACTTCCTCCTTACAGTTTTTCTTGAACTTCCTCCTTACTGTTGTTCCTTCTGCCTTGAACTTCCTCCTTACTGTTGTTCCTTCTGCCTTGAACTTCCTCCTTACAGTTTTTCTTGAACTTCCTCCTTACTGTTGTTCCTTCTGCCTTGAACTTCCTCCTTACTGTTCTTTCTTCTTGTCCTTCTCTGCTCATCACCTTTTACCCCCAAACCACCAATTTTCTTCTCATGAAGTATCGTCTTTTTCTCTTAATCACATTATTTGTCTAGTTCAGTCTTTAGCCTCTCCAATTCACTCTTTCTTTTACTCATCCTCCTTTCAACTCATATCAGCCATTGTCTTCTCTTAGTTTTTTATTGAAACTTTATTTAAACAGGAAGTCATGCTGAGACCCCAGTCTCTTCTGCAGAGGAGCCCTGCATGAACACTTCAATAAACAACAATAACACAATACATATCTATTTACACACCAATAGCACAATACATATCTATATACACGTCAATTACACAATACATATCTATATTCACATCAATTACTCTATACATATACACATCTGTGCTGCTGTCTCTCTCACTCTTCATGTCTCCATTACAGTCTGTTTTCTCCCTCTGTGTGTGTTGTCCTCTCAGTGGGGGAGGGGGTAGAGGGAGGGGGTGTAGGGGAGGGGGTGTAGGGGAGTAGGGAGGTACGGGGTGGTCCTCCTCTCCCTGGCAGCGCCCTAGGACTCTGCCTGGCCTTGACTTTTTGGAGCTCCCCCTCCTGTTGGGCTGTTCTTTGTAGCAGCATGGCCTCTAAGACAAGCTGTCCTTCTCTTCTATAATGATAGAGAGTGGGACGAGACATTGATCATCAGTAAGTCATCAATAATTGCCTTTTTTGATTAAGACAGCAGTTTGTCACCAATAACCTCGAGGACCCTTGGCTTCTCCGGGGACCACCACGCCGTGAGTGTGTATCTGTGTATATGAGTGGGTGTGCGTGCGTGCGTGCGTGTGTGTGTGCGTGTGAGCGTTCTTTGTACTGTTAGGTTCTAAATATTAGAGTAAGAACTCGACGGACACTATGAAAGCTTAAACCAAGTTTATTCATCCCAAAGGATCGAACAGCCTAACAGACGACAACATATTCACACAAGCACTGATATTTAACTCTTTCTCCGATGCTGAGTCTCCTCCTACACATCTGAACAGCCAATGCATCTCTGTTGCTAGACAGAACCTTAGTGATATTGGTTCTTCCTCCCTTCATCTGACCTGACCTCTGCCCCAAAGTGCTCACTCCTCCCCAACTCACAGCTGTCATGGTGACTTGTACCAGACTGTGTCTCTTCTCCTCCCAGAGGATCCCTGATGGCTAACAATAACATATCCTGACATAATGTAAATGTTGTACATTACCCTCTCTCCCTTAGTGACATAAGTATATTTCATGATTACATAAGTCAAGAAATCAGAACCCATCAGTACACACACACACTCTAAACACACACACCCACACCTACACACACCCTCTAAACACACACACACACACACACACACACACACACACACACACACACACCACACACCACACACACACACACACACACACACACACACACACACACACACACACACACACACACACACACACCCACACATTATTATGCTTTAGTTGTATTGTTTATTTTTTTATACATTTGTGTAAATTTGTGTCTTTAGTTATAGTTTTTAAATCTTTTTTATATCTAAGTATAATTTCTATGTTTTAAATGTATGTAAATTGTAAAGTATTTTTGTCTGTAATGTATTTGTTGTGTGTCGGACCCCAGGAAGACTAGCTGTCACCATTGGCGTCGGCTAATGGGGATCCTAATAAATCATCAATCGTGTGTGTGTCACAGGAGGTGGTTGGTGGCATCTTAATTGCGGAGGATGGGCTCATGGTAATGTCTGGAGCGGAATTAGTGGAATGGTATCAAATACATCAAACACATGGTTTCCACTTGTTGATGCCATTTCATCTGCTCCGTTCCAGCCATTATTATGAGCCGTCCTCCCCTCAGCAGCCTTCTGTGTGTGTGTGTGTGTGTGTGTGTGTGTGTGTGTGTGTGTGTGTGTGTGTGTGTGTGTGTGTGTGTGTGTGTGTGTGTGTGTGTGTGTGTGTGTGTGTGTGTGTGTGTGTGTGTGTGTATCTCTGTTTGTGTGTGTGTTCAGAGGGAAGATATTTATGTATTTTATCCAATATGAAGCGTACAGTCAAGCAAAGGGGACTGATGAATGTGTCTTCTGTACATAATAAGGTAAACTTAGCCTGCAGTCAATGGGAGAATGGATTAATGAATTACATTTTCATTGATGAATAACATGGCCTCAAAAGTATTGAGCACTTGGCTGGGGACGGGGGAACAACCCACATTTGTCATATTAGACTAGGAACTAGGAAAACTAGGAACTAAATATTGCTGGCATGAATAGGAGGAGGCATACAAACAAGGAAACATAATTCAAGTTGGAGGACTAGAGATCAACATAGAAATACAACATAAACATAGAAATAGAATCAACAGAATTAGTATCCCATTAAAGTGGATCTGACAGCATTTTAGCAACATGAAATGTTATTAAAATCTGTAATTTTCCCATTTTCATAAATTCTTAGAATATTTGAGAATTACGTATATTAAGGCATTTGTGAAAATTCTATAGTAATATAGAGTGGAAAAGTGGCCGTGCGTTTGGACAATTAATAGACACTGCAGTACATAAAACCTAATAAAAACATCTGTCTCGTCCAGGACCGGCGTCTACGCAGACCGGTGCGCCATCGCCTATCAGAGCTACAGTAGGCCTTTATGCAAACAAGCCATTTGCCACACGGGCCTGCCATCATTCACTTTGAACTGGACTGTGTGTTTACAGAAAGTTGCAACAGCATAACTTTATATTATTAGAATGTATTCGCCAAAAGCCACAAAATACACCTGAATCGATTTCTGCAAATATGTAAATACCATGGGAGTCCACTTAGATTTGGGAACTTTACATTCCTATTGATCAAACAACCATGAAAAGGTAGGCTCTCTCTCCCTCAGGTACACACATCAACAACAACAAGATCAACAACCAATGCTAGCCAGAGCAAGATGAGCTAAAATCTAACGAAGGAACACGGTTACTGACACCAGTCAGTTCCACTTTAAAGTCATCCTATTTCTATGCCCTTTGTGCTTTTATAGGATTCCAACCAGACTATATACCCTAATGTACTTATCCTAATGGCCACACACAATGTCTGTCATTATTTTGTCAACCATGGCCAGAAGAAGAGATCTCAGTGAAAAAAGGGTCTCAAAGGAGCATAGGGGTTTAAATGTGTGTGTGTGTGTGTGTGTGTGTGTGTGTGTGTGTGTGTGGTGTGTGTGTGTGTGTGTGTGTGTGTGTGTGTGTGTGTGTGTGTGTGTGTGTGTGTGTGTGTGTGTGTGTGTGTGTGTGTCAGTCACAAGAGCTCAACCGAATTGAACACACTAAGACAGCGTTTTATACCATCAACAAATGATGGAATTTCTCAGGGAAGAATGGTGTTGCATCCCTCCAATAGAGTTCCAGACACTTGTAGACTATGCCAAGGTGCAGTGAAGCTGTTCTGGCTTGTGGTGGCCCAACGCTCTATTAAGACACTTTATGTTGGTGTTTTCTTTATTATGGCAGTTACCTGTATCTGGATTCCAATGCCTCTGATATAATGGCAGATCCTCCATGTTGGAATAGAGAGAAAGAGAGAGAAAAGGGAAAGAGAATGGAACACAGAAGAACGGGGTGGCAGGTTGCCTTGGAAACGGAACGTCACAGTGCCTGAGCAGATTGCAGATCGCTGCTACTGCCCTCCTCTTCTCCTCCTCATCCCTCTTTTCTCCTTTTTTCTGATTCCAGATCCTCAGCTCGGATGGAGGACAGGAACATGTGTAGAGCGAGAGAGAGAGAGAGAGAGAGAAAGAGTGAGAGAGAGAGAGACGCTTCCCCAGATGAAATAGGCGTGTCTGTCTGTCAATGTGTTAAGGTTTGAGTGACGTTAAGCCTCACTGTAATGATGACCTTGGGGAGACAAGGGGCTGAATACTGCTAGTCTCAGTTCTGCATGGTAACACTAATATTTTTATTCTGGTGCACACACGTGTAATAGCACTTACGTCATTGCTATTACTATGGCATTTGGGTTAACCATAGTAGTGTGTGCACGTTTGTTATGTTTTATGTTTGTAGTAGTTGATGTGTTTTGTGTTTAATCTGGTGTCTCTGTCATCTCTCAGTGTCTCTCTATAATGGCAGGGAGTCTGGGATTGGGAACAATATTGGAGGACAGAATAGTGTGTGTGTGTGTGTGTGTGTGTGTGTGTGTGTGTGTGTGTGTGTGTGTGTGTGTGTGTGTGTGTGTGTGTGTGTGTGTGTGTGTGTGTGTGTGTGTGTGTGTGTGTGTGTGTGTGTGTGTGTGTGTGAGGCTTGCCCAGAGGCAGATCAACCAAGTAGCTGTTAGTGCCAGGGAGCAGAGCGGGCACTCAGTCCATCCACTCGATCCCTGGACGCTGGCACACAGGTTGTGGAGCCTCGTCCAAAACCCTCCTCTCCAATCCCTCCTTCCCAATCTCATCCCTCCTTCTTATCCTCCACGGGGCAGCAGGTGGCCTCCACTAAATACTGATCTGGCTGGTTGAGCACGGGTGCAGTGGGAGGGCATGTCTACCTGCCAAATAGTGTCCCTCTGCTCCTGGCGGGGTGGCTGAGGTCTATGACTCATCGTCTCACATCTAAAGGGACAGAATACACTGCAGATGAAGAGTCTGATCAACACTCCCTCCCTGGTCTAGGAACAGAGTGAACAAGATGAGAGAGAGAGAACAGAAGAGAGAGAGAACAGGAGAGAGAGAACAGAAGAGAGAGAGCGAGAGAGAGAGAGAGAACAGAAGAGAGCGAAAGAGAGCGTGAGAGAGAGAGAACAGAAGAGAGAGAGCAGAAGAGAGAGAAAGAGAGAGAGAGAACAGAAGAGAGAGAACAGAAGAGAGAGAGAGCAGAAGAGAGAGAGAGAACAGAAGAGAGAGAGAACAGAAGAGAGAGAGAGAACAGAAGGGAGAGAAAGAGAAAGAGAGAGATGATAAAAAGAAGTGTGATCCTGGCATGGTGTTTTAGTGAGTAAAGGAGATGGATGGAGTGGCTCTACTTCAGCTGTATACCGCTGCCAGGGAACTACTTATGTAGGCCAGGAGGAAGTACAGTAGTGGGGAACTGGGTTTAGGGACGGACACTGCTGTCAAGCTGTCCTTAAGGGGAACTGTTTTGGTGGTGAGGATGTGTGTCCCTGGGTATCTTTAGATAGGCGCACTGCATGCAGGCTTGTGGGAATGTGGAGTGGCGGAGGGAAGAGGAGAACAGATAGAGGGACACGCTGGTTTCATGTTCAATCTCTCTCTTTCTCCCTCTCTCATTGTAGCTGCAGGAGAGCCTCTTAAGGCTCAAGTGGAAGCTAACCTCCATTTGTTGTGTATTTAAAAAAGAATGCATGCACTTAAGTGCTCCTCATTGCCTCCCGAGCTATGGCAACAGACAGGTATAGAGAGACACTGAGTGAAAGTGGATACACACATGAAACGCCCAGGTACACTTAAAGAGACTGACACATTATCCCTATCTATCTGTATTTCTCTCTCTCTCTCTCTGTCTCTCTGTCTCTGTCTGTGTCTCTCTCTGTCTCTCTCTTTCTTTATTTCACACACCCACTCACACACACACACACACACACACACACACACACACACACACACACACACACACACACACACACACACACACACACACACACACACCACACACACACACACACACACACACACACACACACACACACACTAGCCCTGACTCTCTCTCTGTAGCTTTATATCTCCCAGGACAGTGCTCAGAGATGTTGAGATGGGCCCTGACCCACAGAGCAAAGAGTGAGAGTCGTTTAGACTTTAGTTAAACAAGGGCACTTACATTTTAAAGGCCCATAATCGTCAAAAAGGGAAACTGTAAAATCGATAGACGAGATGTTTAAAAAGACCAGGAAAGAACAGTAGGTGTGAATGTTGGTGGTGATAAGAATAGTTTTATGAGTAAGCGTGTGTATATACAGTGCCTTCGGAAAGTATTCAGACCCCTTGACTTTTTCCACATTTTGTTATGTTACAGCCTTATTCTAAAATGGTTTAAATAGTTTCTTTCCCTCATCAATCTAAACACAATACCCCATAACAACAAAGCAAAAACAGGATTTTAGAAATTGTTGCTAATTTATAAAAAATAAAAAAAATCATTTACATAAGTATTCAGACCATTTCTTTTTTTGAAGCACCTTTGGCAGCGATTACAGCATTGCATCTTCTTGGGTATGTGTAACGGCCATCGTCAGAATTAGACCAAGGTGCAGCAGAGGATGTGTTCATCATTAGAATTTTAATTCAAAAAGAGAACACTTTACAAAAACGAAACAAAAACGACCAGAAACAGTCCTGTCAGGAAACACTGAACAGAAACAATTACCCACAAACCCAAAGGAAAAACATGCTCCTTATGTGTGACTCCCAATCAGCAACAACGAACTTCAGCTGTGCCTGATTGGGAGCCACACATGGCCCAAAACAAAGAAATACAAAAACATAGAAAAAGGAACATAGAACGCCCACCCAATGTAACACCCTGGTCTAACCAAAATAAAGAACAAAAACCCCTCTCTATGGCCAGGGCAGATCCTCTCAAACTCTGTCAGGTTGGATGGGGAGCATCGCAGTACATTTATTTTCAGGTCTCTCCAGAGATGTTCGATCGGGTTCAAGTCCAGGCTCTGGCTGGGCCACTCAAGGACATTCAGAGACTTCTCCCAAAGTCACTCCTGCGTTGTCTTGGCTGTGTGCTTAGGGTTGTGGTCCTGTTGGAAGGTGAACCTTCACCCCAGTCTGAGGTCCTGAGTGCTCTGGAGCAGGATTTCATCAAGGATTTCTCTGTACTTTGCTCCTTTCACCTTTCCATGAATTCTGACTAGTCTTTCAGTCCCTGCCACTGAAATCATCCCCCAGCAAGATGCTGCCACCACCTTGCTTACCCATAGGGATGGTGCCAGGTTTCCTCCAGAGGTAATGCTTGGAATTCAGGCCAAAGAGTTCAATCTTGGTTTCATCAGACCAGAGAATCTTGTTTCTCATGGTCTGAGATTCCTTTAGGTGCCTTTTGGCAAACTCCAAGCGGGCTGTCATGTGCCTTTTACTGAGGAATAGCTTCCATCTGGCCACTCTACCATAAAGGCCTGTTTGGTGGAGTGCTGCAGAGAGTGCTGCAGTTGTCCTTCTGGAAGGTTCTCCCATCTCCACAGATGAACTCTGGAGCTCTGTCAGAGTGACCATTGGGTCTTGGTCACCTCCCTAACCAAGGCCCTTCTCCCCTGACTGCTCAGTTTGGCTGGGCGGTCATCTCTAGGAAGAGTCTTGGTGGTTTCAAACTTCTTTCATTTCAAGAATGATGGAGGCCACTGTGTTCTTGGGGACCTTCAATGCTGCAGACATGTTTTGGTATCCTTCCCCAGCTCTGTGCCTCGACACAATCCTGTCTCGGAGCTCTACGGTCAATTGCTTCGACCTCATGGCTTGGTTTTTCCTCTGACATGCACTGTCAACTTTGGGGCCTTATATAGACAGGTGTGTGCCTTTCCAAATCATGTCCAATCGATTGAATTTACCACAGGTGGATTCCAATCAAGTTGTAGAAAAACCTGTTTTTGCTTTGTCATTATGGGATATTATGTAGATTGACGAGGAAAACAATTAATGTAATCCATTTTAGAATAAGGCTGTAACGTAACAAAATATGGAAAAGGGAAGGGGTCTGAATACTTTCCCGAATGCACTGTATTTGTGGGCAGTTGTGTGTTTGTGTGTATGTGAGTGTGTGTGCCTTTGTGTGGGTGCATGCGTACTTATGTTGGGGTGTGTAAGTGGGGGCTAGATCTATATCCAGGTCACCACACAGATCCCTGTGATTCAACCAGCCCATTCTGGGCATGCATCCAATCAGGACAGCCATCTGGTGGCCAATCAGGGCCCTTGCTGTGATGTCACAGTGACAGAGTTCAGGGTTCCGTGGGCTGGCTGGGAGGGTGTAAACACTCTGACTCATGCTACTGGACCTTTGGGCTGGGGCTCGGGCTAGGCTGGATGGTAGGGCCACATACTGCTGCCATTCAGCCCCAACATATGTGAGTGGGCCTGCCGGCAGGGGGTGAGGGAGTGGAGAACCAGACTGCTGGAGCAGGATGCCTGGATGTTAGGCTACTGGAAGCAGGCTGTGGTGAATGGATGTGGATGGGTGGCCATTGACTGGAATAGCTGGCCTGTATGCTGTGTGGTGTGGGTGGGCGTGATTACTTCTTGTGTTTGCTTAAATGTGTGCATTTGTGTTTTTGATACACACTGCTGATACATACTCTTCACCTTTATTCTATAATGAAGGACTCGCAATGCAGTCTGCCCACAGATGACAGCAATATCTGAATCCAAATGGAGGGTGGCAGGCGGCAGAGACAGGCTACGTATGAATTTGACTGACAGCCCTGTTAATTCTAATGGGATAAATATTTCAGAGCTGTCTTGCCGTGTGAATGCAACTGTAATCTAAAACAGTCTTTCTGAGACTCACTCAGGTCCAAACTGCTGCCCCACAACCACCCTGATCCTGAACGAGGCACCCAGCTCTGTTGCCCTGAGCCTGAGGGAGGGGGAAGGGTGGGGATGGAAAGGGAGTGGAGGCAGGACGGAGTGGAAATATACCATGCAGCACTGACACCACCTGCGGTTAGGGGAGTGAGGAGGGGCTGGAAGGGCTCCTTAGAGCTCCCCAGGTCACCCCGGTCACCCACAGGTCACCCTCCCGATTGACAAATTAAGCACTGGGGCAGGGTGAGCTGAGTGGAACGTCATGGCATCACACGGAACAGAGGGAGCCCACACACTAAACCTTGATTTTATTTTATGCAGATAGAGAGAAAGGGAGGGAGGTTGTGTATACATGTGACTAGAGGTGTTATCCTAGCGGTGTACCTCCAGATGTGATAAGAGTATCTTCTCCTGTTTCTTTGAATGAAGTTCTCTCTCTCGCGCTCTCTCGCGCTCTCTCATGCTCTCTCGCTCTGTCTCGCGCTCTCTCTCTCGCGCGCTCTCTCGCGCTCTCTCGCTCGCTCTCTCTCGCTCTCTCTCGCTCTCTCTCACTCTCTCTCGCGTTCTCTTTCTTGCACTCTCTCTCTCTCGCTCTCTCTTGCTTTCTCTCTATCACTCTCTCTCCCTCCTTCTCTCCCTCCCTCTTCAAATCCACCTCTCGCTGTGTTGTGAATGACACAAGACATATACCGTCCCTGGAGAGTATGGTACCTTGTCATTCATTGTGGCAGTGGGAGCTGATGGATCACAATGACTGAGAGAAACACAACAGCAAGAGGTCTTTTGAATCTGTTTTTGTCAGCGTGCTGTAGATGTGGATTCCTACTAATGAAGTTGGTTATTTCCTGTTATAATCACTTACTAATCAAACTTTAAATGCCTGCATTGCAAATAAATAATGAATAAATAATCACTTACATAAAAAAAAAGTCCATAATTGGTTGTAAATTAAACAGACTCTAAATGATTCACATAAGAAGGATGCTGAAAACAAATACAGAATTTAAATGTTGAATGTCATTAAATGGAATACTCTAATTTTGGTTGTGAGAGACTAGAAACTTTTATGGTAACTGCGTAGTTGCATGTGTATGCTGTAGACATCAATAACATTCACTTGAAAACATTAGAGGCCAAATTAATTTTGGCAGAGGGATAATAGAGCCTTGGCAGGGGGGCCCACCGCACTGATGTGGCAGGGGAAACACTGCTGTAGACTTGGTTCTGACAGTGTCAATGTGTATGAGACAGAGCGCTGCTCACTGGGGTGTGTCTGGGGGGAAAATAAAAAGTGACAGAAAGCTGACGGAGGGATGAGGAACAAATATTTGTCCTTTAACGGCAGATAAAGGCAGATCAACATGTGTTACACAGATATGGGTCCCCAAGGTGGACATGGGGTGGCTAATACAGAGGGTTCCATGCATGAGTAGAATTCCCATGCCTGTAAATCAGCAGCATCTATAGCCAGCTAGCATACTGAGCTAGCTATGCTAAGGACTTTAAACAGAGAACAGTGTGTGGAACCCAAGAAGTAGATATGTCTAAACCCTGCTAGCATACTCTAGCTAGTGATGCTAAAAGTGTTAACCATTCAGATGTAGGATCTTAGTTTTTTCAGTCTTTTGTTGCAAATTTTTGGTGTATTTTAGGTTTAAAAGTTTGTAATTTCCATTTAAAATGTCAGACTTGATTTGCCCTAATGAAAACTGTATCAACCCTCACAAAAAATTATCCACATAATAATTCACACGTCCTTTTGCTGCAGGATTATATTCCTGCTGTAGCAAACTGTCTCAAATTAATATCCTACATCTGTAGAACAGTGTGTGTGAATCATAGAGATAGATACATATAAACCCAGCTAGCGTACTCAGCTAGTGGTGCTAGAGATGCTAAAGTCATTAACCAGAGAACAGTGTGTGTGAACCATAGAGACAGATACATTTAAACCCAGCTAGTGTACTTAGCTAGCGATGCTAATAATGCTAACCAGAGAATAGTGTGTGTGAACTATAGAGATAGCTACATCTAAACCCAGCTAGCATTCTCAGCTAGCGATGCTAACCAGTGAACAGTGTGTGAACCATAGAGATAGATACATCTAAACCCAGAGTGTAATCAGCTAGCAATGCTAATGATACTAACCAGAGAACAGTGTGTGAGACACTGCATGGTGATAATAAGACAGCAATTGGCTGCCGACATCATTATAGATAATCTTTGCTCATTTTGTGCTGTGAGACAAAAGGCATGGGAAATCATTCCTTTAACAAGGAAACATGTATTTGTTTGTGGATTAGGATGACACATCCGAGCCCTACCCTTCCTCCACCATCTGCCCCTCCTCTCTTTCCACCTCATCCTCCACGTCCACCCTGAGATGGAGGGTCCAGAATGGAGGAGGATGGAGAGGTGGGGCAGTTGGAAAGAAGGTAGAGTGCAGGTCGAGGGAAAGGCTTGTCTGACGGCGTCTGCAGCGTGTGTCTAATTGAGCGCTGTGTAGTTAATTGTTTGTGTGTAGGAGGGGAGAAATCAATCTGTTTTCTCACTGCCGTGACTTCTGGGCCCTGGGCTGATAGACTGGAGCTGGCAGACACACACTAATCTCTGCCAAAAAAACAGAAAGCAAACCTTCTTTTCTCTTGCACACTCACACATCTTCCCCCTCCTCACAGACACGCACACATGCACACGCATGTAACACACACACACACACACACACACACACACACACACACACACACACACACACACACACACACACACACACACACACACACACACACACACACACACACACACACACACACACACACACACACACACACAAACAGACATACACACAGACACAGAAACAGAAACACACACACACACACAGGCACACACACCCCGAAGGAGAGGAAGAGGATGTGCATGAGGGGGTTATTGAGTCAGGGTGAAGTCAGAGCCATCCATCGATCGGCCGCTGGCTGAGAGAGAGAGACAGAGAGAGAGAGAGAAGAGGAACGTGAGACCTGCACAGGTCAGAGAGAGAGATAGATAGGGGAGAGAGAGAGATAGGGGGAGAGAGAGAGACAGAGGGAGAGAGAAGAGGCACGTGAGACCTGCGCAGGTCAGAGAGCGAGAGAGAGAGATACGGGAGAGAGACAGAGAGATGGGGAGAGAGAGATAGGGGGAGAGAGAGCGAGATGGGGAGAGGGAGAAAGAGAGGACAGTGGTCTGTTTTAAATGCAGCTCATGGTTTGAAAAATAGCTACAGTAAGATAAGAAAGTCAGATAAGCTGTCATTGGTCTAAACATTGGGTACAGCCTCGCTGGCTGAGTAAACTGGGTCTATATGACACATTAACAAATCAATGGAATAGAAACAGATACATTAATTGCAATTAATTGTTATCAACGTCCTTTTATCGATAGCAATTGCTATAGATTATTGTGTCATTAATATATCATTAGCTCATAAACAAAACAACCACATTCCAAATGAACATAAAAATGCCCTCTATAAATAATTTGTTCATTACCATGTTTGGCTAATACGTTCATTTACATGTGTTTAGTTATTTTTAAGGATCCTTCCATTTATGACTGAGTGTTTCTGTCACAGCAGCACGTCTATTAGCATTTTATCTCTTCTACCAAAGAGAAACAGGGCTTTTGTTTGGTGCACCGACCAACCCTATGAAGATGAGAGACTAGAGAAGGGAGGGTGTGTTGGTGGTGGAAGGAGGATTTTGCAGTCAAAGCATGTCGTCTAAATTATTTACTTGGTCTCTAAATGAGATCAGAGTACCGGCACCATTCTGATCTTATTTGAGCCCTAGCTCCTCTCCCATTGGTCGTCTATAGCCTCCGGAACGGCTGTAAACTCCCTTTTGATTGGCCGGGAATTATTTATTTTTCAGCCATGTGAAAACCTCTTTCATTATTGATGGGAATGAAGAGCTCCTGAGGTAGAATAGGATCTGATGAGGACAAGAGGATAACATAGGGTAAGGAGGAGAGGAGAGTGCTGCTCTCTGCGGAGGGATGGAGGGATGTGGAGAGGAAGAGGAGGAGTACGAACAGTACTGTATGATGAGGACAAGAGGAGAAAATAGGATCAAGAGGAGGAGGGGCTCTCTCACTTCAGAGGGCTGGAGGGATGAGGTGGAGGACAAGTACAAACAGTACTGTACTATATTGTGGTCTGCCACCACTCTCACAAACCGCACATCTCTCAAGAGGTTATTTTGATGTCTGTCTTTATCCTGCTAGTTCTCTTTTCTCTGGCAGACCTTCATAGCTAACAAAGTAGCTATGGCAGAGTAGCAGAGAGGGAATGATTCAGACAGAGTGACCAGACGCCCGGGACCAGGGGAACAGAAGGGAGAAAGGTCACATGAAACACCAGGCTCCATGGAGACTGGCCGGCCAGAAAGAATGTGTCGATGAACTGATGTGCTCAGGCCTTCGGGGACAGGGGGAGATGGAGGGAGAAATGAGAGAAAATAAAGCAAAATAAACTGAAATAGGAAGGGAAAGGAGTCGAGGTGGGAGGGGTGTGTGCAGGTGGGATCATTTCTGTGTGTGTGACTTTGTGTGTGTGTGTGTGTGTGTGTGTGTGTGTGTGTGTGTGTGTGTGTGTAGTCTCAGCCCGTGAGCATTAGGAGGGAGGCAGATAGAGAAGAGAACAGACCCTCTGGATCCACTCCATGCTCTAATGGGCCCTCCCCTCATAGCCTCCCTAGAAAAGCCTTCCAGCACCACTCTGTTGGTAATTAACAAGAGCAGACAGTGGAAAGCAGCAGCACCTGTTACTGTGTGACTGGGGCTGTGAGCTGTGTCTCCCTCCGCTCCTCTCTAATAACCAGTCCACCACACCAACATCATCCTCCTATCCACCCCCAGGGAGGAGAGGAGGGGAGGATGAGGAGAGGGATGGGTGGGTGTGGTAATGCCACGGTGGCTGCCCCAACAATGTCTGGGTGGACGGGTGGTGCTGTGCGTTTCTATGGATTGGAAAGTAGGTGTGTGTGTGTGTGTGTGTGTGTGTGTGTGTGTGTGTGTGTGTGTGTGTGTGTGTGTGTGTGTGTGTGTGTGTGTGTGTGTGTGTGTGTGTGTGTGTGTGTGTGTGTGTGTGTGTGCATGTGCGTGCTGTGCCCCTATATAGACCTTCGTGCTCACCTGTCAGCAACAGTATGCAAGAGCCAGGCTTTTAGTCCATATTACCACATGCGCTTCAGACTTTTTTCCAGTGAGGTATAAATGTGTGTACAGGAAAAAGTTATTTGTCCATGACTGATTCAGAGGCTACAAATGGATAATGGGCACTGGCTGTTTCTCGCTAGGAGTTAAGATCGGCAGAGCAGGTCCGTGTGTGTGTGTGTGTGTTTACACTCAGACTTCTATATTTCTTCCTTTAATTAGTCTTGAGTGATGGTCATGGAGGCTGGTGCTGGTGTGTACGGGTGTGTGCGTGCGTATGTGGGTGAAATATGCGTCAGTGATGCCTGTGTGACTGATGCCTGTGTGAGGGATTCCTGTGTGAGTGATGCCTGTATGAGTGATGCCTGTGTGAGTGATGCCTGTGTGAGTGATTCCTGTGTGCGTGAGAAGGGCACGTCAGACAGGCCTGTTGGGTCAGAATCTCCTCTCTGTCCACCAACCCTGAGCTGGGGAACCTTGACAGGCAGAATGGGGTCAGCACCATCAAACTGCATACATCACACTCACACACACACACACACACACACACACACACACACCACACACACACACACACACACACACACACACACACACACACACACACACACACACACACACACACACACACACACGTTCAGATAGACATGTGTACACACAGATACACTATAGATAGACACACTCATGTAATTGGCACATACTCAGTGAAAAACAATGTCTCCCATGAGACAGAGAAACCAATATAGAACTGTGAGTTCAAAAGTAGTGCATTGAAGTTTAGTAGACTTAGTAGTTGATGGTATTGACACAGAAGACGGAGAGGCTTCCTTATGGCCATAGAAATCCCATGAAAAGAATGTCAGCCTATTTTTAAAATGTCACTCTTTTTGTTCCCGATCCTTGCTCCACTTTGTGTCACAGATCTAAACTGGGTCATCATCACATGTGGTGCCCCGGTGTGCTCATCTGTGTGCTAGTGCCTGATGTGTGTGTGTGTTCCCATGTTCCTGTGTGTGTGTGTTCCCATGTTCCTGTGTGTGTGTTCCCATGTTCCTGTGTGTGTGTTCCCATGTTCCTGTGTGTGTGTTCTCATGTTCCTGTGTGTGTGTTCCCATGTTCCTGTGTGTGTGTTCCCATGTTCCTGTGTGTGTGTTCCCATGTTCCTGTGTGTGTGTGTTCCCATGTTCCTGTGTGTGTGTGTTCCCATGTTCCTGTGTGTGTTCCCATGTTCCTGTGTGTGTGTTCCCATGTTCCTGTGTGTGTGTTCCCATGTTCCTGTGTGTGTGTTCTCATGTTCCTGTGTGTGTGTTCCCATGTTCCTGTGTGTGTGTTCCCATGTTCCTGTGTGTGTGTTCCCATGTTCCTGTGTGTGTGTTCCCATGTTCCTGTGTGTGTGTGTTCCCATGTTCCTGTGTGTGTGTGTTCCCATGTTCCTGTGTGTGTGTTCTCATGTTCCTGTGTGTGTGTTCCCATGTTCCTGTGTGTGTCTTCCCATGTTCCTGTGTGTGTGTTCCCATGTTCCTGTGTGTGTGTTCCCATGTTCCTGTGTGTGTTCCCATGTTCCTGTGTGTGTGTGTGTGTGTGTTCTCATGTTCCTGTGTGTGTGTTCCCATGTTCCTGTGTGTGTGTTCCCATGTTCCTGTGTGTGTGTTTGTGTGAGTGTATGTTCCGGTGTATGCATGAGTAAGTCACACATTTATTCATGTGTGAGCGTCTACTGTATATACCCACACTCTCAGAGTTGGTGCGAGTTGATTCAAATGAATCCCAAAGCTGGATAAACGACTCTCTGTTTCATTCAGCTTTAATAATCATCTAGCATCTCCAAATTAGACGCCAGCGTTCATTATCTGTGTTAATAAAGGTCTTTAGCTGTGGTAAAGGTCTTTAGTGTTGAAGGTTTTTAGTGTTAAATGTCTTTAGCTGTGTTAAAGGTCTTTAGTGTTAAAGGTCTTTAGCTGTGTTAAAGGTCTTTAGCTGTGTTAAAGGTCTTTAGCTGTGGTAAAGGTCTTTAGTGTTGAAGGTTTTTAGTGTTAAAGGTCTTTAGTGTTAAAGGTCTTTAGTGTTAAAGGTCTTTAGCTGTGTTAAAGGTCTTTAGCTGTGGTAAAGGTCTTTAGTGTTGAAGGTTTTTAGTGTTAAAGGTCTTTAGTGTTAAAGGTCTTTAGCTGTGTTAAAGGTCTTTAGCTGTGGTAAAGGTCTTTAGTGTTGAAGGTTTTTAGTGTTAAAGGTCTTTAGTTGTGCTTGTTATAGAGGAGGGACAAAAGAGAAGGAGAGCAAAACAGAGAGAGGAGACAGTGGAGTACAGAGTGAATAGACTGTGTGTGGTGTGTGTGTGTGTGTGTGTGTGTGTGTGTGTGTGTGTGTGTGTGTGTGTGTGTGTGTGTGTGTGTGTGTGTGTGTGTGTGTGTGTGTGTGTGTGCGTGCGTGCGTGCGTGCGTGCGTGCGTGCGTGCGTGCGTGCGTGCATGCATGCATGTATGTATGTATGTATGTATGTATGTATGTGCAGTGTGTACAGTGGCAGCCTGGCAGTGGGGGGTGTTGCCCTGATGGAGCTCCACAGATTAATAGACAGTGATAATAACACACATCTCCCAGCCCCTCTGTCCCTAATGAAGATGGATCAGGCTGGGCTGTGTGGTGGGCACACTACGTGGCACCATGCCAATCACACACACACGCAACTGGTGCCACACAGGGACAGGAGAGAGGAAGAGAGAGAGAGAGAGAGAGAGAGAGACAGGGGGAGTGTTAGTTAGTACCATTATTATGTTATCATAATCCATGGTTGGCGCCTCATAAGATTAATGTCAGGGACGTTACTTATCCCTCTTGTTGTTATTTAGGCTTAATGGTTATGGTAAATTATGCATTTACTTCCACTGATTTGTTATGTGATTCATGTCGACAAAGTAGACAGGGTGGGATGAGGGATACAAAGTATCTCTAATTTGAATTTGAGTTAGTGGGGGGGAGAAGAGAGAGGGAAGCAGAGACAAAAGTAAACAGAGAGAGAGAGAGAGAGAGAGAAAAGAAAAAAAACGGAGAGAAAAACAGAGAGAGCGAGAGAAACAGAGAGAAAGAGACAGAGAGAGAGAGACAGAGAGAGAGAGACAGAGAGAGAGAGAGAGAGAGAGGGCGAGAGAGAGAGCCCAGACTGTAGTGTTACCAGTGTAAATGGCATATCGTGAGGCTCACCATGGCCCTGTTTTGTGTGAGGAGACAGGTGGGCACTGAGGTCACTTCCTCCCTGTGCATGGCGGTTGCCGTCGGTGACGGCTGGTGGCATGGCCTCCTGTTGCATCAGTAATAATAAACAGTGACAAGCTCCCCCCGTCCCCTCAAACAACTATAAATCACAGGCTACGCCGTGATAGAGAACACCAACACAGAGATACACAGGGAGCACGATCCTCACTGTACTGCCTGTAGCATGGTGTCAACACTGACTGACTGGAGAGAGACTATCTCTGTCTCTAGTACCACACACGCAGACTGACGGGCAGTGTCAGAGATACTGCAGCTATCACCAATACACACACGGCCAGCCAAACAGGCATAAACACACGAATGCCGGGACACACACATGCACACCCAACACACACACACCTTCAGTCTGGTTGGGCAGGATAACATGCCCTGGCACTGCTGATTGTTCTCTATCAGCTGTCTCTGTAAAAGGTGGTGTTCTAATTGGCTGTACCAATCAGGGGGAGGGTGCTTGGTAAGGAGAGTCAGGTACTGCACTTCCAGTAGCATATGGGTATAGATGAAAGTCACTAGAGATGAGTAGAGGTGAGTGTGTTATGATTTATGGAGAAAGGAGGACAGAGGTGCTTCTAGAGGGGGACAGAATGGTACAGGAGAGTATGTTGAGTGAAGTGAGAGCTCTCTGTCTCTGTCCTCTCTCTCTCTCTCTTCCTTCTCTATCTCCCTCCCTTTCTCCCTTACTCCCTCCTTTTCTCTCTCCTATCCTCTCTCCCCCCTCCCTCCCTCCCTCCCTCCCTCCCTCCCTCCCTCCCTCCCTCCCTCCCTCCCTCCCTCCCTTTCTCTCCATCCCCCATCTCCCCTCTCTGGCTCTGACTGTGACACCAGCTCTGTTTGATATCCTACCACTGTGTTCTGCTGCTCTGCAGATTCCCCTGTCTCATTTGCATTCTCTTATCACACATAGCTCCATTAATGTCTTCTCCTGTTTAATGTCTCCTCCCTCCGCATCCTTCCCTCTGTTTTCCTCAAATGTGCTTCCTTTTTTTTACGTCTCCCCCTGTTTTTGCAGGGGGAGACATTCCCTGTCGACGGCGATACAGCTCTCTGCTCAGCCAGAGTTAGTAATCAAACACATTCGCCTCTTAATACACAGGCCATTACATGAGGTCTGATGTTCCATCTGCACATGGCCTAGCACAATGGCATCATTATAGAAAGAGCCTAGCCTGCAGCTCCTGCTACAGTAGTGCTAGCTCCCATCTCCCAGCCCTCAGCCCTCCCCGTCTCCTTAACAGACCCGCCTAGCCAGTAAATAGAGACAGAGTGTAAGCATGATCTGCCCTGAATGTGCTAGTGATATTGTCAGTGTGATCTGCCCTGACCTGAATGTGCTAGTGTTGTTTGTTGTTAGCATTATCTGCCCAAAATGTGTTAGTGTTAGCATTAGGCCTATTTAACCTGAATGCACTAGTGTTAGCTTGTGTTAGGGTTACAGAGTGGGGTAGCCATTGGCTAATGGCTAATGCCACTGACTTGAGCAGTGATATTGTTAGCCATCGGTGGTGGTAGTGTTAGCTGTAAGACTATACTATGGTGTGGCATTAGCGATAGCCTCACCATCCGTTGTGAAACAGGATCAGTGTTGTTAACAATTAATCTGACCTGTAATGTTAGTTAGCCAGAATATGCCAGTCAGTGTGGGCTACACAGAATAGGCTGCTTCAGTGTATCCTAATGTTGTGGTAATAACAGCTTTTCTAATGCGGTAGTGGTACAGTACAGTTCTAAGTGCTATCATAATGAATGGGTAGCAGGCTAGTATAGTGCTTGTATAACTATTCCGTGTATTCGGTGATATCTGCGGCACAAAGACCAGAGTGATATTCATACAGGACAAAAGTATAGCTGATGTGTTTTGGGGTCCTACTGTATTTGACACTACAAATAATCATTTTCAGACAGAACTGCGCCTTAGTACTCAACGTCACTTTTAGTTTATACTGATAAAAGCCTAACACTTTCCTCGTTACGGAATAATTTGATTCCTAGCATTCTGTTAATGGGGGATTTTGACACACACACAGAAACATTGGCAAGTGTGTTTAAATTGTCACGTTTACTAATTTACATAATCATGAAATTAAATTTGACTGTCATACCTTCTTCCATGTCCTGAAACGAGAGTTTGACAGTAAAAGGCCATCCAATGCCTCCCACTCCGGAGCACTCCGACGCAGATGGCAGTGGTAATGATGTTTCATGGTATGTCTGTTACGTTTTGAAAGGAAAAGTGGGATAATTATATTCATTTTGGAGAGTGATTAGTTTTGCGGGGGTGAAGGAGTAATTCATTAATTACATTTAATCTACATCTGTGGTCACACCTCCCTGTATTGATGATACTTGCGTAGGCACTGTGATGGAGTCTGGTAGACTGTTACCTTCCAGAGGTTATAACGAGTCAGAGCTACGGCCCCCAAGCCCCTTTTTATTATTATTATTTATTTATTTCACCTTTATTTAACCAGGTAGGCCAGTTGAGAACAAGTTCTCATTTACAACTACGACCTGGCCAAGATAAAGCAAAGCAGTGCGACAAAAAACAACACAGAGTTACACATAAACAAATGTACAGTCAATAACACAATAGAAAAATCTATATACAGTGTGTGCAAATTAGTTAAGGAGGTAAGGAAATAAATAAGCCATAGTAGCGAAGTAATTACAATTTAGCAAATTAACACTGGAGTGATAGATGTGCAGATGATGATGTGCAAGTAGAAATACTAGTGTGCAAAAGAGCCAAAAAAAGTTAATAAAAACAATATGGGGATGAGGTAGGTAGTTGGATGGGCTATTTACAGATGGGCTATGTACAGCTGCAGAAATCGGTAAGCTACTGAGATAGCTGATGCTTAAAGTTAGTGAGGGAGATATAAGTCTCCAACTTCAGCGCTTTTTACAATTCGTTCCAGTCATTGGCAGCAGAGAACTGGAAGGAAAGGCGGCCAAAGGAGGTGTTGGCTTTGGGGATGACCAGTGAGATATACCTGCTGGAGCGAGTGCTACGGGTGGGTGTTGTTATGGTGACCAGTGAGCTGAGATGAGGCGGAGCTTTACCTAGCAAAGACTTATAGTTGACCTGGAGCCAGTGGGTCTGGTGATGAATATGTAGCGAGGGCCAGCCGACGAGAGCATACAGGTCGCAGTGGTGGGTGGTATATGGGGCTTTGGTGAGAAAACGGATGGCACTGTGATGATCTGGAGTAATGGTCCAGAGCTTACGACAGGAATTCGGGGATGTAGTGGAGAAAAGCAGTCCGATATGCTCAGGGTTGATATCGCGCTGTGCAGACTGGCTGGTATTATCCAGGCTAAAAGCGGCTGGTGTCTGAGCTAAAGGTAAAGGCCGCTAGCGGTGGCTAACAATGACTAAATAGCTAGTAGCTAATTAGCTGCTTAGCCTCTGATGGCTAGCTTCTGATGGAGGTTCTAGCTATAAGGTCTAAAAATAGCAGATCCCTATCACATTGGGTGAGGCGGGTTGCCGGAAGGTATATTTAATTTAAAAATGGAAAAAGATATAAATATATTGAAATATATTCCAAAATAGACGAAAAAAACATTACATTTACACGGGACAGCGACAAACACGTCTGCACTGATACGCCATCTTGGACTAATATGAGTAACCCCTACACATCTGTCTCTTCAGTCAGCGTCATCATCTAGACCAGTGTTTCCCAACCCACAACAGTACACATTTTTGTTGTAGCCCTGGACAAGCACACCTCATTAGGGGCTCCCGAGTGGCGCAGTGGTCTAAGGCACTGCATCTCAGTGCTAGAGGCGTCACTACAGACACCTTGGTTTGAATCCAGGCTGTATCACAACTGGGGGTACTATTGGGTATACTGTTGGGAGTACTATTCGGTGTACTGTTGGGGGTACTGTTGGGGGTACTGTTGGGTATACTATTGGGTATACTGTTGGGGGTACTATTGGATATACTATTGGGTATACCGTTGGGGGTACTATTGGGTATATTGTTGGGGGTACTATTGGGTATGCTATTGCGTATACTGTTGGGGGTACTATTCGGTGTACTGTTGGGGGTACTGTTGGGGGTACTATTGGGTATACTGTTGTGCATGCTATTGGGAATACTGTTGGGGATACTATTGGGTATACTATTGGGTAAAGTATTGGGGGTACTATTGGGTATACTGTTGGGGGTAATATTCGGTGTACTGTTGGGGGTTCTGTTGGGTATTCTATTGGGTATACTGTTGGGGGTACTATTGGGTATACTATTGGGGGTACTATTGGGTATAATGTTCGGTGTACTGTTGGGGTACTATTGGGCCTACTGTTCGGTGTATTGTTGGGGGTACTATTGGGTATACTATTGGGGGTACTATTGGGGGTACTATTGTGGTTACTGTTCGGTGTACTGTTGGGGGTACTATTGGGTGTACTATTGACTATACTGTTGGGGGTACTATTGGGTATACTATTGGGTATACTGTTGGGATACTGTTGGGGTACTATTGGGTATACTATTTGGTATACTGTTGGGGTACTATTGGGTATACTGTTGGGGGTACTATTGGGTATACTGTTGGGGGTACTATTGGGTAAACTATTGGGGGTACTATTGGGTATACTGTTGGGGGTACTATTGGGTCTACTATTGGGTATACTGTTGGGGTACTATTGGGTATACTATTGGGTATACTGTTGAGGGTACTATTGGGTATACTGTTGGGGGTACTATTGGGTATACTATTGGGTATACTGTTGGGGGTACTATTGGGTAAACTATTGGGGGTACTATTGGGTATACTGTTGGGGGTACTATTGGGTATACTATTGGGTATACTGTTGGGGTACTATTGGGTATACTGTTGGGGGTACTATTGGGTATATTGTTGGGGTACTATTGGGGGTACTGTTGGATATACTATTGGGTATAATGTTGGGTATACTATTGGGATACTGTTGGGGGCACTATTGGGTATACTATTGGGTAAACTGTTGGGGTACTATTGGGTATACTGTTGGGAGTACTATTCGGTGTACTGTTGGGGGTACTATTCAGTGTACTGTTGGGGGTACTATTGGGTATACTGTTGTGCGTACTATTGGGTATGCTATTGGGAATACTGTTGGGGATACTATTGGGTATACTATTGGGTAAAGTATTGGGGGTACTATTGGGTATACTGTTGGGGGTAATATTCGGTGTACTGTTGGGGGTACTGTTGGATATTGTATTGGGTATACTGTTTGGGGTACTATTGGGTATACTATTGGGTAAACTATTGGGGGTACTATTGGGTATACTGTTCGGTGTACTGTTGGGGTACTATTGGGCGTACTGTTCGGTGTATTGTTGGGGGTACTATTGGGTATACTATTGGGGGTACTATTGGGGGTACTATTGTGGTTACTGTTCGGTGTACTGTTGGGGGTACTATTGGGTGTACTATTGACTATACTGTTGGGGGTACTATTGGGTATACTATTGGGTATACTGTTGGGGGTACTATTGGGTATACTATTGGGTAAACTATTGGGTGTACTTTTGGGTATACTATTGGGTATACAGGTGGGGTTACTATTGGGTATTCTATTGGGAATACTGTTGGGGATACTATTGGGGGTACTATTGTGGTTAGTGTTCGGTGTACTGTTGGGGGTACTATTGGGTGTACTATTGACTATACTGTTGGGGGTACTATTGGGTATACTATTGGGTATACTGTTGGGGGTACTATTGGGTATAGTATTGGGTAAACTATTGGGGGTACTTTTGGGTATACTATTGGGTATACAGTTGGGGTTACTATTGGGTTTTCTATTGGGAATACTGTTGGGGATACTATTGGGTATACTATTGGGTAAACTATTTGGGGTACTATTGGGTATACTATTGGGTGTACTGTTTGGGGTACTATTGGGTATACTATTGGGTATACTGTTGGGGGTTCTATTGGGTATACAATTGGGTATACTGTTGGGAGTACTATTGGGTACACTGTTGGGGGTACTATTGGGTATACTGTTGGGGTACTATCTGGTATACTGTTGGGGTTACTATTGGGGGTACTATTGGGTATACTATTGGCTATACTTTTGGTGGTAGTATTGGTTATACTATTGGGTATACTGCTGGGTGTACTATTGGATATACTATTGGGTATACCATTGGGGATACTATTGGGTATACTATTGGGTATACCGTTGGGGGTACTATTGGGTATTCTATTGGGTATACTGTTGGGGGTACTATCGGTGTACTGTTGGGGGTACTGTTGGGTATACTATTGGGTATACTGTTGGGGGTACTATTGGGTATACTATTGGGTGAACTATTGGGGGTACTATTGGGTATACTGTTGGGGGTACTGTTGGGGGTACTATTGGGGGTTCTGTTGGGGGTACTATTGGGGGTACTGTTCGGTGTACTGTTGGGGTACTATTGGGGTACTGTTGGGGTACTATTGGGGTACTGTTCGGTGTACTGTTGGGGGTACTATTGGGTATACTATTGGGGGTACTATTGGGGATACTATTGGGTATACTATTGGGTATACCGTTGGGGGTACTATTGGGTATTCTATTGGGTATACTGTTGGGGGTACTATCGGTGTACTGTTGGGGGTACTGTTGGGTATACTATTGGGTATACTGTTGGGGGTACTATTGGGTATACTATTGGGTGAACTATTGGGGGTACTATTGGGTATACTGTTGGGGGTACTGTTGGGGGTACTATTGGGGGTTCTGTTGGGGGTACTATTGGGGGTACTGTTCGGTGTACTGTTGGGGTACTATTGGGGTACTGTTGGGGTACTATTGGGGTACTGTTCGGTGTACTGTTGGGGGTACTATTGGGTATACTATTGGGGGTACTATTGGGGGTACTATTGTGGTTACTGTTCGGTGTACTGTTGGGGGTACTATTGGGTATACTATAGGCTATACTGTTGGGGGTACTATTGGGTATACTGTTGGGGGTACTATTGGGTATACTATTGGGTAAACTATTGGGGGTACCTTTGGGTATACTATTGGGTATACAGTTGGGGTTACTATTGGGTATACTGTTGGGTATACTGTTGGGGGTACTATTGGGTATACTATTGGGGGTACTATTGGGGGTACTATTGTGGTTACTGTTCGGTGTACTGTTGGGGGTACTATTGGGTATACTATAGGCTATACTGTTGGGGGTACTATTGGGTATACTGTTGGGGGTACTATTGGGTATACTATTGGGTAAACTATTGGGGGTACCTTTGGGTATACTATTGGGTATACAGTTGGGGTTACTATTGGGTATACTGTTGGGTATACTGTTGGGGGTACTATTGGGTATACTATTCGGTATACTGTTGGGGGTTCTATTGGGTATACAATTGTGTATACTGTTGGGAGAACTATTGGGTATACTGTTGGGTGTACTATTGGGGTACTATTGGGTATACTGTTGGGGTACTATTTGGTATACTATCTGTTATACTGTTGGGGTTACTATTGGGGGTACTGTTGGGGGTACTATTGGGTATACTATTGGCTATACTGTTGGTGGTAGTGTTGGTTATACTATTGGGTATACTGTTTGGTATACTGTTGGGTGTAATATTGGATATACTATTGGGTATACCATTGGGGATACTATTGAGTATACTATTGGGTATACCGTTGGGTGTAATATTGGATATACTATTGGGTATACCATTGGGGATACTATTGAGTATACTATTGGGTATACCGTTGGGGGTACTATTGGGTATTCTATTGGGTGTACTGTTGGGGGTAATATTCGGTGTACTGTTGGGGGTACTGTTGGGTATACTATTGGGTAAACTATTGGGGGTACTATTGGGTATACTATTGGGTATACTGTTGGGGTTACTATTGGGTATTCTATTGGGTATACTGTTGGGGGTACTATTCAGTGTACTGTTGGGGGTAATATTTGGTGTACTGTTGGGGGTACTGTTGGGTATTCTATGGGGTATACTGTTGGGGGTACTATTGGGTATACTATTGGGTAAACTATTGGGGGTACTATTGGGTATACTGTTGGGGGTACTGTTGGGGGTACTATTGGGGTTCTGTTGGGAGTACTATTGAGTATACTATTGGGGGTACTATTGGGTATTCTATTGGCTATACTGTTGGGGGTACTATTGGGTATACTATTGGGTATACTGTTCTGGGAACTATTGGGTATACTTTTGGGGGTACTATTGGGGTACTGTTCGGTGTACTGTTGGGGGTACTGTTGGGGGTACTGAAGGACCAGGGTTGGGAAACACTGGTCTAGTATATGTGATAGAACTGGCTCTGGTGACAGTGTAGTGACAGACAGTGGATCTTTGTATTCCAGTGCGTTAGATCTGGGCTGAGACCAAACCTTAAGAGGCAGATGCTCAGTGACTAAATGTAAAATGTATCTGTACAGTAGCTCTACTGGCCACCATTTAATACCACCGTCTTACTGGCTGTTTGGTTTGGTCTCAGCCCAGATCTAACACACTGCGATACAAAGATTCTCTGTCTGTCACTACAGTGTCACCAGAGCAAGTAAAACCATTACAGAGAATACGAAGTGTGTATACATGGGATGAGGCTCAAAAACTGCTGCTCCAATAAATCCCTGATCACGCTGTTACTGTAAGCAGTGTCATCATGACAGTGTTGGCTAGCCAAACTGATCATGCAATTTATGGAAGTAATCGCTTCTCGTATCTTCTCATATCGGTTTAGAAACGTCTCTGTTTTGTGATAGATTCTCAGCATATAAGACGTTCCGTTAAGTACTAGACCGTATAACCTCTGATGACCTGGATTCTACTGTAATTACTGTACCAGTCATTCCATTCCCTTTGTTACTCCCATTTAATTACAGTACCAACTCACAATCCATGTTTGAGTTGAATTGGCTCGATAGAAGACATTTTTTCATACTTACCCTCTCTTAGACCTCAGTCTTTCCCTGAAACATTTGAGGTCTAACCATCAATCCTAATCGCTCACGGAATGACTGAGCTTCATCTTAAAATACCATGACTTTTCTATCCGTGAGGTAACTAGCTATCATAACTCATGACTGTCAAGCTAAAGAGACCATCAGTGCCTTTTTTCCCATGAGCATTGGAGTGTACTTGTCTCTTTCTGTGTTCGCCATCTTGCAACATTTCCTGAGTTGTTTATGTTACATAGCTCATATTGAAAGCTATTGAAATGCTAATGAAGTTACTGAGGGTTGCCAGGGCCGTTTATTTGGCAGGCGTTCAGGTGTAAATGAACTTCTGAAGATGCAGTAGCATTAGTCAAATCACCTGTGTGGATCTATAGGCCTCCGACCACAAACTGACCAGACACCACTCAGTCAGCACGACCATGCCACACATTGACCTGACCACACGGTCATGTCTTGACCTCACACTCATCATGTTGATCTTGACATTGATTTTGCTTTTTCCTCCGTGGGCGATTGTGAGTTTATTGGCGTGAGTGTATAGTAGTGTCTATGGAGGCTATAGTTACAGTACTGTAGTGGCAAGAGAACTGTATACGATACAGTAGGCCTACTGAGTACTACTGTGTACTACTGTGTACTTGCCAATTGTAATCACTTATTTAGTCATTTATTAAGTAATTGTCCATTCACATCCATCCATTTCTTTCTTGTCTGAAGTTCTGGAGGCCTTGCTATGTTGACAGGGAAAAACATGGGTCCATCATGACAATCGAATCACACATTAGGAATGTGACCAAAATATCTTTTTACCACCTGAGAAGCATTGCCAAGGTGCGTCCGTTTCTCTTTCAGGCTGATACAGAGACTCATCAATGCTTTTATTACAAGCAGGCTTGACTACTGTAATGTTCTCCTGTCTGATCTACACAAAAAAGTCATTGATGACAGTAAATACTGACCAAGACCAGACAGACAGCAGACATTACAGCGGTTTTAAAGTCTCTGCACTAGCTGCCTGTTAGTTTTCATTTTAAGATTATTCTATTGTCTTTTAAATCAATCCACGATTGTGCACCCCAATACATGTCAGACGTGATTTTTAGTTATGTACCCAGTAGGTCCCTCAGGTCCTCTGGCATTTCAACTATCCCAAAGCCTAGGACCAGAGGCATGGAGAGGCAGCTTTTAGTTACTATGCCCACAGCCTGGAATAGCCTGCCAGAGAACCTGAGGGGTCGAAACTGTGGACGTGTTTAAAAGAGATCTTAAAACACACCTTTTCAGCTTTGTTTTACCTCAGGGTGTTTTTTGGTCTTTCCGTTTTTACTGTTATTATTTCGCTTTTTATCCTCTGATGTTTCTAAATAGTAAATATTTGTTTTTTAAATTTATTTTTTAATGTTTTTTCCTGTGAAGCTTATTGCGTTGCATTCATGTCTGAAATGTGTTATATAAATAAATCTTTGATTTGACAATCCAGCCATGATCAGCCGCTGTCAGTCCTGTTACACTAACTAACCATGTAGCATCTGGAAGGAAGACGTATGACTCTCGTTTTAGATCATTCTGTCTAACTGCCGCTAAAGCAAATAGCTAATAATGATCTCCGTGATTATAGTATTGATCCAATACAAGTGGATAATGAGGTTATTTGCCTTAGATCAAGGCAACCAGAAAATGAATCACAGAGAAAGAGAGAGAGAAAGGTTCTATTAGATACAAGATGAGAGACAGAGGGGTTCTATTAGATACAAGATGAGAGACAGAGGGGTTGTATTAGATACAAGATGAGAGACAGAGGGGTTGTATTAGATACAAGATGAGAGACAGAGGGGTTGTATTAGATACAAGATGAGAGAGAGACAGAGGGGTTGTATTAGATACAAGATGAGAGAGAGAGAGAGAGAGAGAGAGAGAGAGAGAGGGGTTGTATTAGATACAAGATGAGAGAGAGACAGAGGGGTTGTATTAGATACAAGATGAGAGAGAGAGAGAGAGAGAGAGAGAGGGGTTGTATTAGATACAAGATGAGAGAGAGAGAGAGAGAGAGAGAGAGAGAGAGAGAGAGAGAGGGGTTGTATTAGATACAAGATGAGAGACAGAGGGGTTGTATTAGATACAAGATGAGAGACAGAGGGGTTGTATTAGATACAAGATGAGAGAGAGAGAGAGAGAGAGAGAGAGAGAGAGAGGGGTTGTATTAGATACAAGATGAGAGACAGAGGGGTTCTATTAGATACAAGATGAGAGACAGAGGGGTTCTATTAGATACAATATGAGAGACAGAGGGGTTGTATTAGATACAAGATGAGAGAGAGACAGAGGGGTTGTATTAGATACAAGATGAGAGAGAGAGAGAGAGAGAGAGAGAGAGAGAGAGAGAGGGGGGTTGTATTAGATACAAGATGAGAGACAGAGGGGTTGTATTAGATACAAGATGAGAGACAGAGGGGTTGTATTAGATACAAGATGAGAGACAGAGGGGTTGTATTAGATACAAGATGAGAGAGAGACAGAGGGGTTGTATTAGATACAAGATGAGAGAGAGACAGACAGGTTGTATTAGATACAAGATGAGAGAGAGACAGAGGGGTTGTATTAGATACAAGATGAGAGAGAGACAGAGGGGTTGTATTAGATACAAGATGAGAGAGAGAGAGATCTGAGAGACAAGGCAAGAAGGGCATTCTATGCCATCAAAAGGAACATAAAATTTCACATACCAATTAGGATCTGTCTAAAAAATACTTGTATCAGTTATAGAACCCATTGCACTTTATGGTTGTGAGGTCTGGGGTCCGCTCACCAACCAAGAATTCACAAAATGGGACAAACACCAAAATGAGATTCTGCATGCAGAATTCTGCAAAAATATCCTCTGTGTATGATGTAGAACACCAAATAATGCATGCAGAGCAGAATGAGAATGATACTCGCTAATTATCAAAATCCAGAAAAGAGAAGATAGCCTATATTCTCTTGAGTCTTCTCTGAGAATCTATGTGCACACTGCCCACAAAATGAGGTGGAAACTGGGCTGCACTTCCTAACCTCCTGCCCAATGTATGACCATATTAGAGACACATATTTCCCTCAGATTACACAAATCCACAAAGAATTCGAAAACAAACCCAATTTTGATAAACTCCAATATCTACTGGGTGAAATCCCACAGTGTGCCATCACAGCAGCAAGATTTGTGACCAGTTGCCACAAGAAAAGGTCAAACACCATTGTAAATACAACCCATATTTATGCTTATTTATTTTCCCTTTTGTACTTTAACCATTTCTACATGGTTACAACACTGTGTATATACTGTACATAATATGACATTTGTAATGTCTTTATTCTTTTGGAAGTTCTGTGAGTGTAATGTTTACTGTCCATTTTTATTGTTTATTTCACTTTTGTATATTATCTACTTCACTTGCTTTGGCAATGTTAACATTGTTTCCCATGCCAATAAAGCCCCTTGAATTGAATTGAACTGAGAGAGAGAGAGAGAGAGAGAGAGAGAGAGAGAGAGAGAGAGAGAGAGGTTGTATTAGATACAAGATGAGAGAGAGAGAGAGAGAGAGGTTGTATTAGATACAAGATGAGAGAGAGAGGGGGGGTTGTATTATATATAAGATGAGAGAGAGAGAGAGAGAGAGAGAGAGAGAGAGAGAGAGAGAGAGAGGTTGTATTAGATACAAGATGAGAGAGAGACAGAGAGCGAGAGAGAGACAGAGAGGTTGTATTAGATACAAGATGAGAGAGAGAGAGACAGAGAGAGACAGAGAGGTTGTATTAGATACAAGATGAGAGAGAGAGAGAGAGAGAGAGAGAGAGAGAGAGAGAGAGAGAGAGACAGAGGGGTTGTATTAGATACAAGATGAGAGAGAGACAGACAGGTTGTATTAGATACAAGATGAGAGACAGAGGGGTTGTATTAGATACAAGATGAGAGAGAGAGAGAGAGAGACAGAGAGGTTGTATTAGATACAAGATGAGAGAGAGAGAGAGAGACAGACAGAGAGGTTGTATTAGATACAAGATGAGAGAGTGAGAGAGGCTTTGTTCAAAACAGTCACAGACTCACAGCTCCTCTTCTTAGTGGTCTGTCCATCTGTCTCTATCTGTCCCTCCCTCCTCCCTCCCTTCTCTCCTTCCTGCTTCCCTCCCCTTCCTCTCTGTCCTTCCCCCTTCCATCCCTCCCCCAGACCAGTTAAATCAGAGCACCATTCTCCCAGTGTCTCCAGTGTACTCAGAGATATTACACCCTTCGTCTACAGTGGAAGTGTAACAGTGATGACAATAGTGGATATGAACGGAACAAAAGGTCAGTCTGTGGCCCCAGGTGTCTACATCCTTAGAGTGGGGGAGAGGAAGACTGCCAAGACCACCCCCAAAACCCACTCTCTCTCTATCTCTCTCTCTCTCTCTCTCTCTCTCTCTCTCTCTCTCTCTCTCTCTCTCTCTCTCACCCCACAGATTCCCCCATCGTCATCACCCACCCTCTACTTACCTCCCCTCCCACCTCCTTTCATCCCCCTCTTTTCTTATTCTTTCTTTTTCTAGAACTCTCTGTTCCTCTCATCACCATGGCGTTTTTCTTATCTCACTTCATCCTCTTCTTCTCTCCTCCTTTCTCTAATCTTTCCCACATTTTCCTCTCTCTCTCTGTCTCTCTCTTCCTCCATCTCTCTTGTCTCTATCTATATCTCTCTCTTTCCATTTCCCTCCATCTCTCTCACCTTATGGGCAGGGGACCACAGGAGAGCTATTGTGGAGAGTGCAGTGGGAGTCAGGATCAAAAGAGATTGGTTGAAAGACAGATTTTTTTTATTACCAATACAAAAGGCAGCAGGAAATAGAAAAGAAGGCCTCCACACAGGAGGGGACCAGTTTTTGGACCATTATTAATATGGAGGGAGGGAGGGAGGGAGGGGGAGGGAGGGAGGGAGGGAGGGAGGGAGGGAGGGAGGGAGGGAGGGGGAGGGAGGGGAGGGAGGGAGGGAGGGAGGGAGGGAGGGAGGGAGGGGGAGGGAGGGGGAGGGAGGGAGGGAGGGAGGGAGGGAGGGAGGGAGGGAGGGAGGGGAGGGAGGGAGGGAGGGAGGGAGGGGGAGGGAGGGGCCGACTCAAGGCCCAGGAACAGTTCTATGTTGTTTGTTTTCTGCTTTCTCTGTGTGTTCTCTCAGCTGTTCTGTGAAGAATGTGTGTGCATCCGTGGGGGGGTGGGGGGGGGGGGGGGGGGGGGGGGGGGTTGATGTGTGTGGGTAGATGGGTAGGGGGGTTGGTTTTAGAGGACAGCCTCTGTCATGCTCTGTGCTCAGTGTTCTTTTCTCTCTTTCGTTCTCTCTCCCACGTACAGTGGGTCACGAACAGACACATGCACACACACACACACACACACACACACACACACACACACACACACACACACACACACACACACACACAGGTTGGTGGATGTGTTGGGTCGGCTGTGCCACTGGAGAGGAGGGTAAATATCAGAGAAGGTCAGAGGGAGGGGATGGGCTGGAGGGATGGAGGGAGAGCGAATCACTGATGATGTCGGAGGGGGGGGGGGGGGGGGGGGGGGGGGGGGCAGTCAGCCAGTCACTCTTGACCTGCCAATCTTGACTGTCCACACAGGAGAGAGCATGCAGTCATGAGAGCAGCACAGGGCACTGTGTGTGTGTACACGTCTGTGTGTATTCCTGTAGATGTGTGTGTACTGAGGCTGTTGTCTTTTTCTGCAATCTATATTTCACTTCTGGGAAGATCAATCGAGGAGTAGAGGGTTACAGGGATCAAAGTAAATCCTCTCAGTTGCCTGTACACACACACACTCACACACACACATAAACACACAAACACACACAGCACAATCTGTCTGTTCCATCAGCGGGCTCAGCAGGAGTGGTATTAGCTCTAATAATACAGTATGTCTCCATCCCTTCCCTCTCAGCCCTGGAGGTAGCAGAGTCTACCAACAAATGAGAGAGAAAGTTCCAGATTGTGATTTATTTCATTAGGCAAATAAGATGTGTGAGCCCTACGGCACTACTGACTGAGTCACCGCTGTCCACACCATCACACACACACACACACACACACACACACACACACACACACACACACACACACACACACACACACACACACACCACACACACACTATTTACATGGCACCCTTAAGAGTCACACGCATACATATCGTGTCTCATCCAATCAAAGCTCCCGACACTGTGGAGTGATAAGCTGGCTCTGGTTGGGGGGAGCAGAACAGCTGTTGTCGTGCCAGTGTGCACAAAATGGCTACCCTTCAGATCCCTGTAGCACAATCATTCTACCTGGTCACCACAGTGAGAGCCTCCCCTCCCCTCCACTCCCCTTCCCTCTCCCCTCTTCTCCTCTCCCCTTTTCTCTTCTTTCATCTCCTCTCCCCTCCTCTCCCCTTCCCTCTTCTTTCCCCCATCCTCTCCTCTCCTTCCCTCTTCTTTCCCCTCCCCTCCCATCCTCTCCTCTCCCCTTCCCTCTTCTTTCCTCTCCTTTCCTCTCCTCTCCTCTCATCTCCTTTCCCCTTCCCTCTTCTTTCCTCTCCTCTCCTCTCATCTCCTTTCCCCTTCCCTCTTCTTTCCCCTCCCCTCCCCTCCCCTCCTCCCCTCCTCTCCTTTGGTTCTTGCAACACAGATCTCTGCAGTGTGATTACAACTAACTCTGATAGGAAACTACAGCGGCTGGAATTCAACTGAACCCACCATAGCAATGTTTCCCTTGTTTTCACCCTACTGCTACACACACATTTCTGATGAGGAAAACTAGAAGCATCTACCTTACTGTGTAAATGAAATTACTCCCTAACTAGAGTACTTCTCTTTCAGCAGGTTGCATGAAACTGTGACTCAAAGGAAATCACAAATTAGAACGTGGTAGTTGTTCGTCTGACTAACCTTCCTCTCTGTCTCTCTCTGTGTCTGTTTCTCTCTCTCTCTCTCTCTGTCTCTGTCTCTGTCTCTCTCTCCTCCTCTTCCTCTGTCGGATCACCTCATATAGAGGTGTTAGTGGGAGGAGCTCTCTCCATGACCCTGTGCCTGCTGACCACACCCAGATTCCCCCTAACCCCGCCCTCCAGCATGGCGCTGTCACTCTGGCTGCTGTGTACCTGTGCTGTCACCTCCCTGCTCATCGCCCCCCTCTGCTCAAGGTTGGTACTGCACTGCATTATCCCAATCCTGTCAATGTGCCAATGGGTTTACATGTTGTGTGTGTGTGTGTGTGTGTGTGTGTGTGTGTGTGTGTGTGTGTGTGTGTGTGTGTGTGTGTGTGTGTGTGTGTGTGTGTGTGTGTGTGTGTGTGTGTGTGTGTGTGTGTGTGTGTGTGTGTGGACAGATTGTTACTTCTCATAATAATTGAATATGAATAACATGGTGACTCTATGTGAAGGAAGGTTAAAAGGTACTGGCTTGCTGAATAAGCCAGACGTCATGGATGAAGGGGGTTTTATGAAGCAGCTTGTAGGTGGGAGTGTCATGTGTGTGTTTCCATGCAGGTAGTTGTTGTCTCAGTGTGTGATCAGTCAATAAATCAATAAACTTTATTTTATAAAGCCATTTTTACATCAGCAGATGTCACAAAGTGCTATACAGAAACCCACCCTAAAACCCCAAACAGCAAGCAATGCAGATGTAGAAGCAGGATGGATAGGAAAAACTCACTAGAAAGGAAGGAACCTAGGAAGAGGAACCAGGCTCTGAGGGGTGGCCAGTCCTGTTCTGGCTGTGCCGGGTGTACATGGCCATGAAGGCCAGATGAATGTCCATGATGGTTGGTCATGGTGTGTGAGGGGGATCCCTGCATGTAATGGTGCCATATGTGGAACCTCTCACAATGTGCCATGAGAGCGTGTGTGTGTGTGTCCCCACACCGCCTGCATGTGTGTGTGGGTGGGTGCCAGCTGGTTTAACCCTAGCAGCAGGTGACCTGGTTGGGCGACAGTGGTGCTGCAGGGCGTGTGTGTGGCGGGGAAGATGGGGGAGGCAGGGGGGAGGTACAGCTAAAAGGAAGGGGAGGTGTTGTGGGGTGTCCTGTTAGTACCCTTCCACACGGACAGCAGCACACCATCTGCTGTGTGCTCTCAGTTAGGACACTGAGAGCAGAGAGGGAGGGAGGGAGGGAGGTAGGGAGGGAGGGAGGGAGGGAGGGAGGGAGGGAGGGAGGGAGGGAGGGAGGGAGGGAGGGAGGGAGGGAGGGAGGGAGGGAGGGAGGAATATGGTGGAGGAAGAAAGAAAAAGAGAGAAAAAATAAAAGGTTAATTTTAGGCACTGTAAGAATCAGAGAAGAGTAGGGAAGAGAAGGAGGGATGAAGAGATAGAGAAAAAGAGAGAGAAATCCAGAAAAGAGCCATTAAATTCTACAACCACCTAAAAGGAAGGAAAATCTTCCTCTGTTTGCAATCCAAAGGGTCCCAGCTACAACATGCATGGTCATTTTGTTAGATAAAATCTTTCTTTATATCCCAAAAAGTCTGTTTAGTTGGCGCCATCGATTTCGGTAATCCACTCATTCAACATGTAGACAAAGGAATCCAAAAAGCTACCGCTAAACTTTGTTAAAACAAGTCAAACTACATTTCTATTTAATCCTCAGCTACCCTAAAATGTAAATAAACTGTAATATTTAATACGGAAAGAAGTATGTTCAATAGAAAAGTAAAATTGGCAAGTGCGTGTCCTCTTCATTGCATGCCCACAGACTGATTTAAAACTGTGACTCTCAGTACCAAAACTCAAAATTCTTCCTCGTTTTGGAAGAAACAAGCCTGAAACCTTGAACAAAGACTATTGATATCTAGTGGAAGCCATAGGAATTGCAATCTGGGAGCTGGAATTGCATAGGACCCATAGCTTTCCATTATAAGAGCCTGGGATCTAAAAAAAAATTAGTAATTCTGGTTGGTTTTTCTTTGGATTTTCTCCTACCATATCAATTGTGTTATAGTCTCATACATTATTTTAAAATTTCTACAAACTTCAAAGTCTTTTCTATCCAATGTTACCAATTATATACATATCCTGGCTTCTGGGCCTGAGTTACAGGCAGTTTACTTTGGGCACGTCAGTCAGGCGGAAATTCTGAAAGAAGGACCCTAGCCTGAAGACAAAGCCATCACCTACAGAGAGATGAACCTGGGGCTCTGTTCACAGACTCAAACACACCCCACAGAGCCCCAGGACAGCAACACAATTAGACCCAACCAAATCATGAGAAAACAAAAAGATAATTACTTGACACATTGGAAAGAATTAACAAAAAACAGAGCAAATTAGAATGCTATTTGGCCCTAAACAGAGAGTACACAGTGGCAGAATACCTGACCACTGTGACTGACCCAAACTTAAGGAAAGCTTTGACTATGTACAGACTCAGTGAGCATAGCCTTGCTATTGAGAAAGGCCGCCGTAGGCAGACCTGGCTCTCAAGAGAAGACAGGCTATGTGCACACTGCCCACAAAATGAGGTGGAAACTGAGCTGCACTTCCTAACCTCCTGCCCAATGTATGACCATATTAGAGACACATATTTCCCTCAGATTATACAGATCCACAAAGAATTAGAAAACAAACCCAATTTTGATAAACTCCCATATCTACTGGGTGAAATACCACAGTGTGCCATCACAGCAGCAAGATTTGTGACCTGTTGCCACAAGAAAAGGTCAACCAGTGAAGAACAAATACCATTGTAAATACAACCCATATTTATGCTTATTTATTTTCCCTTTTGTACTTTAACCATTTGTACATCGTTCCAACACTGTATACAGTTGAAGTCAGAAGTTTACATACACCTTAGCCAAATGCATTTAAACTCAATTTTTTCACAATTCCTGACATTTAATCCTAGTACAAATTCCCTGTCTCAGGTCAGTTAGGATCACCACTTTATTTTAAGAATGTGAAATGTCAGAATAATAGTAGAGAGAATGATTTATTTCAGCTTTTATTTATTTCATCACATTCCCAGTGGGTCAGAAGTTTATATACACTCAATTAGTATTTGGTAGCATTGCCTTGAAATTGTTTAACTTGGGTCAAACATTTCTGGTAGCCTTCCACAAGCTTCCCACAATAATTTTGGCCCATTTCTCCTGACAGAGCTGGTGTAACTGAGTCAGGTTTGTAGGCCTCCTTGCTCACACACGCTTTTTCAGTTCTGCCCGCAAGTCTTCTATGGGATTGAGGTCAGGGCTTTGTGATGGCCACTCCAATACCTTGACTTTGTTGTCCTTAAGCCATTTTGCCACAACTTTGGAGTATGCTTGGGTTCATTGTCCATTTGGAAGACCCATTTGCGACCAAGCTTTAACTTCCTGACTGATGTCTTGAGATGTTGCTTCAATATATCCACATAATTCCCTTTCCTCATGAAGCCATCTATTTTGTGAAGTGCACCAGTCCCTCCTGCAGCAAAGCAGCCCCACAACATGATGCTGCCACCCCTGTGCTTCACGGTTGGGATGGTGTTCTTCGTCTTGCAAGCATCCCTCTTTTTCCTCCAACATAACGTGGACATTCTGACTAAACAGTTATATTTTTGTTTCATCAGACCAGAGGACATTTCTCCAAAAAGTATGATCTTTGTCCCCATGTGCAGTTGCAAACCGTAGTCTGGCTTCTTATGTTGGTTTTGGAGCAGTGGCTTCTTCCTTGCTGAGCGGCCTTTCAGGTTATGTCACGACTTCCGCCGAAGTCGGCTTCTCTCCTTGTTCGGGCGGCGTTCAGCGATCGACGTCATCGGCTTTCTAGCCATCGCCGCTCCATTTTTCATATATCCATTTGTCTTGTCTTGTTTCCATACACACCTGGTTTTCATTTCCCCAATTAAGCTACTTGTATTTAACCCTCTGTTTTCCATCATGTTTTGTGTGTAATTGTTTCATGTTGCTGTGGTGTCTTTTTATGTGCTTTACTTTTGTTATGTTCCGTGTTTTTGAGCGCATTTTATCTATGTTGTGCTCTCGTTTTGGAACTTCAATAAAGTGCGCCTTTTTACATCACGCTACTCTCCTGCGCCTGACTTCGCCTCTTTTACACACGCTGACAGAATTACACACCCTCAATGGAGTCAGCAGTAGCAGGTACCCCGGTTAGAGGAGTCGAGGAGCGCGTCCAGGAACATTCGGCCATGTTACAACATCTTGGTGCCATGATGGATCGCGTTGTCCAGACCATGGACCGCTGGGAGAGACAGGAAGTCTCTCCAGTGCCTCGACCAGCACAACCGGGGTTGTCTTCATCCGTTCCATTTGGAGAGAGTTCCAGTGGGATGCGTCTCTCCCTTCCCAGGGAGTATGATGGAATGGCAGCACAGTGCCAGAGATTCTTGTTACAGCTGGACCTCTACCAGGCCACTGTGCACCCAGCTCCCTCAGGAGGGGAGAGAGTGGCCGCCCTCGTCTCCTGTCTCACAAGAAGAGCGCTGGAGTGGGCAAACGCCGTGTGGAGAGAAAGAGACACTGCGCCAGACCACATCTAGGAGTTCACCCGTCGCTTCAGGGCTGTCTTCGACCATCCACCTCAGGGCAGAGCGGCGGGGGAGAGGCTCTTCCATTTGAGACAGGGGACGAGGAGCACCCAGGACTTCGCCCTGGAATTCCGGACCTTGGCCGCCGGAGCAGGCTGGATTGACAGGGCCCTCATTGACCACTATCGATGCAGCCTACGAGAGGACGTCCGACGTGAGCTGGCCTGCAGGGATGCCACCATTTCCTTCGACCAACTGGTGGATTTGTCCATCCGGTTGGATAACCTGCTGGTAACCCGCGGACGTTCGAGGGGGCTCTGTCGGTTCCATCGTCCAGCACCCCTGCTCCGGTGCCCATGGTGTTAGGATGGGCTGCTCATAGGGAGACTGGAGGAGGAGCCATCACGTGCGCCATCTGTGGCCGCAGAGGACACACTGCTGGTCGGTGCCGTGTTGGTTCCTCTGGGAGTCGAGGCAACAGGCAGGACACTCTGGCGTCACCCCAGGTGAGTTTGTACCACACTCATCCAGAGTCCTCTGTTGATCAACTGTTTGTGCCTGTTTGTTTCCCTGAGTTTTCCCCACATTCCCAGCATTGGCACTCGTCGATTCAGGCTCAGCTGGGAATTTTATCGACAGAGCATTAGCCATTAGGTTAGGGGTCCCTATTTTTCCTATAGTTAGACACTTCCCGGTACACGCTCTAGACAGTCGACCATTAGGGTCCGGGCTAATCAAGGAGGCCACCATCTCCTTGGCCATGGTTATGCAGGGGAATCATGAGGAGAGAATCATTCTCTTTCTGATTGTCTCTCTTGCGTTCCCTGTGATACTAGGCCTTCCTTGGTTGGCTCTGCATAACCCCACTATTTCCTGGGAACAGAGGGCTCTCACGGGGTGGTCGCTACTCAGGGAGGTGTGTAAGGGTTTCCATTGGTGCTACCACGGTGGAAAGTCCAGACCAGGTCTCCACCGTGCACATCCCCCCCAGAATACGCCGATTTGGCTCTCGCCTTCTGTAAAATGAAGGCGACTAAATTACCACCTCATCGACGGGGGGATTGTGCGATAAATCTCCTGGCAGACGCTGCGCTTCCCAGGAGTCACGTGTATCCCCTGTCGCAAGTGGAGACGGTGGCTATGGATACATATGTCTCTGAATCCCTACGTCAGGGGTACATTCGGCCCTCTACTTCACCCGCCTCCTCAAGTTTCTTTTTTGTGAAGAAGAAGGATGGGTGTTTACGCCCGTGTATTGACTATAGAGGTCTCAATCAAATCACGGTGAAGTACAGTTACCAGCTACCTCTTATCGCCACGGCGATTGAGTCAATGCATGGTGCGCGCTTCTTCACGAAACTAGATCTCAGGAGTCCGTAAAACCTGGTGCGTATCCGGGAGGGAGACGAGTGGAAGACAGCGTTCAGTACCACCACAGGGCATTATGAGTACCTCGTCATGCCGTACGGGTTGATGAATGCTCCATCAGTTTTCCAATCCTTTGTAGACGAGATTTTCAGGGAACTGCACGGGCAGGGTGTAGTGGTGTATATCGATGACATTCTGATTTACTCCGCTACACGCGCCGAGCATGTGTCCTTGGTGCGCCAGGTACTTGGACGACTGTTGGGGCATGACCTGTACGGCAAGGCTGAGAAATGCCTGTTCTTTCAGCAGGCCGTCTCCTTCCTAGGGTATCGCATTTCCACATCAGGGGTGGAGATGGAGAGTGACCACATTGCAGCCGTGCATAATTGGCCAACTCCCACCACGGTAAAGGACATCAAGGGGGCCCCGGCATACATCGTTCGTTCCATCCTGGATTCGAGGCGTCGGGTGGGGGGCCTTCAGTACCTCGTGGAGTACTGAAGGCCTCCACCTGCCCTGCCGGAAGCTGGGTCCGCGGTTTATGGGACCATTTAAAGTCCTGAGGAAGGTGAACGAGGTATGTTATAGATTACAGCTTCCCTCTGATTATCGTATTAACCCCTCGTTCCATGTGTCTCTCCTCAGGCCGGTGGTGGCTGGTCCGCTCCAGGAGTTTGAGGTGCGGGAGGTCCCTCCGCCCCCTTTGGACATCGAGGGGGCCCCGGCGTACATCGTTCGTTCCATCCTGGATTCAAGGCGTCGGGTGGGGGGCCTTCAGTACCTTGTGGAGTGGGAGGGGTACGGGCCAGAGGAGATGTTCTGGGTTCCGGTTACAGATGTTTTGGATCCTGAACTGCTGTGGGAGTTTCACCGTCATCGGCCGGATCGCCCTGCGCCTCGTCCTGGTCGTCCTCGAAGCCGATGTCGGCGTGCCGCTGGAGCCGCGCGTCAAGGGGGGGGTTACTGTCACGACATCCGCCGAAGTTGGCTGCTCTCCTTGTTCAGGCGACGTTCGGCGATCGACGTCACCGGCTTTCTAGCCATCGCCGCTCCATTTTTCATATATCCATTTGTCTTGTCTTGTTTCCATACACACCTGGTTTTCATTTCCCCAATTAAGCTACTTGTATTTAAACCCTCTTTTTCCCATCATGTTTTGTGTGTAATTATTTCATGTTGCTGTGGTGTCTTTTTACGCACTTTACTTTTTTACGTTCCATGTTTTTGAGCGCATTTGATCGATGTTGTGCTCTCGTTTTGGAACTTTAATAAAGTGTGCCTGTTTACATCACGCTACTCTCCTGCACCTGACTTTGCCTCTTTTACACACGCTGACAGGTTATGTCGATATAGGACTCGTTTTACTGTGGATATAGATAGGTCCTTTGCTGTTGTTCTGGCATTGATTTGCACTTTTCGCACCAAAGTACGTTCATCTCTAGGAGACAGAACACGTCACCTTCCTGAGCGGTATGACGGCTGCGTGGTTCCATGGTGTTTATACTTGCGTACTATTGTTTGTACAGATGAACGTGGTACCTTCAGGCATTTTTCCATGATGTCAAGCAAAGAGGCACTGAGTTTGAAGGTAGGCCTTGAAATACATCCACAGGTACACCTCCAATTGACTTAAATGATATCAATTAGCCTATCAGAAGCTTCTAAACCATGACATCATTTTCTGGAATTTTCCAAGCTGTTTAAAGGCACAGTCAACTTAGTGTATGTAAACTTCTAACCCACTGGAATTGTGATACAGTGAATACTAAGTGAAATAATCTGTCTGTAAACAATTGTTGAAAAATGACTTGCGTCATGCACAAAGTAGATGTCCTAACCGACTTGCCAAAGCTATAGTTTGTTAACAAGAAATTTGTTGAGTGGTTGAAAAACGAGTTTTAATGACTCCAACCTAAGTGTTTGTAAACTTCCAACTTCAACTGTATATACATAATATGACATTTGTAATGTCTTTATTCTTTTGGAACTTCTGTGAGTGTGATGCTTACTGTTCATTTTTATTGTTTATTTCACTTTTATATATTATCTACTTCACTTGCTTTGGCAATGTTAACATATGTTTCCCATGCCAATAAAGCCCCTTGAATTGAAAATGAATTGAATTGAGAGAGAGTGAGAGAGAGAGAGAGAGAGAGAGAGAGAGAGAGAGAGAGAGAGAGAGAGAGAGAGAGAGAGAGAGAGAGAGATGTGTGTTCTTGCTAGAGGTTGATTGTGCAGGTGTGATTTTAATGTGAGTGGGTGTTTGCTTGCTGATGTGTTCTCTCTCTATCCCTCTCTCTGTCTGTCTCTCTCTCTCTCTCTCTCTCTCTCTCTGTCTTTCTTTAATTTGCCAGGTTTTGCTGCATTGTATTTATGTGATGTACTCAGTGTTGCATTGGACACCAGCTTATTTATCAACTGTGTGCGTGCCTGTATGTATGTGTTGCTCGCTTGCTCGTGTTTGTCTGCAGACTGTATGTGTGTGTTGCTCGCTTGCTCGTGTTTGTCTGCAGACTGTGTGTGTGTGCCGCCCACATCTGTGTGTGCATCAGAGCCTCCAGCTGTCTGTGTGACCTGGCACTAGAGAAGTATTAATAATGCATTAATAATCAATTGAGTGTTATCTATGTTCTGCCCTGAGCACAGGCACAACGTTTGATTGGACCAAATTAAGAAAACCGTTTCTGATGGTTCCATCGATCAACTCTCCTGGCTGTGATACAGAAACACAAACACAACCACACACACACACACACACACACACACACACACACACACACACACACACACACACACACACACACACACACACACACACACACACACACACACACACACACACACACACACACACACACACACACACACACACACACAAACATACACACCCAGAGGTTAACTTTCAGAGTGCTGTTTACTGTAGTGTGAGAGGGAGAGAGGAGGATGAAAGAGTGAGAGGGGGGAGGGGGAAAAGGAAAGGGAAATAGAGGCAAAGGGAGAGAGAGGTAAATAATGATGGGGAAGAGAGAGGTAGAGGGAAGAGAGAGGTAGAGGGAAGAGAGAGGTAGAGGAAAGAGAGAGGTAGAGGGAAGAGAGAGGTAGAGGAAAGAGAGAGGTAGAGGAAAGAGAGAGGTAGAGGAAAGAGAGAGGTAGAGGGAAGAGAGAGGTAGAGGAAGAGAGAGGTAGAGGGAAGCGAGAGGTAGAGGTTAGAGAGAGATAGAGGGAAGAGAGAGATAGAGGGAAGAGAGGTAGAGAGAGGTAGAGGGAAGAGAGAGGTAGAGAGAAGAGAGAGGTAGAGGTTAGAGAGAGGTAGAGGGAATAGAGAGGTAGAGGGAAGAGAGAGGTAGAGAGAAGAGAGAGGTAGAGAGAAGAGATAGGTAGAGGTTAGAGAGAGATAGAGGGAAGAGAGAGGTAGAGAGAAGAGAGAGGTAGAGAGAAGAGAGAGGTAGAGGAAGAGAGATGTAGAGGAAGAGAGAGGTAGAGGGAAGAGAGAGGTAGAGGGAAGAGAGAGGTAGAGAGAAGAGAGAGGTAGAGGTTAGAGAGAGATAGAGGGAAGAGAGAGGTAGAGGTTAGAGAGAGGTAGAGGGAAGAGAGAGGTAGAGGGAAGAGAGAGGTAGAGGGAAGAGAGAGGTAGAGGAAAGAGAGAGGTAGAGGGAAGAGAGAGGTAGAGGAAGAGAGAGGTAGAGGGAAGCGAGAGGTAGAGGTTAGAGAGAGATAGAGGGAAGAGAGAGATAGAGGGAAGAGAGAGGTAGAGGGAAGAGAGAGGTAGAGAGAAGAGAGAGGTAGAGGTTAGAGAGAGGTAGAGGGAATAGAGAGGTAGAGGGAAGAGAGAGGTAGAGAGAAGAGAGAGGTAGAGAGAAGAGATAGGTAGAGGTTAGAGAGAGATAGAGGGAAGAGAGAGGTAGAGAGAAGAGAGAGGTAGAGAGAAGAGAGAGGTAGAGGAAGAGAGATGTAGAGGAAGAGAGAGGTAGAGGGAAGAGAGAGGTAGAGGGAAGAGAGATGTAGAGGGAAGAGAGATGTAGAGGAAAGAGAGAGGTAGAGGAAGAGGAAGAGAGAGGTAGAGGGAAGCGAGAGGTAGAGGTAGAGGGGAGAGAGAGGTAGAGTTTAGAGAGCGGTAGAGGAAGAGATGTAGAGGGGAGAGAGAGGTAGAGTTTAGAGAGAGGTAGAGGAAGAGAAATATAGAGGGGAGAGAGAGGTAGAGGGAAGAGAGATGTAGAGGGAAGAGAGAGGTAGAGGGAAGAGAGAGGTAGAGGGAAGAGAGAGGTAGAGGGAAGAGAGAGGTAGAGGAAGAGAGAGGTAGAGGGAAGAGATGTAGAGGGAAGAGAGAGGTAGAGGGAAGAGAGAGATAGAGGGGAGAGAGAGGTAGAGGTTAGAGAGAGGTAGAGGGAAGAGAGAGGTAGAGGGGAGAGAGAGGTAGAGGAAAGAGAGGTAGAGGAAGAGAGAGGTAGAGGGGAGAGAGATGTAGAGGGAAGAGAGAGGTAGAGAGAAGAGAGAGGTACAGGGAAGCGATGTAGAGGGAAGAGAGAGGTAGAGGAAAGAGAGCTAGAGGAAGAGAGAGGTAGAGGGAAGCGATGTAGAGGGAAGAGAGAGGTAGAGGAAAGAGAGCTAGAGGAAGAGAGAGGTAGAGGGGAGAGAGAGGTAGAGGGAAGAGAGAGGTAGAGGAAGAGAGAGGTAGAGGAAGAGAGAGGTAGAGGGAAGCGAGAGGTAGAGAAAGAGAGAGGTAGAGGGGAGAGAGATGTAGAGGGAAGAGAGAGGTAGAGGAAAGAGAGAGGTAGAGAAAGAGAGAGGTAGAGGAAGAGAGAGGTAGAGGGAAGAGAGATGTAGAGGGAAGAGAGATGTAGAGGAAAGAGAGAGGTAGAGGAAGAGGAAGAGAGAGGTAGAGGGAAGCGAGAGGTAGAGGTAGAGGGGAGAGAGAGGTAGAGTTTAGAGAGCGGTAGAGGAAGAGATGTAGAGGGGAGAGAGAGGTAGAGTTTAGAGAGAGGTAGAGGAAGAGAAATATAGAGGGGAGAGAGAGGTAGAGGGAAGAGAGATGTAGAGGGAAGAGAGAGGTAGAGGGAAGAGAGAGGTAGAGGGAAGAGAGAGGTAGAGGGAAGAGAGAGGTAGAGGAAGAGAGAGGTAGAGGGAAGAGATGTAGAGGGAAGAGAGAGGTAGAGGAAAGAGAGAGGTAGAGGGAAGAGAGAGATAGAGGGGAGAGAGAGGTAGAGGTTAGAGAGAGGTAGAGGGAAGAGAGAGGTAGAGGGGAGAGAGAGGTAGAGGAAAGAGAGGTAGAGGAAGAGAGAGGTAGAGGGGAGAGAGATGTAGAGGGAAGAGAGAGGTAGAGAGAAGAGAGAGGTAGAGGGAAGCGATGTAGAGGGAAGAGAGAGGTAGAGGAAAGAGAGCTAGAGGAAGAGAGAGGTAGAGGGAAGCGATGTAGAGGGAAGAGAGAGGTAGAGGAAAGAGAGCTAGAGGAAGAGAGAGGTAGAGGGGAGAGAGAGGTAGAGGGAAGAGAGAGGTAGAGGAAGAGAGAGGTAGAGGAAGAGAGAGGTAGAGGGAAGCGAGAGGTAGAGGAAGAGAGAGGTAGAGGGGAGAGAGATGTAGAGGGAAGAGAGAGGTAGAGGAAAGAGAGAGGTAGAGGAAGAGAGAGGTAGAGGAAGAGAGAGGTAGAGGGAAGCGAGAGGTAGTGGAAGAGAGAGGTAGAGGGGAGAGAGATGTAGAGGGAAGAGAGAGGTAGAGGAAAGAGAGGTAGAGGAAGAGAGAGGTAGAGGAAGAGAGAGGTAGAGGGAAGAGAGATGTAGAGGGAAGAGAGATGTAGAGGAAAGAGAGAGGTAGAGGGGAGAGAGATGTAGAGGGAAGAGAGAGGTAGAGGAAAGAGAGAGGTAGAGGAAGAGAGAGGTAGAGGAAGAGAGAGGTAGAGGGAAGCGAGAGGTAGAGGAAGAGAGAGGTAGAGGGGAGAGAGATGTAGAGGGAAGAGAGAGGTAGAGGAAAGAGAGGTAGAGGAAGAGAGAGGTAGAGGAAGAGAGAGGTAGAGGGAAGAGAGATGTAGAGGGAAGAGAGATGTAGAGGAAAGAGAGAGGTAGAGGAAGAGGAAGAGAGAGGTAGAGGGAAGCGAGAGTTAGAGGTAGAGGGGAGAGAGAGGTAGAGTTTAGAGAGCGGTAGAGGAAGAGATGTAGAGGGGAGAGAGAGGTAGAGTTTAGAGAGAGGTAGAGGAAGAGAAATATAGAGGGGAGAGAGAGCTAGAGGGAAGAGAGATGTAGAGGGAAGAGAGAGGTAGAGGGAAGAGAGAGGTAGAGGGAAGAGAGAGGTAGAGGGAAGAGAGAGGTAGAGGAAGAGAGAGGTAGAGGGAAGAGATGTAGAGGGAAGAGAGAGGTAGAGGAAAGAGAGAGGTAGAGGAAGAGAGAGGTAGAGGAAGAGAGAGGTAGAGGGAAGAGAGGGGTATCCTGATGTTGGCTCCTTCCTGTGCTGACTGTTAGAGTAGACATCAGTACCAGTCTAATCACTACTCATTAGAGACCTGCAGGATCAACAAGCTCTGCTCCTCTACAGCGCTCCACACTCCACTACGCATCCTAATGTTAATCCCTAACTCTAACATTTACCCCAAACATGTACAATTCCTACATTTTAAATGTACCCCTAACCAGACTAACCAAGCTCAAATAGTATTTGTTTGATTGAACCTGCCTGGAGTGCCAGATCGGCGGGATTTGCACTTTTGGGGCTATTTCATTGGTTCCCTTGTGCCAGGCATGCTCAATCAAGTGCAGCTAACAGCTAACACATGTAAATGCAATGTAAACCTTGTGTTTACCCTACACATACAAATAGGCCTACCACTAACATACTAAATGTGTACCCTTACACTATAATGTTTACATTCTACTATATATTGTAGATGTTAAATGATTCAATTGAAGCTAGGGAAATGTGAAATCTCGTCAGCAGTACCAAAAAGCTATTTATTGTGAGTAGATATAAAGTAACCAACACTAAAACACACCCACCCATACCAACAGTCTTACACACTCCCTGTCCCAGTCTCTGTCAACATATTGACATGCCTACCCTGTCCTGCTGATTCCACACACCACTAGTTACAGTCATACACACTCCCTGTCCCAGTCTCTGTCAACATATTGACATGCCTACCCTGTCCTGCTGATTCCACACACCACTAGTTACAAATGTACAGCAGAGAATGAGCCGTGTTGTGTTCTGAAAGCCCATTAGGCCTGGTTAATGTGGCAGGAAAGCATCACTTCCCATCGCAGGCAGCTGCACTACATACACATGATGAAGCCCAGACACCCAGCGCAGATTTAGCTACTGCACTGTGAGGCGAGGCACTGTGTGTGTGTGTGTGTGTGTGTGTGTGTGTCTGTGTGTGTGTGTGTGTGTGTGTGTGTGTGTGTGTGTGTGTGTGTGTGTGTCTGTGTCTGTGTCTGTGTGTGTGTGTGTGTGTGTGTGTGTGTGTGTGTGTGTGTGTGTGTGTGTGTGTGTGTGTGTGTGTGTGTGTGCCGCTGATGGTGGCGGGGGCCATTACCAGGCTGTTAGCGTGCGTGCATGTGTGCGAGTCCCATCCGTCTGGATGCGGCCCAGCCCCGGCTGACTGGTGGAAGCGTTTGCTCTCAGATCAGTCTGTGGAAAGGCCTCCAGTCCCTTACTGCACATGCACACATCTTCCTCTTCCCCTTTTCCTCCCTCCCTTCTCTCTCTTTTTATTTTCACTCTGCTAGTTGTTCTTTCAGGGTGTTTTTCCATGAATCAGTTCCTCCTCTTGTTTCTGTGGAGACTGATTGAATATTTCAATGGAGATGAAGCGCTATGCTTTTGTTTTTCATAAAAGCACAATTTGACCCATGTTGGTAATGGCTCTTGTGTGTCTTTTTTATTTCAGTGCATTTATCAGATGCTCTTATCCAGAGAGACTTACAGCCTTGCTCATGGGCACATCGACAGATTCTTCACGTAGTCGGTTAGGGGACTCAAACCAGTGACTTTTCGGTTTCTGGCCCTACGCTCTTATCCGCTAGGCTGCCTGCTGCCCATGGTTCCATCTATTTCCCTTTCTTTAGAGCTGAGATCTGTAGGATCTATATATTTATGGTAATGGAGCTGGTATGTAGTGTTTTTGTGATAGATCTCATGGGGAGACCAACCATCATCTCCTGTTGATCCTGCTGTTTGTCCCTTTCCTCCCCTCCTGCCTCTCTTTTTCTATCTTGTTACGATCTCTGCTTCCTACTAGTGCTCTGTTCTCCAACCCTCCTCTCTCATTTTCATCCGATCTCTCTGCTTCCTACTAGTGCTCTGTTCTCCAACCCTCCTCTCTCATTTTCATCCAATCTCTCTGCTTCCTACTAGTACTCTGTTCTCCAACCCTCCTCTCTCATTTTCATCCAATCTCTCTGCTTCCTACTAGTGCTCTGTTCTCCAACCCTCCTCTCTCATTTTCATCCAATCTCTCTGCTTCCTACTAGTACTCTGTTCTCCAACCCTCCTCTCTCATTTTCATCCAATCTCTCTGCTTCCTACTAGTGCTCTGTTCTCCAACCCTCCTCTCTCATTTTCATCCAATCTCTCTGCTTCCTACTAGTGCTCTGTTCTCCAACCCTCCTCTCTCATTTTCATCCAATCTCTCTGCTTCCTACTAGTACTCTGTTCTCCAACCCTCCTCTCTCATTTTCATCCAATCTCTCTGCTTCCTACTAGTGCTCTGTTCTCCAACCCTCCTCTCTCATTTTCATCCAATCTCTCTGCTTCCTACTAGTACTCTGTTCTCCAACCCTCCTCTCTCATTTTCATCCGATCTCTCTGCTTCCTACTAGTGCTCTGTTCTCCAACCCTCCTCTCTCATTTTCATCCAATCTCTCTGCTTGCTCTCGCTGTCTCTTTCTCCCCTATCCCCTCATCCCCCTCTCCCTGCTTCGTGAATTCCACTCCCAGCTACCACAGCTACCCCTTCTCCTGTTCCCTCCACTCCACCTATTCTATTCAATTCAATTGAAGGGCTTTATTGTCATGGGAAACATATGTTAACATTGCCAAAGCAAGTGAACTAGATAATAAACATAAGTAAAATAAACAATACAAATGAATAGTAAACATTACACTCACAAAAGTTCCAAAAGAATAAAGACATTACAAATGTCATACTATGTGCAAATAGTTAAAGTACAAAAGGGAAAATAAATAAACATAAATATGGGTTGCATTTATAATGGTGTTTGTGTAATCTGAGGGAAATATGTGTCTCTAATATGGTCATACATTGGGCAGGAGTTATGAAGTGCAGCTTAGTTCCCTCCTCATTTTGTGGGCAGTGTGCACATAGCCTCTCTTCTCTTGAGAGCCAGGTTTGCCTACAGCGGCCTTTCTCAATAGCAAGGCTATGCTCACTGAGTCTGTACATAGTCAAAGTTTTCCTTAAGTTTGCGTCAGTCACAGTGGTCAGGTATTCTGCCGCTGTGTACTCTCTGTTTAGAGCTAAATAGCATTCTAGTTTTTTTTGTAAATTCTTTCCGATGTGTCAAGTAATTATCTTTTTGTTTTCTCATGATTTGGTTGGGTCTAATTGTGTTGCTGTCCTGGGGCTCTGCGGGGTGTGTTTGTGAACAGAGCCCCAGGACCAGCTCTTCTCCAGGTTAATTTCTCTGTAGGTGATGGCTTTGTAATGGAAAGTCTGGGAATCACTTCCTTTTAGGTGGTTGTAGAATTTAACAGCTCTTTTCTGGATTTGGATAATTAGCGGGTATCTGCCTAATTCTACTTTACATGTATTATTTGTTGTTTTACGTTGTACACAGAGGATATTTTTGCAGAAATCTTCAAGCTGTCACGGTTGTCGTAAGGAGAAGCGGACCAAAGTGCAGCTTGATTTTTATTGAACTGTGAAACTATGCAATACATATAAATAAACTGAATAACAAAACAACAAACCGTGACGCAGAGGTGAAACATACACTAACTCAAAGACAATCTCCCACAAACCCAGGTGGAAAAAACACCTACTTAAGTATGATCTCCAATTAGAGACATTGATGACCAGCTGCCTCTAATTGGAGATCATCCCAAACAAAACCCAACATAGAAATACAAAACTAGAACATGACAACATAGAAAAACTAAACTAGAACACCCCACTGTCACGCCCTGACCTACTCTACCATAGAAAATAACAGCTTTCTATGGTCAGGATGTGACCCATTTTCTAAATTCTTGGTTGGTGAGCGGACACCAGACCTCACAACCATAAAGGACAACTGATTCCAGTATTTTTTGCCAGATCCTACTGTCCCCTCTTCGGCTTCCTTCTCCCTCTCTCCGTTCTCTTCATCCTGCACCTTCCTCTCCTTTCGTCTGCCCCTCCCTCTAATCTAGTCTCCCCTCTACTCTAGTCTTCCCTCTTTTCTAGTCCTCTATGCACCTCCTTTTTTACTACCTCCGGCTCTCTCTACCCCCTCCTTCCATCCCTTCTCCCTCTGTCTACCCTCTCCCTCTGTCCCTCCTCCCACTCTCTCTCCCTGGTGGTGGTCCTGTGCTCTTCAAAGCCCTTGGCTGAGAGCAGTAGATCACAGAGAGACTGTGTGAGTGAAAGGTTAATGGATGGCCTTTGAACATATATTGGGAGGTGGGGGCTGAGTGATGAGGGAGGGGGAGACGCTGGGCCGGCGGAGGTGTGTTCTTTCAAATTGCTCTTTGAAGATGGCGCTGGCCGCTCTCATGTCCCTGCTCCAGTGTGTGTGTGTGTGTGTGTGTGTGTGTGTGTGTGTGTGTGTGTGTGTGTGTGTGTGTGTGTGTGTGTGTGTGTGTGTGTGTGTGTGTGTGTGTGAGTAAATGACGCTGGGGACAGGGGACTATGTTCCTGTGAACTGGTGTGAAATAAAGATGGCACCGACAGAGAGGGCCGCCTTGCTTCTAGTCCTTAGGAAATTTTACAGTATTTTGTTTTTTTATGTATTATTTCTTACATTGTAAGCCCAGAAAATCTTAAGAGTTATTACATACACTACCAGTGAAACGTTTTCGAACACCTACTCATTCAAGGGTTTTTCTTTATTTTTACTATTTTCTACATTGTAGAGTAATAGTGAAGACATCAAAACTATGAAATAGCACATATGGAATCATGTAGTAACCAAAAAAGTGTTTAACAAATATTTGAGATTCTTCAAATAGCCACCGTTTGCCTTGATGACAGCTTTGCACTCTTGGCATTCTCTCAACCAGCTTCACCTGGAATGCTTTTCCAACAGTCTTGAAGGAGTTCCCACATACGCGGGGCAGCAGGTAGCCTAGTGGTTAGAGCGTTGGACTAGTATCCGAAAGGTTGTAAGATCAAGTCCCCGAGCTGACAAGGTAAAAATCGGATGTTCTGCCTCTGAACAAAGCAGTTAACCCACTGTTCCTAGGCCATCATTGAAAATCAGAATTTGTTCTTAACTGACTTGCCTAGTAAAATATGCTGAGCACTTGTTGTCTGCTTTTCCTTCACTCTGCGGTCTGACTCATCCCAATCCATCTCAGTTTGGTTGAGATTGTGGGATTGTGAAGGCCAGGTCATCTGATGCAACACTCCATCACTCTCCTTCTTGGTCAAATAGCCCTTACACAGCCTGGAGGTGTGTTGCGTCATTGTCCCGTTGAAAAACAAATGATAGTCCCACTAAACCCAAACCAGATGGGATGGCGTATCACTGCAGAATGCTGAGGTAGCCATGCTGGTTAAGCGTGCCTTGAATTCTAAATAAATCACAGACAGTGTCAACAGCAAAGCATCCCTACACCATAGCACCTCCTCCTCCTTTACGGTGGTAAATACACATGCAGAGATCATCCGTTCACCCACACCCCGTCTCAAAAAAGACATGGCGGTTGGAACCAAAAATCTCCAATTTGGCCTCCAGACCAAAGGACAAATTTCCACCAGTCTAACGTCTATTGTCGTGTTTCTTGGCCCAAGCAAGTCTCTTCTTATTATTGGTGTACATTAGTAGTGGTTACTTTGCAGCAATTCGACCATGAAGGCCAGATTAATGCAGTCTTCTCGGAACAGTTGATGTTGAGATGTGTCTGTTACTTGAACTCTGTGAAGCATTTATTTGGGCTGCAATTTCTGAGGTTGGTAACTCTAATGAACTTATCCTCTGCAGCAGAGGTAACTCTGGGTCTTCCATTCCTGTGGCGGTCCTCATGAGAGCCAGTTTAATCATAGTGCTTGATGGGTTTTGCGACTTCACTTGGCATTTTCCATATTGACTGACCTTCATGTCTTAAAGTAATGATGGACTGTCATTTCTCTTTGCTTATTTGAGCTGTTCTTGCCATAATATGGACTTGGTCTTTTACCAAATAGGGCTATCTTCTGTAAACCACCACTACCTTGTCACAACACAACTGATTGGCTCAAACACATTAAGAAAGAAAGAAATTCCACAAATTTACTTTTAAGAAGGCACACCTGTTAATTGAAATGCATTACTACTGGATATCAGAGCGACTTCAACTTACCATCACTACAACCAGGTGTACGACTTTCCCGAAGTAGATCCCTTGTCCGAACAACCCAGGGAATCTGAACTGATTCCAGAGGCTGACCCAAAACAAGGTCGCTGCAGAAGAGGTAGACGGAGCGGCCTTCTGGTCAGACTTCGGAGGTGCGCACACCACCCACCGCTTCCAAGTATATTACTCGCTAATGTCCACTCTCCAGATAACAAGGTAGACGAAATTAGGGCAAGGGTGTCACAGAACGTAGAAAACATACAAAACACATACCCTCTGCCACGTCCTGACCAAAACTAATACAATTACTCCCTCTGCTGGTCAGGACGTGACAGTACCTCCCCCCCAAAGGTGCAGACCCCGAATGCACCTAAAATAAAAGACAAAAACCCCCAAACAACAAAAAATATCCTCCTAAACTAAAGGGAGGGAAGGGAGGGTGGCTGCCGTCAACGATGGCACTGTGCCACAACCCCCTCTCCCCAACCCACCTATATAGGAGGCGGCTCAGGTGCGGGACGTGGACCTCGCTCCACCTTCGGCGTCGCCCACTTAGGTGGCGCCCCTGGCTGCGCCCGGCTGGCGGGCGTCCCTTGCTGCGCCCGGCTGGCGGGCGGCGATGGCTGTGCCCGGCTGGCGGGCGACCCTTGCTGCGCCCGGCTGGCGGGCGGCGATGGCTGCGCCCGGCTGGCGGGCCACTCTGGCAGATCCGGCACGGCGGGCCACTCTGGCAGATCCGGAACGGCGGGCCACTCTGGCAGATCCGAAAAGGCGGGCCACTCTGGCAGATCCGGAACGGCGGGCCACTCTGGCAGATCCGAAAAGGCGGGCCACTCTGGCAGCTCCGGGCAGACGGGCCACTCTGGCAGCTCCGGGCAGACGGGCCACTCTGGCAGCTCCGGGCAGACGGGCCACTCTGGCAGTTCCGGGCAGACGGGCCACTCTGGCAGCTCCTGACTAGCGGGCCACTCTGGCAGCTCCTGACTAGGGGGTGGCTCTGGCGACTCCTGACTGGCGGGCGGCTCTGGCGACTCCTGACTGGCGGGCGGCTCTGGCGACTCCTGACTGGCGGGCGGCTCTGGCGACAACTGACTGGCGGGCGGCTCTGGCGACTCCTGACTGGCGGGCGGCTCTGGCGGCTCCTGACTGGCGGGCGGCTCTGGCGGCTCCTGACTGGCGGGCGGCTCTGGCGGCTCCTGACTGGCGGGCGGCTCTGGCGGCTCCTGACTGGCGGGCGGCTCTGGCGGCTCCTGACTGGCGGGCGGCTCTGGCGGCTCCTGACTGGCGGGCGGCTCTGGCGGCTCCTGACTGGCGGGCGGCTCTGGCGGCTCCAGACTGGCGCGGCTGGGCTGTCACACTAGATGCCTGATGCGTGGGGCTGGTACAGGACGTGCCAGCCTGGAGACACGCACCTCAAGGCTCGTGCGTGTAGCGGGAAACACTGGACCGTAGAGGCGCACTGGCGGTCTTGAGCGCAGGACTGGCATCACCCCTACTGGCTGGATGTCCACTTTCCCCTGGCACATGCGGGGTGCTGGTACTGAGCGTACTGGCCTGAAGATGCTCGGCCTCGCCACTGTACCCATCACCCCAAAGCACGGGACCTGTCCAGTTCGTCTCTGCCCAACAAGGGTACGGGGAGCTGGCCTGGGGCTCCATCCTCGCCCCGCCAAACTGCCCTTGTGCACCCCCCAAAAAATTATTGGGGCTGCCTCTCGGGTTCCCTTACCAGCCGTGTTCCCCAGTCCTCGCCAGATTTCCTCCGCTGCTTGGTCCTGTTGTGGTGGGTAGTTCTGTCACAAGTGTTGTTGAAGTGATGAGACCAAGGCGCAGCGGGTACCGGAATACTCATACTTTAATTTATTATATAAAGTGAGTAACGGGAAAAACAAGAAACAGAAACGACAGCTAACAGATTTGCAGGCTAACATAACGTAGTGCAAATACAACTACCCACAAAAACCCAAACCAAACACACACCTATATATAGGACTCTCAATCAGAGGCAACTAGCAACACCTGCCTCCAATTGAGAGTCCAACACCCAAACCTAAACATAGAAAAACTAAACTAGACAGAACGTAGAAAACATACAAAACACAAACCCTCTGCCACGTCCTGACCAAAACTAATACAATTACTCCCTCTGCTGGTCAGGATGTGACAAAGGGTTGCTTTCCAGAGAGACATCAGGGATTGTAACATACTCTGTTTCACGGAAATATGGCTCTCTCGGGATATGCTGTCAGAGTCGGTACAGCCACCGGGATTCTTTGTGCGTCGTTCCGACAGAAATAAACTTCTCTCCGGGAAGAAGGGCGGTTTCATGATTAATGAATCATGGTGTAATTGTAACAACATACAGGAACTTAAGTCCTTTTGTTCACCGGACATAGAATTCCTCACAATCAAATGCTGTCCGTATTCTCATTGGTTATTGTCACAGCCGTGTATATCCCCCCTCAAGCCGAAACATCGACGGCCCTCAAGGAACTTCACTGGACTTTATGCAAACTAGAAACCATATATCCTGAGGCTGCATTTATTGTAGCTGGGGATTTTAACAAAGCAAATTTGAGAACAAGGCTACCTAAACTCTATCAGCATATTGATTGTAGCACTCGTGTGGGCAATACACTGGATCACTGCTACTCTAACTTCCGTGATGCATACAAGGCCATCTCCCGCTCTCCCTTTGGCAAATCTGACCACAACTCCATTTTGCTCCTCCCTTCCTATTGGCAGAAACTCAAACAGGATGTACCCGTGACAAGGACTATTCAATGCTGGGCTGACCAATCGGAATCCACGCTTCAAGATTGTTTTGATCACGCGGACTGGGATATATTCCTGGTAGCCTCAGATAATAATATAGATTTATACGCTGATTCGGTGAGTGAGTTTATAAGGAAGTGCATGTTGTACCCACTGTGACTATTAAAACCTACCCTAACCAGAAACCGTGGATAGATGGCGGCATTCGTGCAAAGCTGAAAGCGCAAACCACCGCAGTTAACCATGGAAAGTTGACTGGAAATATGGCCGAATACAAACAGTGTAGTTATTCCCTCCGCAAGGCAATCAAACAAGCGAAATGTCAGTATAGAGACAAAGTGGAGTCACATTTCAATGGCTCAGACACGAGACGTATGTGGCAGGGTCTACAGACAATCACGGACTACAAAAAGAAAACCAGACACGTCACGGACACCGACGTCTTGCTTCTAGACAAACTAAACACCTTCTTTGCCCGCTTTGAGGATAATACAGTGCCACCAACGTGGCCCGCTACCAAGGACTGTGGGCTCTCCTTATCCATGGCCGACGTGAGTAAGACATTTAAACGTGTTAACCCTCGCAAGGCTGCCTGCACAGACGACATCCCTAGCTGCATCCTCAGAGCATGCGCAGACCAGCTGGCTGGCGTGTTTACGGACATATTCAATCTCTCCCTTTCCCAGTCTGCTGTCTCCACATGCTTCAAGATGGCCAACATTGTTCCTGTACAAAAGAAGGCAAAGGTAACTGAACTAAATGGCTATTGCCCCGTAGAACTCACTTCTGTCATCATGAAGTGCTTTGAGAGACTAGTCAAGGATTATATCACCTCGACCTTACCTGTTACCCTAGACCCACTTCAATGTGCGTACCGCTCCAATAGGTCCACAGATGATGCAATCACCATCACACTGCTCTATCCCACCTGGACAAGAGGAATACCTATGTAAGAATGCTGTTCATTGACTACAGCTCAGCATTCAACACCCTAGTACCCTCCAAGCTCATCATTAAGCTTAAGGCCCTGGGTCTCAACCCCTCCCTGTGCAATTGGGTACTGGACTTCCTGGCGGGCCGCCCCCAGGTGGTGAAGGTAGGAAACAACATCTCCACTTCGCTGATCCTCAACACTGGGTCCCAACAAGGGTGAATGCTCAGCCCTCTCCTGAACTCTCTGTGCACCCATGACTGCTTGACCATGCACGCCTCCAACTCAATCATCAAGTTTGCAGACGACACAACAGTAGTAGGCTTGATTACCAACAACGACGAGACAGCCTATAGGGAGAATGTGAGAGCACTCGGAGTGTTAGGAAAATAACCTCACACTCAACGTCAATAAAACAAAGGAGATGATCGTGGACTTCAGGAAACAGCAGAGGGTGCACCCCCCTATCCAAATTGACGGGACAGCAGTGGAGAAGGTGGAAACTTTTAAGTTCCTCGGTGTACACATCACGGACAAACTGAAATGGGCCACCCACACAGACAGTGTGGTGAAGAGGGCGCAACAGCATCTCTTCAACCTCAGGAGGATGAAGAAATGTGGCTTGTCACCTAAAACCCTCACAAACTTTTACGGGCTGCATCACCGCCTGGTACGGCAACTGCACCACCCATAACCACAGGGCTCTCCAGAGGGTGGTGCGGTCTACACCGGGGGAAAACTACCTTCCCTCCAGGACAGCTACAGCACCCGATGTCACATGAAGACCAAAAAGATCATCAAGGACAACAACCAACCGAGCCACTGCCTGTTCACCCCGCTACCATCCAGGAGGCGAGGTCAGTACAGGTGCATCAAAGCTGGGACCGAGAGACTGAAAACAGCTTTTATCTCAAGGCCATCAGACTGTTAAACAGCCATCACTAACATATTGAGGCTGCTGCCTACATACAGACTTGAAATCATTGGCCATTTTAAGAAATGGATCACTAGTCACTTTAATAATGGCACTTTAATAATGTTAGCATATCTTGCATTACTCATCTCATATGTATATACTGTATTTTATACCATCTATTGCATCTTGCCTATGCCGCTCTGCCATTGCTCATCCATATATTGATATGTATATATTCTTATTCCATTCCTTTACTTAGATTTGTGTGTGTTAGGTAGTTGTTGTGGAATTGTTAGATTACATGTTAAATATTGCTGCACTGTCGGAACTAGAAGCACAAGCATTTAGCTACACTCGCAATAATATCTGCTAACCATGTGTATGTGACCAATAAAATTGGATTTGATTTGATTGCAGATACCTCTCCCTCTAATGTGCTCTGTGTATTTAGGTCTGCCTCTCGTGATCTTTGTGTCACAGTGGATGTGTGTCTATTTGTGACACAGGGGGAGTGTTTTCTCATATTGTTTGGGTACATTTGTTGTGTGTTTGTCTCTGTGACTGTGTGTGTGTGTGTGTGTGTGTGTGTGTGTGTGTGTGTGTGTGTGTGTGTGTGTGTGTGTGTGTGTGTGTGTGTGTGTGTGTGTGTGTGTGTGTGTGTGTGTGTGTGTGTGTGTGTGCGTTTGTGTGTGTGGGTGTGGGGGGGGTGCGTGTGCATGTGTGTAGGAAAATAAGGAAAACAAGAACAGTTTAAAAAAGTCAGGATTTTTTTAATATCATGAATTTGTTCAAATGCTATTTTAGGCTTAAAGGTTTAGGCTTTGGGGTTAAGGTTAGGGTTCGTTTTAGGGTTAGGAGTTAGAGTTAGGTTTAGGGTAAGGGTTAGGTTTAGGGGTTAGGGAATATAGGGTTAGGGTTTGCACGTGTGTGTGTGCGTGCTTGCGTGTGTGTTTTTATGTGTGTGTGTGTGTGTGTGTTTGCGTTTGTGTGTGTGGGCATGTGTGTTGATGCCCTCTGTGTTTGCATGTTTGTGTTTTTCTGTATTGCAGTTGAATAATTACTAGATTCTTACAGCTGCCAGCCAAGAACAGGCTAGTTGAACAATTCTACTGAGAGAGAGATGACTAGAGAGAGACGGTGAGAGAGAGGGAGACTGAAGGTAGGGGAAACTGAGGATAGGGGAGACTGAGGGTAGGGGAGACTGAGGGTAGGGGAGACAGGGTATGAGAGGCTGAGGGATAGGGGAGACTGATGGTAGGGGAGACTGAGGGTATGAGAGGCTGAGGGATAGGGGAGACTGATGGTAGGGGAGACTGAGGGGTAGGGGAGACTGAGGGTAGGAGAGACTGCTGTGGGTAGGGGAGACTGAGGGTAGGTGAGACTGAGGGTAGGGGAGACTGAGGATAGGAGATCTGAGGCTAGGGGAGACTGAGGATAGGGGAGACTGAGGATAAGGGAGACTGAGGGTAGGTGAGACTGAGGATAGGGAAGACTGAGGGTAGGGGAGACTGAGGATAAGGGAGACTGAGGATAGGAAAGACTGAGGATAGGGGAGACTGAGGATAGGTGAGACTGAGGGTAGGGGAGACTGAGGATAAGGGAGACTGAGGGTAGGTGAGACTGAGGATAGGGAAGACTGGGGGTAGGGGAGACTGAGGATAGGGAAGACTGAGGGTAGGGGAGACTGAGGATAGGGGAGACTGAGGATAGGGGACTGAAGGTAGGGGAGACTGAGGGTAGGGGAGACTGAGGGTAGGGGAGACTGAGGATAGGAAAGACTGAGGATAGGGGAGACTGAGGATAGGAGAGACTGGGGATAGGAGAGACTGAGGGTAGACTGGGGAGACTGAGGGTAGACTGGGGAGACTGAGGATAGGGAAGACTCAGGGTAGGGAAGACTGAGGGTGAAGGGTCAGAACTTGAAGGAGAAAAAAAAGCGAGAGGGACTGGGGAAGGGTCACGTGTAGAGGAAGGGGAGGACACATTTAGAGAGAGGGATCACATTGGGCTGGGGATGGAGGGATACTATGGAAGAGGAAAAGAGGTAGGACAGAAGGAGATGTACAGTGTATATATACTGCTCAAAAAAATAAAGGGAACACTTAAACAACACATCCTAAATCTGAATGAAAGAAATAATCTTATTAAATACTTTTTTCTTTACATAGTTGAATGTGCTGACAACAAAACCACACAAAAATAATCATTGGAAATCCAATTTATCAACCCATGGAGGTCTGGATTTGGAGTTGCACTCAAAATTAAAGTGGAAAACCACACTACAGGCTGATCCAACTTTGATGTAATGTCCTTAAAACAAGTCAAAATGAGGCTCAGTAGTGTGTGTGGCCTCCACGTGCCTGTATGACCTCCCTACAACGCCTGGGCATGCTCCTGATGAGGTGGCGGATGGTCTCCTGAGGGATCTCCTCCCAGACCTGGACTAAAGCATCCACCAACTCCTGGACAGTCTGTGGTGCAACATGGCATTGGTGGATGGAGCGAGACATGATGTCCCAGATGTGCTCAATTGGATTCAGGTCTGGGGAACGGGCGGGCCAGTCCATAGCATCAATGCCTTCCTCTTGCAGGAACTGCTGACACACTCCAACCACATGAGGTCTAGCATTGTCTTGCATTAGGAGGAACCCAGGGCCAACCGCACCAGCATATGGTCTCACAAGGGGTCTGGGGATCTCATCTCGGTACTTAATAGCAGTCAGGCTACCTCTGGCGAGCACATGGAGGGCTGTGCGGCCCCCCAAAGAAATGCCACCCCACACCATGACTGACCCACCGCCAAACCGGTCATGCTGGAGGATGTTGCAGGCAGCAGAACGTTCTCCATGGCGTCTCCAGACTCTGTCACGTCTGTCACATGTGCTCAGTGTGAACCTGCTTTCATCTGTGAAGAGCACAGGGCGCCAGTGGCGAATTTGCCAATCTTGGTGTTCTCTGGCAAATGCCAAACGTCCTGCACGGTGTTGGGCTGTAAGCACAACCCCCACCTGTGGATGTCGGGCCCTCATACCACCCTCATGGAGTCTGTTTCTGACCGTTTGAGCAGACACATGCACATTTGTGGCCTGCTGGAGGTCATTTTGCAGGGATCTGGCAGTGCTTCTCCTGCTCCTCCTTTCACAAAGGCGGAGGTAGTGGTCCTGCTGCTGGGTTGTTGCCCTCCTACGGCCTCCTCCACGTCTCCTGATGTACTGGCCTGTCTCCTGGTAGCGCCTCCATGCTCTGGACACTACGCTGACAGTCACAGCAAACCTTCTTGCTACAGCTCGCATTGATGTGCCATCCTGGATGAGCTGCACTACCTGAGCTGCACTACCTATTTATTGTCAATCAGTGTTGCTTCCAAAGTCGACAGTTTGATTTCACAGAAGTGTGATTGACTTGGAGTTACATTGTGTTGTTTAAGTGTTCCCTTTATTTTTTTAAATAAAGGGAACACTTAAACAACACAATGTAACTCCAAGTCAATCACACTTCTGTGAAATCAAACTGTCGACTTAGGAAGCAACACTGATTGACAATAAATTTCACATGCTGTTGTGCAAATGGAATAGACAACAGGTGGAAATTATAGGCAATTAACAAGACACCCCCAATAAAGGAGTGGTTCGGCAGGTGGTGACCACAGACCACTTCTCAGTTCCTATGCTTCCTGGCTGATGTTTTGGTCACTTTTGAATGCTGGCGGTGCTTTCACTCTAGTGGTAGCATGAGACGGAGTCTACAACCCACACAAGTGGCTCAGGTAGTGCAGCTCATCCAGGATGGCACATCAATGCGAGCTGTGGCAAGAAGGTTTGCTGTGTCTGTCAGCGTAGTGTCCAGAGCATGGAGGCGCTACCAGGAAACAGGCCAGTACATCAGGAGACGTGGAGGAGGCCGTAGGAGGGCAACAACCCAGCAGCAGGATCGCTACCTCCGCCTTTGTGCAAGGAGGAGCAGGAGGAGCACTGCCAGAGCCCTGCAAAATGACCTCCAGCAGGCCACAAATGTGCATGTGTCTGCTCAAACGGTCAGAAACAGACTCCATGAGGGTGGTATGAGGGCCCGACGTCCACAGGTGGGGGTTGTGCTTACAGCCCAACACCGTGCAGGACGTTTGGCATTTGCCAGAGAACACCAAGATTGGCAAATTCGCCACTGGCGCCCTGTGCTCTTCACAGATGAAGCAGGTTCACACTGAGCACATGTGACAGACGTGACAGAGTCTGGAGACGCCGTGGAGAATGTTCTGCTGCCTGCAACATCCTCCAGCATGACCGGTTTGGCGGTGGGTCAGTCATGGTGTGGGGTGGCATTTCTTTGGTGGGCCGCACAACCCTCCATGTGCTCGCCAGAGGTAGCCTGACTGCCATTAGGTACCGAGATGAGATCCTCAGACCCCTTGTGAGACCATATGCTGGTGCGGTTGGCCCTGGGTTCCTCCTAATGCAAACAATGCTAGACCTCATGTGCTTGGAGTGTGTCAGCAGTTCCTGCAAGAGGAAGGCATTGATGCTATGGACTGGCCCGCCCGTTCCCCAGACCTGAATCCAATTGAGCACATCTGGGACATCATGTCTCGCTCCATCCACCAACGCCACGTTGCACCACAGACTGTCCAGGAGTTGGCGGATGCTTTAGTCCAGGTCTGGGAGGAGATCCCTCAGGAGACCATCCGCCACCTCATCAGGAGCATGCCCAGGCGTTGTAGGGAGGTCATACAGGCACGTGGAGGCCACACACACTACTGAGCCTCATTTTGACTCGTTTTAAGGACATTACATCAAAGTTGGATCAGCCTGTAGTGTGGTTTTCCACTTTAATTTTGAGTGTGACTCCAAATCCAGACCTCCATGGGTTGATAAATTGGATTTCCATTGATTATTTTTGTGTGATTTTGTTGTCAGCACATTCAACTATATAAAGAAAAAAGTATTTAATAAGATTATTTCATTCATTCAGATCTAGGATGTGTTATTTTAGTGTTCCCTTTATTTTTTGAGCAGTATATAATATACTAAACAACATATATTAAGACACAAAGAGGAGAATGATTCATCTCGGTTTTCATCGCTTCCCATACTGTAAGCACGCAAATGGACCAACACACACACACACACATACACACACACAGTCAGGGCTGTGGATCAGCGCACAACAAGGTTAATGAAGTGTCTAATGCAGTGGCAGGGCTTGACACTCATCCCTCCTAACAGGCCTCCGGATGACACTCGCTACTCTTCCAAACACACACTCATCTTACTGACAGTTGGTCTCCAATAATGCTCTCTCCCTCTCTCTCTCTTTGTCTCTCTCTGTCTCTTTTCCACCACTCTCTCCCCTTCCATCTCTCTCTCTCTCTCTCGCTCTCTCTCTCTCTCTCTCTCTCTCTCTCTCTCTCTCTCTCACTCTAGTCTCTCTCACTCTAGTCTCTCTCTGTCTTTCTCTCTGAATGTCGCTTTCTCTCTCTGTCTCTCTCTCTGTCTCTCTCTCTCCCTCTCCTTCTGTCTCTCTCTGTCTCTTTTCCACCACTCTCTCCCCGCCATCTCTCTCTCTCTTTTTCTCTCTTCCACTCTCTCTGTCTGTCTCTCCCCACCCCCTCTTTCTCCGTCTATAGCCCTTTAGACAGTCTCTCTTTTTCTCCCCGTTTCTCTCTCTTCCACGGGCGACCAGTACGAAAAAGCTATTAAAATGTATGCACTCACTACAGCAAGTCGCTCTGTATAAAAGCTTCTGGTAAATTGCTAAAATGTAAATATAAAATGTCTCTCCTCAGTGTCTCAGTCCTTCCTTCCCTACTCTACCTTGGATTCTCCAGCTCTGCTATATTTATCTGAATCTGGGTCTCAGTCTGAGTCAGTGTCTACTGTATAGTGTTGTGTTATGCCTGTAGCACAGCTCCCATCCCTGTGGAAGATAAGGCTATTTTCCTGCTCTGTTCTGTTTCTGTTAGGCTGTCTGCGTTTTATTTTGGGTCCGACCGGTGCTGTTTCGCCTGCTGTGGCTGTTTTACTGCATAATTAGGCTGTGGTGCCAGGGCTGGGTGTGACGTGGAATTGACAGTTTGAGCACGTCCTGTCTTGCCTCTACGTCTCTCTTTAAGAGAGTCCCAGTGTGTGTGTGTGTGTGTGTGTGTGTGTGTGTGTGTGTGTGTGTGTGTGTGTGTGTGTGTGTGTGTGTGTGTGTGTGTGTGTGTGTGTGTGTGTGTGTGTGTGTGTGTGTGTGTGTGTGTGTGTGTGTGTGTGTGTGTGTAGCTGGATGTGAGCTGGAGTCAGGTCCCTAGCTAGAGAGTGGCTGAATGTGAGCTGGAGTCAGGTCCCTAGCTAGAGAGTGGAGCTGAATGTGAGCTGGAGTCAGGTCCCTAGCTGGAGAGTGGCTGAATGTGAGCTGGAGTCAGGTCCCTAGCTGGAGAGTGGCTGGATGTGAGCTGTAGTCAGGGCCCTAGCTAGAGAGTGGCTGAATGTGAGCTGGAGTCAGGTCCCTAGCTGGAGAGTGGAGCTGGATGTGAGCTGGAGTCAGGTCCCTAGCTAGAGAGTGGCTGGATGTGAGCTGTAGTCAGGGCCCTAGCTAGAGAGTGGCTGAATGTGAGCTGGAGTCAGGTCCCTAGCTGGAGAGTGGAGCTGGATGTGAGCTGGAGTCAGGTCCCTAGCTAGAGAGTGGAGCTGGATGTGAGCTGGAGTCAGGGCCCTAGCTGGAGAGTGGAGCTGGATGTGAGCTGGAGTCAGGGCCCTAGCTGGAGAGTGGAGCTGGATGTGAGCTGGAGTCAGGGCCCTAGCTAGAGAGTGGAGCTGGATGTGAGCTGGAGTCAGGGCCCTAGCTGGAGAGTGGAGCTGGATGTGAGCTGGAGTCAGGGCCCTAGCTGGAGAGTGGAGCTGGATGTGAGCTGGAGTCATTGCCCTAGCTGGAGAGTGGAGCTGGATGTGAGCTGGAGTCAGGTCCCTAGCTGGAGAGTGGAGCTGGATGTGAGCTGGAGTTGTTACGCCCCTGAAAAAGGGGAGAAATAATCACGAGAGTGATACGGTATTGTTTCCTCAATGAGAACTTTAGTGCAATGAGGAAAAGACCGCAATTTCCCCGGGAACTTGGGTGGAGACCAGAGCAATCGATCTCGGGCTCATAGATTAAGAGCATTTAGTAGATCACAGATTAACACTTTTACCCTTCAATTAGGCACCACATAATAAAGTAATCAATATAACGTTTACACGTTCCTCTTACAATTCTTACCCTTTGTACGCTTGACGGATTTGAACTTTTTAACACAATTATATGAATTTTATCAATCTCTATTAACTAGTACTGAATGCATGATCTTTTTAACCTTAGATGTTTTAAGATCCTCACATACTATGAACTTACTAATACTTTTTAATGTATAACAGGCTATGAGTATTTCCTTTAACCTGTCACAGAGTCAGGTCCCTAGCTGGAGAGTGGCTGGATGTGAGCTGGAGTCAGGGCCCTAGCTAGAGAGTGGAGCTGGATGTGAGCTGGAGTCAGGTCCCAAGCTGGAGAGTGGAGCTGGATTTGAGCTGGAGTCAGGTCCCTAGCTGGAGTGTGTGTGTACGCCATGAGGGGGCTGCTAGGGGTGGAGGATGTGTGGTTGAGGGTTAGGAAGAGTGTGTTCAGCGCAGTTGTGTGTGTGTATATGTGTGTGTGAGCATGTGTGTGTTAGTGTAGGCGTGCATGTCTATACGTGTGTGTGCATGTGTGCATGTGTGTGTCATGCAGGTGTGTCCGTGTGCGTGTCTGTGTGTGTATGTTTTCATCTCTTTGGGTGATGTAATGTTCTGGTGTGTGCTGTAATTGGGTTCAGTTGGAGTGTTGGGGCACTGCAGTCATCGAAAGAAAGGCTGTGATGAGGGGAGAGGCTCAGGAATATGACTGTTCCCAGTTGAGGGAGAGTATGTTTGTCTTTCTTTCTTCTCCTCTACTTTGTTTCTCTGACCTTGTGTCTTTACAGCCTGTAAAGGTCCATTGTTGTTACATTCTTCGGGATGGTTTCTATCTCTCTCTCTCTCTCTCTGGTTGACTAGGCTTGCTCAGAGTGGATGTGTGTCATTTTGCTCTGCTTTGTGTTTTGACCCCATGGCATGACTGGTGACTCCCCATTCAGTCTGGTCTCATCTCATCCTGTCTTGTCTTGTCCTGTCTCATCTCGTCGTGTCTTGTCCTGTCTCGTAACGGCCTGGCTCTGGAGCGAGGTTTACATGTCGCCCTGCGGTCCTCCCAGCTTCCGACTCCTCTGGTTGAGCGCTGGCTGGATGTGACAGCTGTGGCCGTTGTGCCTGAGCTCTTCTGTGGTGACGGGACACGCTTGTCAGGCCCGTTGCACTAACTGGTTCTGCTCAGGCACTATGCTATTGTGCTAACAAAGATTATGTATTTAAAGAAAGGAAGATCACCCACTCTCCATGTTAAGAGTTGTCTCCTCTAATCAATGACTGCAACACACAGCCTCACCAGGAGTATCTGACCAAGAAGTCATGAGAGACTTTAGCCCGAGGCTAATCTAGAAAAACTGAAAGGCTAGACTACAGTGTCAATGCTAACTAAGGCTTTAGTCTAGGCTGCAGTATTATGCTAACTAGATTAGCTCTAGGCTACAGGGATAATGCTAACTAAGACTCTAGTCTAGGCTGCAATACTATGCTAACTAGATTAGATCTAAACTACAGTGCTGATGCTAACTAGGCGCTAGCTACTCTACCATATTATACTAGCTAATACGCTAGGCTACAGTGCTAATACTAATGAGCAGCAGGGTGATTAGGAGATGATGACCGCTGGAACAGCTAGACGTGCTGAGGGAGGCTGATCACATGTAGGCCCAGCCAGCCAGACAGTCAGCCCTGGGGCCTGGGGTTCTATAATCTCCTAAAGAGGCTCAATGGCAGACACTGAGACACACACACACACACACACCATCACAGCGTCTGTCCGGCGTCTGCCTGGAAGGCCAGAGGTTCACCCTGAATCAGTCCCAAAAAAATGAACATAGACAGAATGTCTGTCAGTGGCATCACACCCAAGGTCAAAATAAAGCTGCTTTCAATTGGATTCCCAAATGTTTCTATGTTTGACTTTGAAAGAGTCTCATGTGTAGTACCACAATGTGTAGCACCAAAATGTGTAATACCAAAATGATTAGTACCAAAATGTGTAGTACCAAAATGCGAAACATTAAAAAAAGTACCAACATGTATGCACTCACTACTGTAAGTCGCTCTGGATAAGAGCATCTGCTAAATTACTGAAATGTAAATGTAGATAAAAAAAGTTTGAAAGTTTTATATTTTCCAGTTTGTTTAGATCTCTAAGTTTGATTAAATCTCTCCTTGACTGTCTCTGTCTGTCTGCCTGCCCTTCCATCTGTCAAAGGCCTTGTGTGTCCGTGTTTTTGCAGTGTCAGCGTCTGAGTCACTATGTCTGTGTTATTATCTGAGAGACCTATAGTGTCCTGCTCCCCTCTGCACCCCCAGGCTTTAATTACACTGTTCGGATAATGAGTCAAATCCAATCAGACTTGTCTCTCTCTCTCTCCTCCACTCTTCATTAGTATGTTGGTCCCATTATGGAGCACCAGTCTGATCCTTACTAACACCAGCCGCCCTGGAGTGACATGACACCTCCCTCACCCGCCTGGTGTGTGTGCGTGCGTGCATATTTGGAAGGTCAAGTGTATTTTTGTGTGTATTTAAGTGTGTTTTCAATGTACATTGTTCTGTGCTAACATGTTGTTTTGTCAGCTATACTGTATGTCTTTTCTTATATATGTGGATAATGGACTTTAACGTAAATACTATACACTACTCTCCTCCACCAGCCAGTTAACTGTACACTCATTGTGTGTGAGTGCACATTACAGTCTGTAGTGTAGCAATGTTTTTAATCCAGCCTTTGTTACGTGGTTGCTGTGAGAGACGTTCCAATTGAAATAGTATAACTGTGCCTACAGAAAGAGATAAGTGACTGTGTGTTTGGCTGGAGAGGCCCAGAACCATTGATGGATTCCTGCAGAGTGAAGGACACATGTAGCCTGTAGCAGGCTGGCTTATCACATCAAACCCCCAGAAGACCCACATATTTACACATTCGCAGACACACACACACACACACATGCACTTGCACACACACACACATGTGCACGCATGCATGCGCACACACTTGGTGATAAAATCTGCTCTCCGTCGTCTTTTTAATCACATTTCCCCATAATCATAGGTCTATTGAATAACTAATAAACTACTTTACTGTATGTATCAGGGTTGTGGGGTGGTCCATTCTATTTCAATTCATGAACTGAAATAGCCCCAAATAAAATAAAATGTTCAGTCTACGAATGTAATTTAAACCCGTCTTCTTTATTGAGTTCAAATGGAATTCACCCTGATTTTAGCTAGTCAAACTCTCAATCAGAATGACAGAAACAGACAGAATAAGAGAGGATATGGAAGTCTATGAACAGGAAGTTGTAGTGTGTTTTTTGTTAGAATATGAACGTGTGTATATATATATATATATATATATATATATATATATATATATATATATATATATTTGATGTGGCCACCCAGTGTGGTTTAATGTCCCGTATCCATTCTGTTCTGTATAATGTCTACAGTGTGATGAGGGGAATGGGGTCTGGACTCCTGCGGTCTGGCTCAGTTCTACTCTCCTGATCACCACTGTGTAATGATCTAATCACTGGCCAGCTGTATGGAGATGTGTACTTACACCACAGGGATCCTATACTGAACTATACACTAGTCCTACTGTGTCAGAGGTGTGTGTGTGTGTGTGTGTGTGTGTGTGTGTGTGTGTGTGTGTGTGTGTGTGTGTGTGTGTGTGTGTGTGTGTGTGTGTGTGTGTGTGTGTGTGTGTGTGTGTGTGTGTGTGTGTGTGTGTCTGTGTGTGTAGTGGTGGAAAAAGTACCCAATTTTCATTGTCATACTTGAGTAAAAGTAGAGTTATGTTAATAGTAAATGACTCAAGTAAAAGTGAAAGTCACCCAGTAAAATATTACTGGGTGAAAAAAAGTCTAAACGTATTTGGTTTTAAATGCACTTAAGTATCAAAAGTAAATGTAATTGCTAAAATATACATAAGTATCAAAAGTAAAAGTATAAATCATTTCTAATTTCGAATATTAGGCAAACCAGACCGAACGATTTTCTTGTTTTTTTATTTACGGATGTTCAGGGGCACACTTCAACACCCAGACATCATTTACATATGAAACATTTGTGTTTAGTGAGTCTGCCAAGTCAGAGGCAGTAGGCATGACCAGGGATGTTCTCTTGATAAGTGTGTGAATTAGACCATTTTCCTGTCCTGCTAAGCATTCAAAATGTAACGAGTACTTTTGGGTGTCAGGGAAAATGTATGGAGTAAAAATGTATTTTCTTTAGGAATGTAGTGAAGTAAAAGTAAAATTTGTCCAAAATATAAATAATAAAGTAAAGTAAAGTACAGATACCCCGTGCTGTGTGTGTGTGTGCATGTGTCTGTCTCTCTGCATGTGTGTGCGCGTGCATGGGCGACTATGCATGCATTTATTAGAATGTTTGTGAGAGAGCGAGCGAGAGAGAGAGTGAGAGAGTGTGAACCATCTGTGTTCCTAATATGAATGTGTTTTTGCCGTCTTTGTCTGGTTGTGTTTTTATAAGGCCGTTACGAAGAAATATGCTGGTGAGGCATAAAGGATTTTAAATAAATTTGATCTGGCTATTCAGCCTTAATGTCCTTAGTTACACACTGATACAACATTACCCAAGTGATGCAGCTGCATGAATGGGTGACGTTTAGAAATATGAGCTAGTCTCAATGCAGTGAGTCATGTAGCTGGAGCTACACAGCATCTCTGGAAATGACTGACATTGACGTTGACCCTTACGGGCACATTTCCTGAATGGATAGACTGAAATCTAATTCACCCAGAGCCTCATCATCAGCTGCCAAGGAAAACAGGCCTGTTCTGTTCTGTTCTGTGTGTTCCAGCACTGAGAGAAGAGAGAAGAGACAGTGTCTCCTAGTCTAGTCTCTAATACAGCCTGTTTATATGCTTTATTCAGTCATTTTTCATTCATTTTAATTAATTATATCAATAAGCCAGCATAGAACCCAGCTTTTCGGCATCCTGCCTTTCTCAACTGCTAATACGGTCTGGTCAGGGGAGTATAAGAGTAGGCTAAGTAGGTGAGGAGAGCAGCTGCTTTTTAAAGCTCTCTTGTCCAATCTGGTTGGTTGGAGATAGCTAGCTTTGACTCTGAGGTAAATTGAGAAAATTGGACCGATCAAAGGGACAGACTTAACGTGTAAAATGTTCCCTCTGTTGATTCAAGGTTGTAAAGAGCCTATCACTACCTATCATTCTGTTTTCAGTACCATGGACTGTTCCCTCCCATAGACTTTGCAGTCACTCTGATGTAGCGCAATGCATTGCTAGCTCCATTGGTTATTCTAGTCTGTCTGATGTAGAACAAACCATAGCCAGACTCCAATGGTTATTGCTCTCCAAATGCATTTCTATAGACGTATTCTCGTCATACTCCTTCAGCACCATGGACAGCAGTTATCTGTCTAGCTGGCAGTGGAAAGCTCCACACTCATATGTACTGGCTGTCCTTCATCACCAGGGAGAGCTCCCCTGCCAACTCTAGTCCCTCTGCCTCTGAGCTCTGACTGTTAGTCCACTAGGTAAGCTCCAAAATGATTCACTTTGGTATAGAAGCATTGAAATTCACGCTTAACAAAACCTGATATAGTCACAAAAATGCAACAATCTCAACAATGATGACAATCCATCAGAAATCACAGTAAAATGTTGATACTCTCACTTTCAAAGTGGTGTGTTAAATACAAAGCTTGCATGTTTTGTCTTGCATTAATGAAATATATGAAAAGAGGAATGGGTGAATGAGCAATGGGACTTTGGCCGGGATTCAACCCATGTGGAGTTATAGCGCAGCGCGCTAGACAGTCGACAATAGCGACTGTCTGATGAATGATCATTTTAGAAAATGAATGATAATTTTCTACCTCTGGTTCGTTTGCTATTCCTATTTGGGATAAACGCTGAAAATAAGGTCTGAGGTTAACACAGGCTTAGGAGAGCTTATATGTTTTGTTCTATGAGATGATAACAGTCAGTTAACATGACCTTTAGGAATTATAAAGCCTTTGCGTTCTCAAAATAAGTCACTTGCTAATGAGTCGCTAACTGTCAGAGAACTTGAACTTCAGCGTTAGTAGCAAGCATTTTCACGTCACTCCGCCGACCATGCAAACTAGTCTACGCTATACTAGTCCGCCGAAAAGCTAGTTAGCTTAGTTAGCTTTCTGCTTACCAGCTCAAACAAAAATGCAACGATGGTATATTGTTTTGCTCCAGGCTGCAACCATATCTCCTCAGCGGGAAGGTGCTCATTTTATCAGTTCCTCAATGATGTTGTCTAGAGGAGACTTTGGGTCCGTCTGATAAGGTAAGCTAAGTCTGATAAGGTAAGCTAAGCCTGATAAGGTAAGCTAAGTCTGATAAGGTAAGCTAAGCCGGTTAGCTCAATGTCAAAGGCACGCGACCTGAGGTGTAGTTTTATCTTTTTACATGTTAGCACATCGTTAGCTTTTGGCTTGTTTTGATTACATAAATGCTTCAAAATTCACAAAAAGTTATGTTAGCTGATGAAGATTATCTCATAGAATAACACGTATCAGATCTAAGACTGTGTTTACCACAGACCTTATTTTCAGCGTTTATCCTGAATCCCTCCCAAAAAAACATTAATTTCCCCATAAGCTTTGGCCAGCGAGCCACGACAGTGTTAGCCTGCGTAGTGCCTACAAAAAGACACCTTTACTATTGCTCTCTATGAGCCTTTTAAAGGCATTTTCCCAGATGTTTGCAGAGATCAAATTCACAGGAAACACTACGCATGACGGCTCAAGCATAAATGCTCTTTAAAAGTCTGCTATAGTGCCGTATCACTCCTAGGACTAATTCCAGACCTTTGCCTTGTTTAGATGAAGTGGAAGGACCCAAACAGTGCAAACAGCACGTTGCTGGAATCAGACTTGGTGTGCCATAGAGGCACAGGAGAGCAAACTTCAGAGCATATAAAAACTGGAATTATCCTTGGCACCATTGAAACATCAACAGGTAGAATGAGACAGACTTATTGAGGGAGACATGTTTAGACGATATAGTGAGACATTTATTTTCACCTTTATTTAACCAGGTAGGCCAGTTGAGAACAAGTTCTCATTTACAACTGCAACCTGGCCAAGATAAAGCAAAGCAGTGCGACAAAAAACAACAACACAGAGTTATACATGGAATAAACTAAAGTACAGTCAATAACACAATAGAAAAATCTATATACAGTGTGAGCAAATGGAGTAAGGCAATAAATAGGCCATAGTAGCGAAGTAATTACAATTTAGCAAATTAACACTGGAGTGATAGATGTGCAGATGATGATGTGCAAGTAGAAATACTGGTGTGCAAAAGAGCAAAAAAAGTTAATAAAAACAATATGGGGATGAGGTAGGTAGTTGGATGGTCTATTTACAGATGGGCTGTGTCTGGGAAGCCCTACAACTCTCTAAAACTCTTTGAGTAGGAAAAGGGAGCTCACTGCTGGGGAACCAACAAGTACAATATGGTTTCTTGCAGCTTCACTGCTTGAACCCCTAACAAGAAATTGTTACAGGTAAACTATGTTTCTAAATACGAGGGTCACCGGCATCATCACATTTCTCATTCCATGATGGGCGTATGGACACATGAGAATGTCCGCTCACTGTTTTGCTGCTCCCAAATGTGTGATCAAGATTTATTTCAAGGCAGTCTCACGATCAAAACCCTTTATGGATAGGCTTGGCTACTTGGTGAATGCATTGGGCAGGATACAAACCCAGCTTTCATTGAGGGGAGGCCATGCTTAGTATTTAATACGGGGTTCCACAGCACAAAAAAAGCTAATCTCTTGTTCCATATGTAGCTGTAGACTTCCAGTCGTCGAGCTAACACTAGTTCGTATTGGCCCGTACAACTACCTCGAACTTCCTTTATATGTCACACAGAGACAAACAATTGAAATCATATCCATGAGTTCATCTGAATCACACAGTATCACTTTATATTAGGACTGATGGCAAATTTGAACAAATTATGATCATTTTGTGTGTCCAAACATAAATATTGAATTACATTTAAATGAATGCGTTTCTGGGTGTTATATAGTACAATGTCCCCCAAAATGCTTTTCTTACATTTCAAATGATCCATATTCCTCTATCATGTTTTCCACATGTTCAGACTATAATTTCAGATATGTGACAATTTGAGTGCAGTTTTTTATTACAATTAAAGGCATTATTTTATAGGCGTTCTTTAGTCTGAATATTGATTAATTTACCACAAGGGGCATGAAATATTGTTTAAACAATGTATGTTGCATAAAATAGTGTTTTGACATCAATTCAATAATATTTTTCACCAAATAATTATTTTTAATAAAACAATTATTTACCATATTCTTACTCTATAGTACCTTTTACTGACATATCAACCGCCTGGTTGAGCACATTTGAACAACATTCTTGCTTTTTAGCCTTTTTACATTTTATCCCCTATCTTTGGTGACTGATTTTAAGTTCTTACAGCTCTCAGAGTGGGCAAGGTTAGAGAGCCACAAGTCTGAACTGCAGCAACCCAAATATACACATTATGTAAATTGATGGAGGAAGGCTGGGAGAGTTGACCAATCAAGTTCAAGTGAAGATTTTTTCATTTGCACTTTGAAACACACTGTCAAAACATACCAGCCGGGTGAGAAAACAGCAATTTCAGGGCCACATAGATCCAACTCAGGGGAAGCAATGACCCAAAATGAAATGCAGACAAGTGCATTTTCTCCATTGACCTATAGGGGGCGCTACATGCAGGCCCAAGGCTTTGATGAATGGCACTATATCAGGTTTTGTTCAATGCGAAACAATTATACAAGCACCTCAATTTTCATTCTTCTATGCAAAATGTAACAATATGGTCTTTTTTTTGGAGCTTATCTATTGGACTTTGTGGAGTACATGCCAAGGCTGCAGCCATTTTGTGGTGAGCTGAGTAGGACTGAATTTGTTGAAGGTCTGAATGCAGAGGCCGTTAGAAAGCCTACTTGTGCAGATGAAGAGAGATGGAGAGGGGGATGGAGGAGAGGGAGAGAGAGATGGAGTAGATGGAGAGTGTCTCTGTGCATGTCTGTGGCCCTCTCAGCCCTGGCACAGCGATTAACCCCCGCTACACTGGCTGCCCCCTCTCTCTGTCCGCCGCGCCAGCTCTCTCTCTCCTAGCTGTCCTCTCAGTCTTCTGATTGCATGGAGTGGGCGTACAAATGGCAAACGGACAGACGACACAGGTGGGGGGAGGGAGCCTAGGGGCCTGCTAGCCCCCTTACAGAGATGCCCTGCCTGAGGCTAGGGTGAGATTCTCTCTCCCTCTTTTAGGCCCTCTTCTCTTCTCTGTTCAATTTATTTTCTTGTCTCCTCCTCTCCCTCCTCTCCCTCCCTCATTCCCCCTCTCCGTATGGAGGTGAGCCCTACTCAGGTGTAATGTTGACGTCGGCTGTGCGGCAGACGTGAAGTGAGGACATTCTATTTCAGACGCGTGCGTCAGACGTGTGCGTGTCCGAGTGGTGGGGGTTGGGCTGCTGGCTGTGTGTGTGGGAGTCTGTTAATGGAACAAGCCAGAAAGTTTAACAGTTTGCCTCTCAAAGTGGGTAAATATCATGATTGGGAGAGCTGGGGTGGGTCTCAAATGGCACCCTATTCCCTATTAAAAAGAATGTGTGTACTATAGGGAATAGGGTGCCATTTGGGAGGCAAGCCTGGTCTGGAAGTGCTCTTTTAGGATCCAACGTCCACTTGCACTCTCTGTCTATGAGGCTGGCTACACTGTTTTTAGTTGTGTCCTCTGTGAATTGAGATGATGGTCTCATTGTGTTTATGTTACATTCTAACTGCTATGTAAAAATACAAATTCTGCTCTTAGGCCCTGTCTTTCTGCTACTGTACATGATGACTAGCATTTTCTCTACCTAGCCATTTGCTTTATGCTGTTTCTGTTATTCTACAAAGAGTGGTATGTCTGCCATTTGTTTAAATGATTTCCTTCCTATTTCATACCATGTACTTACATTGTCAATAGCACACGTTATCTCTCTCTTTCTCTCTTTCTCTCCCTTCTCTCTCATTCTCCCTTTCCCTCTTTCGCTCTCTCTCCTCTCTCTCTCTAACTCTCTTTCTCTCTCTCTGCTGTAGCTCTGAGTCGGTCAGCGATGCCCTTCGGACTGATGCGTAGAGAGCTGGCGTGTGAGGGATACCCCATCGAGTTGCGCTGCCCTGGCAGTGATGTCATCATGATTGAGACGGCCAACTACGGCCGCACGGACGACAAGATCTGTGACGCTGACCCCTTCCAAATGGAGAACGTGCAGTGTTACCTGCCTGACGCCTTCAAGATCATGTCACAGAGGTACATGTGGGGAGGTGGGAGGGTTGGGTGGGTAGGTGTGTGTGTGTGTGTGTGTGTGTGTGTGTGTGTGTGTGTGTGTGTGTGTGTGTGTGTGTGTGTGTGTGTGTGTGTGTGTGTGTGTGTGTGTGTGTGTGTGTGTGTGTGTGTGTGTGTGGGGAAGAAAAATAAGAAGACACAGGACACCCAGGGTGGGTGTGTCTTTCTGTCTTGCTTGTTTTTTTTAAATAATATGTGCTATTAGTGTGTAAAGTCGAGTGCATGCAATATGTGTGAAGTGAGATATGTGTTTGTGGTGTGGCTGCCTGCAGCTGCACTCTGGCTGTGCTTAGCATCTGCCTCCTCATAGAGCTGATCAATGGCAGCCCTCTCCCTGCTATCCATCACACATGTAACGGAGGGAGAGGGTGCTACTGGTGAGATGGAGGGAGGCACAGAGGGAGAGAGAGATGGACAGATCTGGAGGAGGACAGGGGGATTGGTGTGGGGATGGAGGGATGGAGAGATGGAGAGATCTGAAGGGGATTGATGTAGGGATGGAGGAATGGAGGGAGGGAGCGGGCTAGAGTGAACCACTGATGGGGAGATAAAGAGAGTGCAGCAGTGACGTGGAGAGAAATGGAGAATGAACGAGAGAGAGAGCAGAAAGAGAGAAATCATGCTAAAGCTGGATAGAGGAGGACACAGGAGGACAGAGGAGGATAGAGGAGGACAGAGGAGGGCAGAGGAGGACAGAGGAGGAAAGAGGAGGACAGAGGAGGATAGAGGAGGACAGAGGTGGATAGAGGAGGATAGAGGTGGATAGAGGAGGACAGAGGAGGACAGAGGAGGATAGAAGAGGACAGAGGAGGGCAGAGGAGGACAGAGGAGGATAGAGGAGGACAGAGGAGGATAGAGGAGGACAGAGGAGGATAGAGGAGGACAGAGGAGGATAGAGGAGGGCAGAGGAGGACAGAGGAGGATAGAGGAGGATAGAGGAGGACAGAGGTGGATAGAGGAGGACAGAGGAGGATAGAGAATAGAGGAGGATGGAGTAGGACAGAGGTGGATAGAGGAGGACAGAGGAGGATAGAGTAGGACAGGGGTGGATAGAGGTGGATAGAGGTGGATAGAGGAGGACAGAGGTGGATAGAGGAGGATAGAGGAGGATAGAGGTAGATAGAGGTGGATAGAGGAGGATAGAGGTGGATAGAGGAGGATAGAGGTGGATGGATAGAGGAGGATAGAGGTGGATAGAGGAGGATAGAGGTGGATAGAGGTGGATAGAGGTGGATCGAGGAGGATAGAGGTGGATAGAGGAGGATAGCGGTAGATAGAGGAGGATAGAGGTAGATAGAGGAGGATAGAGGTAGATAGAGGTAGATAGAGGTGGATAGAGGTGGATAGAGGTGGATAGAGGAGGATAGAGGAGGATAGAGGTAGATAGAGGTAGATAGAGGAGGATAGAGAAGGATAGAGTAGGACAGGGGTGGATAGAGGTGGATAGAGGTGGATAGAGGAGGACAGAGGTGGATAGAGGAGGATAGAGGAGGATAGAGGTAGATAGAGGTGGATAGAGGTGGATAGAGGAGGATAGAGATGGATAGAGGTGGATAGAGGAGGATAGAGGTGGATAGAGGAGGATAGAGGAGGATAGAGGTGGATAGAGGTGGATAGAGGTGGATAGAGGAGGATAGAGGTGGATAGAGGTAGATAGAGGAGGATAGAGGTAGATAGAGGTGCATAGAGGAGGATAGAGGTGGATAGAGGTGGATAGAGGTAGATAGAGGTGGATAGAGGAGGATAGAGGAGGATAGAGGAGGACAGAAGTGGATAGAGGAGGATAGAGGAGGATAGAGGTGGATAGAGAGAGGTGGATAGAGAGAGGTGGATAGAGTAGGATAGAGGTGGATAGAGGAAGATAGAGGTGGATAGAGGAGGATAGTGGATAGAGGAGGATAGAGGTGGATAGAGGAGGACAGAGGAGGACAGAGGTGGATAGAGGTGGATAGAGGAGGATAGAGGAGGATAGAGGAGGATAGAGGTGGATAGAGGAGGATAGAGGTGGATAGAGGTGGATAGAGGAGGATAGAGGTGGATAGAGGAGGACAGAGGAGGATAGAGGGGGATAGAGGTGGATAGAGGAGGATAGAGGTGGATAGAGGTGGATAGAGGAGGACAGAGGTGGATAGAGGAGGATAGAGGTGGATAGAGGAGGATAGAGGTGGACAGAGGAGGATTGAGGTGGATAGAGGAGGATAGAGGTGGATAGAGGAGCATAGATGAGGATAGTGGATAGAGGGGGATAGAGGTGGATAGAGGAGGACAGAGGAGGAAAGAGGTGGATAGGGGAAGATAGAGGTGGATAGAGGAGGATAGAGGTGGATAGAGGTGGATAGAGGAGGACAGAGGTGGATAGAGGAGGATAGAAGACAAAGGAGGACAGAGGAGGATAGAGGAGGACAGAGAAGGGGAAAATGTGCTGAAAAGGGAAGTGTGTGTGTGTGTGTGTGTGTGTGTGTGTGTGTGTGTGTGTGTGTGTGTGTGTGTGTGTGTGTGTGTGTGTGTGTGTGTGTGTGTGTGTGTGTGTGTGCTGGGAGTGTGAGTGTGAGTGTGTGAGGGAGCATACATTGAGCTGTTTAGATTATGTTGGTGTTATTTGCATATGAATGTTTCCCTGCCTTGTGTGCGTTTCTGTGTGTGTGTGTGTGTGTGTATGTGTGTGTGCGTGCGTGTGTGTGTGTCTGTCTTAGCAGCACTTGTCCCCCCCATTCTCTCACCTTTAATTGCTCACACTCACAAGCCATCGGGGGAGGGAGACTCTTACGACACTCTTCCCCCTCTTCCTCCCTCATCCCTCCGTCGCCTCATCCCCTCAGGTCCAGCTGTCACATGATCTAGTCTAGTGTGAAATGACCCCCTTCCGACCCGTTCCCTCCGTCTTTAGCCCCAAGGACATGTTTCTGCCTCTTCTCTTTTGTCTCTTCTGTCATTCTCTCAATGTCCTCATTCATTTTTTTCTCATCACTCTCCTCTCTCTCCTCTGTCTAGCTTTATTTCTCTGTTCCCATGTTTCTCTCTCTCTCTCTCACTCACACTTTCAATTTCAATTGAATTTCAATTTCAATTGAACTTCAATTTAAAACTCTACAGGATCGATCCCGTGGGACGGTTGAGCTAACATAGGTTAATGCAATTAGCAAGAGGTTGTAAGTAACAATAACATTTCCCAGCACATAGACATATCTGATATTGGCAGAATGCTTAAATTCTTGTTAATCTAACTGCACTGTCCAATTTACAGTAGCTATTACAGTGAAATAATACCATACTATTGTTTGAGGAGAGTGCACAGTTATGAACTTGAAAAGTTATTAATAAACCAATTAGGCACATTTGGGCAGTGTTGACACAAAATTTTGAACAGAAATACAGTGGTTCATTGGATCAGTCTAAAACTTTGCACATACACTGCTGCCATCTAGTGGCTACAATCTAAATTGTACCTGGGCAGGAACAATACATTATGGCCTTCCTCTTGCATTTCAAAGATGATGGTACAAAAAAATACAAAACAAACACGTTTTTTTTCTTTGTATTATCTTTTACCAGATCTAATGTGTTATATTTTCCTACATTCATTTCACATTTCCACAAACTTCAAAGTGTTTATTTTCAAATGGTATCAAGAATATGCATATCCTTGCTTCAGGTCCTGAGCTACAGGCAGTTAGATTTGGGTATGTTATTTTAGGTGATTTTTTTTATTTTTAAAGGGTGGATCCTTAAGGGGTTTTATTGGCATGGGAAACATATGTTTATGTGGGCAGTGTGCATATAGTCTGTCTTCTCTGGAGAGCCAGGTCTACCTTTGGTGGGCAGCCTTTCTCAATAGCAAGGCTATGCTCACTGAGTCTGTACATAGTCAAAGTTTTCCTTAATTTTGGGTCAGTCACAGTGGTCAGGTGTTCTGCCACTGTGTACTCTCTGTTTAGGGTCCAATAGCGTTCAATTTTTTTTTTTTGTAAATTCTTTCCAATGTGTCAAGTAATTATATTTTTGTTTTCTCATGATTTGGTTGGTTCTAATTGTGTTGCTGTCCTGGGGCTCTGTGGGGTCTGTTTGTGTTTGTGAACAGAGTCTTCTCCAGGTTCATCTCTCTGTAGGTGATGGCTTTGATATGGAAGGTTTGGGAATTGTTTCCTTTTAGGTGGTCTCTTTTCTGGATTTTGATAATTAGTGTGATTTTGATAATTAGTTATTTGGTGTTTTACGTTGTACACAGAGGATATTTTTGCAGAATTCTGCATGCAGAGTCTCAATTTGGTGTTCGTCCCATTTTGTGAATTCTTGGTTTGTGAGCGGACCCCAGACCTCACAACCATAAAGGGCAATGGGTTCTATAATTGATTCAAGTATTTTTCGCCAGATCCTAATTGGTATGTTGAATTTTGTGTTCATTTTGATGTTCTCTCTCTCTCTCTCTCTCTCTCTCTCTCTCTCTCTCTCTCCTCCTCTCTCTCTCTCTCTCTCTCTCTCTCTCTCTCCCCCTCTCTCTCTCTCTCTCTCTGTGGGACAGGTGTAATAACCGTACCCAGTGTGTGGTGGTGGCAGGGTCCGATGTGTTCCCAGACCCCTGCCCAGGGACCTACAAGTACCTGGAGATACAGTACGAGTGTGTCCCCTACAGTGAGTACCCAGACCCCCCATCTCCCACACCCCTCACCCCCTTCCCCACCCCCCATCCCCATCCCCCTTCTCCCCACCTAACCCCTCTCAGCCCTCTCAACAACTGACTGGCATTCACACCAACACACACACAGACTCTCTCTCTCACACACTCAGCCACACACACAAACAGACAGACCAAGACCAGACCAGACAGACACACATTGCTCTCTCGCTCTTGCTCTCTCTCTCTCTTACACACACACACACACACACACACCTACACACACACACCTGCACACAAACACACCTACACACACACACAGCACTAAACCCTTTTTCTCCATCGACAGTGCAACGCTCCAGAGGCTGAGAGAGATTTTCACACGGGGAAGGTGCTCCACAAACACCATGGCAGATAAGCACTTCATACAGCGAGTACAGCGAGGGGTCAGCCTTTATTGCCGATCATAGCGGTAACACACACCATCACACTCACACACACGTTGACCCCTGGGCCTGCTAGTTTGCTTTATCTGGTGCCAACACCTTAGTAGTCCCTCTGATTTCCAATAACAATAAAAATTGGCCGCAGTGAGACTGGGAGGCAGGAGAGTGTGTCTGTGTCATCATGCCACAATGGGAATGTTAACACAAACAGCAAAGGGCTTATTTTAGACCACATGACCCTGAAGATGTGCACATTTCAATATCCCCATGGTAACTGGCTGCCGGCTTCCTCGGCTGCTGCTCACATCTCCGTGGCAGGTGTGACATACACACACACACACACACACACACACGTACAAACACATTACGCACGCGCTCTGTTGCTCATACACACGCACAAACACAAGTACAAAGACACACACATACACAAACACACGCAGAAACACACACCCACATCACACACTGTCTCTCACACACTCTCACTCAAACCCTAAAGCACGCACACATACAAGAACACAGGCAGACAGGGTGAGGATTCTGGTGTTGTGTGGAGCCTCAGTCATGTGAAAATCTCTGCTCAGACAGTGTCCCCTCCTCCTCCTCATGTACTATTACTCTCAGCATTGATCCTCTCACTGTGCAGGAGTATTCCAGGGGGGCTGCCGCCTCATCCCCCCTCCACTGGGAAGAGACAGAAGTGTGGTGTGTGTGTGGGGGGGTGCTTGATTGATGACTATGGGAGGGATGAAGGGAAGAGGTGGGTAAGAGATACTCTGTGGGTGAATGTCTATGTTTTTTCCTTCAGGGAGCCGTGAGTACAGGAACTGAAGAAAGCAAAACCGACATCAACAACTCCCTGACCTCTTCTCTGAATTCTCACACTCCTCTCTTCCTCTCAACATATCTCGATGTCAATATCGCCTTTTTTCATCTCTCCTTCTCTGTCAACCTTCTCTCTCTTTGTTTCATGCCGTTCTTCTACAACTCTTTATATTCTACTCTTTATCCATTGCCACATTTCTTTAACTCTCTCCATTGATCTCATCTCTTTCCATCCCTCTCTTTATCTTCCGCTGTTGCTTTCTTTTTTCTTTGCAGGTTGTAGGAGTTGTCCCAACACTCCACTGTCACCTGTAGGAGTTGTCCCAACATTCCACTTTCAACTGTCCAAGTGCAACACAAAGTGCAGCATGGCCTCCAGGCCTCTAGGGGAGCTGTCCTACCTGGCTGGCTGTGCCCCCTTAAGATTACGATGAACTCTGACCCTCCTCTGCTCAGCGCTCACAGGCCCTCAGCTAACCTGCCTCTAGATATATACTGTAGTTCAGGGTTGAGTCCTGTTACCATCGCAACAGTAAAAGTTATAACTGTGACCTTTGCTGTTGGGGAAGATTTTCTAGTCTCTGTTATCTTTCTTCTTCTCTCTCTCTTTTGCCCTGCAGCCTTTGGGTGAGATCATGTCCTCTTTCAGTCGCCTCTATCATCTCTCTCTCTGAACGTAGCCCTGAGATGTGAGTTGACTTGTTGTGGTGGTCAGGTTGGCTGGCCCCTGGTTGCTATCTTCTACTTCATGTGGCTCTCCTCTGGTGTTGTTTTGTTGTTAGGTGGTGATCTGGTCCTGGGTTATAAATAAATAGGTTCCTCTTCCGTCCTCTCTTATTCTCTCTTATTCCAGACCAGACATTTCCCTCTGACTGCACACATGAGCCAATTGAAAGTGACGATTAAATAGCTGCTGACTTGCATTTTTCCTATTCCCGTCTCCTATTAAAGAAGCTTGTTTATTGGATCTGAAGGAAGGAGGGTGGAGGGGGTTATGAGAAAATTGGAACCTGATTGCGTCGTGATGAAAAGTCTTGGCTGTCTGAAGTGAGAAAGACGAGCCAATTAGAACAGTCCTCCGTCAGTCTTCTCCTCTCCCTCAGGGATGGGCTGTGGGCCAGACCAGACTTGCAAACACACACACATACACGTTAGTTCTCCCCACCCGCGCCGCATTCCGACGCACCACGTTACGAGTTGTCGGGCTCTGCCACCAGAATATAAATAGATCCTGAGTGAATTAGACTCAGTCCTCCTCATCCCAAACCTAGTGGCAACTAACTGGGCTTCTATTAATTACCGGGAGAGGGTCATCTCATCCCAAACCTAGCGGCAACTAACTGGGCTTCTATTAATTACCAGGAGAGGGTCATCTCATCCCAAACCTAGTGGCAACTAACTGGGCTTCTATTAATTACCAGGAGAGGGTCGTCTCATCCCAAACCTAGTGGCAACTAACTGGGCTTCTATTAATTACCAGGAGAGGGTCGTCTCATCCCAAACCTAGTGGCAACTAACTGGGCTTCTATTAATTACCAGGAGAGGGTCGTCTCATCCCAAACCTAGTGGCAACTAACTGGGCTTCTATTAATTACCAGGAGAGGGTCATCTCATCCCAAACTTAGTGGCAACTAACTGGGCTTCTATTAATTACCAGGAGAGGGGGGTACCATCCCTCCCGCTCTCTACCCCTCTCCCTCTGCAGAGATTAATTGAATTTGCTGCTGCTAATCGCTCTGGTAATGCCCCATCTTTCATGGCTCACTGGGAATGCAGGGTGTTTTGGTGTCTTTATGGGTGACATATGTTTGTTTGTTTGGTTCTACTTAACGGGTGAGGGATAGGGGTTAGGGATAGAGGGATGGTGTTTAAAGGGCCGCTGTTGGCAGCTGGCATGATGCGTGCAGGCATGACACGTGTGTATATGTGTGTGTGTGTGGGTGTGGGTGTTTGCGTGCAAGCGTGTGTGTGACAGGGTCCTCTGTGTGCGTGTCACACAGTGCTTTGTGTTACCAGCCACCTGAAACGTGGAGGTGACAGGCGAAGCAGCTGAGTCGACACAGCACTGTCAGATGAGCTCAGAAGAGGCGGCCAGTGTGTGTGTTTGTGTTTGTGTGTGTGTTAGTGTGTTAGTGTGTGTGTTAATGTGTGTGTTAGGATGTGTGAGCATGCCAGCAGAACATAACAACAGCCAACAAGTCAAGTCATATCTCACAGTGCCAAAAACCCTGCAAGCCCTTACAGAGACATCACTTTGTCTTCACTGGGCAGAACAGAGCAAGAGAAACTGTTGTGACAGAGCCACAGATTCACTCTGTCAAGGCTTGCTTTAGAACTGGCTTCTACCAACACATTGTCACACTCTGACCTAGGAGAGCTGTGTTTTCTCTGTTTAGTTAGGTCAGGGTGTGATAGGTGGGTAGGCATTCTATGTTTTGTTTTCTATGTTTTGGCCGGGTATGGTTTCCAATCAGAGGCAGCTGTCTATCGTTGTCTCTGATTGGAAGCCATACAGGCAGCCTGTTTTTCCCTGTGTTTTTTGTGGGATCTTGATTTTGTGCGGCTGTGTGTGAGCAGCCCCAGAACGTCACGTTTGTTTCAGTTTCACGTGTTCGTTGTTTCATTCAAGTTCACAAATAAATTATGTGGAACTACCGGCACGCTGCGCCTTGGCTAATATATGACAGGGAATTCGAAGACAGCACTCGTGACACACATACTGAGTGTACTGTATAAACTATACCTTATTATATCATACTATACTTCACACTATATTTATTTCCTAGTTCACCACACACACTATATATATTTCCTGGAGTAAAAATCCTACACCACAGTAGATTCATATCATGTTGCCTAGTCACTTTATTCTAGTTATATGTACATATCTACCTCAATTACCTCGTATCCCTTCACATCGAATAGGTACTGGTACCTTGTGTATATAGCCAAGTTATTGTTACTCATTGTGTGTTTATTGGTACTTGTATTACTTGGTGTTATTCCTTTCCTATTATTTCTCTATGTTCTTTCTCTCTGCGTTGTTGGGAAGGCACGTTTGTCTACAACTGTTGCTGACGAAGCCTGTAGGAAGCCATGTAAGTGTAGAGAGCAGAGTGTAGAGAGGAGAGTGGAACTCTACCTGTCCCTGCTCCCAGTAAATGTAGAGAGCAGAGTGTAGAGAGGAGAGTGGAACTCTACCTGTCCCTGCTCCCAGTAAATGTAGAGAGCAGAGTGTAGAGAGGAGAGTGGAACTCTACCTGTCCCTGCTCCCAGTAAATGTAGAGAGCAGAGTGTAGAGAGGAGAGTGGAACTCTACCTGTTCCTGCTCCCAGTAAATGTAGAGAGCAGAATGTAGAGAGGAGAGTGGAACTCTACCTGTCCCTGCTCCCAGTAAATGTAGAGAGCAGAGTGTAGAGAGGAGAGTGGAACTCTACCTGTCCCTGCTCCCAGTAAATGTAGCACTACATCATTATTGATCCCTACTTCTCTTTCCAGTGTGGAGATCCATGCTACACGACCAGGACTGTTACACTCAGTGGAGAGTCAGGCCTTCTGCTATTGCATCAGTTGGCCAACTTATCTTGTTAATAATAACAGTGCAGCTAACTGAATAAGTGAATTGTTAAATCACCATCATGTACTGTGCTACTCTATACTGTTTAGTAGCTTTAACTTAATGTCCTTCTATACGTTTCTAGAAGTCACCACTGGGTCTGTGTACTGCGGATCGGGACATTTGAATCACAGAAATGTATTCTGGGGTGTGTATTCATATAAGTGCCTTTCCGGACACAAAGCTTCTGTAACTTATAGTTTACTTGTCTGGATGGGTTTGTCAGGAGAAGGGGTAATTGTGTTGTAGTTTGACACGTTTAGAGAGAAAGAGAGAGAAATGCAATGCAATGATGTCAGAAAGGGAGATTCTATAAATATGTGTAGGGACACCGTTAGGGACTCATGTTTGGTGGGAGACAAATGGGAGGATTGGGTTGAGCCTGGAAGAAATGAATGAAGGATGAAGAGACAGCAGGAGAGGAGAGAGGGCATGCTATTTCTCAGCAGTGTGGTGAAGGAGAGAGGAGAAGAAAGGTTGTCCTGCAGTGCTCCTCAGGTATCCGTGTATATGTAGCTCTGTGTTAGCGTGCTGTGCCTCGTTAGTATTGGGGGTAATTGATAGGGTTCTGGAGAGCAGTGCTGAGCAGAGGAGGTGCCTGGGTTTTCATTCTCACCAGGGGACCTACGATGGAGCCTGAATGAATCAGACACTCAGAGACCCAGGTGGCTCTACTGTACGCTAACACCCCGCAATGCACAGTGTGTGTGTGTGTGTGTGTGTGTGTGCGCGTGTGTGTGTGTGTGTGTGTGTGTGTGTGTGTGTGTGTGTGTGTGTGTGTGTGTGTGTGTGTGTGCTACTTTACAGAGCAGCAGACAAGGACCAGAGGACGTCAACAAATCAAATCTTCCTCTTTTCTTCTCCTTCTCTCCTCTTCCTCACCAAAGCAGTTCATCCCTCTTTTATTAGGGCTCTCTCGTTCTCTCTACCTCTCCTTCATTCTCATTTCTCTGCTTCACTCTCTCGTTCTCTCTACCTCTCTCCTTCATTCTCATTTCTCTGCTTCACTCTGTTGTTCTCGCTACCTCTCTCCTTCATTCTCATTTCTCTGCTTCACTCTCGTTCTCTCTACCTCTCTCCTTCATTCTCATTTCTCTGCTTCACTCTCGTTCTCTCGTTCTCTCTCCTTCATTCTCATTTCTCTGCTTCACTCTCGTTCTCTCTACCTCTCTCATTCATTCTCATTTCTCTGCTTCACTCTCTCGTTCTCTCTACCTCTCTCCTTCATTCTCATTTCTCTGCTTCACTCTGTTGTTCTCGCTACCTCTCTCCTTCATTCTCATTTCTCTGCTTCACTCTCGTTCTCTCTACCTCTCTCCTTCATTCTCATTTCTCTGCTTCACTCTCGTTCTCTCTACCTCTCTCCTTCATTCTCATTTCTCTGCTTCACTCTCGTTCTCTCTACCTCTCTCCTTCATTCTCATTTCTCTGCTTCACTCTCGTTCTCTCTACCTCTCTCCTTCATTCTCATTTCTCTGCTTCACTCTCGTTCTCTCTACCTCTCCTTTATTCTAGCTCCTCTCCTCCACTCCATCACCCTCCACACCAACACACACAATTTTGTTATCTCCCTGAAGGTAGTGTGTGTTTAGAAAACAGGTCACACAGAAACATGATATAAAGGACCTCCTGCTCCCCCTTGGACCCTGTCTGACACATAACTGTCATGAAGAGACACCACATCAAACCTCCACAATGCACCATGCAAGGCTCCACTTTACCCATCAGCCCAGTGTGTCTGTTTACAGCCATGAGCATCTTGCTCTCGCCTCTCTCTCTCTCTCTCGCTTTCTCCGTCCACCATGCTGTTCTGACACTGTGAGCCTCATTCTGCCTCATTCTCCCCCTCCTCCTTCCGCCCTCTCCCTTCCTTCTGCCACCCTCTCCCCTCCTCCCGCCTCATTCTCCCCCTCCTCCCGCCTCAGTCTGCCCATCCTCCTTCCGCCCTCTCCTCTTGCTCTGATGCTCTAATGGCTGCTCTAGCAGTGGGAGTTAGCTCCCTCCTCCTGCCCTCCTGGTGCCCCCCTGTCCTGGCCACGTGGGACCCATACATGAGCCCATAGATGCTCCCCTGAAGGATGAAATGGCTGCCACTCCCACTCTCTTCACAGGGTTTCTCCCAGCGTCTGATCTAGCTGTCTGATGATAAAAGCTATAGAGATGGAGGTGCTCTGTTGCTCTGATGCCGTGATGCAGAAAGGCCCCCCTTTCTCTCTCCCTCTCTCTCTTCCTCCTCCTCTTCTTCCTCCTCTTCTCTTCTTTCCTGGAATGTGTCCAGTACAGACACCTCTCATGCTGTACTGTTGATGAGAGAGGTGATGACATGGCTCTCCAGGGACCAAAAGGCTTCGCACAGCATTCACACGTTCAGCAACATGCCGGACACATGTCCATGACACGTCTCCTTCCACGTGGCAGGGAAGAAACACACACACACACAGACACACCTCTCTCACACACACAAACACACACACCACTCATTCGTCCGCCACAATGAGTGATGTCTATGGAAAGCTGCCTTACAAACTGCCATAACAGCTTATGTCAGCCAAAGCCTCATAGAGGCTCAACGCACAGACTAGTGATTAGTGTTTGATGAGCCTGGTGTAGACCAAAAGACAGGGCCGTGTCTCAGACTCTGTGCTCTCTCTCTCTCTCTCTCTCTCTCTCTCTCTCTCTCTCGCGCTTTACTTTCGTGTCTCCTCCTTCCGTCTCTCAATCCCTCTGTTTCTTTGTTCTCTCTCTTTCTTCCTTCCTTCTCTTTTGATGAGTGCATCTGAGCCCGGCGAGCAAGCTGCTCCCCATTGATTGGCTGGTCGATGGATTGAGCGAATGCCGGGGTTCTGTAGCTGAGCGCCGTGATTTGGCGTACTGAGCGCAGTCAGACGCAGCGCCACTTTCCTGGGATTAAGAGACAGGTTCAATGTAGACCCTGTAACCCTGGAGAGGGGCTAGACGAGAGGCACAGTGACACCCCACACACTGGGCCACTTTCCTCATCACCCTCTCATCTCTCCATCCCTCTATCTAGCTCTATTTCTCCCACAGCTGCTTCCAAAGAAGATTCTTCAGGAACATATATGTGTTTTTCTCTCCCTGACAGGACCCAGGAGCTGGAGTTCGGAAGGAGAGAAAGAAAGACAGAGGGGGGAGGGAGGGGTGGGATCCTAAGACGGAAAAACTGGAGGTCGGGTTGAGTACATGTATGTGTGGATGGTTGGGGATTGTTGGGTTAATGGAATGGAAATGGAGTAAATCCGAGGTCAGGCCATTTTCCCTCCTCATTTTTCATTTGAGTCGCCATCCTTTCTCTGAGTAGCCAACCGTAACACAGAACAAATAACATGCTTAAAGAAAAGAGAGAAAGGATAGCATTTTATTTAATCTCAATTTTGTCTTTTTTCCTGCACCTGTTTTTCTTTCATTCTCTTTGCTCTCTCTCTTTTTCTCTCTCTCTGTCTCTCTTACTCTGTCTCTCTCTCTCTCTGTCTCCCTGTCTTCCTCTCTCTTTCTCTTTTTTCCGATGCTTGAATAGAAGTGGATCAAAAAGGTAAAGACCACATTGAACATAAAAACCACAGCTCGCCCCTCCCTCCTCCTCCTCCTCCCTCCTCTCCTCCCCTCATACGCCTTCCTAACCCAGCACCTTGTGTAGTGGTCATGTTTGATGTTGATATCCCTCCCCTTTCTTTCTCTCTTTCTCTCCCTCTCTCTCTCTTTCTGGATTATAACCAAGACTCTAAGATCCTTCCAGATTTCCTCCTTGCCTCTGATGACACCAGCCTGACCTACACGCACGCACGCACGCACACACACACACACACACACACACACACACACACACACACACACACACACACACACACACACACACACACACACACACACACACACACACACACACACACACACACACACACCACACACACACAAACCAGCTGACCACTCTGGAGGTCCATGAACTATTTCTGAGAGAGAAAAAGAGAGAGCATTCTTATGTCATGGTTTTACCACTATACAAACTACATACCAGTGGCCATTCACAAACTTAAAGACAGATAACATTGTGTACATTGTTACCACTTCATGGCCGGTAAACCTTTTCTTCTCTTCTCCCATTCACTGTAAACCTATCTCTCCTCCCCTCAACGTGTCCACATGTTGGGCCACAGCCACCTGACAACTCCTCATGCTGACATAGTTCTCCATCTGGCCCTGCAGTCCTCACTCGACCTCATTGAGTATGATTTAACCATTTCTCTATTGTTTGCAATTAGTCATTTGACCCTATCTCTAATTGGTTCCCTCCAGATCCAAGTGACTCCTCCTCGTCCTCCTCTCTTCTCCACATTGTTTTATATTCTTCTCTCTGCCTCCCTTTCTCTTTCTTTGTTTCTTCCTTCCCCCTTTCATTTTTCCTTACTTCAGGGCGAATCTTACATTTATTTGTTTTCATTTTCAACTCAAAAAGACAATGGTATTCAGAATCCCACTGGCCCAAGTTTCTCCTTGATCATGTGACATGAGTCTGTCCCTCGTTAAGCACTTTCTCCCATTTCCAGGTGCTTCAGTGTCCACTCTCTTTCTCTCTATCACTCAAACAGCTTTAAATGCAGTGCCCTTCTCTCCTCCTCTCTTCTCTCTTTCTTTTGGCTCCGTTTCTGCCTCAGATCTTTCATCTGTTCATCACAAGTAGCCGCTGGTTCTCTGAGGCCTCCTCAGGTTTCATCTCCTTCTTCGCCTCCTCCTCCTCCTCTTCTTTTCTCTTTCCCTCTTAATCCATTTGCTCTTATCACTGCTTTTTCTTCCTTCTCTTGCTTTCGTTGCACTGCAACCCCCCTGTGTGTCCTGATTTGGCCGCCAGTCACCCCTCCTTATCAATAGAAGTCAGCTAGTCCTCCCTTCGTACAGCATGTCTGTATGGATTCAGAGGGGTGCCACAGTAGGTGGTACAGTCCCAGTTAGCATCTATGTGTAGTGGCTGCTCTGTTCACTAGGGGGATGGTACTCTCTAAAGAGCCAATCAGTCACTGGTCTCCCAATCACAGAGCTTACAAAGAATGCTGCAGGGGATGCAGGGCTCAATCCAAGGTTAGAGGAAGGAAGAGTATTGCCGCCACTGGGAACAGGCACCATTTGGGCCGCCTCAAAAGGGTCATTTAATCTCCCAGGTTGTGTCTGAAATGGCACCCTATTCCCCACGTAGTGCACTACAGGGCTCTGGTCAAAAGTAGTGCACTATATAGGGAATTTCAGACTGTCCTAATCTTACCTTTGACCTTTTAGATGCCCCCGCCCACAACACCGTTACACATCAGTCTTGACTAGTACCCTTTACTGTCTGTTTCCATGGATAGATAGATATGTACAGTAGGTTATTATAGATTGAAGGGATTAACCTCTGTAGCAATGCCATTAAGTCCTTTATGGCCCCATATCCATCTGCCTGGATGTGGCTTTTCACTGACATTCATTGTTCCTGTATGTCTTGTTTTTCCCTCAACCGACCGACCACCATTTTGTTACTCCCTGCCTGGTAGCTATAGCAAACCCTCCTCCTCTTCCTCCTCCTCCTCCCCCCCTTGATCCACCTTGTTGTTGTTTTTTTACCCACATTTACTATCGTTCCTCCCAGTGACCATGTGACCTAAAGACCCCTCCTCTTCCTCCCTCTATCCTCGCTTTAACTCTACTGCTAATTATGATTACCTCTATATCTAATTTTTTATTAATTAACAATACTCTTAGATTGTGTTACCTGTTGTCCCTTTGTTAATGCATTAATTCTAATTGATTGATTCACTGATTGGTTGATTGACAGATTATGGTAATGGCTGCTCTGCTGTTGTGTTCAGGAGCTGGTCTGTGAATGTCAGTCGGACTGATGGACAGTCTGTCCGTCATCAGTAGCTAGCTAGAGAGACAGATAGACAGACTGTCTGTAGTCTGTGTGTTGATAGACTTACATATTCATTTCCTTGTCACCGTTCCTTCATTACTATTGACACGTGAATTGACTGAATAGGTGTCAGCCATCTTTCTGTCACCTATCAAGTCCTTTTTAATCAGTGATCATGAAGGAAAGGAGACAAGGAAATGAATCTACAGTATTTAATCAGTGATCATGAAGGAAAGGAGACAAGGAAATGAATCTACAGTATTTAATCAGTGATCAGGAAAGGAGACGAGGAAATGAATCTACAGTATGTAAGACCTGGTACACAGCCTTAATATTGGTTTTTAATGGGACTAAAGGAGGGGGGAGTATCCCTCACACCTACACTCTTAAAAACAGGTTCTATCTAGAATCTAAAAGGGTTCTTTGGCTGTCCCCATAGGATAACCCTTTGAAGAACCCTTTATGGTTCCAGGTAGAACTATTTTGGTTCCAGGCAGATCCATTTTGGGTTCCGTCTTAAGCCCTTCCCTCAGAGGGTTCTACCTGGAACCAAAAAGGGTTCTCCTATGGGGACAGCCAAATAATTATTTCTGAGAGTGTAGAGACACATTTATTTACCATTGAAATAGTGTCTCTGTGGGCGAATGAGGATAGAGGGAGGGAGGGAGGAAGGGAGAGAGAGAGAGACAGAGAGAGAGGGAGAGAGGAGCAGTCGCTATAGAGACAGGCAGTAGCTCCTCATTAGGAATGACCCATCACACACACGTCTGGTCACGTGACCAACTGCACTCAGACATTCTATTCAGCAGGCAGTCGAGGAGAGAGGAGAGTGAAGGAGAGAGGGTGAGATGGGGAGGGAGAGAGAGGGAGAGGAGAGAGATAGGGAACTGACTGACTGTACATTGAGAAGTAATTGCATTGTTAAAGCTAAAGAGCTCTGGCACAGGCAGGTGGCCATGAATAGAAATAAGTCAGGACCTTTATGGACAGATAGAACACACCACCAGAGGTAGATGTATGGACAGCCCTCACTGGGGAAGGAAGGGATGGAGAAAGAGAGAGTAGAGGGATGAAGAGAGTAAGAAACTGGCTGGGTGCTGGCTACTGCTACAGTAGCTCAGCAGGGTTGGGGTCAATTCTGTTTCAATTTAGTCAATTCAGGAAGTAAACTGAAAATCCAATTCCACTTTTCCTTACAATGAAAAGCAATTAGGAAAATTGGACTTTCCATTGACTACCTAAACTGACTGAATTGAAATGGAATTGTGGCCTGTCATAGTGTCCCTCCAGTGCTGTACCCGTACCTGCAGGCGGTGTCCTCTGTACTGTATCTGTGAAGCTCTGTCAGTAGGACCACCTGTGCTGCCACTCAGTGTGTCAGTGCACCTCTCATAGAGATAAGACGTTTCAATGGACACTTTCTCTCTCTACCCAGGCCCTGCTGCCCCGCTATTGGTCTCAGTGAAGGGGTTTGTCTTGAAGTGAACATGACGGTTGATAAAAGTGCCAGCCCCTTCCTTCTGTCTACAGTGTGCGTGTGGTGTGTGGATATGTGTATGAGTGTCTGTGTGTGTAGGTTTGTGTGTGTCAGTGTAGGTGTGTGTGTGTGTATGTGTGAGTTAGTATTCTGTTTTGACTACCTTGCCTTGACCCCCTTGCTGTCCAAAAGGAACAGGACACAATCTGGGACTCCCACCTCGCTCTCTCTCTCTCTCTCTCTCTTTCTCTCACTCCTCCACAGAATTAACTCACTCCCTCTCTTATTCTCATTTCACAGGAAATAACCTATTGACTCCTCTGACTCTCTCCGTTTCTCCGTTTCTCCGTTTCTCTCTCTCTCTTCTTTTTTACACCCACAAAATACACTCTCACTCTATCCTTTACTCTTTCTCCTTCTCTCTCCTTCTTTCTCCTTCTCTCTCTCTCTCTGTCGCTTGCTATCTCTCAAGCACACCTACACGCACGCACGCGCACACACCAACATGCTCATGGGTAACGACACACACACATGCACCTGCACCCTACACACACACACACACACACACACACACACACACACACACACACACACACACACACACACACACACACACACACACACACACACACACACACACACACACACACACACAGATGTACTCTTACTTCCAGACGATTAAGTGTCCATGCTGAAGGAGTGGTTTCATGGCGCTCCATTGTGCCCCCTGCTGGTTGCTGGCTGCAGTTACCTGCCAGGAACAGGTGTGGGATTCAATTAGAACAGCAGGCTCTCCGTGCCCAGGCCAGGTCTGTCAAGGGGCTACTGGGTCCTGTTCATTAGGCACCAAACGCAAGAAAACAGACTGAAACAGGGAGGGACTACCTGGACTTGTCCAATGAGAAACACTCATTTTTGGTTTCCGTTGCAACACTTTTTAAAACTATGTGTGTCCTAATGACCATGATCCTGGGATAGGCAGGCTATACATCACCTCCCCATAACCAGTCTGTGGGATACTCTAGGATGCATTTCTCCAGACACTCTAACGTACATAGATAACCCAAGGTCTAGACTCTAGAGGATGTCTCCAGAAACTACTGTAGGAGAGACGTGGTCAGGTCTGGGCTATGCCAGGCTGTGTCTTACATAACAATCATATCAATCCATGGCCTCACATTACATCAACAACAAGACCACAGCCATTTTAGAAACACATACAGTCTCCATTGAGATATCTCTATATCTCATTACTCTATACCCCGTTATGATCACAGTAGAATGATATGATTGCTTTATTATAATACAGTATGTAATGACAGATTTTATATGAAGATAACCATTAGAAATATATTCCCCAGCAGTCCCTGGATTAAAATGATTTGCCCACTACGGCACACAGTATGATCTCAGCAAGCTGTCATTGCTTAGATGTAATTCTATATCACCAGTCAAAACGGTCATTATTATTCCCAACAAGGTAGTAAGGTACAGTATCTGTCATTTCAAAGGAGATTCTGTTCCTTTCATCATATTCATGCCACAGCTTCATATTGATGAGAAACAGTCACTGTTGACCTATTGTATTGTGCCAGGAACAGCTGATAAATTCATTTCCAATCATTTTTTCATGGCAGTATTTTTCTGTAAAGTGTATACAATAGAAGATATAGTGCCCGTTCCAACTTACACCCTATTCCCTATATAGTGCACTACTAGGGAATAGTGTGCCATTTGGGATGCACACCTGTACACAGCAGATAAAAGCATGAAGGTTGGTTGTTAATCCTTGATAAGGTAAGTTGTATTACAGTACAGTAGGTTTGGTTATACTGCCTAGTGGTGTGGCCCCATTGGACCGTGACTGCTCTGATCGTGCCAGACCAGATTTCCACAGCTCCTAAAAATGTATTTCATCTAATCTAACAATCTCAACTAATCCCAGAAGCTCAATATGACTCAGGCTAACCTGTTCTAGGCCAGACTAGGATAATACCTAGTCCGATCTTTAATATCCCATCCCTAATACCTCATATCCATCTCTAATACCTAATTCATATAGTGCTGCTCCTAATAATACTAGGCTGTGTGGTAGTGTGTGTTAGCAGGGTGTGGCTGCCTGGGAGGTCAAGCTGTCCATACAGAGAGAGAATAAACAGGAAGAGGGCATGCTGGCTGAAAGAACAGGTCAGAGTTAATGAAGCCTCCCAGGCAGGGTGTGGAGCGGAGCGGCTCCCTCTGTTTGTCTTTGTGTGTGTGTGTGTGTGTGTGTGTGCGTGCGTGCGTGCGTGCGAGTGAACCTCTCTCTTTCTTTTCTCTGGTCTGTGTGTGTCAGTGCCAGCTCAGTGTGACCGCCTGGGAGGCCAGTCCAGTGATGAGCCCCACTGACACCCAGCCCTGCCAGCCCACCCAACACCCAGATAATTACAATAAGCAGAGCCAGAGAGCCATGTTAGAGTTACTATCTGCAGACTGTAAAGGGACAGAGAGAATAACAGGACAAAACACATAGGATGATTAGCCCTTACTCTTTACTGCAATACCCTGTTATACAGTAATGCTGACTATGCTACTGAATAGTGTGAAGCCGATTCAGGGTAGTGGTGCTGTTAATATATTACTGGGATCAATGATTTGTCCCATAAATACCTGTTAAACCTCTTGTGATTCACCGTACATAGAGAACCCAATTGGGCCAGGAACCAAAAGGTTGCTGGATCGAATCCCCGAGCTGACAAGGTAAACTCTATTGTTCTGCCCCTGAGCAAGGCAGTTCCCCGGGCGCTGAAGATGTGGATGTCGAATAAGGCAGCCCCCCGCACCTCTCTGATTCAGAGGTTAAATGTGCAAGACACAATTCAGTTGAATGCATTCAGTTGTACAGCTGACTAGGTATCCCCCTTTCCTTTCCCAATATGAATACAAGTCAGCATTGTGGATTAAAGGTAGCCCTTGACAATGCACTGCACCAGCCATTTGTTTGTTATCCAAGGCTGGTCTGTACAGTAGTCATGGACTCTTTTCAGATATAGACTCCCACCATACACTTTTTGGTTGTTTTGGTTGTAAATGCAGGTCGTCCATTTGTCTGCTTGTCCGTCTGTGTGTCCTGTGTTGTTGTGTGCGTGACTAGAGACAGGACAGTAACACGCCTGTGTTGGTCTGTCCTTTATCCTACCTTGAGGCAGGAGGATGTTCTGTCTTTGTTTATGGGTCAGCTACATGCAGCAGCTTGTTCTGCATGCTCTTTATTTCTCTACTCCTCTTTACTTTGATGCTGTTGTTTGATTTTTTCATCCTCATCACAGCTTTTCTAATAGAATTCAGCCATTTCTCCCTGAGCTAGTTTTCTTGGATATTTTATATGATTGCTGGAAGTGTAAAATAGAGATGAAGGAAGAATACCTGACAAAGTCACTGTACATGAGAACTACATTCAAATTACACATTGACCCTTGAGGGTTCCCCAAAACCAGTGGGCTGTACCAATGTAAATATTTTCAACTCTACGGGGGTGCCACTGCCTACGTTAATAACTCTAATAAATATGGGGCTCCCCAGCACGCTAGAACACCCCTGCTGCTGGAAACCATTCTTAGATCAACCACTGCAGCTCCTCGGCTGCTTGTTTTAACAATGGAGCATGACAGTCCCTTTGTGAAGCCCCTCTATTCAATGTGTGCTTGTTTACGCCCAGGCTTGATTTGAGTCATGTTTTGACGTAAGATATTCATCCCTGCTGAGTCCCCTCAGACACAACAACAGTATCATCACTGAGGCACAGCACACAGCCACACACTTCTGAGAGACTAAAACTTCCCACTGGGCACAGACGCCAATTCAGCATCTATTCTACGTTGGTTCAACGTAATTTCATTGATATGACCTGGAAACAACGTTGATTCAACCAGTGTGTGCCCAGTGGGGAGAGAGAGAGGCATAACATATTCATACTACTATTGTGACCAGCAAACATTTCCTCAAACCATAAAAAGAGAGGCACATAAAGGAATAAAACACATTTTCCCTAAACGTTCCTTTCTCAGAAATGCTGCCATCTCCTACGGTATGCAGCATTTCCAAGGATGTAGCATCCTAGGCTTAGTTCCATCCTAGTAAATCTGGCAGCAATGTTTGTGTATGTGCATGTGTGTGTGTGTTGACTGTGTCTAAACGCCCCTGCAGGGACCAGTTAGACCACGGATCCGTTCAGTCATAACGTGACCAGTGTGAGTTTCCTGTCCTCTGTTCTCAACACACTGACTGGCTGGGCTGCTGGGGCCAGGACACATACATAACTGAGTATCCAGAGAAGATGGGGAGCCCTCTGTTCGGCTCTTTCATTCTGTACCTGTACTCTCCCTATACTGTACCTGTACTGTCCCTGTAGTGTCCCTGTACTGTCCCTGCAGTGTCCCTGTACTGTCCCTGTAGTGTCCCTGTGGTATATCTGTAGTGTCCCTGTAGTGTCTCCGTCGCTCTCACGTCCTCACAGAGTCTCCTGTGATGTCACCGTGTGACCGTGCTGTTGATGCCAGCAGCTTTTTTCCATAGATACCTCTCCTCCCCACCCTCCTCCGCCCGGTTCCCCTCCCGCCCCACCTGACAGTCCTCTGGTCCCAGGTCAGACACTATCTGGCTGAGAGAGAAAGTGCGTCAGCCAGCCAATTTACAGCAGTCCCCAGTGGGTGACCTCCAGGAGAGAGCTATGAGACACAGGAAGGAGGGTAGGAGGCAGAATGTGTGTGTGTGTGTGGGTGTGTGTGTGCATGTGTGTCGGGGGAGGGGGGAGTGTGTGTGTGCGTGTGTGTGTGTGTGTGTGTGTGTGTGTGTGTGTGTGTGTGTGTGTGTGTGTGTGGTGTGTGTGTGAGTGTGTGTGTGTCAGGGGAGGGGGGAGTGTGTGTGTGTTCATGCATGCGTGTGTGTGTGTGTGTGTGCGTGCGTGCGTGCGTGCGTGCGTGCGTGCGTGGTGTGAGTGTGTGTGTGTGTGTGTGTGTGTGTGAAGTATGGATTGCAACAACAGAAGAAGGGGACCCTGGCCAGGCTCTTATTTTCTACCCCAGACTTCATGGCATTACTCTTGACTGAGATCCAACCACCTGTACTGATACAACACTCTAAAACTCATACTGTTATTTCCTACCACAGAGCAGGAATACTGAGCTTCTTACAATATACATGCACAATAAAACCTTAAGTAGGCCAAGATTAATCAGATGAAATACCTTATCTGGGCAGCAGCAGCTAGGAATCTACCATTTATCAGAACACTACAGGCAGCTCTTAGGCCTCAATGCTGATATTTAGCAAATTAGCTTTTTGTATTCCTTCATTTTTGATCTGATAATGTATCTCACCTCATTCCCCTCGCTCTCTCTCTCTCTGTCTTTCTCTCTCTCTCTCCCATTCTTCTTTTGTTTTCTGTCTCCCTCTCCTCAAATCTCAAACTTGTTATCGTGAACATCTCTCCTCGTCTCTTTCCCCACAATACTCTCATCCCATCTTCTACCCCTTTCTTTGTCCCCACTCCTCTTCCTCATCTCCTCTCTCTTTCCGTTTCCCCCTCATCATCTCCTTAATATACTCCTTTATCTTACATTGCTCCTTTTATATCCCTTCACTCCATCTCTCACACTGCATCTCTCTCTCTTTCTCTCTTGCTCGCTCTCTCTCTCCCTTACTCTCTCTACCGCTCGCTCTCTCTCTTTCTTTCTTTCTCCCTCTCTCCCTTTCTCTCTCTCTCTCGCTCTCTCTCCCTCTCTCTCTCTCTCTCTCTCCCTCCCTCCCTCCCTCCCTCCCTCCCTCCCTCCCTCCCTCTCTCTCACTCTCTCACCCTCTCTCTCTCCCCATCTCTCTCTCTTTCCACTCTCCTCCAGTCTTCGTGTGTCCGGGCACACTGCTGCGGGTACAGGCGGCCAGCTCGCTGCAGGAGGCGGAGCATCAATCGGGGGCGTGGTGTAAGGACCCCCTGCAGTCAGGTGACCGGCTCTATGTCATGCCTTGGACTCCCTACCGCACCGACATGCTGTATGAGTACGCCTCCTGGGACGACTTCAGACAGAACCGCGCCACCACCACCTACAAGTGAGCACCGCCTCTGCCCCCCCGCCAGTTCACATCAAATAATCCCTCTGCCTCTGCATTGATTTATTTGAATACTGCTGTAGATGGATGGTGAATGGCAGTGTGGGTTCCATGGGGTCCTGTGGTGATCTGTGGACCACTGGTGGGGCACCTCAGGGGTCAGTGTGAAGTCCAATTAATTTAGTGAAATACATGTTTTTTCTTGTGCTCCATGGGATTGTGAAGTATGAGAACCACTGTTCTAATGTATGTGATCATACAGTTGGTATCTTTGGACATGTGCTTATGGGTTGAGCCGGTCATAGCCCAAAAGCTCATGGGTTATTGATTCTCCTGTCATATTCTGACCACCCACTTCTTCCCCTCCTATAGGTTGCCGAACCGTGTTGATGGCACAGGCTTCGTGGTATACGACGGCGCCGTGTTCTACAATAAGGAGCGCACACGCAACATGGTCAAGTATGACCTGCGCACACGCATCAAGAGCGGCGAGGCCATTATCGCCAACGCCAACTACCACGACACATCGCCCTACCGCTGGGGTGGGAAGAGCGACATCGACCTTGCGGTGGACGAGAACGGGCTGTGGGTCATCTACGCCACAGAGTCCAACAACGGACGACTGGTGGTCAGCCAGGTGGGTGGAGGAGAGGAGGATGGAGGGAATAGAAGAGTGTAAGAGGAGTGTAACAGGGTGATGGAGGGAATAGAAGAGGGAGGAGTGTAACAGGGGGATGGACTTGGACTGGACATTTCTAAGCTCAACTAAAGTAGGCCTAATTGTTTTTTTACAATTATTTCATAAATACACTTTCTTGTGTTTATCACCGTAACACCAGGATTGAGCGTTTGAGAATGGGTGATATTCTACAGTTTCTTCTGTAGTTTGAGATATATTTATGGTTACCATCACCCCCTCTCCTCCCAGGTGAACCCGTACACCCTGCGCTTCGAGGGCACCTGGGAGACCAGCTTCGACAAGAGGCTGGCGTCCAACGCCTTCATGGCGTGCGGCGTGCTCTACGCCGTGCGCAGCGTCTACCAGGACGACGACAGCGAGGCCGGCGGGGACCTGATCCTTTACGCCTACAACACGAACCGTGCCCGGGAGGAGCCCGTCCACATCCCCTTCCCTAACCCCTACCAGTACGTCTCCTCTGTGGACTATAACCCCAGAGACAACCAGCTCTACATCTGGAACAACTATAATGTTCTGAGATACCCGCTGGAGTTCGGACCACCGGACCCCACCACTGGTGAGTCAACGCAGAGTCCTGAGATGTGTGTGTACAGTGAACCTTTATTTCTGGTATCATTTGTCCATTGATGTCAGTTGTAGTGGGATATTTGCACAAATGCAAATCACCACCTGTTCGCCCTCTTGTACGTAGCTTGCTTTTTCAGATTAATTATCCATTGTGTTTTGGGTGAATATTTTAGCGATGCAGGCCTATCTGGAGTTAGTATTTGGCCCTGAGAGAGAGGGAGAGAGAAAGAGAGAGAGAGAGAAAGATGGAGAGAAAGACAGAGGCAGACAGACAGTCTTGTCCCAGTGTTGTTAGAGGAGAGTGGGTGTTTGATCAGTTGAGACTTTTTAGTTGGGATGTGTTACTTTTATGGATGCATTAAAGTTGGTTGTTAATGTCGGTAGTGACTTCTGTCATATACATTTGATCAATAATTGACGTCCTCCTTTCTTCTTCCTTTCTTGCCGTGCACGCTCCCTCCCCCTCTCCAGGGGTAGTGATAGGAACACTGAAAGAGTAATATATAGATGTATTAAAGCTTTGATATGCTCAAAAGTAGTTTGTGCCGTAATTATTATCCGGAGAACTTTTGAACTTCTGAGAGATGTAACATTTACGTGCCTTTCTCTCTTTTATTCATGCTCTGGTTTTGTCTTTGTCTTTCTCTATTCCCCTCTCCCGACTTTCATTCCATCTCTTTTGTTTTATTTCCCTTTTTTTGTCTCTCACTTTCACTTTCCCTATTTATATCTTTGACTTTATTTTGACTTTATTTTGTCATCCTCAATTATTTTATTTATACATGTACTTTATTATGTGTTTTAAAACTAAACTAAATCACCCCCCCGTCTCTCTCTCTTCAGGCCCTCTGACGACCACTCAGGTGACCAGCACCACTCCAGCCCGACCTTTCACCTCCAGTTCTAGCCCTGCTACCACCCGCCCCCTGGCCCCCACCTCTCACCCCATTGGCGCTATCAACAAGGGCCCTGACCTGCGGCCAATCACAGCCACCGTACCAGTCACCAGGCGGCCTCCCCGCCCGCCCGTCCAGGGCCCGGAGCCCCAGGTGTGTGAGTCCAGAGTCGCCAGAGGGGTGCAGTGGCCCTCCACCCAGAGAGGAGAGACTGTGGACCGCCCCTGTCCTAAAGGATCACTAGGTGGGGACTGACTATTACAGTGTTTCCTGTATGTATGAGTGTGTGGTTATTTGAGTTGGGGTGTGTGGTTGTGCGTGCATGTGTGTCTGTGGTTTTTGTTAGTTTTTTGTATGCGCTCAAGTACACGTGTGAATATACATACATGTGCGTGTGTTTTTTTCTTCGTTTGTGTGTATTTCTGTGTGTGTGCGTGCACGTGTGTGTTTCCCAGTGTGTCTCTGTTTCAGTCTGTGTGTGTTTTCCAGTGTGTCTGTTTCAGTGTGTGTGTGTGTGTGTGTGTGTGTGTGTGTGTGTGTGTGTGTGTGTGTGTGTGTGTGTGTGTGTGTGTGTGTGTGTGTGTGTTTTCCAGTGTGTCACTGTTTCAGTGTGTTTGTGCTGCAGCTCTTGTTTTTCCCCTGGCTGGCTGTGCTGTCTCCCCCTCTCCTCTCCTGTCCCACTGTTGGTCTCAGTAGCAGGCTGGATCCCAGAGGACTCCCTCTACATGAAAGCCCGTCCTTCTCTCCTCTCCTCTCCAAATGAAAGAGTCATTTCACAGCAAAACAGGGATAGCCAAGTGAAAGTGTGGAATAATGAAATGAAAGACTGAACAAAACAGGATACACCTCCCTTCATGCTAGCTTCTATAACTCCAAACATGCAAGCATCAAATATCCCTCTCGAGTTCCAGAAAATAATAGAATATCTTTTACCACCACTCCCCCTCCATCTCTTCTTGCTTTTCTGTGTTCTCACTCTCTCTCTCATCTCTGACAACAACAGTAACGCTAAATTAGCAGCTGGCTTAATTGCCATGTCTTGGCAGAGATTTCAAAGCCAATCTGCACTAGATGGAGGAGGGTAGGGAGCGGAGGGGGGGGGGGGGGGAAAAGGAGGGTACTTCTGCTCTGATTCCTCTGCTGCTGTGTTGTCTCTCTGTCTTCTCCCTTCTTCTGTCTCCCTCTCTCCCTTTCTCCCTCTCTTCTCCCTCGCTCGCTCCCTCTCTTCTCTCTCTCTCCCTCTCTCTTCTCCCCTCTCTCTCTCTTCTCCCCTCTCTCCCTCTCTTCTCCTTTCTTCTGTCTCCCTCTCTCCCTCTCTTCTCCCTCTCTCCTTCTCTTCTCCCCTCTCTTCTGTTGTTCCCTGTATGGAGCTGTTTGTGTAGCGGCAGTGGAAAGACCCTTCCTTGGTTGATCCCAGTGTGTTGTCCTCTCTCTGAACTCTCCTAACTAAACGGAAAACTTAGCTGAAAACGAGGGGTGGCGGGAGGTCCCTCCCTTGAGGTGTTATTCTTGCAGATGAGAGACGATGCCTGATGGCGCCGTCTTTGGTGTGTGTGTGTGTGTGTGGGGGGGGGGGGGGGGGGCTGTGTGTGTGTGTAGCGCACGTTTGTGTGAATTTGTGTTCCTTTAAAGCCATGTTCTTATAGCCAACTCATTTGAAAGCCTACCCCTCCCTTCTCGTTCTTTCTCTTTCTGTCCTACACTCCATTATTTAACCTTTCCACTTCTGTCCCATTTTCTCTCACACACTTCCTCCTCCCTCCTCCCTCTCTTTTCTCTCCTCCGCCGAACCACTCAAAGTATTGCATATTTAAAGTTCATTTCATTTACTCTTTTTTTTATCTGTCGTACTCTTTGCCCTGTTCCTTTTCTCTTTAAAATCCATCTCTCTATAATTGCCCAATACCTAATGCTTATTATCTCTCCATCCCTCTCTTCCTCCCTCCATTCCTTTCTCCCTTCCTCCCTGGCCCTCCCAGGCATCGCCTCATTCCAGTGCTTGGCGGCTCCGGTCATGTGGAACCCTCGGGGCCCTGACCTCAGTAACTGCACCTCTCCCTGGGTCAACCAGGTAGCCCAGAAGGTAAGACCTCCACCTCTACTAGTCCCTCTGTTGGGGGCCTCTGGCCCTGCCTCTGGCCCTAGGTGTCTGTGTCCATATGCACACTGCCATTAGCATGTCTCCTAGGCTCTCCTGATTAAAACCCATCACCACCATAACACTAAGGTTTTCACTCATTAGAATGACTCATTTCAACTAGACCCATATTCAAATGCATCCACTCTTCATTCTCCACTTTCTATAGTTAGTCATTCACCCTATGGAAGGCCATTAAGGTCAAGATAATGGAAATACTATTTTTATTGAGTATCTTTAAAGTATATTTAAAGATAATTGAATTACAACTATTTTTATTGAGTATATTTAAAGTATATTTAAAGATAATTGAATTACAACTATTTTCATTCAGTATATTTAAAGTATATTTAAAGATAATTGAGTTACAGCTATTTTTGTTGAGTATATTTAAAGTATATTTAAAGATAATTGAATTACAACTATTTTCCTTGAGTATATTTAACGTATATTTAAAGATAATTGAGTTACAACTATTTTATTGAGTATATTTAAAGTGTATTTTTATGAAAACCGTGAGTCTACTCCGCACCCTCAACCACTCTCAACCATCAGCAACCCCCAACACACACTCCTCTGTGTAGTACCCAGTGGTGGAAATGTGTGTCTCTGTGTGTAGATAAAGAGTGGTGAGAATGCTGCCAACATAGCTGGGGAGTTGGTGAACCACACACGGGGGCGGATCCACGCTGGTGATGTCAGCTCGTCAGTGCGTCTGATGGAACAGCTGCTGGACATACTGGATGCCCAGCTTCAGGCCCTGCGGCCCGGCAACAAGGAGTCAGCCGCACGCAACTACAACAAGGTAGAAGACACACATGTGCAAACACACACCACACACCACACACACACACAGATAGATGTACACACACACAAAGTTGTACAAACACACACACTCACAGACAAACTGAACTGGGTGTTTAAAAATGCATGCTAACAGACCCATAGTGTATAACATCCCTCTAGACTTGCAGTTTGCCATTGTTTTGGTATTACAGTACCCTATAGAAGTGTACTGTAATTCTATTGTCCTCCCTCCTCTCAGCTCCAGAAGAGAGAGCGGACCTGTCGGGCTTACATCCAGGTAACTTTCCCCTTTAATCCCCACACTTTAAATGGAGAATATCTTCTAGCCTACCAGTGTACTGACTACTGAGAATAATGTGGGAAAGATAACCCCTAGCCTGTAGTAGACGTATGTGTGTACTGTATAGGATTTCTTTAGGCTGAGATATATCATGTAATGTGTTCAGAATCATTCTAGTTGCAGGCGGAGCACGGTGCAGCGGTGTGTGTGTGCGTGTGTGTGTGTGTGTGTACGTATGCGTGTGTGTGTGTAAGCGTGCTGCGTGTGTGCGTGTACAGGTGCATGTGTCTGCATGCTGCGAGCGTGCGTGTGTGTGTGCGCTGTATGGCTGATATCTCTGTGGATGCCTCAGTGAAATGTTTCTGTAATATTTCCTCAGGCTGCTAGTTGCTTTGTAGTTTTCCCTCATGTTCATAGTATCTCTCTGAAATGTGGGGCGGAGTAATAGAAGCGGTAGTAATGTTTCTGTGACATATCTCGGCTAGGTTTCACTGTAATGTTACTATAGTGATATACGTTGCTGTATGAGCCTTGGCTGTGTACAGTTCAGTACAGTATGATATCTCTGGCTATGTGGAAGGGGTCATTTGATAGTATGAAATGATCCTGTGTGTGATATCGTAGTATGTATGATGTATTTCTACATATTAATGATTTCTGTCATCCTGCAGCAAATGTGTTCCTTAACCTGTCTGTTGTGCATTGGAACAAAATACATAGAAATCTGCAGTGGTGTACGATCTATGCAAAGTGTGCTGTGTTGTGGTGTGTCACTAGAGCACCCTTGTTTAGCATTGGTTGTACTGTAGCTTATGAAGTAACAGAGATGTAATACAGTATATGGTAAATATATATAATTAGAATGGTTTTAATAGGTTTAGTGTAAGGGGAAATGTATGGTGATTGTGTGAAGAGCATAGAAGTGCAGCTGTAATTCTCTCCCTTCCACTGTACAATGAAGAATAATCTATTGACCCTGTGTGTGTCATACAGGCCTGTATAGTACAAGAGAATCACATGATGAATCAAACATACAGGCCTGTATAGTACAAGAGAGTCACACGATGAATCAAACATACAGGCCTGTATAGTACAAGAGAATCACAGAGATGAATAAAAAATACAGGCCTGTATAGTACAAGAGAATCACACGATGAATCAAACATACAGGCCTGCATAGTATAAGAGAATTACATGATGAATCAAACATACAGGCCTGCAAAGTATAAGAGAATTACATGATGAATCAAACATACAGGCCTGCATAGTATAAGAGAATTACATGGTGAATCAAACATACAGGCCTCTGTTATAAATTGGATAACAGGTCAAACGTCTACTTATAAGAGTAGAGCAGCAGAAAATGTAATGTACAGCAGTAGCATTTGTAAGTCGCTCTGGATAAGTGTGTCTGCTAAATGACGTAAATGTAATGTAAATGTAGCATGTGTAATGTAATGCAGTGTAATACAGCAGTGTGAACCTTAGCGCCCCCTCTGTGTTGCCAGGCGGTAGTGCAGACAGTGGACAACCTGCTGCGTACAGAGGCTCTGGAGTCATGGCAGGACATGAACACTACGGAGCAAGCCCACACTGCCACCATGTTATTGGACGTCCTGGAGAAAGGAGCCTTCCTATTGGCCAACAACATGTACGGCAACCGCTTCACCGACCGGGCCCCCAATATCGGTAAGAAATAGGGGGAAATGGAAGCAGTGGGGTGCATGCATGTGTGTGATTAGTAATTGTAATTAGTAGCAAAAGTAATTCCAGTAGGTGGATTGGTGTAGAGCAGGGCATGCTCAATATCCTGGCAAAGCAGAACAACTCTAACTCTTTGTTCCCATGTGCCTGTGTGTGTATCTTAGATCTGGAGGTAAACGTGTTGAACACAGAGATGGACCTTCAGGACCTGTCCTTTCCTCAGAACTACGTGAGCGACAGCACCATCCAGCTCTCCGCCTCTACCATCAAACAGTACAGCCGCAATGGTCAGTAACCTTATCACGGTCATCACATCACAGTCAAACCCTACAGCGCTCCCGGTCACTTCATGACCTGAGATATGGGCTCGGGGATCTCTCGTTCACTTCATGAACTGAGATATGGGCTCGGGGATTTCCCGGTCACTTCATAACCTGAGATATGGGCTCAGGGATCTCTCGTTCACTTCATGACCTGAGATATGGGCTCGGGGATCTCTCGTTCACTTCATGACCTGAGATATGGGCTCGGGGATTTCCCGGTCACTTCATAACCTGAGATATGGGCTCGGGGATCTCCCGTTCACTTCATGACCTGAGATATGGGCTCATGGATCTCCCGTTCACTTCATGACCTGAGATATGGGCTCGGGGATTTCCCGTTCACTTCATGACCTGAGATATGGGCTTGGGGATTTCCCGTTCACTTCATGACCTGAGATATGGGCTCGGGGATCTCCCGGTTACATCATGAACCTGAGATATGGGCTCGGGGATCTCCCGGTTACTTCATGACCTGAGATATGGGCTCAGGGATCTCCCGTTCACTTCATGACCTGAGATATGGGCTTATGGATTTCCCGTTCACTTCATGACCTGAGATTTGGGCTCGGGGATCTCTCACTCAATGTTTCCATTTGCATTTTCATGCGAGTCTAAAGTAATCTGCATGCAGTTGACCAAGTTATTGTTTCATAATAACAGGCCAATCAGATTAATAAAAGCGCTGAGACCATTTCGTCCTTGATGGTTTCCTAACAGCACTCCTAATAGAATAGCTAGAGAGGCGTGTAGATGACTATCACCCACAGCCTGACAGAGCAATCTCAGCTCTCGCTCTCTCTCTCCCTTGCTCCGTCTCTCCACCATCTTATACCCCTCTCTCATCTCTTCTCCCGCTTCAAGCCCCCCTCTTCCTCCCCCTCTCCCTCCCTCCATTCCTCCTCTCCCTCCCTCCAGTCCTCCACCCATCCCTCCCTCTCCCCCTTCTCTGTTTTCTGTCAGCGCTCGGCTCTGCAGTGGGAACCAGATTAGAATGATTGAAACAAACGCACATGAAAAATTCATATGGAATAATAGGAGATCTGTGAATGCTTGAGGGATGAATGTTCCATTGCCCTCCACATTAAATCTCCCCTCTTTCCCACCAGTCAAAATGAAACGGTTCTTACCATCATTCTAACCTTCACTAACTCTCTCTCTCTTTCTCTCTCTCTCTGTCACTCTGCCTCTCTCCCTTTCCTCCTTTCCCCCTTACTATTCCCCCTGTCCTCTCTCTCGCTATTTCTGTCTTCTTCTCTTTTTACTATTCCTCCTTTTCCTCTCCTTTACCTCTTTCTCTTTTCTCTCTCTCTCCTTCCCCCTTCCCTCTCCTTTACCTCTTTATTTTCTCTCTCTCTCTGACTCCCTCTCCTTCCCCCTTCCCTCTCCTTTACTACTTTATTTTCTCTCTCTCTCTCTCTCTCTCTGACTCTCTCTCCTTCCCCCTTCCCTCTTCTTTACCTCTTTCTTTTCTCTCTCTCTGTCTGACTCTCTCTCCTTCCCCCCTTCCCTCTCCTTTACCTCTTTCTTTTCTCTCTCTCTGTCTGACTCTCTCTCCTTCCCCCTTCCCTCTCCTTTACCTCTTTATTTTCTCTCTCTCTGTCTGACTCTCTCTCCTTCCCCCTTCCCTCTCCTTTACCTCTTTATTTTCTCTCTCTCTGTCTGACTCTCTCTCCTTCCCCCTTCCCTCTCCTTTACCTCTTTATTTTCTCTCTCTCTGTCTGACTCTCTCTCCTTCCCCCTTCCCTCTCCTTTACCTCTTTATTTTCTCTCTCTCTGTCTGACTCTCTCTCCTTGTTATGCTCCCTTCACACACTATTTCTGTTTCTATTTTCTCTTTTTTCCTTTCCCTCTCTCATTTCCCCTCTCTATCTCTCTTTCTTCTTCTATCTCCCTCTCCCCGTCTCTCTCTCTGACCCTTTCGCTCTCTACCCGCCTCTCCCCGTCTATCCCTGTCTCGCCCCGTCTCTCATCTCTCTCTCCCCCTCCAGGCCAAGTCAAGGTAGTGTTTGTTCTTTATAAGAACTTGGGCTCCTTCCTGTCTACGGAGAACGCCACGGTGAAGATGGAGCTGGAGGCAGCACCGGGGGAGCGGGGCTTGGCGGTCAACTCCCACGTCATCGCCGCCTCCATCAATAAAGAGTCCAGCAGAGTGTTCCTCACTGAGCCGGTGGTGTTCACACTCAAACACTTACAGGTATACATACACTTACATGTAATGTTATACGCTTACATACTTACAGAACGGCTCATAATATTGGCCGGAACATAGCAAATGGAATGGCATCAAACGCATGAAAACCATGTGTTTGATGTATTTGATACCATTCCACTCATTACGCTCCAGCTATTACCACAAGCCCATCCTCCCCAATTAAGGTGCCACCAACCTCCTGTGACTCACACACATACAGTCCACACACTCTCCCATACACACAATACACTCCCATACACACAATGCACTCCCACACACACTACACTCCCATACACACAATACACACCCATACACACAATACAAACCCTACACACAATACATTCCCATACACAATACATTCCCATACACAATACATTCCCATACACAATACACTCCCATACACACAATACACTCCCATACACACAATACACACCTATACACACAATACACACCCATACACAAATCATTCCCATACACAATTAATTCCCATACACAATACACTCCCATACACACAATATACACCCATACACAATACAAACCCTACACACAATACACACCCATACACAATACATTCCCATACACAATACACTCCCATGCACACAATACACTCCCATACACACAATACACTCCCATACACACAATACACACCTATACACACAATACACACCCATACACAAATCATTCCCATACACAATTAATTCCCATACACAATACACTCCCATACACACAATATACACCCATACACAATACAAACCCTACACACAATACAAACCCTACACACAATACATTCCCATACACAATACATTCCCATACACAATTCATTCCCATACACAATACACTCCCATACACACAATACACTCCCATACACACAATACACACCTATACACACAATACACACCCATACACAAATCATTCCCATACACAATTAATTCCCATACACAATACACTCCCATACACACAATATACACCCATACACAATACAAACCCTACACACAATACACACCCATACACAATACATTCCCATACACAATACACTCCCATGCACACAATACACTCCCATACACACAATATACACCTATACACAATACACTCCCATACACACAATACACTCCCATACACAATACACTCCAGTATGCACTCTTCACTCACATACACACAATACACTCCAATATACACACTACACTCACATAAAAATGACACTCACATACACTTGCATAAACCGAAAGGTTGCAAGATTGAATCCCCGAGCTGACAATTTAAAAATCTGTCTTTCTGCCCCTGAATAAGGCAGTTAACCCACTGTTTCTCGGCCGTCATTGAAAATAACAATTTGTTCTTAACTGACTTGCCTAGTTAAATTAAGGTAAAAATAAATAAATAAAATAATAATAAATAAATAAACATAAATGTACATTGACATAATATACACATACAGGAGGTTAAACACTACGTCACATACTGTACTGTAGTAGACTAACAAGCCCATACACGTACTGTACTGTAGTAGACAAACAAGCCCATACACATACTGTACTGTAGTAGACAAACAAGCCCATACACATACTGTACTGTAGTAGACAAACAAGCCCATACACATACTGTACTGTAGTAGACAAACAAGCCCATACACATACTGTACTGTAGTAGACAAACAAGCCCATACACATACTGTACTGTAGTAGACTAACAAGCCCATACACATACTGTACTGTAGTAGACAAACAAGCCCATACACATACTGTACTGTAGTAGACAAACAAGCCCATACACATACTGTATACAGAGCATCAAACACTACGTCCCCCACACTGTACACCCTGTTCTGTTACTGTACACATGCATTACAATATATTTCACCTCTCACCCTTTCTCTCTCTCTCCCACATATTTGCCAACTGTTTAAATAGGCTGTATTTTATTTCCCTGTCATCTGCTTGTACTGTATATAAACATGTTTAAATGGATTGCAGCACTTTATGTTTGTTATTTATGTTTGTGTGTTGTTATAAAGCCTGCGACAGAACCATTTACCTTGGGTATCAATAAAGTTAATTAATTTTCATTTGAAATTACCCCCCCCCCCTCTCTCTCTCACTCTCTCCCTCCAGTTGGAGAACCACTACAGTCCCAACTGTTCGTTCTGGAATTACTCTGAGCGGTCGATGACAGGCCAGTGGTCGTCTCAGGGCTGTAGACTGCTGGACACCAACAGCACACACACCACCTGCTCCTGTTCCCACCTCACCAACTTTGCTGTGCTCATGGCCCACCACCAGCCTGATGTAGGTCCAGTGGATATTACACACACACACACACACACACACACACACACACACACACACACACACACACACACACACACACACACACACACACACCACACACACACACACACACACACACACACACACACACACAGACATACCAACAGACAGACACACACCAAGGTTATTATTATAGTAAATGAAAACCCAAAAATCATCAGCCGCCTCAATGTTGTTTTAGAGAATTTGGCAGTACGTCCTACGGGCCTCACAACCGCAGACCAGGTGTTATCACGCCAGCCCAGGACCTCCACATCCGGCTATACTGAAACTGTTATCTTTGACTCCAAAACTAACTACAATAATAAAAACCATCAAGAATTATGTTCAGTTTTAGTAATTTCTTGGGCGGGAGGGGGGAAAATAGAATGGGGTTTTCAAGCTATTTTTATAGGGTTTTCAAGCTTCGGAATCTGGCGAGTCACGTTGAGATTGACTTTATAATTTAAAGGTAGACTCAGCGAGATGATGTTGCCATGAGCAGCACCACATATATTGGGCGCGTTTGAGTGGTAAGGCTTAATATACAGTGCCTTGCAAAAATATTCATCCCCCTTGGCGTTTTTCGTATTTTGTTGCATTACAACCTGTAATTTAAATGGATTTTTGTTTGGATTTCATTTAATGGACATACATAAAATAGTCCAAATTGGTGAAGTGAAATGAAAAAAATTACTTGTTTCAAAAAATTCCCAAAAAATGTTAACGAAAAGTGGTGCGTGTATATGTATTCACCCCCTTTGCTATGAAGCCCCTAAATAAGATCTGGTGCAACCAATTACCTTCAGAAGTCTCATAATTACTTAAATAAAGTCCACCTGTGTGCAATCTAAGTGTCACATGATCTAAGAATATATACACCTGTTCTGAAAGGCGCCAGTGTCTGCAACTCCAGTAAGCAAGGGGCACCACCAAGCAAGCGGCACCATGAAGACCAAAGAGCTCTCCAAACAGGTCAGGGACAAAGTTGTGGAGAAGTACAGATCAGGGTTGGGTTGTAAAAAATATCAGAAACTTTGAACATCCCACAGAGAACCATTAAATCTGTTAGTAAAAATGTGAAAGAATATGGCACCACAACAAACCGGCCAACAGAGGACCGCCCACCAAAACTCACGGACCAGGCAAGGAGGGCATTAATCAGAGAGGCAACAAAGAGACCAAAGATAACCTCGAAGGAGCTGCAAAGCTCCACAGTGGAGATTGGAGTATCTGTCCATAGGACCACTTTAAGCCCTACACTCCACAGAGCTGGGCTTTACGGAAGAGTGGCCAGAAAAAAGCCATTGCTTTTTTGTGTTAGCCAAAAGGCATGTGGGAGACTTCCCAAACATATGGAAGAAGGTACTCTGGTCAGATGAGACTAAAATGTAGCTTTTTGGCCATCCAGGAAAACGCTATGTCTGGCTCAAACCCAACACCTCTCATCACCCTGAGAATCCCATCCCCACAGTGAAGCATGGTGGTGGCAGCATCATGCTGTGGCGATGTTTTTCATCGGCAGGGACTGGGAAACTGGTCAGAATTGAATGAATGATGGCTGGCGCTAAATATAGGGAAATTCTTGAGGGAAACCTGTTTCAGTCATCCAGAGATTTGAGACTGGGACGGAGGTTCACCTTCCAGCAGGACAATGACTCTAAGCATACTGCTAAAGCAACACTCGAGTGGTTTAAGGGGAAACATTTCAAAGTCTTGGAATGGCCTAGTCAAAGCCCAGACCTCAATCCAATTGAGAATCTGTGTTATGACTTAAATATTGCTGTACACCAGTGGAACCCATCCAGCTTGAAGGAGCTGGACCAGTTTTGCTTTGAAGAATGGGCAAAAATCCCAGTGGCTAGATGTGCCAAGCTTGTAGAGACATACCCCAAGACACTTGCAGCTGTAATTGCTGCAAAAGGTGTCTCTACAAAGTATTGACTTTGGGGGGGTGAATAGTTATGCACTCTCAAGTTTCACAATAAAAAATATTTTGCATCTTCAAAGTGGTAGGCATGTTCTGTAAATCAAAAGACACAAATCCCCCAAAAATCAATTTTAATCCCAGGTTGTAAGGCAACAAAATAGGGAAAATGCCAAGGGTGGTGAATACTTTCGCAAGCCACTGTATGTGCGTGTACATTGGACTATCAACTGGTGAGAGAGCCTCAAATATCACATTATATATAAACTCAGCAAAAAAAGAAACATCCCTTTTTCAAGGACCCTGTCTTTCAAAGATAATTCATAAAAATCCAAATAACTTCACATATCTTCATTGTAAAGGGTTTAAACACTGTTTCCCATGCTTGTTCAATGAACCATAAACAACTAATGAACATGCACATGTGGAACGGTCGTTAAGACACTAAGAGCTTACAGACGGTAGGCAATTAGAGCCAGTTATGAAAACGTAGGACACTAAAGAGGCCTTTCTACTGACTCTGAAAAATACCAAAAGAAAGATGCCCAACTGCGTGAACATGCCTTAGGCATGCTGCAAGGAGGCATGAGGATTGCAGATGTGGCCAGGGCAATAAATTGCAATGTCCATACTGTGAGACCCCTAAGACAGCGCTACAGGGGGACAGGACGGACAGCTGGTCATCCTCACAGTGGCAGACCACGTGTAACAACACCTGCAAAGGATTGGTACATCCAAACATCACATCTGCGGGACATGTTTGGATGTCTGGGACATGTTGGATCGGAGGGTGAGGGCTAGGGACATTCCCCCCAGAAATGTCCGGGAACTTGCAGGTGCCTTGGTGGAAGAGTGGGGTAACATCTCACAGCAAGAACTGGCAAATCTGGTGCAGTCCATGAGGAGAAGATGCACTGCAGTACTTATTGCAGCTGGTGGCCACACCAGATGATGACTGTTACTTTTGATTTTGACCCCCCCCCCCCCTTTGTTCAGGGACACATTATTCAATTTCTGTTAGTCACATGTCTGTGGAACTTGTTCAGTTTATGTCTCAGTTGTTGAATCTTGTTATGTTCATACAAATATTTACACATGTTAAGTTTGCTGAAAATAAACGCAGTTGACAGTGAGAGGACGTTTATTTTTTTTGCTGAATTTACATATACAGTATCTGAATCACGACAAAGTGTGTTCCTGTTTCAGTCATGTCTTTGGTCACTTCCCGTGGGTCAAACAAAAACACCATAATGATTGGTTGACAATAGAGCCTCCTACAATGCAGGCAATGGCTACAGGATGAAGTTGATGAAGAGCAAATGCAGAAACTTGAAGTTGACTGCAGTTAAAACTTCCTGATCTTTGACCACATGGTTTTTGTAAAGTTCATGCAGTTATCATATAGGCACAAGTCAGAAAGTTTTTATCCGGGAATTTATCCATGCAACACACTTTGGAAGGCTGTGACCAAAAATGGTCAACAACTTGACAAAAGTGATCAAATGTGCCCTGTTTCTGCGATAACTCTTGGACTCTTGACAACATGATAAAATGTTATTACACCTTGCTGAATCAAGCAAGGTGTTGTAGCAAACGATGAATAAAATGGGCTTGGAACCACTCACCCTGGCAGTTTGACTGGTAAACTCATGGGTACACTCTCAATGTCTGCCTGGTATTGTGACACAATCATTTCCATGGTAATGTAGAATGTTCATTCAAATTATGTTAACTGCTGTGGCTAATACAATGGAATATATGTTTATGAATCTCATTAGAGCTGAATCAACAAATCACAGCACATATAATTAGGATTTTGAATACTAGAATGGACATGAACCTTCTTATGATGGGATAAAGATCAGCCATTTTGGTCAGGGAGTTGGTCAACCAGTGCTGTGACAAGATATCAAAGTAACTGCAAATATGCCAACATTCTATTCAAACAATGCAGTCAATCGACATCCATAAACTTGCTGAAATCAGTTTCTGATGGAACGTTGAGAGTTTATTAAATAGCCCCTCTAGTAATTTAACAGGATCTCAATGACACAGCACATATTGATGGCCGTCACTAGATAACACACCCGCAGTCATAATTATGACTAAAATCCACCCATTCCTACAATATCCCCACCCATTTCTACTATTTCTCAAAACAGGAAGTAAAAGCAGGAAGTAAAAACAAGAAATTCATAGACATAGCTATGCATGCAAGGACTGACCATGCATGATATCCAAATGATAGTTTTAACCATGTTTTTTATGCTATACATTGTTTGTTTACATTTACTTTGTTTCCAAACAGAATAAACAAGCTTGTTTTTGAAGTCCTGATGTGCTACGACAGTTGAACTAAGCTCATTTATAAGTTATATTCTTCAATAATCAATAGGTGCATGTCATTCATTTACAAGGCAAAACATCTATGTAGCAACTGCTGATTGCCCCTTTAAACTAAATAAAAACTAGTAAAGTGAATGTGAAACTAATTGAAACTAAACTGAATTTGAAACAATATCCTTCAAACTAATAGATATAAAAATGAATATAAAACACTAAACTATAATAACCTTGGCACACACACACACATACATGCACACATGCACGCACACACAAACACACACATGCATGTAAACACACACACTTACTCAAACTACTCTCTCTTTCTCCTTCAATCTCTCTCTCTTTTTATTTCTCCCTCCCACGCACTCACACTTACAAATTCATGTCCTGCAACTCTGACTGACATTCACTTGAATGTGAATGTCATGTATTTTTTCAGGATGTCTCGTCTCCTTGTCTCTACATTTTAGCTGAATGTGAATACATTTACAAATATATACTCTCTCTCTCACTCTCACCCTGTCCCTCCTTGTCTTTCTCCTTGTCTCCCATCATTCCTACCTCCCATCCCTTTCCTCCCTATATCTGTCTCCCCTCACCTCTCCTCTTCCTCTTCTCCCCCATCTCTCTCCCCCACCCCTAAACCTCCCTCTCCATCCCCACCATCCCTCTCTCCACAGTACCCTGGGAGGATGCACGAGTTGATCCTGTTTGTGATCACCTGGGTGGGCATAGTGATCAGCCTGGTGTGCCTGGCTATCTGCATCTCTACCTTTTGCTTCCTGCGGGGCCTGCAGACTGACCGCAACACCATCCACAAGAACCTCTGCATCAACCTCTTCATCGCAGAGCTCCTCTTCCTTATCGGCATCGACAAGACCCAGTACCACGTGAGTAGGGGAGGGGAGAGGGAGAGAGGGACATGTAGCCTGGTTCCAGATCTGTTTGTGCTCTCTTGTATAAAGACATTGTCATGTGGCATGTGAAATAACTGATCTGGGGCCAGGCTAGGGGACAAGTGCCTCGTACATGGAACACTTAATACAGGACAGAGAGACGTCTGTCTCACACTTGGAACGCCATCAGACAGACTAAAGGGGAAGTGCTGTTCATTATGGACCATGAGAATGGAAAGGTCCTTCATTATAGGGCTTGAATGACCCTATGCTGTCCTTTTCTGGATCTTACTCACCTTCCTTTGCTATTTTCCCTTTCTCTTTCACTCCTTTTCACCCCTCTGTTTTTTAAATCTGTCTTTTTATTTTATATTACTCTCCTTCTCATTCTTTCTCTCTCTCACTCCCTGACCTCCCTCTGTCTCCCCCTGTCTCTTTCTCCTTCTCTCTCTGTCTCTCAGATTGCCTGTCCGATCTTTGCTGGGCTGCTTCACTTCTTCTTCCTGGCTGCATTCTCCTGGATGTGTTTGGAGGGGGTGCAGCTCTATCTGTTGCTGGTGGAGGTGTTTGAGAGCGAGTACTCCCGCAAGAAGTACTACTACCTGTGTGGCTACTGCTTCCCAGCTCTGGTGGTGGGCATCTCGGCAGCCATAGACTACCGGAGCTATGGGACCAAGAAAGCGTACGTGTGAAGCAGTCCCTTTTCACCTGTAGATTGAGAGACAGGATTATGCTAGTTTAGAGTGCCTAGACTATTCCCCTAACAGGGAATGTAATATGGAGTGTAGTGTGAAGAGGATTGTTCTCTTTCGTTGTCTTCCCCCCCATGGACAAGGGTTTTGAACAGAGTTAGCCGAAGCCTGCTGATTAGCTTCTGTAAGATATCTTCCGAGACAGGGGACGAGTGTGGGTGTGTGATGTGTGATGTGTGATTTGTGTGTGTGTGTGTGTGTGTGTGTGTGTGTGTGTGTGTGTGTGTGTGTGTGTGTGGTGTGTGTGTGTGTGTGGTGTGTGTGTGTGTGTGTGTGTGCGCATGGGTGCATGTGTGCGAGTGTGACTGTGATATTTGAATCTTTTCCTATGTCCCATGTCTAGGTGCTGGTTGCGGGTGGATAACTACTTCATCTGGAGCTTCATTGGCCCTGTTTCTTTTGTTATTATGGTACAGTCATTCATTATGATGCTATTATGACCCACTGTATTACATTCTTGTTCATTCAGGCTACTTATTACTTATTTACTTAATCCTCTTAGTTCCTGGAGGAATGCTAACTTTACAAATATTACAACAATTTAAGACCAGAGTGTGTTCTATGATTCCACTGAATGTGTTGTAGAGGTGTGTAACCTTTGACCTTTCCAATAGCTGAACCTGGTGTTCCTCATGATCACCGTGCACAAGATGACCCGCAACTCCTCCGCCCTTAAACCTGACTCCAGTCGCCTCGACAACATCAAGTGAGTCCCTCTCAGCAGAGGTTAGGGGTCAGTGAAGCCTCCCAGGTCATGTGATCAGGGCATTGGCTGTATCAGTGCGACTTGGGTTGGAAATCAGAAAAAATGAAGGAAAAGCAGAATAATGTTTGTCTTATTGTCCAGACTGGTTACATAGTAGATGCAAATCCAGGACACTTAAATTAGTATAATATGGTATGTTTGGTATGGTTACATAAGACAGAAGGTTATTTAAGGCAAAAACAAAAGTAGGGTGGTTGGTCGGGGTTGATGGGTGGACAAATAACATAAACGTCTAGCAACCCAAAGGTTGAGTGTTTGAATCTCATCACGGACAACTTTAGCAACAACTTATTGGAATTCATAACATACACGTTTCAAAATGATGGAGATCCACAAATGAATACATACCATACGAGACGTAACATATTATACTAAATTTAGTATCTCAGATTTTCGTACAGTATAATACGAAATGCTCTGAGACCACGTTGTATTGTCATAATAATGAATCATTTTCAAAGCATTCCAGATAGTAGGTTCAAAGCCGGTACAGTTGAGATACATGCATCTTAAGGCAAAATAGCCATGCTGGATAGCGGGTTGGCTTCGGTCTGTGTGAGTGGTTTCATTGTGATGCTAAGCTAACGTTAGCATGCCATCTCCTCCCCAGGTCATGGGCTATTGGGGCCATCGCCCTGCTCTTCCTGCTAGGTCTGACCTGGTCCTTCGGCCTCCTCTTCATCAACGAGAACACAGTCATCATGGCCTACCTCTTCACCACCTTCAATGCCTTCCAGGGCATGTTCATCTTCATCTTCCACTGCGCCCTGCAGAAAAAGGTAACTCAAACACTCACATATCTAAAAGTGACCTTTTCTATTGAGTAAACTAAGCATAACATTTTAAATAGACATGATGGAATATAATTACAATCTGCAGCCTGATTTATGTTGTTACTTTCCCTTAATAATTCCTGTGAGAAGGAGGTGATTATTTAACCAAATTTTAATTAAACAGGGTAATTATGCACGGTACATCACTAGGTGCACTATTCAGAGCTCTGTCTATTTGAAATGTTAATTTGCTCAAAGCATGTGTGTCTTTGTGTGATGAAAATCTTGCCCTAAAAGGTCTGAGTCCGTAAGTTCAGAATGAAAAATCCATAAATGTATAATTCTTGTGTAATTTATATTTCAAGGCTACATTGAGGTTTTTCTTTAGCTGTTTTAGGCTATCTGGCATTAGCCTTAGGGCCTAACTGTACATGCACCAATAGCCTACATGCCAATCGGCAAATTATTTTGGGAACGGGTTGAAAAAGTGAACTTTGACCCACGGAGGCAAAAATAACAATGTCAGAGTTTAATTCAAGAGAAAAGCTGCAAAATGGAGAGTTGAAAATAAAAAGAAGGGAGGGCCAGAAAAGTTATGTTTGTGAAAGATTTTAAGTGGTAAAAGAGGATTATAGCAGTGCTGGCTATGTTATGTGTGATGATTGTGAGGCACTATACAAATTCGACAGTCACAAGACGAGGACTTCAAATAGGCCTATGGCACATCAAGGGAACTAGCTGGGTTAAATGAAATCTGGACACTGACTGTAGATCTACAACCTCTCACATACAGTGAGGGGAAAAGTATTTGATCCCCTGCTGATTTTGTATGTTTGCCCACTGACAAAGAAATTATCAGTCTATAATTTTAATGGTAGGTTTATTTGAACAGTGAGAGACAGAATAACAACAAAAAAATCCAGAAAAACGCATGTCAAAAATGTTATAAATTGATTTGCATTTTAATGAGGGAAATAAGTATTTGACCCCCCCTCAATCAGAAAGATTTCTGGCTCCCAGGTGTCTTTTATACAGGTAACGAGCTGAGATTAGGAGCACACTCTTAAAGGGAGTGCTCCTAATCTCAGTTTGTTACCTGTATAAAAGACACCTGTCCACAGAAGCAATCAATCAATCAGATTCCAAACTCTCCACCATGGCCAAGACCAAAGAGCTCTCCAAGGATGTCAGGGACAAGATTGTATACCTACACAAGGCTGGAATGGGCTACAAGACCATTGCCAAGCAGCTTGGTGAGAAGGTGACAACAGTTGGTGCGATTATTCGCAAATGGAAGAAACACAGAAGAACTGTCAATCTCCCTCGGCCTGTGGCTCCATGCAAGATCTCACCTCGTGGAGTTGCAATGATCATGAGAACGGTGAGGAATCAGCCCAGAACTACACGGGAGGATCTTGTCAATGATCTCAAGGCAGCTGGGACCATAGTCACCAAGAAAACAATTGGTAACCCACTACGCCATGAATGACTGAAATCCTGCAGCGCCCACAAGGTCCCCCTGCTCAAGAAAGCACATATACATGCCCGTCTGAAGTTTGCCAATGAACATCTGAATGATTCAGAGAACAACTGGGTGAAAGTGTTGTGGTCAGATGAGACCAAAATGGAGCTCTTTGGCATCAACTCAACTCGCTGTGTTTGGAGGAGGAGGAATGCTGCCTATGACCCCAAGAACACCATCCCCACCGTCAAACATGGAGGTGGAAACATTATGCTTTGGAGGTGTTTTTCTGCTAAGGGGACAGGACAACTTCACCGCATCAAAGGGACGATGGACGGGGCCATGTACCGTCAAATCTTGGGTGAGAACCTCCTTCCCTCAGCCAGGGCATTGAAAATGGGTCGTGGATGGGTATTCCAGCATGACAATGACCCAAAACACACGGCCAAGGCAACAAAGGAGTGGCTCAAGAAGAAGTACATTAAGGTCCTGGAGTGGCCTAGCCAGTCTCCAGACCTTAATCCCATAGAAAATCTGTGGAAGGAGCTGAAGGTTCGAGTTGCCAAACGTCAGCCTCGAAACCTTAATGACTTGGAGAAGATCTGCAAAGAGGAGTGGGACAAAATCCCTCCTGAGATGTGTGCAAACCTGGTAGCCAACTACAAGAAACGTCTGACCTCTGTGATTGCCAACAAGGGTTTTGCCACCAAGTAGTAAGTCATGTTTTGCAGAGGGGTCAAATACTTATTTCCCTCATTAAAATGCAAATCATTTTATAACATTTTTGACATGTGTTTTTCTGGATTTTTGTTGTTGTTATTCTGTCTCTCACTGTTCAAATAAACCTACCATTAAAATTATAGACTGATCATTTCTTTTTTAGTGGGCAAACATACAAAATCAGCATGGGATAAAATAATTTTTTCCCTCACTGTAGTCTTAATATCAACTCCTGCAGAATTAAGCATTTCTTGTAGTAAAATGATACAACAAATGTAGGCTACATTTTGATTCTGGAACATGAGTGGAGAAATATGATTTCTTTCAGCATCTTGAGAGAATGCGAATGTGCAGTTAGATACTGTCTGTAAAGGTGCTCTCTTTATCAACATCATAAAAGCTGATAGTATTTCAACCACATAAAATATGCATCCAAGCCCAACTGAAATCTTAACAGAAATATGTTGGGTCGTTTTCACAGCTTACAACCGGTCAAACTGATGTAATTTGGAAATGTACTTTATTTTTTTTTGTTATTACATTTTCTCCCGGTCCCTAAACATCTTTCTTCCACGAAAGAAGCAGAGATGACAGAGAACTTTAGCCTACCGATATTAACTAGATTGAAGTTTTCATTCTATCAATTTATGATCTTATTCTGGTGAGCAATGGTTTATTTAGTCTTCTAAGGCAACATATAATGACAGAGGAGAAGCTGCATGTATCTAATTATAGACAAGTTGACTAACTAATAGCCTACCAAAATGTTGAAAATGATAAGCAGAAACAGATCTAAATCCAGCAACAACAAAAAGTCTTGCACCCCCTGTCAAAAAATCATTCCGCCATCTCTGACTGTCGCCTACAGCACATTTTCTATATTAGCGGGTTAGGGTCCGGTGCAGATTTTCACTTTATCACATATAGTTGGGCGGTTGAGGATGGGTTATTAGCAATTATGGGCAGGTGCAGGTGAATAAACAGCTGACTCGCGCACCACTAGTGTGTATGTATGCGAGTCTACTGCTTACATGCGTGTGTCTAAGCTATGTTTGTCCTCTCTCTCCATGCAGGTCCATAAGGAGTACAGTAAGTGTCTGCGTCACTCGTACTGCTGCAGTCGTACCTCCACCACCAGCTCCCACGGCTCCCTGAAGAACTCTGCCCTGCGTGCCAACAACCGCTACTACACTGGCAACCAGGCTCGCCACGCTGCCGCACACAGACAGGTCAGTGAACGGACATACACACACGCACAGACACAACCGTACACACACCACAAACACATACACACCACACACACACACGTGCACGCATGCATACACGCACAGACTCTAAGGGACTACATGGGTGCACACACAGGCCACATCATGCCATACACAAACCCACAGATTACGGGTACACTCACCAATCTAAAAAGTGTAGGCCTGTCCCATACCTAATTCTCTTTGACAACACTCCAAACACACACACAATACACTCTCAGTCTACAGTTGACATACCGGCTATCACACGCTTCACAAATCTAATCAGAAACCTTCATCTCTATTTGGATCTACCACGTCTCAATCTGATGTTGTTTATCTGCGTGCATTAACTTGTTTATGCCTGCTGCGTGTGCTTATTTACTTCATGTATCTCTGGTAGCATGTATGTATTTGCTTAGTAGTTTTAGACAGATCCATGCAAGCTTGGCAATGTTCCAGCCTCACATAGATACAATATCATATCATATTGATTATTTATGTCTGTCTATCTATCTGTCTGTCTGTCTTGTTAATTCCTGTCTGCCTGTCTTGTTTTGCTTCACTGTGTGCTTCTCTTCTCCGGTGTTCCAGAGCCGGATCCGCAGGATGTGGAACGACACGGTTCGGAAGCAGACGGAATCTTCCTTCATGGCGGGAGACATCAACAGTACTCCTTCACTCAACCGTGGTGAGACTCCCCACCCCCTTAACCCCCCTGCTGTCCCCCTCTCCAATCATGCACACCTCTATGGCAGGCTCATCAGAACTGACAGACAGACAGGCACAACGAAGTAGGAGCACCGCTGAGTCTACTGTCAGAGACAGAGAGCGAGGAAGAGGAGCCAGTGTGCATTGACACAAGCAATAGCCTGAGCAGCCGGTGGCATACCGTCGCCGTGGCAGCCATCGTCATGGGGATCAGAATTATCTGGGAGGGAGGGAAGAGTTGATGATGACAAAGAGGTAGTCGCTAAATCAACCGTCACTCTTTATGTTAATTTCATCCATTTTGTTTTTAATGAACTGATTAGCGTACGAGCTGGCTCGGGGTAATTAGTCTTATTGAAGAGAGTGACAGGAACAAGTGAGGGAGGGGGTGCGAGGAGAGGAGGAGAGAGTAAGAAGAGAGGAGGGTTGGGGAAGGAGATTCGCTTTCCTGGAACTGACATCACGGAGGAATAAGTATACACTGAGTATACCAAACATTAGAAACACCTTCCTAATATCCACTCTACAAGGTGTTGAGAGTGTTCCACAGGGATGGACTCTACAAGGTGTTGAAAGTGTTCCACGGGGATGGACTCTACAAGGTGTTGAAAGTGTTCCACGGGGATGGACTCTACAAGATGTTGAAAAAGTTCCACAGGGATGCTGGCCCATGTTGACTCCAATGCTTCCCACCGTTGTGTCAAGTTGGCTGGATGTCCTTTGGGTGGTGGACCATTCTTGATAAACACAGCAAACTGTTGAGTGTGAAAAACCCAGCAGCGTTGCAGTTCATGACACAAACCGGTGCGCCTGGCATATGCTACCGTACCCCATACACAATCCATGTCTTAAGGCTTAAAAATCCTTCTTTAACCTGTCTCCTCTCCTTCATCTACACTGATTGAAGTAGATTTAACAAGTGACATCAATAAGCTTTCAGCTGGATACACCTGGTCAGTCTGTCATGGAAGGAGCAGGTGTTCTTAATGTTTTGTATACTCAGTTTATAGGGAAAGAGGAAGGAGGAATTGAGGGATAGAGGAAGCTGGGATAAAGAGAGGAGGAGGGATAGGTGAAGGACGGATAGAGGAGGGATAGAGCTAGAGGGAGAAACGCTAAACAAAGGCGCTGCCAAGTGCGAAGTCCTTTCTTTTCCCGAGCGTTTGAGAAAAGTTTGTCATTGTTGGCAGAAAGCGCAAGATGGCTGCTCCATTCGAGAGACGGAGAGAAAGAACGAGAGAGCGGGAAATAAAGAGAAGGAGAGACGCTATCATGGAGAATAATTAAATGGGACGAATCTCGGCGAGAGCCGCTGTCTTCGTTGTTATCGCTGGCATCTCTTATCTCTTTGATTTCCCCACTTAACTTCTTTATCAACTTGTTTCTCTTCAGACAATAGTGATCTGTCCAGGAGACAAGGCGTGATGAGGCTTCCTCCTCTCTGAATGAAGCTCCCCAGCTTCCCAGTGCCTGCCCTACTTTCTCTCTCCAACACTTAAAAGTTGTTGTTTTTAAATTGTCGACAGGATATTGTTCAGGTGTTTCTGGACAGCTAATCCTGAGTAATTTGGTGTGGAGAGAGACAGGGATGAGAGAGTGAGAGAGAGAGAGAGAGAGAGAGAGAGAGAGAGAGAGAGAATGAGAGAGGGGATAAAAGAGTGACTGTGTGTGTGAGGTAGAGAGCAAGAGAAAGAATTGGAGAGTGAGTGAATGAGGGAGTTGATGGGTGAACGAACTAACAAAGAAATGAAAGAATGTGAGTGTTTTAGTGTGAAATTCTCTCGGTGAATTTCTGTCTTTCTCATTGTCTCTGTGATGAATGGTTTGGTTGAGACCTGATGGTTGCACTTCGCCGTCATGCTGTCCTATTTTTAATTTCATGGCATTTCTATTCGACCGCCTGGGGCGGAAGCCATACATGGGCATTACAGAACATTCTCAATGTTCCATTTCTTTGAATTATATTTGTCTAAAGGTGGCATTCGCATTTCACTGTGAAATGAACTGTGTTTCAATGACTGCACTCTCTGACTACGTAATGATATGCATTAGTATTCCCCCTTCGACTACGTTGTAAGATACAGAACAATATTCCAAATGGCAACACTGCCTGCAAACAGAACCTTTCCGCTGGAAATGTATTTTACTCAAAGGTTACAATAGCAAGGTAAAAACATTCAGGGGTGTACTGTAAAATACATTACCCTGTAGAACATTACTGTGACATACATATCCCTATCGATTTGAATATGAATTTAACATATTTTTGAATAACCTGTCAATGGCCTGTATTACTATGTATAATGTTAATTATGTATTATGTAGAATATTCATTATGTATTATATTTTGAGGCATTGTTATCACATTTATACAGAGCCTCTAATTATATTGTCTGTTATATTTTTGTATTATCATACCAAAACAAACCTAAAAAGATGTTTATGGTAAAGTAGATGTTTATGGTAAAATATATGTTTATGGTAAAGTATATGTTTATGGTAAATAGATGTTTATGGTAAATATATGTTTATGGTAAAGTAGATATTTATGGTAAAGTCGATATTTATGGTAAAGTAGATGTTTATGGTAAAGTCAATATTTATGGTAAAGTAGATGTTTATGTAAAGTCAATGTTTATGGTAAAGTCGATGTTTATGGTAAAGTATATGTTTATGGTAAAGTTGATGTTTATGGTAAAGTCAATATTTATGGTAAAATATATGTTTATGGTAAAGTCGATGTTTATGGTAAAGTTGATGTTTATGGTAAAGTCGATATTTATGGTAAAGTCGATGTTTATGGTAAAGTCAATATTTATGGTAAAGTAGATGTTTATGTAAAGTCAATGTTTATGGTAAAGTCGATGTTTATGGTAAAGTATATGTTTATGGTAAAGTCGATGTTTATGGTAAAGTTGATGTTTATGGTAAAGTCAATATTTATGGTAAAGTATATGTTTATGGTAAAGTCGATGTTTATGGTAAAGTTGATGTTTATGGTAAAGTCGATATTTATGGTAAAGTCGATGTTTATGGTAAATAGATGGTTATGGTAAATTTGATGTTTATGGCAAAGTCGATGTTTATGGTAAAGTCGATGTTTATGGTAAAGTTGATGTTTATGGTAAAGTATATGTTTATGGTAAAGTCGATATTTATGGTAAAGTCGATGTTTATGGTAAAGTTGATGTTTATGGTAAAGTAGATGTTTATGGTAAAGTATATGTTTATGGTAAAGTAGATGTTTATGGTAAAGTCGATGTTTATGGTAAAGTCGATGTTTATGGTAAAGTCGATGTTTATGGTAAAGTTGATGTTTATGGTAAAGTCGATATTTATGGTAAAGTCGATGTTTATGGTAAATAGATGGTTATGGTAAATTTGATGTTTATGGCAAAGTTGTTGTTTATGGTAAAATCGATGTTTATGGTAAAGTATATGTTTATGGTAAAGTTGATGTTTATGGTAAAGTAGATGTTTATGGTAAAGTTGATGTTTATGGTAAAGTAGATGTTTATGGTAAAGTCGATGTTTATGGTAAAGTTGATGTTTATGGTAAAGTTGATGTTTATGGTAAAGTAGATGTTTATGGTAAAGTCGATGTTTATGGTAAAGTTGATGTTTATGGTAAAGTAGATGTTTATGGTAAAGTTGATGTTTATGGTAAAGTAGATGTTTATGGTAAAGTCGATGTTTATGGTAAAGTTGATGTTTATGGTAAAGTAGATGTTTATGGTAAAGTTGATGTTTATGGTAAAGTAGATGTTTATATGTTTTATGATGTTATGTCTCTTTCTCTTAGCCACCATGGGAAACCACCTCCTGACCAACCCAGTGTTACAGACCCATACCGGCACCTCTCCCTACAACACCCTACTGGCTGAGAGCTTCACTCCCCCTTCTCCTGGGGTCTTCAACTCCACCGGTAAGTAAACCTTAGTGTGTGTGTGTGTGTGTGTGTGTGTGTGTGTGTGTGTGTGTGTGTGTGTGTGTGTGTGTGTGTGTGTGTGTGTGTGTGTGTGCGTCTGTAGTGCGTGTGCTTCTGCATATTATGCAAATATATTTTCTTATTTTTTGCGTCGAAATACTTTTCTGTCTGTTAGTCTTTTTATGCCTCATTGTGTGTGGAGGATGGAAAAAGTGTGTGTGTGTGTTTCACTGGCGGTGAGTGTATGTATCTGTCAGACGGATTCAGCAGTAGAGAGAGAGAGAGCCGTGCCAACTGCCTAGCCATCTGGCCAGGTCTCTAATCCTGCCTTGTTGATATGAAGAAGCAGAAATTGATTAGAAGTAAAGCTTCATCTGTGACTGAAGGAGAAATCTTGGGGACAGATTCCCTTCTCAGACTCTCCCCAGAGTAAATGTGCCACATACAGTTGTAATGCTGTGATAATTCACTGAGAACTGAGAACAGCAGCAGACAGTGGTGGCTAGAGTGATTGGGACAGTGGACTCCATTCAGATTCATGTATCTGATTTATTCGGGTTTATGGAGCATTTTGATTGTAGGATTTAGATACTATAAATACACTGAGTGTACAAAACAAAACATCTTTCCATGACATAGACTGACCAGGTGAATCCAGGTGAAAGCTATGATCCCTTATTGATGTCACCTGTTAAATCCACTTCAATCAGTGTAGATGAAGGGGAGAGACAGGTTAAAGAAGGATTTTTAAGCCTTGAGACAATTGAGACATGGATTGTGAATGTGTGTCATTCAGAGTGTGAATGGACAAGACAAATGATTTAAGTGCCTTTGAACGGGGTATGGTAGTAGGTGCCAGGCGCATCGGTTTGGAACTCAATATTAGGAATGTGTCCTTAATGTTTTGTACACTCGGTGTATATACTGTTGAAGTCGAAAGTTTACATACACTTAGGTTAGAGTCATTAAAACTCATTTTTCAACCACTCCACAAATTTCTTGTTAACAAACTATAGTTTTGGAAATGTGCATGACACAAGTAATTTTTCCAACAATTGTTTACAGACAGATTATTTCACTTATAATTCACTGTATCACAATTCCAGTGGGTCAGAAGTTTACATACACTAAGTTGACTGTGCCTTTAAACAGCTTGGGAAATTCCAGAAAATTATGTCATGGCTTTAGAAGATTCTGAGTCAATTGGAGGTGTACCTGTGGATGTATTTGAAGGCCTACCTTCAAACTCAGTGCCTCTTTACTTGACATCATGGGAAAATCTAAAGAAATCAGCCAAGACCTCAGAAAAAAATTGTAGACCACAAGTCTGGTTCATCCTTGGGAGAAATGTCCAAATGCCTGAAGGTACCACGTTCATCTGTACAAACAATAGTACACAAGTATAAACACCATGGGACCACGCAGCCGTCATACCGCTCAGGAAGGAGACGCGTTCTGTCTCCTAGAGATGAACGTACTTTGATGTGAAAAGTGCAAATCAATCCCAGAGACAACAAAGGACCTTGTGAAGATGCTGGAGGAAACAGGTACAAAAGTATCTATATCCATAGTAAAACAAGTCCTATATCGACATAACCTGAAAGGCCGCTCAGCAAGGAAGAAGCCACTGCTCCAAAACCGCCACAAAAAAGCCAGACTATGGTTTACAACTGCACATGGGGACAAAGATTGTACTTTTTGGAGAAATGTCCTCTGGTCTGATGAAACAAAAATAGAACTGTTTGGCCATAATGACCATTCTTGTGTTTGGAGGAAAAAGGGGGAGGCTTGCAAGCCTAAGAACACCATCCCAATCGTGAAGCACGGGGATGTCAGCATCATGTTGTAGGGGTGCTTTGCTGCAGGATGGACTGGTGCACTTCATAAAATAGATGGCATCATGAGGTAGGAAAATTATGTGGATATATTGAAGCAACATCTCAAGACATCAGTCAGGAAGTTAAAGCTTGGTCGCAAATGGGTCTTCCAAATCGACAATGACCTCAAGCATACTTCCAAAGTTGTGGCAAAATGGTTTAAGGACAAAAAAGTCAAGGTATTGGAGTGGCCATCACAAAGCCCTGACCTCAATCCTGTAGAAAATTTGTGGGCAGAACTGAAAAAGCGTGTGCGAGCAAGGAGGCCTATAAACCTGACTCAGTTACACCAGCTCTGTCAGGAGGAATGGGCCAAAATTCACCCAACTTACGGGAAGCTTGCGGAAGGCTACCCGAAACGTTTGACCCAAGTTAAACAATTGTAAGGCAATGCTACCAAATACTAATTGAGTGTATGTAAACTTCTGACCCACTGGGAATGTGATGAAAGAAATAGAACCTGAAAACAAATAATTCTCTCTACTATTATTCTGACATTTCACATCCTTAAAATAAAGTGGTGATCCTAACTGACCTAATACAGGGAATTTTTACTACGATTAAATGTCAAGAATTGTGAAAAACTGAGTTTAAATGTATTTGGCTAAGGTGTATGTAAACTTCCGACTTCAATTGTAGTATACTAGATAGATCCTCTGGCAGTAGCCCTTGGGTAGTAGTCCTACTTTGTATTCCCTATTCTTACAGTAGAGCTATCCAGAGTACTCTCATAGTACTGTAGGTCTTAAGTAGTAGAGCTATTCAGAGTACTCTCATAGTACTGTAGGTCTTAAGTAGAGGCGCTATCCAGAGTACCCGCTCTGTACTCCCTCCTCTCTATCTCTTCTCTATCTGTGTGCTCCTTGCCTGACTGAGAGGGAGTGTGCCAGCCAGTAGAGAGTTACTATAGTAGCAGCCCGTTGTGTCGTCGTAGAGGCCTGAAATTGTAGACAACATCTCTGTCTAATATTTTAAGCACTCTCTGCACAATGCGTCAGGCAGCCTGACGGCCACGGGGTCCGGCTCAGCAGCGGCAGGGACATTTTTAGAACCCTGAGAGAAGAGGAAGTAGCAAGTGTACTTCATTAGAATGTCTAATTAGCCCTTCTACCACCGCCATAGCAACCGCCGACGAGCCTTGATTAAAATCATACCATGCATTAAAAATTAAATCCACACCGAACCGCAGTCTAACGCGGATTTGCTTAGGGAAGCCATGCCTCGCCATGCCTCTCATTTCGATGCGATCACTCTGTGATGGCAATTTGGGAGGAAAATCACAACATATTTTGGTGTGTTGAAGGCGCGTCGTAGAATAAGCATTACTGCTACTTTATGAGATGGTGGTGCATGCATTATGGATGCACTGAATCACAGGCTCGCAGACAGCAGAATATACCCCAGTGGTTTCTGTGTGTGTGTGTGTGTGTGTGTGTGTGTGTGTGTGTGTGTGTGTGTGTGTGTGTGTGTGTGTGTGTGTGTGTGTGTGTGTGTGTGTGTGTGTGTGTGGTGTAAATGATGGTGGATTATCATGTCAAAACTACAAGTTGTGTGTTTGTTTATGAGGCCGTGTGTGTTTGTGTGCCTGTGTTTTATCAATGATTTATAGATGATTTACACTAGATGACTAACAGGAGGCGCTGTTTTGAAGCCACCACTCCTCCATCTTGGCACACCCTCACTGTTGTAAATCTTTTTGGGGGCAGCTATGGAAAAGCATTTATTAATGTCTACATTTCTTTTTGCCACATTTATTATATTATAGAGCTAAACATAAAATTAAAAAGATATATCATTTTTGGTTCTAACATTACTGTCCCCACTACAACATCAAAATACTTAACAATACATGTCATTGTGTCCTTGAAACATTGAATTAATTCCATTAATTCCGATGAAGGACTGCTTCTTCTGAGGAGTGCCAATATGGCTGACCGTTGGTTTCAAAGCCTCTTACTGGCTAATATATTGGCTTGTATATTTGTTTGAGTGGTTTGACTTTTGTTGTGGGTATTATTGGCTGATGTGTTCTCTTGTTAGTCTTTGTCATAGCAATAAAAGCTATTGATTGTAGAGAGAGGGGGTGAGAGAGGGAGAGCAAAATAGAGCGACAGAGAGAGTGTGATGAAAGAGAGAGAGGAGTAAAAGTGACTCACTCACCAGTATTTTTCATTCCTTTCTTTGTGGCTTCTCCATGGATCTACAGGAACCTTCCGTGACCCAAGTATGTCCACGTCTAAAAACCTTTATATTACTATCAGTGTGTATTATAGTGTTTACACAAATATTATATTTTATCCAAATAATAATGTTTAAGTCATAATTCTATTGAATAACCCCTATGTGTTGTGTGTGCTGTGTGTTTGTGCAGAGAACACTCTGTGTAAGGCCCGTGAACCATGTGGTATGGACACCCTGCCCCTCAATGGTAACTTCAACAACAGCTACTCCCTCCGCAGCGTGGGGCCGGTGGGCGGTGGCGGGGGCAGCTGTGACTTCCTGGGCGGGGGCATGGGGTGTGCAGACACCCCCCCTCCCCTCCTCAACCCCCGCGGGTCTGAGACCCTGGGCGGGGACGGAATACGGCGCAACCTGTCTGACGCAGCTGCCTTCGAGAAGATGATCATCTCTGAGCTGGTGCACAACAACCTGCGTGGGGGAGTCGCTGGGGGTGGGGATAGGGTCTGTGGTAGTCTGGCGAGGGGCCCTCCTCACGGCGGAGTAGGCCGAGGCACGGGAGTAGCTGTGCCAGAGCCGAGCATCAGCCTGGACGACGACGAGGACTTCCTGTCCAGAGAAGGCGGGCGCCAGAGGACGCCGCAGGACGTCGAGCTGCTCTACAAAGCTCTGGAGGAGCCGCTGCTGCTGCAGAGAGCCCAGTCTGTCCTTTACCAGTCTGACCCCGAGGAGTCAGAGAGCTACACGGCCGACCTCACAGAGAGCCTGGGCCACAGCGGCCACAGTGGGCACAGCGCCGGAGGCCAGGGGTCTGGGGGACAGGGGCCTGACTCTCCCGCCAGGGACTCCCTGTACACCAGCATCACCAACCTGCGAGACTCGCCCTACCCGGACAGTAGCCCTGAGCCCCTGGAGGTGGTTCCCCGCTCGGCCCAGCCCCCTGAGGAGCTCTATTACAGCTCTGGGAGGCCCGCCCTGGGGTCTCGAGGAGCACCCATGCAGACCTTCTACCAGGCCCCGCCCCCCAGGAGGCCCAGTAGGGAGGGGGAGGGGCACCCCGTCCAGGAGCCCACCCACAGCGAGGGAGACGGACAGATGCAGCTGGTCACCAGCCTGTGACTGGAACCGTGAGGATGCGGACGGGGACCAAGATGATGAGGATGAGGATGAAGGCTGGCTGGTTGCCTCCTCAGAACCCGCCTCTCTCTCTCTTTCTCTCGCTCCTCTCCACTTCCTGCTTGATTGGTTGCCTTTTTCCCCCTCTTTATTTGTATTGAAAGATGAGCGAACAAATTTACATTTAAGGAGAGTTTTAGCTGTCTCCACGGCAACAGTCTTATCCTAGAGAACCTCCGCTGTCTGGTGGAGATGAATGATGGCTGAGTTGTTCTTCTCTGGAACATTCACCCGCTCTCTCCTTCTCTCTCTTCAACATCCCCCTTTCCCTTGGCACGCAGCAGACAGATGCCAAGTCCAGCACTCTGAATGTACCAATCCAACAAACCCCTTATACCTTACACATACAGAGCTACAGATATTTCTCAACTTAACTTTGTTCAAAGTCAATTTTATTTAATTTCACTGAATTTCTACAAACATTCCTCTAGAGAAATGGTTCTCATTTTCTAGTTCCCTTTCCTCTTTCCCTTTTTCATGTTCCATCTCTCTTTTTGTTCGCTCATCATTTGCTCGGCGTAGTTAGCTGTGGAGACAGGGGATATACTGTAGTAGCCTATTATACCATAGGAAAAAAATCTCTGAAAGCTACTTCAGTGTTGCCAAAAATACATTTTCCCAGCCAGAACAGAAACTGGAGCATTCGCACACACACAGACACACACACACACACACACACACACACACGCTCACTCACTCACAGAAGTGCTTGTTTCTGAACATCAGACACAACCCTCCATCTGAGTAAAAAGAAGCCAGAACAATTATTCAGACAAGGCAGTTGGAGCTGCCTAAGAGTAGTTGCCTTTATTTTATCTTGCTATGAACTGACTCTTATGTACAGAACTAGAGGAGAGACTGAGGAAGTAGGAAGTACACCACAGGACAGGAATGCTGTTTGAGGGGTCAAGGGTCAGGGGTCAAGAGGTAGATCTTTAGGACTCGAGGAACGGACAATAACTTTTTTTTTATTATTATTTTTTGTTATTTTCTTCAGACATTTGAAAAGTAGAAGACTGCTTTACTAACTTTGGAGAAGAATATGTTATCTTGGTGACTTTCTGTTGCATCACCCGGAGGGTTATTAAGGGACAGATTGTGCACCCTTTAAGAATGGATGCCCTCTTCAATGGATGTGTACACGTCACCTATGTGTGGTTGTGACAGAATGGACTCTAAATGTTGGAACCACTTCGGCCGTTACGCAAGTCTAACCCTGTACATATGAACCACACAAACTATAGTACTTACTCTACTCCTACCGTGTAAATAGAGAAACCAGATGAAGAAAAGCAACAAAAAAGTAAGAAATATTAAAAACTGACTTCTTGTACTGCAACAAAACAACAAAAGAAAAAAAGAAAATGTTTTGGAGTTTGTGACCTGAATGATGCACTCTATCTCTCTGCCCGTCATTCTTTATCTTGCTCTCTCACTGTTGTTCTCTTGAGTCATAACTAGTGCTGTGCCATTCAGTGAAAATCTCTCGAACAGAAAAACGGAGAGAGAGAAAGAGTATGATGGGTGGTAGATTTTGCATATAAATAAAAACGTTTAAAAAAAAGTCCTGGCACAATTTTATGTAATATAATCCATTACATGTTGTTAATGTTTGACCTTTGACATTCCCAGACAGGAAGTGCTCAGTGTGGGCGGGGGGATGGGGGATAGATGTCATAATAACATGTCATACTGTGCCTCATCACGGGCGTTCCAATGCATTGTGGTTCAAGGACAGCAGCCATAATGTGATTTTGGTCAGTAATGTATTGTTTGAAAGGTTATATCCTAGATATAACTAAATGATATAATTTTAATATGATGGGTTTTAGCATGTCAGATAACATTTGTTTTCTATCAAAACGTCTTTCATTTTGCTGTTTCTAACAGATAGTTTCAGCATTATTCCAGAGCCTAATGTGACAATGAATTCCCTGTGTGTGTGTGTGTGTGTGTGTGTGTGTGTGTGTGTGTGTGTGTGTGTGTGTGTGTGTGTGTGTGTGTGTGTGTGTGTGTGTGTGTGTGTGTGTGTGTGTGTGTGTGTGTGTGTGTGTGTGTGAGAGAGAGCGAGAGAGCGTGTGTGTGCGAGAGAGTTTGTGTGCGTGCGTACATGTGCAGGAGAGTGTGTACATGTGGGTGTGTGATATGCTCAAGCATATGTACCATATTCGTAGGAATTTTGTAAGTGTGTACATTCAAAAAGCTATTTTTGTTGGGTGAATTGAATGCACATCAGAGGAAGGGGACAGTAATTCTATATCTAGGAGAAAGCCTTTTATTCTATTAGCTTCCATCTCAGAGACGCGGGTAGCCAGCTGCTTCTGTGTGGCTGTTCCTGAGGGTTCATGTACCAACGTTAAACTGGGACACTTCAGGCTGCCTCACAGGACCTTGAGCAAGGAACAATAACAGGGTTTGTCCGAAATGGCACCCTATTTCATATGTAGGGCAGTACTGACCAGGGCCTCCCTATGGAGTGAACTACTATTGACCAGAGCCCTATGTAGTGAACTACTATTGACCAGAGCCCTATGTAGTGAACTACTATTGACCAGAGCCGTATGTAGTGAACTACTATTGACCAGAGCCCTATGGAGTGAACTACTATTGACCAGAGCCCTATGTAGTGAACTACTATTGACCAGAGCCCTATGTAGTGAACTACTATTGACCAGAGCCCTATGTAGTGAACTACTATTGACCAGAGCCCTATGGAGTGAACTACTATTGACCAGAGCCCTATGTAGTGAACTACTATTGACCAGAGCCCTATGTAGTGAACTACTATTGACCAGAGCCCTATGTAGTGAACTACTATTGACCAGAGCCCTATGTAGTGAACTACTATTGAGCGGCCAGAGGCCGCCGGCCTATGTAGTGAACTACTATTGACCAGAGCCCTATGTAGTGCCGCCGGCCCGGGAACTACTATTGACCAGAGCCCTATGTAGTGAACTACTATTGACCAGAGCCCTATGTAGTGAACTACTATTGACCAGAGCCCTATGTAGTGAACTACTATTGACCAGAGCCCTATGCGAACAAAGACAGAACTTGGGACAAAGATGCATGCTGTGTTCAAAATGGAACCATAGTGCACAACTTTTCACCAGGGCAAAAGTTGTCCACTATGTAGGGAATAGGGTGCCATTTCAGACACAGACAGTACAGTCAGAATGACAGGCAGACTTAACCGATGGGACCATCCAGTCAGAATGACAGGCAGAGTTGACCAATGGGACCAGAATGTCAGAATGACAGGCAGAGTTGATCAATGGGACCATCCAGTCAGAATGACAGGCAGAGTTGACCAATGGGACCAGAATGTCAGAATGACAGGCAGAGTTGATCAATGGGACCATCCAGTCAGAATGACAGGCAGAGTTGACCAATCGGACCATCCAGTCAGAATGACAGGCAGAGTTGACCAATGGGACCATCCAGTCAGAATGACAGGCAGAGTTGACCAATGGGACCATCCAGTCAGAATGACAGGCAGAGTTGACCAATTGGACCATTCAGTCAGAATGACAGGCAGAGTTGACCAATGGGACCATCCAGTCAGAATGACAGGCAGAGTTGACCAATGGGACCATCCAGTCAGAATGACAGGCAGAGTTGACCGATGGGACCATCCAGTCAGAATGACAGGCAGAGTTGACCGATGGGACCAGAATGTCAGAATGTTGCGTTGCTGTATGAAAGCGATTCCAGAGAGAAACCATCCATCTAACCAGAGACGTATTCATGAGGTTCCTTCCCCCTAAAGTCTGTCCAACCTTAAAAAGCTGAGAGGTTTTGCCATTCTCTTTATGTATGTATTTTTCTAATGCTATATTTATCTCTATATTTATTTATGTATTTGGAATATTTATTTCTATGTTCATTTATTCATGCTTTATTTTTTATTTTTCAAGATCTCTGTCTGTACATAGCTGAGCTGTGCAATGCGAATGCTGAAGAAAGCCCATTTAAATGTGCAATACATTTAGGCAAGTAGATGGATTCTCCAGCGTCCACTTCAGGGTGACATTTGGTTAGGGCCTGGGTGTCCCACTTCTTCCTAAAGAGTCCTAAAGGGCACATTGAGTTTAGTTGTGGCTCTTGGGGGAGAAAGAGAAGGATTGAGAGCCGGGATAGAATTAAGAATATATTAGTTTTTTCCTCCATTTCTTCTTGGTTGAGGAATCTCTCTTAGTTCAGACTCAGATAGGAGGCCCTGTCATCAGCATCCCAGCTATTCTTCAGGAGGCATGTCTGCAATACTGTGCTGGTGTGTCTGACTTGGTTTAACATTGGAAACAGCCTGGTTGGGTAGTGTTACTATATGCCTACCACTGGACCGCTGTGTATGTTTGTGTTTACAGAAGGATCCGATAATTATGCACATTTTCTTTTGCTTGTTACTGGAAATATTAATTAAACATTGGCCTTGCGGCTCATAGTTAATTCAATAGGAGCATTGACCGGTCAGCAATGGACAATTGAATGTATTTTGATTAGAAGGAATAAAGGAAAGTGAATTAATGCCCTACACTGACCGCCATCATTATCATCATCACCTCCTACACCTTTATTGATGTGATCTACAAAGTTTACCTTTAGCTGGTGACCTCACAGGGACAGACACTGTGTACGGACAGACTCACCAGGAGGGGAACAACCTGCATCACCATCTCTCTCTCTCTCTCTCTCTCTCTCCCTCACCTCTCTCACTTCATCCCATCTTATTCCACCAATGGGCTCTCTTTTAGCCCAGCATTAATCCCAGAGTTTTGTTTGGAGTTAATTTGTTTGTCTAAAGCTTTGTTTAAACCAGATTGATATCTCAATAAACAGTGGAGTCGTACTGTATTGTGGTAATGCTAGTGATTATACAGCAGAAAGCACTGTAGGACCCAGAGTCCTGCTCAATGGGAGTTTCACCCCCATCTAAATCCCTATGTTACCTCTGATTAGGATAATAACACTGGCTAATCATTTACTGGGCTGAGACCACAGAGGGAGAGACCTCTGTACACACACAAACACACTCTCTCTCTCTCTCCCTCCCCCTCACTCTCTCACCCACTTCCAGCCCACTACTCCCTGCACGTGCATCTAGCCCCTACCTCCATGTGTGCAGGCAGGTGGATTGAAGGTTCTTATAGGTTAGAGTTGGAGTCAGTCTGTCCCTTCAGTCTGCGGCCACTGCAGCTGTACCCCAGTAGAACAGTCATCTCTTAGTGTACCAATAGACAGCGGAGGACCCTGTGATCTGACAGTAACGTTGCCCTGCTGCTGACCTTCTCAGATGGACTGTTTCTCTCCCAGATTTGTGATGCCCATATCCTGTGACCTCTGCATTAGTGTGAAAACATGTCAGTGGTTCCTCTGCAGCGGAGCGGAGGAGAGGAGAGGAGGAGCACTGGGTCATGTAGTCTATCCCCAGGGAACTGTCATAAAGGGAGCGGTGTCAGGACATGTGATGTCACAGTTGGCCAGGGACTGAGTGTGTGCGGGGGGATGAGTGTCAGTGTGCCTGTGTGTTCATGCAAGGTTATACAGGAAGCAGAGATAAGGATGTGATTTATTGTTCTAGATGCCTTACTGTTGCCGTGGTGAGGAGTCAGGAGGTTCCAGTTGATCAATTGTTCCAATTGTTCAACTAACCAGGCGCATTAGATCAACTCCACCGGCCTAACAAACCCATTGTAACAGTAACACAGAGGTCTCTGTCGGTGTAGTGAAATTATTGAGATATAATAGGAATCAACTGCCACATCTACTGGACAAGGGAGATTTTCAGAGTGATAAGGAATGCAATAGGCTTTCCTATAGAGAATAATAAATTAGTACTATTTTGTTATTGGTCTCTTGTTACGTGTCCACATGACTATATACAGTACCTATATCATAGTTTTAAGAATATGTAGGAGTATGATTACACAAATGCAGTGACAAGGATTGTGCTGTTTATTTTTGTGTTGGGTAACTGTCCGTCCATGGAGCTGAGTTATGGCTCAAAGCGGCGGCCATCTTTTATACACAGGGTGGGACTACAACAGATGGATTTCTGGGTAGGGTAGGCTGGGTACTCTACACCCAGAACCTCTGGTCCAAAATCAAAAGACAACACACACACACACACACACACACACACACACACACACACACACACACACACACACACACACACACACACACACACACACACACACACACACACACACACACACACACACACACACACACACACACACACACAACACGCATAGTAACACACATACATGTCCAGTCAGGTTAGGTAGTTTAAACTACGGTGTACAGTGAAGTGGCGCTAGAGATCATAAAAGATCATAAGGGATTTACCGTTTACATGTTCAAAGTCGATCCACGTAACTGTAGGAGCTAGGAGCAGGCTGACGTTGACCTATTCATTTTTGTAGGCATGTTTTTATATTTCTGAACACATATCCCAGTACTCTGGCTCCTCTGACTGTGTGACTCTGATCTGAACTGTGTCTGAAACTCTGCATGTGTGGATGACTAACGCTATGGGACACTGATGAACCATCTCTATAGTGAGCAGCTCCATGGGACACACATACTCCCCACGAGGTTGGGGCTCACTGAAGGCTAGAGATGCTGGTCTAAGTGGCCAGTCACCTATCAAGGTCTATTGGTGAGTGTTCTGCATGGCTGTAAGTGTACAAGGGCAGGGTCTGGGAAATATGCATGAGGTGCTCTGGGCTCTATACTGTAGGAGGGGCTGTGATGCTGTTAGTAGCAGGTCAGTATGTTCATTGGTCAGACCCAGCCAGACAGTATTAGACATTAGGAATGACCAGACAGGTAGACAGTCTAAGGCAGAGAAGTGTTGGTAAGAGATGAGTGACAACTGGTAGAACTGTTGCTGGGTGTATGGATGGAAGGGCTCAGTTTGGGAGGTTCATCATCAGTAGGAACTTTTAGGACTGAGTACTGATCGTGTGCCATTGGGGTGATGATAATGTGTACATCTCCATTTAGAGTACTTCTCTTAGATTTTACTATGATGGGTTTTTCTCCATTAATATATTCTGTACTGCTGAATCCTTTCTAAAGAGAGGTTGATGTAAAACCTTGATTCAGTTTTGTTCTTTTTTTATTTGAGGACTGATGTGTGATTCTTTTCTCACGTCATTGCTTTGACAGCTGTCTGTCTATCTGGGCCAAAGGGGGTGGTGGTTTTCTGTGAGCGTTTGCGTCATCGCAGGTCAGCGCGACCCTGTATCCGCACATATTAATAAAAAACTATTTAAAATCGAACTACCTTGTGTCAATAATGGACTAGAGTTTCCCTACAATCTTTCCATGTGCATTCATTCTAATGCTGTGTGGGTGTCTTTCAAGCTGAAAATGAAAAGGTGTCTTTAAGTGCTAATGATTTATTCATGGTTTGGCCTGCAGGGTGATGGGATCTGAGTATGGTGGTGTATTAAACCTCAGCCTCGTACCAACAGGAGTACAAGACTCAACACTCCCAGCCTCTGCCTTGCTCTGAGTAAGCTCTCTTCTCAACCACATGCAGATGTAACTGTGGGTGGGTTGATTATTTTTCTTGTCTTCTATCCAAGGCCTTCAAACAAACAAAACAATCAAAGAAAAGCTAAAGAAAGGCGAGAGAAAGGAGACGTTGTTTCAATACGAGTCATGCTCTCACTCCCACTCAGGGTTGGTTGGTTAGCGATTGGTCCTGTACGCCCACCATGATTGGAAGACGACCAACAAGGTTATTCTATGTTGAGGAGGGTGAGGAGGGTGGGTTCATGCTGAGAAATCAACGGTTGTTCATAACAAATGGTCCTGAGCACCAGTGGCAGACATTGAGAACAGAGGTGGGTGGTTTCAGTCAGGGCTGGGCAGATTACTTAAAAAATGTGAAGAGTTGCTTAGGTATACAGTAGACTTAGTGAGCCATATGATAATGCAAACTGCAGATCACATGGATAGCAGTATGGTGCAGTACTGTACAACCACCATTTTGGATGTTTCATAGCAGAAAGCCGGCCATTCACAGGAAGTGAAACTACATTCGTGAGTTTTCCATGGCAACAACAAACTACAAGCATGAATGTTTCTGTAGTGTTCACTTCCCCTTAACTTATAGTTTGTGATGTGAGGGCCCTACATTGAAGTGAAGGGGTTTGTAGTACAGTATCCAGCCTCCCTTGAAAGCTCCTTGTTACTGATAGTGTGTCATCAGTGTTTGATAAGTGTCTCCTGGAGGGGTTCGTTTCCTTGATGGCTCATAATCCTGGCCATTGTAGAATCTAATCGTTAGCTAATTAGCTCTTAGCTAATTATTATGTGCATCAGAGCGTCTTAATTCATAATTATATGGCTTCCTACTACCATCATCATCAATCCTGTCCCTCTGCTCCTTTGCTCTGTCTGCTCGGTGTGTGTGTGTGTGTTTCATACAAAATATAATGTGTGTGTTTCGTACATTGTAGTACATGTATGATACACACACTCCTCCCTCTCCTGGCCCCTACTGTGCCTCCTCAGTGGTAGTCCCTGTGGGGGAGCTCTCCAGCCTTGACCACCCAGTCACCCCACACTTCAGCACTGTTACAATAAAAGACACACGTGAACACACGCCTAGGGCCTACTAGGCAGACAGATAGAGGGGCAATCTGCATCATTCACACAGCCTCCGTGTCACCCCAGATACACTCCTCCACTCCCCAGCACTCATACAGCCACAGAGGTGAGGCCATCTCAGCAGAAAGGTAAAAATAGCCCTTGCCAAGGTTAGTGGCCATTTTGGGCACTCTGAGATGGCATGAGTAGTACACATCACCCACAGAACCTAACATCGCTGTAATAATAGACAGTCAGCTATTAAACTAAGACTGAACCAGCACTGGTGATGTCACTGGGTTCTTCCTGGTTCTTTACTGCCCTCAAGTGTTTGGATTTAGCTGTGTTCCTCTATTATACAGTATGTGTCAAGGTAGTGATAGTAGGCTATGATTCTCCTTTATCCCCCCTCCATCTATGCACCACAGTGTTCTCTCCTCTCTGTTAGTGTTTGCTACAGAGTAGTGTCCTCCCTTTCACACCTCTCTGCATTCCCTTTCTCATCTAAGCCAAGTAGGATATTAGAGATGAGCAGATTGTCTTCCGCTCCTAAAGGGTGTCTCTGTGCTCCAATTATATTTGAAGAACATACAGCATGCGGTATGAGAAGAAATATATATGTTTTAATTAAATATATTTTGGATAATGGAAAATGTTTTAGTCACTAAAAGAATATCCTTCTATACGGGAGGGTAAAATAATATCCCTCTACACGGGAGGGTAAAATAATATCCTTCTATACAGGAGGGTAAAATAATATCCTTCTATACGGGAGGGTAAAATAATATCCTTCTATACGGGAGGGTAAAATAATATCCCTCTATACGGGAGGGTAAAATAATATCCTTCTATACGGGAGGGTAAAATAATATCCTTCTATACGGGAGGGTAAAATAATATCCTTCTATATGGGAGGGTAAAATAATATCCTTCTATACGGGAGGGTAAAATAATATCCTATACGGGAGGGTAAAATAATATCCCTCTATACGGGAGGGTAAAATAATATCCTTCTATACGGGAGGGTAAAATAATATCCTTCTATACGGGAGGGTAAAATAATATCCTTCTATACGGGAGGGTAAAATAATATCCTTCTATACGGGAGGGAAAAATAATATCCCTCTATACGGGAGGGTAAAATAATATCCCTCTATACGGGAGGGTAAAATAATATCCTTCTATACGGGAGGGTAAAATAATATCCTTCTATACGGGAGGGTAAAATAATATCCCTCTATACGGGAGGGTAAAATAATATCCTTCTATACGGGAGGGTAAAATAATATCCTTCTACACGGGAGGGTAAAATAATATCCCTCTATACGGGAGGGTAAAATAATATCCCTCTATACGGGAGGGTAAAATAATATCCTTCTATACGGGAGGGTAAAATAATATCCTTCTATACGGGAGGGTAAAATAATATCCTTCTATACGGGAGGGTAAAATAATATCCTTCTATACAGGAGGGTAAAATAATATCCCTCTATACGGGAGGGTAAAATAATATCCCTCTATACGGGAGGGTAAAATAATATCCTTCTATACGGCAGGGTAAAATAATGCATGGTCATTGAAGCATTAGTCATACTAATTCAATCAAATCAAAGCAAACAAATATATAAATAAACATTTAAAAAAGGGATTAACAATTGTTACATAAAAACCTGACTGTTACACTTCAGAATGGTAAGTAGTTATACGGCATTTTCCATAACTTTGTCTCTAAGAAGGGCTAGTTTACGGTAACAACTAAGCTAAAAACTATGTATTTGAACCACAGTTGAGTGTAGATACTCTGAATAATAGAAACCACAGCTGGGGGCAACCCCACAGCTAGCAGTTTACCAGCACAGTATTATACTAGCATTTTACTATACAGTTATGTCCTATGAATGCATTAATGCATCATTCATGTTGTTAACAATGCATTCATTAGAATATATAACACTATACAAGAAGCAGCTTCAAGTAAGTGTTACGATATTATATCATATTATATTATACTGTTTTATATTACAGTGTATATCATGTTTTATTTTATTATATTTACACTTAGTTTCATCTTATATGCTATATATTTTCAACTGGCTTCATGCCATTGTTGACCAGTCCTGGTCCTGCTTGTTCACCAGAGCAGTTTTCTTCATCCACTGACCAACAGGGTTGTTCTCCAACCTTAGACACAGAACACAGTAAGACAGGTTGGATCAGGAAACATGGCAAAAACATGGTTATTATACAGTCCTGTACCTACAATTACAATACAGTGGAGAAAAAGCTCAGAACAGTGTTACTTTAGCAATAGTTACAATATCACCTGTCAGACATGGGAGGTCCTCCATTCATCTGAGGAGGTCCTGGACTCTGTGCACCAGGAGTCACTTCCTTAGTCTCATTGTTAACCCTGTTGGAGTAATAAGACATCAACATTCACATTCATGATCCACCATAATACTGTCCACTAAAGAGACAGAGGCTAACATGAACCGTGGGAAAATGGGGTTGGTGACATTATTACTCAATGAGTTGTGGATGAATCAATATGTAGTCAAGTTTACCTGACATCATCATTGATCCACCACAAGACAAACGTTATTACATGACCCATTGTGAGATTACAGAGGTACAATCTTAATTTGATCACTCTTTTGTTGCTGAGCATTTTTCTGCACAACAGGAAATGCAAACTTGTAGTGTATTCAAAGTTTAAAAAGGCTTCTAAAGTTGGTAATTTCCACTTTAAAATGACCGATTTGATTTGCCCTGTTGCTGCAGGATTATTTTCCTGCTGTAGCAAACCGGCTCAAATTAAGATCCTACATCTGTATCATTCAATGAAGATCTGTCAAGGTATTCATCATGTGGTAAAGTTTACCTGGCCTTATGGTTTCCATTCACCAGAGGAAATCCAGCATGTCTCTTCTGAGAGAATTCAGTATCTGTTCCCTCACTGCCCATTGACTGAACGAACATCTCGCTTGGCTCACCTCTCTCTCCTTGACTGCTAAAAAAAGATTTAACATGCGTGAGCATTTACCATGCTCATTAGGTATAACAGGTATTAGAATATAAGGATCATGTGTTAAACAAACGGGTCTTTCTATTAAACCTGTGGGATCAATGACTCATGGGATCAGCTCTGACTGAGGATAGTGAGACTCAACCGGTAATGAAGTAATGAGGGTCTTTCTCAGAGAAAGGTTAACCTGTTCACAAGATGTCCATTCAGCAGAGAGGACTCAACATGTGTCTCCTGACTGTGTGGTGGCTCCCTCTCCTCTTCCACCCCATCCCCCTGGTCCCTGATGGTTCAAAGGGACAAATGCAGTTATAGATTGAGGAAGACATGAAGTATAGTAGGAGCATAAATATTACATTCAACAGATAGGCTGTCTAACCTGCCAACGACAAGCACAGATCGGAGAGACTCAGCGTCCTCAGCAGCTGGATCATCAGGATCTCCGTTGTCCCTTAGAGAAGTTAAAACAACAACACGTGTTACTTCTTGCTGCTCTAAGCTGTTGTCTGGCATGATTACTGATATTTCGTAATGTATAATGAAGCACATTAAACCACGTAGCTACTAAAAATGTCCTCAGGTTGACTGAGTCTGACTCACCTCTGGTTTTCCCCGTTGGTGTTAAGGTAGTCCCGACCCAGCCAAGCTGGCTGTGCAAGAGCAAATCTGACGTGGTGTGTGATGAACAAAGGAAAGGTTGCGTTCAGTCCTAAGTCCTTAGTTTATCCTCTCTGAATTCATTTTGGACAGCTAAGCTGACTGGCTGTACACTCTGAGCACTATTGTTGCTGCAGATCATAAAAGGTACTCACCGATGTTTGTCTCTCCAAGGAATGTAGCCATATCTGTACGCTAAGAAACCAGCAATGCCCAGCAGCAGAACCAAGATAACCACAACACCAGCTGAAAAACAAAAAGCTGTCTACGTCAGTTGTTGAGATCCTGTTAAACTGTGCTATAGAAGTATCATGTAAAGGAACAAAACATGACACATACTGTATATATATATATATAGAGAGAGAGTTGAAGTCGGAAGTTTACATAAATTTAGGTTGGAGTCATTAAAACTCGTTTTTCAACCACTCCACAAATGTATTGTTAACAAACTATAGTTTTGGCAAGTCGGTTAGGACATCTACTTTGTGCATGACACAAGTAATTTTTCCAACAATTGTTTACAGACAGATTATTTCACTTTTAATTCACTGTATCACAATTCCAGTGGGTCAGAAGTTTACATACACTAAGTTGACTGTGCCTTTAAACAGCTTGGAAAATTCCAGAAAATGATGTCATGGCTTTAGAAGCTTCTGATAGGCTAATTGACATCATTTGAGTCAATTGGAGGTGTATCTGTGGATGTATTTCAAGGCCTACCTTCAAACTCAGTGCCTCTTTGCTTGACATCATGGGAAAATATAAAGAAATCAGCCAAGACCTCAGAAAAAAATTGTAGACCTCCACAAGTCTGGTTCATCCTTGGGAGCAATTTCCAAATGCCTGAAGTTACCACGTTCATCTGTACAAACAATAGTACACAAGTATAAACACCATGGGACCACGCAGCCGTCATACCGCTCAGGAAGGAGACGCTTTCTGTCTCCTAGAGATGAACGTACTTTGGTGCGAAAAGTGCAAATCAATCCCAGAACAACAGCAAAGGACCTTGTGAAGATGCTGGAGAAAACAGGTACAAAAGTATCTATATCAACAGTAAAACGAGTCCTATATCGACATAACCTGAAAGGCCGCTCAGCAAGGAAGAAGCCACTGCTCCAAAACCGCCATAAAAAAGCCAGACTACGGTGTGCAAATGCACATGGGGACAAAGATCATACTTTTTGGAGAAATGTCCTCTGGTCTGATGAAACAAAAATAGAACTGTTTGGCCATAATGACCATCCTTATGTTTGGAGGAAAAAGGGGGAGGCTTGCAAGTTGAAGAACACCCTCCCAACCGTGAAGCACGGGGGTGGCAGCATCATGTTGTGGGGGTGCTTTGCTGCAGGATGGACTGGTGAACTTCACAAAATAGATGGCATCATGAGGTAGGAAAATTATGTGGATATATTGAAGCAACATCTAAAGACATCAGTCAGGAAGTTAAAGCTTGGTCGCAAATGGGTCTTCCAAATGGACAATGACCCCAAGCATACTTCCAAAGTTGTGGCAAAATGATTTAAGGACAACAAAGTCAAGGTATTGGAGTGGCCATCACAAAGCCCTGACCTCAATCCTATAGAATATTTGTGGGTAGAACTGAAAAAGTGTGAGCAAGGAGCCCTACAAACCTGACTCAGTTACACCAGCTCTGTCAGGAGGAATGGGCCAAAATTCACCCAACTTATTGTGGGAAGCTTATGGAAGGCTACCCGAAACGTTTGACCCAAGCTAAACAATTTAAAGGCAATGCTACCAAATACTAATTGAGTGTATGTAAACTTCTGACCCACTGAGAATGTGATGAAAGAAATAACGCTGAAATAAATCATTCTCTCTACTATTATTCTGACATTTCACATTCTTAAAATAAAGTGGTGATCCTAACTGACCTAAGACAGGGAATTTGTACTAGGATTAAATGTCAGGAATTGTGAAAAACTGAGTTGAAATGTATTTGGCTATGGTGTATGTAAACTTCTGACTTCAACTGTATAATAAATAAACAATTATACAGACTAACAGAAAATACATTCCATGCAAAACTAAATAAAATAGCAGCAGACATCATTTTCATCAGTTTTTAAAGCAGTTAGTATTACAACTTAGCTATTGATAGCAGCAGATATACTGTAATATCATAATACTGTTAGTGTTGTTAATGCAGACACATTTTCAGAGATTTTCAAACAACTAGTGCAATAAATGTAGATAAAATAAGAAATAGAAGTACTATTTTAAGTGCTTTTTTCAATAAAAAACTATACTTTCAAGAATGTGGATCTGCAGATCTGAAGTCCATTATTCATTTTTCTAATGGCAAGAAGTCTGCAACTTGTTTTAGCCACAGATGAAAAGTGGGTGGGTTGTCATTTTTCCAACACACAAGAATACATTTATTTGCAAAGTAAGTTGTCAGCAACATTATCTTGTCTGAATCAAGCACAGTATTCAGCATTTGATTAAGGAGGTAAAGGCTTGGGTACTGTACCAGTGGAAGCTCCTCAGAGGAGGAAGGGGGGAACCATCCTCCTCAAATAATTTGATATTAATAAAAATATTCTAACCTTCAAAAAGTGATCTTTTTTTAGATAAAACTATACTAAATATATATTCACTGTTTTGCAATGAAGGTCTACAGTAGCCACAACAGCACTCTGCAGGGTAACACCATGGTGTAACCAGAGGACAGCTAGTTTCCTTCCTCCTCTGGGAACACTGACTTCAATACAAAACCTAGGAGGCTCATGGTCATCCAATATGCTGTAATAGAAAAAAGGCCCATAAAAATGTTTATTGTCCTCCCTCATCATAAACAGCACCAACCGCCACTGGATTGTACCAATATCATATCTAAATGATCTGAGTGGCTGTATGAATAGAGTGCCAGAAATCCATTAGCTTATTGCAATGCCAGAATAAATGAAAAAAAGGTACTTTCTCTGTCTTACATTTCAGGCAATTTAGTGTCTGGGAACATACAGTTTAATTCAACAGGGGTAAGCTAAAACTTGAACATTAATTTGTAGTTAGTCTCCTTAATATTGGGACTAGTAAATGGGAAGTGGATCTTATTACAGATCTCAAGTCATACCTCCTCATCAAAGTCATTTTCCCACATCCTTTGAAGTGAAACAAAGGAGGATTCATAATGTTTGGATAATGGACAATACATCTTAGCAAGTATTACTTGCTAATATAGATGTGGTTATTAATTATTTTCTGATAACTGAGATCTCAGCTTTAATTCTTTGATAAATATAAAGATAACATTTCTGATTTGAAGGCACTTAAAACAAATGTGTACCAGGGATGTTATATTCAGTATGGATTTGGATAAATCCCTTCATTGTATTTAATCCACTATGGAACAAGTCTGCGATCCTCCTACGACCCAGCGAGCACCAATTATGAAGGCCGACTTTTAAGAACACATTGGGCAACAAGAAATAGGAGCATATAAAAAAAAACGTGTTTGAAATACCCAAGTGCTTTCTACAGTCTGCCCATGCCATTAATGTGTACTTACTGTCATCACAAATATGATGAAACTGATTCAAAGGCAAAGGATGGCTAGATTGATATTCAATCTGAACCCATAGGGAGTCATATCTGCCCAAAGACCCAGACAACAATTTGCGAGTTTGGGCTGACCAATAGTAAAGTTGGAAATTGGACAGACCCAGACCCCATAGACTCAGGTTTGACCAGTATTATGTTTATCCTCCAATCATTGTTATGGGAGAGTGGACCAACGGATGAGGTCTTTCATTTTGCTAAAGAGGGGACGTGTAACGTCCATTCTGGTTGCTCCTTTTATAATTGATAGGCAAGGAGCTAACTTGGTTATCATATTCATATGTTTTTGTCAACATGGAACATGTTATCATTGATATGGTGAGTTTGTTAAAGATTTAGTTTGCTTCAAGATGTATGTGCCTCCAATTTTCAGTAGAAAACCTTTTGTGCAATTGTTCGCATCTTTCTTAATGTCACACAACTTCTCACTGTTCTTTTTCTTAAATGATGCATATGAAATAATTTCACCACTTCGGGTGGGTTTTGCCGCCTCCCATACAGTGGAAGCATCTAATGTACAGTAGGGTCACTATTATCTTGTATGTAATTCACAATCCCACAATGCATTTCTGCTCTGAAATTTTAATCTGCCATTAGAGATGTATTAAGTTTCTAATTTCTGGATAGAGGAACAAAGCTGCTCAGGTTCACAGATAAATATATTTTGACATGATTGGATAAATCAAACGTACCAATGGAGCAACTGTTCACAGCAGATAGCTTTTGGGAAAAAATAAGTAGTCTATTCTGGAATATGAGTTGGGTACATTAGAAAAGTATAATCTTTGGCTTGAGGTTTGATCTCATGCCAGACATCAACTAGTCCACATTCTGAATCCAGAGTGTTCAAAACTCTTGCTGATTTAGTTAGGGGTTTGTTTGTCTTATCGCATTTGTCCATAATTGGGTTCAGAAGAAAAAGAAGAAGGAGCTATGGTGACAGTAGAATGTCAAACAAAAGAAACAATATGGAAACACTTACCAGTGATTTCCTTTGTGGGGCTAGTGGCTTTGGCTTTGTCTCCATTTCCTGAGTTTAATCAGAGAGTAAAGTAATTTCAATTGAATATGTACTTTATTACAGATGGAGATGCTATAGACAGTAACGAGCTGTCTTTATGTTAGTTACGAGTACTTACCTGACGTGTCATCCGAGGTGTCAGTCAGATTGTCAGTCAGAGTGATAGTTGTCACAGCCTCATGCTCCCTCTCTACAGACAAAGATCAGACAAAGAGGTGATATTAGTTTGCTAATATTAGAGTACTCACCCGGGGTGTCAGTCGGATTGTAAATTAAAATGTCAGTTGAATTGTCAGTCTACGTTGGTTACATTTTAGCAGACGCTCTTATCCAGAGAAATTAGCGTTAACTGCCTTGGATATGTGTACCAATATGAAAGTGCAAGAAGTTTAAAATGAAAGAAAATAGGAAAATCATTCTTTACCTGCAACAATGTAATGCAAATGGCACTCCTCAACCATGCCCTTAAGAGAAGACACATGGGAAGTAAGAATCTCTAAAATCATTTTCAACAATCAAATCATCTCAATTGTGTGAAATAATAACAGGACTCACCTGGAGAACATGAAAGAATGTGAATGTCAGATTCAGGCATTCAGAGAGGATGACAGCACTGTTGTTGACACTTATCACCTTATCAGAAACATTTGCTTCAAAAGGCTTGTTCATGCCACGGTAGGCTATTGGAATCTGTGGGAAAGCACATAAGAAAAGAAAGAATTGAATTCAGGTTTGAATCAAAAAGCCCTGATTTGTCATACAACATAGTACTTATTATCTAAAAAAATACCAACATATACAGTCTGTGTCCTGATTCTACACCCTTTTCCCCAAAGTGTACACTTGCACACTTCCCGCCATGGTTAAAAGGATTGGATTGGTGTAAACATTAGCTGCAGGGACTTTCCAACATTGTGAAATCCATGTCGGGAAGTGTGCAAGTCTGCACTTGGGGGAAGGGTGGAGAATCAAGACAAAGTCTGTAGTACAAATCCTGAATAAAACCATAAGATCTCCACTAACATTGTTTGAGTACACCTCAATTCCAGATCCAGCCGGAGTTTCATATGGGTACACATATCCATTTCCTGTCCTGAAATCTTCACACCTGTCCATTTTCTTGATGGGAGAGCATGCTAAGCAAGGTACGGAAGAAGACATTCATTTAGTACAACTTTCTATGTAACATTACTTTAATGTTACTAACAAACTTCCTTAAACACAAACACAATGAAATAGAGATAGACTGCAGCTGCCAATGTTTGAGATCCTAATACAGTTAAACAAATCACAGGTACAAACAGGTTGTGTATGAGGCTAACGGGTTGCTAGCCGACCTCGCCCAGGTGACACAATACAGTAAGAGAACTTTCTGCCTTCAGGGAGTTTTATAGCAATGTAGCAATGTTAAAGTGCAAATACTGTTACAACTTAGTCTTTACCTTGATACGGGAGCACCAAAAAGACAAACAACAGGCTGAATGGATACATTTTAGTCTGTGGTCTGTTTAGAGCTGCCATCTTGCTTGCTGGTTCTGTAAAAAGAAAAAACACTTTTCTTCTTCCTGCTTCAGTAACTTCCGTTTAGAAAACAGAAGGAGTTATAAGTGACTGTATCACCACAGTTTCTAAACCTTGATACGCAACATCGCGGGAACGCTTGCTAAGCAGACTAAGTAGACCAGGCCGGGGATTCGGGTTTGAGAAGTCAATGAGACAAGAGAAATATTCTTCCTTAGCTGTTAATTTTCTCAAAATTCGAAGGCACATTCTAGATTTGAGCCAATGTCTTAAGTATTTCAACATGTTATTACTCCAACTATTTTCATAAAAAATTACTTTATATCGAAAGAGTGCCTTTGATTTAGCGGCCTGCACATGGCAAATTGGCGCGAGACGACCGTTAGACCCGATGACTTGTGTCTGTGCATGAGCTTAGCTAGCCAACATTACCATGACATCACCTTCAAGTGTGATCAGGGATTTCTGTTGAAGAAGCAATTTTAGCCTATCTTCATACTGTACTGTCTTTGGTTTAACTTTCTCAATAGGTAACTGATATGGGCTGTACCTTTTATTGTGCCTCGTTGCTCAAAGTGTTCAAAGTTGTGATTTATAAAGACATGGAGTTAGATGAACACTAGGTGCACAAGGACATTTTGATTTGAATAGGTAATCAAACATGCAAAGTATTTTAAAGGACTTGGTGTGAAGTTGTAGTTATAATTATATCACTCCAATTGCAACCTTGGTTTGATTTACACATCTACACCCACAAGCCAATGGAATTCTGGAGCTCCAGGGTGGGATAACCCCTCATCCAAAGTCCTGTCTCTTATACTGAAGAACAATATAAATGCAGCACTCAACAATTTCAAAGATCTTTTTGAGTTACAGTTCATAAAAGGAAATCAGTCAATTGAAATAAATTCATTAGGCCCTATTCTATGGATATAACATGACTGGAAATACAGATATGCATCTGATGCTCACAGATACCTTAAAAAAAAGGTAGGGACGTGGATCAGAAACCAGTCAGTATCTGAAGTGGCCACCATTTGCCTCATGTAGCACAACACATCTCCTTCACATAGAGTTGATCAGGCTGTTGTGGCCTATGGAATGTTGTCCCACTCCTCTTCAATGGCTGTGCGAAGTTGCTGGATAATGGCGGGAACTGGAACACGCTGTTGTACACGTCGATCCATGGAATCCCAAACATGCTGAATGGGTGACATGTCTGGTGAGTATGGACATTTTCAGCTTCCAGGATTTGTGTACAGATACTTGCGACATGGGGCTGTGCATTATTATGCTGAAAAATTAGGTGATGGCAGCGGATGAATGGCACGACAATGGGCCTCAGGATCTCGTCTCGGTATCTCTGTGCATTCAAATTTCCATTGATAAAATGCAATTGTGTTCATTGTCCGTAGCTTATGCCTGCCCATACCATAACGACACTGCCACCATGGGGCACTCTGTTCACAACATTGACATCTGAAAACTGTTCGCCCACATGACGCCATACACGTGGTCTGCGGTTGTGAGGCCGGTTGGATGTACTGCCAAATTCTCTAAAACAATGTTGGTATCGGCTTATGGGTAGAGAAATTAACATTAAATTAGTTGGCAACAGCTCTGGTGGACAATCCTGCAGTCAGTATGTTAATTGCATGCTCCCTCAAAACTTGAGACATCTGTGACATTGTGTTGTGTTACAAAACTGCACATTTTAGAGTGGCCTTTTATTGTCCCCAGCACAAGGTGCACCTGTGTAATGATCATGCTGTTTAAAAGTGGTGTAAAGTATATATTTTAAAGTACTACTTAAGTCATTTTTTGGGGTATCTGTACTTTACTTTAATATTATTTTTTTTTTACTTTAATAATATTTTTCACAACTTTTACTTTTACTTCACTACAGTCCAAAAGAAAATAATGTACTTTTTACTCCATACATTTTCCATGACACCCAAAAGTACTCATTACATTTTGAAAGCTTAGCAGGACAGGAAAATTGTCAAATTCACACACTTATCAAGAGAACACGCGGTCATCCATACTGCCTCTGGTCTGGTGGACTCACTAAACACAAATGCATATTTTGTAAATAATGTCTGAGTGTTGGAGTGTGACCCTGGCTATCTGAAAATGAAAAAAAACAAGACAATTGTTCTATCAACCGTCTACACAGGGAAACTACTGAGGGAGAGGCATCATGCACCAATCTATCAACCGTCTACACAGGGAAACTACTGAGGGAGAGGCATCATGCACCAATCTATCAACCGTCTACACAGGGAAACTACTGAGGGAGAGGCATCATGCACCAATCTATCAACCGTCTACACAGGGAAACTACTGAGGGAGAGGCATCATGCACCAATCTATCAACCGTCTACACAGGGAAACTACTGAGGGAGAGGCATCATGCACCAATCTATCAACCGTCTACACAGGGAAACTACTGAGGGAGAGGCATCATGCACCAATCTATCAACCGTCTACACAGGGAAACTACTGAGGGAGAGGCATCATGCACCAATCTATCAACCGTCTACACAGGGAAACTACTGAGGGAGAGGCATCATGCACCAATCTATCAACCGTCTACACAGGGAAACTACTGAGGGAGAGGCATCATGTACCAATCTATCAACCGTCTACACAGGGAAACTACTGAGGGAGAGGCATCATGCACCAATCTATCAACCGTCTACACAGGGAAACTACTGAGGGAGAGGCATCATGTAACAATCTATCAACCATCTACACAGGCAAACTCAGCCCACCTGTCTGTCTGTCTTTCCGTCCATCTGTATGAAGAAGAGGAGTACATAACATGTATCACTACCACAGGCAAAAGTTATGGGAAATGTCCATATCAATAAACTCATTATCCTCCACATACTGTACCATACCATCATTGTCTACTGTGTGTTACTGGTGAACACATTAGACACCTAATAAAGACAGACATACTGTACAGTACTTTGGACTCAGTACAGTTGTGTACATGATCACATCTGTGAGGGTCTACAGTAGCTACTGTAGAAACCAGGAGCCTTAGTGTGTGTGTGTGTGTGTGTGTGTGTGTGTCTGCATGAATTTGAAAAACTAAAAACAAAAGTGACAGAAGACTAGATAAATCAGAGTTTGCTCTCCTCCAGTGTCTCATTTGAAGAAAACACAACCACAAGCTGGAAAGGAATGTTTTAATGATGAAATGAATGAAACACATATTATAATATTAAGAAGTAATCTTAGGTTCTACATTTCTATTATATAAAACACAAAACCCTGCAGAATAGTCTTCCTAAACTTGCAGGCTAAAAAGTAGATATGACAATGACAGTAATGGAGGTTTCCTCATTCAAATGCATGCAGAAAGTTTGTTACATATAATACATGAGAGTATGAGGGACAATTGTATCTATCAGACCTGAGTCGTTCATTAAACAATAGGCTTAACAATGTCCATATCAATAAACTCATTATCCTCCACATACTGTACCATACCATCATTGTCTACTGTGTGTTACTGGTGAACACATTAGACACCTAATAAAGACAGACATACTGTACAGTACTTTGGACTCAGTACAGTTGTGTACATGATCACATCTGTGAGGGTCTACAGTAGCTACTGTAGAAACCAGGAGCCTTAGTGTGTGTGTGTGTGTGTGTGTGTGTGTGTCTGCATGAATTTGAAAAACTAAAAACAAAAGTGACAGAAGACTAGATAAATCAGAGTTTGCTCTCCTCCAGTGTCTCATTTGAAGAAAACACAACCACAAGCTGGAAAGGAATGTTTTAATGATGAAATGAATGAAACACATATTATAATATTAAGAAGTAATCTTAGGTTCTACATTTCTATTATATAAAACACAAAACCCTGCAGAATAGTCTTCCTAAACTTGCAGGCTAAAAAGTAGATATGACAATGACAGTAATGGAGGTTTCCTCATTCAAATGCATGCAGAAAGTTTGTTACATATAATACATGAGAGTATGAGGGACAATTGTATCTATCAGACCTGAGTCGTTCATTAAACAATAGGCTTAACTCACTCACTTCTATTGGAAATGTATGAGTAGATCATATCAATCCAACAGTCAAAATGCATAGTACTATGAAATGGTAATGAAAATGTAATAAGGAAATGAAACAAAATACATGTGTAAGGTAACTAACCATAAAAGCATCAGGTGAAAACCATTCATAAAGTATGGGACCAACCCACATACATGACATCAAATACATTACAAGTAAGTCAAATTACCATAATTCAAATGTGAAGAAAATGAACCTTTTCTGACACTAAGGTTATAAGGTCTCAATGTACGTGGGCATGTCATTCGCCTAAGTCATTTGACCTGACAGACACTCTCAATGTGTTAAACGTTCTAATGAAACGGTGAACACAAATGTCAACATAGCTACACAATTCATGTCTAAAGGTGTGGTATTTTTCACAATGTCACTAGTAGGTGGGGATGTGGGGTACAGTTCCTTCTGCAAGACCTGTGGGTAACACTTCTGCCTTCATAACACCTTCTAATCTATGCATTATACATCATATTGCATGACATAGGCACTAATGGCTAATACATGTCTATATATTCCTACAGCATTTTAAGCAGGCAGCATAATGCCTTATGATTATGAAGCTAAGTGGTATGACCTACATGAAATGCTCTTTAGGAAATTGCGTCAGAGGGCTATACTGTAACGACTTCACGTAGGAGTTCCACACTCCTGTTAAATGGTATAGTTCATCTAAATTACATTTGGTTTCTTTACCCCGTAAGCAGTATATGGACAAGCTCAGACAGCAATCCATGCTTTGGTTTTGTTTACCTGACCACTGTCTTCAAATGCTAACTTTTTAGATCAAATCCCATGTCAAGTAATGTTAAGACAATATCCCCTTTCTTGCATTGTTTTCATGCTTCATGTCCAAATCATCTTAAAATGATTAAATTGAGCTACACAATCAAATGTTGACACTTTAGGATGATTTGCAAAAAATGCTTTTAACAGGGTTATTGACTTGGATTTGTGCCACAAATGCTAAAATGTTTGCATTTCCCTAACCAAGTACAGTAAACAAAACCAAAGCATGGATTGCTTTCTTATCTTGTCCATAGACTGCTTACAGGGTAAGAACAACATGTAGTTTTGTAATTTGGGTGAACTATCCCTTTATGCCCGCAAGACAGAGTTACATAGGTGTAAGAGGGTATGCAGTGAAATTAGAATATAGCCTACCACTTAATGAGCACAGAATGTATAATATAACGATCCTAATGTGCTTTTCAAATATGGCATCTGGCATAGTAATACTTTGCTTCATAAGGCATTACACATCCTGGTGATAATGCTTTATGCAGTTATAGATGTTCATGAGCAGTTATTAGCACCTATGTTGTGCATCCTGATGCATTATGAATAGAAGGTGTTATTAATGCTCCTATAATGCATTATAAAGAGAACATCCATATGAAGTGTTACCTGTTTAAACTGACCAATCATGCTTTCCTATGAAAACGGTGGTTTAAATAAAGTCTGTTGTAGTATTTTCTAGAGCAGGGGTACTCAACTCTTACCCTACGAGGTCCGGAGCCTGATGGTTTTCTGTAATACCTGATAATTAATTGCACTAAACTGGGGTCACAGGTCTAAATCAGTCCCTGATTAGAGGGGAAGAATGACAAAATGCAGTGGAACTTGTTTTGAGGTCCAGAGTTGAGTTTGAGAGCTCTAGTCTCTAAAGGAAAATGGTACATCAACTTTCTTTACTGAAAGTAGGATTATAGATGTGTGTTAAATGTCTGTGAAATATTTTGCTGAAGTTGGGACAAATTCTGCAAGTTATTTTAAAACTAACATGCTGTAACTCTCAAATAGTAATTTCTTCAGTAAAATAAAGCTTCTTAGACTGGGCCCTGTGAGAATGATGTCTCTGCTACACTACATAACCAAAGTATGTGGACACCTGCTCATCAAACGTCTCATTCCAAAATCATGGGTTTTTAATATGGAGTTGGTCCCCCCCTTTGCTGCTATAATTGCCTCCACTCTTCTGGGAAGGCTTTCCTCTAGATGTTGGAACATTGCTGCGGGGACTTTCTTCCATTCAGCCACAAGAGCATTAGTGAGGTCGGGCACTGATGTTGGGCGATTAGGTCATCTCAAAGGTGTCCGATGGGGTTGAGGTCACGTGTCCAGGCCAGTCAAGTTCTTCCACACAGATCTCAACAAATAATTTCTCTATGGACCTTGCTTTGTGCATGGGGGCATTGTCATGCTGAAACAGGAAAAGGCCTTCCCCAAACTGTTGCCCCATAGTTGGAAGCACAGAACCATCTATATTGTAATTGTATGCTGTAGAGTTAAGATTTCCCTTCACTGGAACTAAGGGGCCTAGCCCGAACCATGAAAAACAGCCCTAGACCATTATTCCTCCTCTAACCAACTTTACAGTTGGCACTACGGCAGGTAGCGTTCTCCTGGGATCCGAAAAACCCAGATTCGTTTGATGGACTAACAGATGTTGAAGCAAGAACGCGTTTCCACTGCTCCAGAGTCCAATGGCGGCAAGCTTTACACCACTCCAGCCGACGCTTGGCATTGCGCATGGTGATCTTAGGCTTGTGTGTGGCTGCTCGGTCATGGAAACCCAATTCATAAAGCTCCTGACGAACAGTTGTGCTGACGATGCTTCCAGAGGCAGTTTGGAACTCTGTAGTGTGTGTTGCTCAGTTGGTAGAGCATGGTGTTTGCAACGCCAGCATGGTGTGTGCAACGCCAGTGTTGTGGGTTTGATTCCCACGGGGGGCCAGTACAATTTTTTTTAAATACATTTACAAAAAAAAAAAATATGCATGAAATGAAATGTATGAAATGTATGCATTCACTACTGTAAGTCGCTCTGGATAAGAGCGTCTGGTAAATAACTAAAATGTAAATGTAAAATGTTGCAACTGAGGACGGACGATTGCGACTTACACGCTTCACCACACGGCGGTCACGTTCTGTGAGCTTGTGTGGCCTACCACTTCATGGCTAAGCCAATGACGCGCCACAATAATAGCCCTTACAGGTGGCCAGGGCAGCTCTAGCAAGGCAGAAATTTGATGAATTGTTGGAAAGGTAGCATCCTATGACGGGGCCACATTGAAAGCCACTCTTCAGTACGGGCCATTCTACTGCCAATGTTTGTCTATGGAGATCGCATGGCTGTGTGCTCGATTTTATACACCTGTCAGCAACGGGTGTGGCTGAAATAGACATATCCACTAATTTGAAGGGGTGTCCACATACATTTGTGTATACATAGTGTAAATAACACCTGGTCAATGTTTAGCTATTTGACATGTCCACAAGACATTGAGACCTCAGGACCTTGGAAATGTCTCTACTAAAGAGGTTTATGTTTTATGCATCTTCTCATGTGTATGTAATTTATATTTGCTTGTATGTATAGTATACAATACTAGCGTAAGCATGATCTTACCATCCTTTCATATCATTACAGTGTTGTATACTGTAGCTAATATGTGACATGCTCTATCATAATCAGTCATAAGTCACACTCATTTTCAGATAATAATAATTTGTCATTTTAGTTATCTGGGCTGGGCTGTTTTGGAATTTGAACTGATTTTGCTTAAACACGTTTCCTAACCTATCCAGATTACACCTGTCACATAGAGAATGAACTTAATAAACTGTTGAGCTTTCTGAAAATCAATGTGCAGTAAAACACACTGCTCAGAATGTGTCTTGGGGTTGACAATACTAATTATGATGAAGCTAGTCACATATGTGTATCTTATATTAAGTACTGTATATCATATATTACTGTATCTTATCATAACTTATTAGGTTTTATTTTCTTATACAAACGTCCACCGCTTGTTACAGTTCTCCTCTTCTTGACTCCATATCATTAGGTCCTTTATCCTTGGGAAAACACAACAGTTACAAATATGTTGGACCAAAAAGACAACGAGCCCCGTCATTTTAGATAACAAGCCAAACAGTTCACCAGTTGTCAGAAGACATAAACAGTACTTACTATTAACTCAGGAGGTTTGGTGACTTGGTCCTTGTCCAAGGCCTGTTTGTCCAATAGAGCAGTGGTCTCCTCTGCAGCTCTGTTAGACATGGGAGGTCCTCCATTCATCTGAGGAGGTCCTGGACTCTGTGCACCAGGAGTCACTTCCTTAGTCCCATCGTTAACCCTGTTGGAATAATAAGACATCAACATCAACATTCATGATCCACCATAATACTGTCCCCTATAGAGATAACAGGGTTTCCCAAACTCGGTCCTGGGGCCCCCCCTGGGGGTGCACGTTTTGGTTTTTGCCGTAGCACTACACAACTGATTCAAATAATGAACTCATAATTAAGCTTTGATTATTTGAATCAGCTGTGTACTGCTAGGGCAAAAACCAAAACTTGGGGTCCCCAGGTCAGCGTTTGGGAAACACTGGGCTGACATGAACTGGGGGATAATTGGGTTGGTGAGATGATTATCCAATGTATCAATATGTGGTCAACTTTACCTGACATCATGGTGTCCATTCACTAGAGGTGGTTCAGCATGCGTCTTCTGACAGGATTCAGGGTCTGTTCCCCCACAGTCTGCTGACTTCCTGTCCTGCCCTTCTAGCCCGCCTTCCTCTCCTGGGCTTCTAAGGGTGATTATTACATGGATAACAATTGAAGGATCTGTTTGAGAGGGGCACACATGGTCTACATGTTCATGACCTAAATGACAGAGGAGTGACTCACCTGCAGAGGAGGGGTCTCAGAGGAGGGGTCTCACCAGCACCCTGACCTGGAGCCCCATTGGTCAGGTGTGATTCCCTGTGGAGTAAGATACAGACTGGATCAGGAAACATGACCTCAACCAGTTATTTAACCTCCTCTACCATCCCATGCAACTTTACACACAGATAAATACACATTCTCACCTTCTATATGGCACGTGTCCATTGCTCTGAGGTTGACCCAGAAGCTGTGTGTCATCAGTCTGGCTGTTAACCCTGTGGGTGCAATAACAGGGCTATCATCAGGATTAAAACTCTTCATCCAGCACAAACAACACTGTCCTCCATAGAGGCAGAGACTAACATGATACATGGGAGAAATGAGATTGTCATTCAACAGATAATGACGATCTATCAAAGGAGTCCTCATGTGGAGAATTTACCTGACAACCTTGGGTACATTCAGTGGAGGGGAATCAACATGTGTCTTCTGACAGGTTTCGGTGTCTGCTCTGTCATTGTCTGACGGTTTTCCATCCTCCACTCCTTGGCCACTAAAGTTGAGATTATTACATTGATAAGGATTTAAAGATCTCGATTGGGAAGGATACAAATGTTCTCCATATCCATAGCCTACATTACAGAGGACTGACAGGTGTCACGGCTATCGTCGGTGAAGGAGGACTGTGTTTGTTCATTTTGAACATTTATTAAATCAAAATGAACACGAAAAACAACAAACAAGAGAATGAACGATCCACAGACAGTCTGGCAAGGCACAAGGGGCAGTCTGGGCAGTCTAGCAGCTCGGGACAGTCTGGGCAGTCTCGCAGCTCGGGACAGTCTGGCAGCTCGGGGCAGTCTGGGCAGTCTGGCAGCTCGGGACAGTCTGGCCACTCCGGCAGCTCGGGGCAGTCTGGCCACTCCGGCAGCTCGGGGCAGTCTGGCCACTCCGGCAGCTCGGGGCAGTCTGGCAGCTCCGACGACTGTTGACTGGCGGGCAGCTCCGACGACTGTTGACTGGCGGGCAGCTCCGACGACTGTTGACTGGCGGGCAGCTCCGACGACTGTTGACTGGCGGGCAGCTCCGACGACTGTTGACTGGCGGGCAGCTCCGACAACTGTTGACTGGCGGGCAGCTCTGGTGACTGTTGACTGGCAAGGCTGGGTTTACGCACTTGAAGGCTAGTGCGGGGAGCGGGAACAGGACGAGTCGGACTGGGTTGACGCACTTCCGGGTCCACACGAGAGACAGGAGCTGGAAACCCAGGGCTATGGAGGCGCACAGTCGGTCTTGATCTTACCTCCTGCACAACCCGTCTTGGCTGGATGGAACTAGTAGCCCTGTACGAGCGGGGTGTTTGTACAGGGCAGACTGGGCTGTGCAGGGGCCTGATGGTAGCCGTGCGTAGAGCGGGAGTTGGGTAGCCTGGTCCTCGGAGGCGTACCGGCGACCAGATGCGCTGCGCAGGCATCCTCCTACCAGGCTGGATGCCCGCTCTAGCACGGCACCTGCGAGGGGCTGGAATAATGCGCACCGGACTGTGCGTGCGTAGGGGTGAGATGTTTCGCTGAGGAGCGCACTATGGCGCTCTCGACCTCATACGCTCCTCCATATAACCACGGGTAGCTGGCTTCCGGCTCTTCCTAGGCCTAGCCAAACTACCCGTGTGCCCCCCCCAAAAAAAATTATTGGGGGTGCCTCTCGTGCTTCTCGCTCAGCGCGTCCAAGGCCTCATACCTCCGCCTCTCTGCCTTGGCTGCCTCAATTTCCTCCCGTGGGCGACGGTACTCCCCAGCCTGGTGCCAAGGTCCAGCCCCGTCCAGAACTTCCTCCCAGGTCCATCTCTCCCGCCAGTCCAACTCGAAGTCCCCTTTCTTCTGCTGCTTGGTCCTTAGTTGGTGGGAAATTCTGTCACGGCTATCGTCGGTGAAGGAGGACCAAAATGCAGCAGGACTGTGTTTGTTCATTTTGAACATTTATTAAATCAAAATGAACACGAAAAACAACAAACAAGAGAACGAACGATCCACAGCCAGTCTGGCAAGGCACAAGGCTAAACACAGAACAATTTCCCACAAACACACAGACAAACACACCCAACTAATATAGGACTTCCAATCAAAGGCAACACCACACAGCTGCCTTCAATTGGAAGTCCACCCCAATTAACTCTACATAGAAACACACTTACAAGACTACACATAGAAATACATAAACATAGACCCTAAACCAAAAAACCCGGAAATACTAAATCGAACACCCTTTTACCAAAACACCACCCCGGACCACATAAAACAAATACCCTCTGCCACGTCCTGACCAAACTACAATAACAATTAACCCTTATACTGGCCAGGACGTGACAACAGGTGATTAGTCATGTGGTACAGTTTACCTGGCATCTCCATTCAGCAGAGAGGTGTCAGCGCCTGTCTCTTCATTGTCCATGGGCTGCCTGCTATCCTCTCCTGGCTCACCTCCTTGGTCACTAAAAGTTATATCATGATGACCATGACTGAAAGGATAAGCAAGGCAAACTGATCCAGGACAGAGTAGAGTATAAAGATGTAATAGAGGTATTCTAACTAACCTGAGAACAACCACAGCCTCAACAGTCTCAGCGTCATCAGGCTTTCTGATGTCTCTGTGATAAAACATGTACCAAAGGTTCAGTCAGATACCCACAGGTACAACTGGAATCATCTACGATACATTACACCACAGTCAAAAATACACCAGTTGCCCTTCTGGCTTGAATATATTATGTCTTGCCTGGGCAGGGCTCAAAAGGCAGGGACTTTGCTGAAAGTTGTTGCTTGCCAATAGACATTACTGGTATTAAGAAATGCCATGCAGATCTATTGAGTAATTCTTCCTTTGCCTTCTATAGCAGGGCTTTCCAACCCTGTTCCTGGAGAGCTACCCTCCTGTAGGTTCTGTCTCCAACCCTGTTCCTGGAGAGCTACCCTCCTGTAGGTTCTGTCTCCAACCCTGTTCCTGGAGAGCTACCCTCCTGTAGGTTCTGTCTCTAACCCTGTTCCTGAAGAGCTACCCTCCTGTAGGTTCCGTCTCCAACCCTGTTCCTGGAGAGCTACCCTCCTGTAGGTTCTGTCTCTAACCCTGTTCCTGGAGAGCTACCCTCCTGTAGGTTCCGTCTCCAACCCTGTTCCTGGAGAGCCACCCTCCTGTAGGTTCTGTCTCCAACCCCAGTTGTAACTAACCTGATGCAGCTTCCAGGGATGGGCAACTTTGATGGGGGGCCACAGAAATCTGAATTCATTATGAGGGACCACAGTGACTCGTGGGTCTGCATACCCACATTTACACTCACACATGCAGTCAGAGCGGCCCTAAGCAACATTTTGCTATGGGGATTAGAGAACATTTTGCAGATTTAAACCTGTTGATGACAGACGTTCCGCTAGCAACATCCAATGGAACAGCAGGGCGCGAAATACAAAACATCAAAAATCTAATAATTTCAATTTCTCAAACATACGACTATTTTACACCATTTTAAAGATACACTTCTCCTTAATGTAACCACATTGTCCGATTTCAAAAAGGCTTTACAGCGAAAGCAAAACATTAGATTATGTTAGGACAGTACATAGACAAACAATAACCACACAGCCATTATCCAAGCAAGGAGATGTGTCACAAAAACCCAAAATACAGCTAAAATGAAGCACTAACCTTTGACGATCTTCATCAGATGACACTCATAGGACATCATGTTACACAATACATGTATGTTTAGTTCGATATTTATATCCAAAAACAGCATTTTACATTGGCGCATGATGTTCAGAAAATGTATTCCCACCAAAACATCCGATGAATGAGCACATTAATCATAAACGTTGACAAAATATATAACAATTATTTAAAGAATTATAGATACACTACTCCTTGATGCAACCGCTGTGTCAGATTTCAAAATAACTTTACGGAGAAAGCACATTGTTCAATATTCTGAGTACATAGCTCAACCATCAATGCAAGCTATACAGCTACCCGCCAAGTTCTGGCATCAACAAAACTCTGAATTAGTGTTATAAATCATTCCTTACCTTTGCAGATCTTCGGCGGAATGCACTCCCAGGACTCCTACTTCCACAAGAAATGTTTGTTTTGTTCGAAATACTCCATATTTATGTCCAAATACCTCCGTTTTTTTCGTGCGTTCAGATCACAATCCAAAGGCATAATGCGCGAGCGCAAATCGAGACACAAAAAGTCTAAATGTTCCATTGCCGTTCGTAGAAACATGTCAATCATTGTTTACAATCAATCTTTAGGGAATTTTTTACATAAAAATACGATAATATTCCAACCGGACAATAGCGTATTCATTCCAGGAGAAAAAGAAGGAACGGCGCACTCGCAGGCTTGCGCATAACCAAGCCCTTTGTCCTCAGGCAGTCCACTCATTGACTGAGCTACTATTCTCTGCCCAGTAACAGGAGAAGGATGAAACAACTTTCTAAAGGCTGTTGACAGCCAATGGAAGCCTTAGGAAGTGCAACGTGACCCCACAGACACTGTAGTTTCGATAGGGATTCAAAAGAAGAACTACAATTCTCAGATTTCCCACTTCCTGGTTGGATTTTTCTCAGGTTTTTGCCTGCCATATGAGTTCTGTTATACTCACAGACATCATTCAAACAGTTTTAGAAACGTCAGAGTGTTTTCTATACAAATCTACTAATAATATGCATATTCTAGTTTCTGGGCCCGAGTAGTAGGCAGTTTAATTTGGGTACGTTTTTCATCCGGCCGTGAAAATACTGCCCCCTATCCTCAACAGGATTTAAAGCAAGTTTGCTGCGATTCTATTCATTTTGCCATAGGGTGGAGAGAAATGTATGCATGTCAATATGATATCAATACAAAATCAATGCCCACCCTCACTGTCAGCAATTCGACGATGTTTAGGTTTAGGTAGCTGGTCAGATTCATTTACCAATCAAAAAAATTGAGTGATTGAGTGATTTTCAATGACTGACATGACAAGAGAAAAACTCCTGATGCACAACCAAATTTTTTAATTGCACCTTGTGTATTCTACTATTCTAGCTGTCAACAGTAAAACGGGGGTCTGCAGGCTGCCAGTTTCCCGTCCCTGAGCTAATTATTAGAAACAGGTGTGCTAGATTAGGGTTGGAGTGAAAACCTACAGGACAGTAGTTCTCCAGAAACAGGGTTGGAGAGCTACTGTTCTATAGAGACAGAAACTAATATGACCCATAGCAACAGATGAAGACAAGAGAGAGTATCATTCAGTGGTTGATTACAGATCAATAAAGGGATGTGGAAAGGTTTACCTGGCATCACGTCGCTCATTCTGCATCAGAGGAATGGAGTTTGGTTCTGGAATGCCCTGACCCGCTTCCACTTCTCTGTGGCCTTGGTTGCTAAAGATTAGATTATTACATTAATAAGAAATTAAGGATAATGTTTGATAAACAACAGTAACTTGACAAAATGGCCGACAAGTCTATAGTTTGTAAGTGGCCTGCAAGTTCCAGGCTGTTCTCATCCTGTTTGTGACCTGCTAGGACCCCATTGGTCTGATTTTAAACCCTAGTAGTAAGACAGAGAGAACTAGTCTCATAACTAACATATACCCTCTGCAACAATTCTAATTGACTTAAAGACAAAAACAGTTATAAAACTGGTATAGAAACAGTTATATAGGATACTCACCACTGTTTGTCTCTCCAAGGTTTGTACACATAAATAAACACTAAGAGCGAACCAGCAATGGCCAGCACGAGAGCAACAACACCAACTGAAAAACAAAATGTAGTCATCAGATGTTGACATATTCACACAAATGAAAAGGTTTTAAAATAGCCTTCTAACAGTAGTTGATCTTGGTAGCATAATTTTCTTGTTTTGTTCTATTTATTTGCTCTCCCTGTAGTTGCTTCCCCAATCTAAGGGTACACGTTACAACTGACTTTCTGTAAACTTGGAACGATGGGTCCCAGAGCACTTAAACCTGATGAACGGTTTGAAAAAGGTTCACGGTACGATGTTTTCTAATCATTGGGTTAAGGGAACTGAGTTTCTATTTTGAAGGCGGGTTTTGTTTGTGACATATATCGAGAGTTTGCATTAAGGTGAGATTATCTGGAGATTGCACATTCTCTTGAAAAGCCATGTCAGTGACAGAGGTTATACTCACATACACAGAATGTCATTCTCTGAAACCAGTAATATAAGCTACTCACACCTAGATGATTTCATTCATTCATGTTCCACAATTCATCAATGATTTTTGTCTGGATGGCTCATTACGGGGACTTTTCTCCACTTCTCCCTGAATTACATCCTCCATATCAGTCTTCTTTTCTGCAGGTGTCCTACCTCCAGTCTGATGGGGAGCCTGGTACTCTGGGCGACTTGGGTGTTTGTTGGTTCCGGATTGTTTGAATGAAGGCCAACATTGATGTTTGGCTGTCTTCAATTGTATTCCCCAGAGTTGTACTGCCTTTGGGTACTCTTATCCTGTTTTTATTTGGTTCCGATTCACTCGGCTTAATAGCCACTTTCCTAGCTTCATTTTTAGCATTTTTCCTATTCTTATTTTTCTTAGATTGAGAGGTCATTGTTGTAGATTCTGGCTCACCAGGTAACAACTCCAATGATTCATTCACACCACCTTTGTCCTTTGGAGCTGAGGAATTATCCTGTTCAACCTCACTCTCACTTTATGTCATTTCAGCTGAGCTATGTGGTACGTCTCCCCTTCTCATGGGGACAGGATTGTTGTCCTGCACAAAGTGTGAGAAGGTTTCCTCTATGCACCTTATCTTTTTCTGTGTAGTAGCACTGTACTCAACCATCTCCTGACCCCCTCTACAGTGGGACTGTACTCAACCATCTCCTGACCCCCTCTACAGTGGGACTGTACTCAACCATCTCCTGACCCCCTCTACTGTGGGACTGTACTCAACCATCTCCTGACCCCCTCTACAGTGGGACTGTACTCAACCATCTCCTGACCCCCTCTACAGTGGGACTGTACTCAACCATCTCCTGACCTCCTCTACAGTGGGACTGTACTCAACCATCTCCTGACCCCCTCTACAGTGGGACTGTACTCAACCATCTCCTGACCCCCTCTACAGTGGGACTGTACTCAACCATCCCCTGACCCCCTCTACAGTGGGACTGTACTCAACCATCTCCTGACCCCCTCTACAGTGGGACTGTACTCAACCATCTCCTTACCCCCTCTACAGTGGGACTGTACTCAACCATCTCCTGACCCCCTCTACAGTGGGACTGTACTCAACCATCTCCTGACCCCCTCTACAGTGGGACTGTACTCAACCATCTCCTGACCCCCTCTACAGTGGGACTGTACTCAACCATCTCCTGACCCCCTCTACAGTGGGACTGTACTCAACCATCTCCTGACCCCCTCTACAGTGGGACTGTACTCAACCATCTCCTGACCCCCTCTACAGTGGGACTGTACTCAACCATCTCCTGACCCCCTCTACAGTGGGACTGTACTCAACCATCTCCTGACCCCCTCTACAGTGGGACTATACTCAACCATCTCCTGACCCCCTCTATAGTGGGTTTGTGACAGCCACTTCTGTTTACGAGCAGGGCTTTGTTCATCATAAAATACTTTGATCCAGTGTGGGCCAATCTTTACGGGCCGTGTTATGGGAGTGATGGGTGCTGCTTCAACATTAACAAAACTTGATGAAATGTGTTAATGTGTAAAGTAATTTGTTCAACTTTGAAATGTATCAACAAAAATATTCAGCCTTATACAGGGAAAGTACTTCTTACACAAGAATTGATGGATGGTTGATCCTCATAGATACACTACATGACCAGAAGTATGTGGACACTCTTCTGGGAAGGCTTTCCACTAGATGTTGGAGTATTACTGCAGGTACTTCCATTCAGCCACAAGAGAATTAGTGAGGTCGGGCACTGATATTGGGTGATTAGGCCTGGCTCGCAGTCGGCAATCCAATTCATCCCAAAGGTGTTCGATGTGGTTGAGGTCAGGGCTCTGTGCAGGCCAGTCAAGTTCATCCACGCCGATCGACAAACCTTTTCTGTATGGCCCTCGCTTTGTCCATGGGAGTATTGTCATGCTGAAACAGGAAACTGTTGCCACAAATTGTTGGAAACACAGAATCGTCTAGAATGTCACTGTATGCTGTAGTGTTAAGATTTCCCTCCACTGGAACTAAGGGGCCTAGCCCGAACCATGAAAAATAGCCCCAGACCAGTATTCCTCATCCACCAAACATTACAGTTGGCACTATGCATTGGAGCAGGTAGTGTTCTGCTGGCATCTGGCGAACCCAGATTTGTCTGTCGGACTGCCAGATGGTGAAGCATGATTGTTCACTCCAGAGAACGAGTTTCCACTGCTTCAGAGTCCAATGGCAGCGAGCTTTACACCACTCCAGCCGACGCTTGACATTGCGTATGGTGATCTTTGGCTTGTGTGGGGCTGCTCGGCCATTAGAAACCAATTTCATGAAGCTCCCGACAAAACAGTTCTTGTGCTGACGACCTTGCTTACAGAGGTCATTTGGAACTCAGTAGCTGTGGTGGAAAAAGTACTCAATCGTCATACTTGAGTAAAAGTAAAGATACCTTAAGAGAAAATTACTCAAGTAAAAGTGAAAGTCACCCAGTAAAATACTACTTGAGTAAAAGTCGAAAAGTATTTGGTTTTAAATATACTTACGTGTCAAAAGTAAATGAAATTGCTAAAATGTACTTAGGTGTCAAAAGTACAAGTATAAACCATTTCAAATGTCTCACATTGAGCAAACCAGATGGCACAATTATTATTTGAAAAAAAATACAGATAGCCAGGGGCACACTCCAACACCCAGACAAAATTTACAAATGAAGCATTTGTGTTTAGTGAGTCCGCCAGATCAGAGGCAGTAGTGATGACCAGGGATGATCTCTTGATAAGTGTGTGAATTGGACCATTTTCCTGTCAAAATGTACCGAGTACATTTACATTTACATTTAAGTCATTTAGCAGACGCTCTTATCCAGAGTACTATTGGATGTCAGGGGAAATGTATGGAGTAAAAGGTACATTATTTTCATTAGGAATGTAGTGAAGTAAAAGTAAAAGTTGACAAAAATATAAATAGTGAAGTAAAGTACAGATACCACAAAAAACTACTTAAGAAGTACATTAAAGTATTTTTACATAAGTGCTTTACACTGCTCAGTAGTGAGTGTTGCAACCGAGGACAGGGGATTTTTAGGCGCAATGCGCTTCAGCACTCGGCCGTCCCGTTTTGTGAGCTTGTGTGGCCTACCACTTCACGGCTGAGCCGTTGATGCTCCTAGACGTTACCACTTCACAATAACAGCACTTACAGTTGACCGCTTACAGTTGAGCTCTAGCAGGGCAGAAATGTGATGAACTGACTTGTAGGAAAGGTGGCATCCTATGACTATGCCACATTGAAAGTCACTGAGCTCTTCAGTAAGGCCATTGTACTCCCAATGTTTGTCTTTGGAGTTTGCATGACTGTTAGAAATGGGTGTGGCTGAAATAGCCGAATCCGAAGGGGTGTCCATATACTTTTGCTGGATTCTGAGTTCTCCAGAAGTTTAAGCTTTTTAGTTGGGCTTAATACTAGACAAAAATAGTTGTCAAAACATAACAAACAACAAATGGATATATCTTTCCAGACCTTACAGGCCATCGGTCGATAAATCCATAAAATAAAATCAATCCAGAAAAGAAAACCATGAAACATGCGACTTCGATTTGAAAAAGTCACCCAACAAGTCAAGTACTGTTTCTTGCCTTATAGACTATACACACTGGGCATGATTCACAAGTGGTAATATTCTCACCCATCAGACTATTCTTACTTTAATATTGTCTTTACATACAGTATGCTAAATAATATATGTGTGAAATTGGTTTGTATGTAGAATAAGCCATTATCATGCCTCTGTGGGAACAGGGGCAGGGGAAAAGACTGCACTTGAATAGCAAATGGAGGACACCTTTCCAGCGGTTCATTTTCAGCCCAGCCAGATAGGCTACTCCAGTTGTAAAGGGAAGAAATGTGCTTAATATGAGCAAAGTTGAGAAATAAATATAGTAGGCCTAGCCTATAGAAAGCTGATGGGATCCTCCTCTTTTTAATATAGGTCATCAAAACTGTTTTCTCACGCAAATGCATAGCACAGCCTATAGAAAAATGTTGCGCAACATGGGCCTATATAGGAACACTTATTTTATTCCATGTATCAACCAGTTATGAGGAGCTGGCTCTCACTGCGCAACAGGTGATCCTATTCTACTCAAACTCTGAATGCCAGGGTTCTGTCAGAGTGATTAGAGGGAACACACCATTAGCGACTGTCCGTTAGCAAGTTTGGTAGGCTACTAATGACCATCAGTGGCATCAGAGGGCAGTTTTGGAGAAGCCTAGTTACTGTGACTCAACAGTCAAGTGGAATTTGACTGCAACAATCACTTGTCAGAGATGCAATAATATTTGTAATGGTTGAACACAGTTTTGCCCATTGATATTGGCTACGATATTATTTCATGTTTTTAAGCTTAATAAGAGAGTGTTACTGTACCACACAATGATCACGTGGACTCACTCACCTGGGAAGAGCCATGTGTGAGTGTTGTCATGGTTGGGGTTTTCATTGTCGACATCCTGCTTCACATCATCTTAAAAATAAAATGAAAGACATAGTTAATGAAATGTATAACTGAGAAGCATTTGATGACTACCCAACAGAGAGCCAGTGGAAACAACATCTCTCCTTCAATATGCTCTGCTCTGTTGTTACAGAGGAACACTCACCTGCAATTGAATTCTGACTGTCGGGCTCTTTCTCCAAAAGCTCCTTTGGCTCATCTAGAACAAGACAATATATATATAAGCTGTATATTCTACCTTTCAAAGATTTGATCAGAAATACAGTGTAGACATTGCTAATGTTGTAAATGACTATTGTAGCTGGAAACGACACATTTGTATGGAATATCTACATAGGCGTACAGAGGCCATTTATCAGCAACCATCACTCCTGTGTTCCAATGGCACGTTGTGTTAGCTAATCCAAGTTTATCATTTTCAAAGGCTAATTGATCATTAGAAAACCCTTTTGTAATTATGTTAGCACAGCTGAAAACTGTTGTGCTGATTAAAGAAGTAATAAAACTGGCCTTCTTTAGACTAGTTGAGTATCTGGAGCATCAGCACTTATGGGTTCGATTACAGGCCAGAAATAAATAACTTTCTTCTGAAACTTGTCAGTCTATTCTTGATCTGAGAAATGAAGGCTATTCCATGTGAGAAATTGCCAAGAAACTGAAGATCTCGTACAACGCTGTGTACTACTCCCTTCACAGAACAGCGCAAACTGGCTCTAACCAGAATAGAAAGAGGAGTGTGAGGCCCCGGTGCACAACTGAGCAAGAGGACAAGTACATTAGAGTGTCTAGTTTGAAAAACAGATGCCTCACAAGTCCTCAACTGGCAGCTTCATTAAATAGTACCCGCAAAACACCAGTCCCAACGTCAACAGCGAAGAGGTGACTCCGGGATGCTGGCCTTCTAGGCAGGGTTGCTCTTTCCAGTATCTGTGTTCTTTTGCCCATCTTGATCTTTTCTTTTTATTTGCCAGTCTGAGATAAGGCTTTTTCTTTGCAACTCTGCCTAGAAGGCCAGCTGTTTCCAGCTACAATAGTAATTTACAACATTAATAATGTCTACACTGTATTTCTGATCAATTTTATGTTTTTGTAATGGACAAAAAAATGTGCTTTCTTTCAAAAACAAGGACATTTCTAAGTGACCCCAAACATTTGAACGGCAGTGTATATATATGAATATGAGAAAAAAACTATTAAACAAGAAGGCTCCTCAAATTTGAAAAGCAATATACACATCCATCTCACCTGATGCACCAGACACAATGAAATGGGTCAAATGCTCCTGAAATATGATAACATCAATATCAAATTATTAACATGCAACTGGAAAGTTTGGTCTGGTATTGTAGTTTACAAGGTAACTGTACATTGCCTAAACTGCAGTGATAAATAGCCATACTCACAGTCACATTGCTTATGGCAGTGTGGTCTACGTTGATACACTCCAGGAGGGTGATGCAGGAGTAGCTGACATCAATCACATTGTGTGTATGTGTAGTGTCTTTGTTTTGGCAAAGCCACGTAGCAAGCCACATAGACGTCTGTGGAAGAAAAAATATAAGAGTAAAGTAACACTGAAAAACAATATTCTACATGTTGTCATTAAACTGTATCAACTGTCTGTATTTTTTGTTTATTTAACAATGCAAGTCAGTTAAGAACAAATTCTTTTTTACAATGACAGCCTACCGGGGAACAGTGGGTTAACTGCCTTGTTCAGGGGCAGAACAACAGATTTTTACCTTGTCAGCTTGGGGATTCAATCCAGCAACCTATAGGTTACTGGCCCAACGCTCTAACCACTAGGCTACCTGCCTCCCCTGAAGTGTGAAAGACAGTCATATTTCTGATTCTACAGTAGTCTGATAGTGAAGCCTGTGAATCATATTGAATACCCAGTTTGAAAGTTGTACATCATCTGTAGTTGTAGTCACGAGAGTCTTGTGAGATACAATAAACAGAAATCTTACCTTATTGGAATCCACTGATTGCCACTCCACACGTTTAGGTTTTTCCTTGTCCTTTACACAGTATTTGTAAGCATTTCCAGTTCGGAGGCTTGCACAACTAACATTCTTGGTTTCTTCTCCACCCCAACAGCCTGCCGAAAAAAGGAGGAAGAGATCATGTATGTTGAAAAACAATTACCACCGGGTTAGGAGAAGATTTGAAACTTATGACACAAACCAGATGTGTTTTGAATAGATAAAAACAGTTTAAATTTACAGACCCTGATAACATTAACATGTAGTGATATAGTTTGTAGGAGCAGGAGAGACATCTCACAACCAAAGAAATACTGTAACAGTGCTGGTACTGTAGCCAACGCCCCAAAAATGCTTTACTGCCAACGCCATTTTGCAGAAAAACTATTTGAGGGAGAATTTATATTTTGCAATCTCTCTTTCCTGAGAATTGTAACTTTTTCAAGAGAACGGCAAATGGCTGAGAGATAAGCAAACACTCAAGACATTGAAAAAGCTAAACCAACTACACTACTGTAAATATGTGTCAGGAATTGGGGAGACTTAAGACACAAAATGTCAGCTTCACCCAGAAAAAATACAAAGTCAAAACACAATCTCTTACCTTGAACGAACAGGATTGTCAATAATAAACCAAACAGATAAGAAATAGACATGGTGACCCCTTATTACAAACAACTGTGTGCTGCGTGTTGAGTTCCAGTCTGTCGGTGCAAAGCAAATAAAGGCGGGAAAGACACACTTTCTCTTATTGAGCGGAAGTTACATCATAAGGAGGAGCAACGATAAACACATCTGGTTTTTGGATAAATATTTTAACGTTTTGTGACAATTAAACTAGATTTCTTTTGTATACAACTTAATGCATTGATATTAAAAAGTTATAATATTTTCAATAAATGTTCCTTTCCCCCATGTAAAGCCTCCAGTAGGATGACAACTTGACCTGATTCCTACTGGTGGGGCAGTCTGATAATAGTGTTATGCTTTATTGCACTGTAGGTAGTGCACTGCGATGTGTCTGTGGTGCAGAACTCATTACTAGGTCCATATTACCTGTCTCCTGCCCACATGACCTGTCTAGAAGGTCACAATGTCAGTAAAAACTCAGGGTCCTGCACACAACACTTCTGACCACTAGAAGGGGCTGTTGTTGTACTGTAGGAATGAAGAACATGGTTTTGTTGAACTGTAGGGAAAAGGGGGATACCTCGTCAGTTGTACAGCTGATGCCTTCAACTGAAATGTGTATTCCGCATTTAACCCAACCCCTCTGAATCAGAGAGGGGCGGGGGGCTGCCTTAATCGACATCCACGTCTTCCGTGCCCGGGGAACAGTGGGTTAACTGCCTTGCTCAGGGGCAGAACGACAGATTTTTACCTTGTCAGCTCGGGGATTTGATCCAGCAACCTTTCGATTACTGGCCCAACGCTCCACTAGGCTACCTGCTGCCCCATTTACCTCATGTTACATAACTTTACCTCATGGTAGATAACTTTACCAAATGATAGATAACTTTACCTCATGTTAGATAACTTTACCTCATGGTAGATAACTGTTCGAGTGATTCAGCGGGTAAAGTGATCACAAGTAGTTAGCGTTTTTAACATGTTTATAAAGATGATGAACACTCTAGTTTGACTGTGACCTCTGACCCTCAGTGAGTGGAGGGTGTGAAGAGAATATCATTATTACGATCACGTGGTACATTTCAGAGTGGGATGAAATAGGAAAAGATCAGAAACTCATCATCCATACCATACTGTACAATACATACCGTGCCATACCATCATTGGCTCCTGTATGTTACTGGTGAACACATCAGACACCCCACAAAGACAGACATGCAGTCTGTGTACATGATCACATGAGCAGCTACTGTAGAAACCAGGAGCATTGGCGTGGAACGTGTGTGTGTGTGTGTGTGTGTGTGTGCCTGCATGTGTGTGTGTGTCTGCATAAACTTGAAAAACTGAAAATGAGTGACACAAGACTAAATAAATAATCAGTTTGATCTTTCCCTCTCCTCCAGTGTCTCATTTGAAGAAAACACGACCACAAGCTGGAAAGGAATGTTTTAATGATAAAAGGAAAGCAACTCATTATAATATTAATAAGCGTTGTACCAGTAACTGAAAAGTCACTGGTTTGATTCCTCGAGCCGACTACATTTACATTTTACATTTAAGTCATTTAGCAGACGCTCTTATCCAGAGCGACTTACAAATTGGTGCATTCACCTTATAATATCCAGTGGAACAACCACTTTACAATAGTGCATCTAAATCTTTTAAAGGGGGGGGGGGGGGGGGGGGGTTAGGAGGATTACTTTATCCTATCCCAGGTATTCCTTAAAGAGGTGGAGTTTCAGGTGTCTCCGGAAGGTGGTGATTGACTCCGCTGTCCTGGCGCCGTGAGGGAGCTTGTTCCACCATTGGGGTGCCAGAGCAGCGAACAGTTTTGACTGGGCTGAGCGGGAAGGTAGGGAGGCGAGCAGGCCAGAGGTGGATGAACGCAGTGCCCTTGTTTGGGTGTAGGGCCTGATCAGAGCCTGAAGGTACGGAGGTGCCGTTCCCCTCACAGCTCCGTAGGCAAGCACCATGGTCTTGTAGCGGATGCGAGCTTCAACTGGAAGCCAGTGGAGAGAGCGGAGGAGCGGGCTGACGTGAGAGAACTTGGGAAGGTTGAACACCAGACGGGCTGCGGCGTTCTGGATGAGTTGTAGGGGTTTAATGGCACAGGCAGGGAGCCCAGCCAACAGCGAGTTGCAGTAATCCAGACGGGAGATGACAAGTACCTGGATTAGGACCTGCGCCGCTTCCTGTGTGAGGCAGGGTCGTACTCTGCGACTAGGTCTGTCGAGGTACCTTTGAGCAAGGCACTAAACTTGAATTGCTCCTGTAAGTCACTCTGCATAAGAGCTTCTGCTTAATTACTAAAATGTTAATGTATTAAATAAAACAAGTTGTGACCATACACAAAACTCTGCAGAATAGCCTTCCTAAAAAGTAGATATGACAATAATTTGGAGGTTTGTTCATACAAATACATGCAAAAAGTTTGTTACAAATAATACAAGAGAGTATGAGGGGCAATTCTATCCATCAGACCTAAGTTATCCATTAAACAATAGTGTTAAGGAACTCACTTTCTTGTATTGGCAATGTATGGGCATATCCTATCAATCCAACAATCAAAATGCATAGTACTATACACTGAGTGTACAAACATTAGGAACACCTTCCTAATATTGAGTTACACCCGCTTTTGCCCTCAGAACAGCCTCAATTCGTCAAGGGATGGACTCTACAAGGTGTCGAAAGCTTTCCACAGGGATGCTGGCCCATGTTGACTCCAATGCTTCCCACAGTTGTGTCAAGTTGGCTGGATGTCCTTTGGGTGGTGGACCATTTTTGATACACACGGGAAACTGTTGAGAGTGAAAAGTCCAGCAGCGTTGCAGTTCTTGACACACTCAAACCAGTGATCCTGGCACATACTACCACAGCCCGTTCAAAGGCATTTAAATATTTTGTCATGCCCACTCACCCTCTGAATGGCTGTCACAAAGTCAACTGAAGGTGGCGCCTCTCCTCGTTCGGGCGGTGCTCGGCGTCGCCGGCCTACTAGCTGCCACCGATCCTCTGTTCATTTTCTTTTGGTTAGGTCTGGTTTAGGTTTGCACCTGTATTGTGTTAGTACATTAGTGGGGGGGTTATTTAGTCTTTTTGTTTAGGTTTGGGTTTGTGCGTGATTGTTTTTTGTCTGGTTTGTTAGGCTGGGGTTAGGTGTTTTTTCCCTCTGCCTTTGTGTGTTGTAAGGCTGCGAGATTGGGCTGCGCCCCTACTCTGTTTCCGGGCTCGTTCCATTATTGTATTGTTTCCCTGCGTTACTTGTTTTTTGTCAGTTTTGGGATTTTGCCTATTAAACGTGGTTTCACGGACATTAGTCTCCTGCGCCTGACTTCACCCCTCCTGCTTCCTTGAGTACCCTGACAATGGCACCCACACACAATCCATGTGTCAAGGCTTAAAAAACCTTTAACCTGTCTCCTCCCCTCCATCTACACTGATTGAAGTGGATTTAACAAGTGACATCAATTAGAGATAATAGCTTTCACCTGGATTCACCTGGTCAGTCTGTCATGTTCTTAATGTTTTGTGCACTCAGTGTAAATTGGTCATGAAAATGTAATAAGGAAATGAAACAAAATACATGTGTAAGGTAACTAACCATAAAAGCATCAGGTGAAAACCATTCATAAAGTATGGGACCAACCCACATACATGACATCAAATACATTACAAGTAAGTCAAATTACCATAATTCAAATGTGAAGAAAATGAACCTTTTCTGACACTAAGGTTATAAGGTCTCAATGTACGTGGGCATGTCATTCGCCTAAGTCATTTGACCTGACAAATACTCTCAATGTGTTAAACGTTCTAATGAAACGGTGAACACAAATGTCAACATAGCTACACAATTCCTGTCTAAAGGTGTGGTATTTTTCACAATGTCACTAGTAGGTGGGGATGTGGGGTACAGTTCCTTCCGCAAGAACTGCGGGTAACACTTCCTATGAATACCCTCATCATAATGTGTTATAAGTGCCTTCATAACACCTTATAATCTATTCATTATACATCATATTGCATGACTTAGGCACTATTGGCTAATCCATGTCTATATATTCCTACAGCATTTTAAGCAGGCAGCATAATGCCTTATGATTATGAAGCTAAGTGGTAAGACCTACCTGAAATGCTCTTTAGGAAATTGCGTCAGAGGGCTATACTGTAACGACTTCACGTAGGAGTTCCACACTCCTGTTAAATGGTATAGTTCATCTAAATTACATTTGGTTTCTTTACCCCGTAAGCAGTATATGGACAAGCTCAGACAGCAATCCATGCTTTGGTTTTGTTTACCTGACCACTGTCTTCAAATGCTAACTTTTTAGATCAAATCCCATGTCAAGTAATGTGAAGACAATATCCCCTTTCTTGCATTGTTTTCGAGCTTCATTTCCAAATCATCTTAAAATATCTGAGTAGTGGTACACAATCAAATGTTGACACTTTAGGATGATTTGTGAAAAATACTTTTAACAGGGTTACTGACTTGGATTTGTGCCACAAATGCTAAAATGCATTTTTGCATTGTATGCTGTAGCGTTAAGATTTCCCTTCACTGGAAGTAAGGGGCCTAGCCTGAACCATGAAAAACAGCCCCAGACCAGTATTCCTCCTCCACCAAACTTTACAGTTGGCACTATGCATTGGGGCAGGTAGTGTTCTGCTGGCATCCGGCAAACCCAGATTTGTCTGTCGGACTGCCAGATGGTGAAGCATGATTCTTCACTCCAGAAAACGAGTTTCCACTGCTTCAGAGTCCAATGGCGTACAACATTGTGACGCTCTACCCACTAGGCTACCTGCCGCCCCAGGCGAAGTCCCCCTAATGAGCCATCCAGACAAAAATCATTGATGAATGGTGGAACATTAATTAATGCAATTTAGATTTGAGTAGCTTATATTACCGGGTTCAGAGAAGACATTCTGTGTATGTGAGTATAACCCATTCATATATATTGTCTTGTTCTCGATGAGCCAAAGAAGCTTTTGGAGAAAGAGCCCGACAGTCAGAATTCAATTGCAGGTGAGTGTTCCTCTGTAACAACAGAGCAGAGCATATTGAAGGAGAGCTGTTGTTTCCACTGGCTCTCTGTTGGGTAGTCATCAAATGCTTCTCAGTTATACATTTCATTAACTATGTCTTTCATTTTATTTTTAAGATGATGTGAAGCAGGATGTCGACAATGAAAACCCCAACCATGAAAACACTCACACATGGCTCTTCCCAGGTGAGTGAGTCCACGTGATCATTGTGTGGTACAGTAACACTCTCTTATTAAGCTTAAAAACATCTCTGACAAGTGATTGTTGTAGTCAAATTCCACTTGACTGTTGAGTCACAGTAACTAGGCTTCTCCAAAACTGCCCTCTGATGCCGCTGATGGTCATTAGTAGCCTACCAAACTTGCTAACGGACAGTCGCTAATGGTGTGTTCCCTCTAATCACTCTGACAGAACCCTGGCATTCAGAGTTTGAGTGGAATAGGATCACCTGTTGCGCAGTGAGAGCCAGCTCCTCATAACTGGTTGATACATGGAATAAAATAAGTGTTCCTATATAGGCCCATGTTGCGCAACATTTTTCTATATGCTGTGCTATGTATTTGCAAGAGAAAACAGTTTTGATGACCTACAGTGCCTTGCGAAAGTATTCGGCCCCCTTGAACTTTTCGACCTTTTGCCACATTTCAGGCTTCAAACATAAAGATATAAAACTGTAATTTTTTGTGAAGAATCAACAACAAGTGGGACACAATCATGAAGTGGAACGAAATTTATTGGATATTTCAAACTTTTTTAACAAATAAAAAACTGAAAAATTGGGCGTGCAAAATTATTCAGCCCCCTTAAGTTAATACTTTGTAGCGCCACCTTTTGCTGCGATTACAGCTGTAAGTCGCTTGGGGTATGTCTCTATCAGTTTTGCACATCGAGAGACTGAAATTGTTGCCCATTCCTCCTTGCAAAACAGCTCGAGCTCAGTGAGGTTGGATGGAGAGCGTTTGTGAACAGCATTTTTCAGTTCTTTCCACAGATTCTCGATTGGATTCAGGTCTGGACTTTGACTTGGCCATTCTAACACCTGGATATGTTTATTTGTGAACCATTCCATTGTAGATTTTGCTTTATGTTTTGGATCATTGTCTTGTTGGAAGACAAATCTCCGTCCCAGTCTCAGGTCTTTTGCAAACTCCATCAGGTTTTCTTCCAGAATGGTCCTGTATTTGGCTCCATCCATCTTCCCATCAATTTTAACCATCTTCCCTGCCCCTGCTGAAGAAAAGCAGGCCCAAACCATGATGCTGCCACCACCATGTTTGACAGTGGGGATGGTGTGTTCAGGGTGATGAGCTGTGTTGCTTTTACGCCAAACATAACGTTTTGCATTGTTGCCAAAAAGTTCGATTTTGGTTTCATCTGACCAGAGCACCTTCTTCCACATGTTTGGTGTGACTCCCAGGTGGCTAGTGGCAAACTTTAAACGACACTTGTTATGGATATCTTTAAGAAATGGCTTTCTTCTTGCCACTCTTCCATAAAGGCCAGATTTGTGCAGTATACGACTGATTGTTGTCCTATGGACAGAGTCTCCCACCTCAGCTGTAGATCTCTGCAGTTCATCCAGAGTGATCATGGGCCTCTTGGCTGCATCTCTGATCAGTCTTCTCCTTGTATGAGCTGAAAGTTTAGAGGGACGGCCGGGTCTTCGTAGATTTGCAGTGGTCTGATACTCCTTCCATTTCAATATTATCGCTTGCACAGTGCTCCTTGGGATGTTTAAAGCTTGGGAAATCTTTTTGTATCCAAATCCGGCTTTAAACTTCTCCACAACAGTATCTCGGACCTGCCTGGTGTGTTCCTTGTTCTTCATGATGCTCTCTGCGCTTTAAACGGACCTCTGAGACTATCACAGAGCAGGTGCATTTATACGGAGACTTGATTACACACAGGTGGATTCTATTTATCATCATTAGTCATTTAGGTCAACATTGGATCATTCAGAGATCCTCACTGAACTTCTGGAGAGAGTTTGCTGCACTGAAAGTAAAGGGGCTGAATAATTTTGCACGGCCAATTGTTCAGTTTTTTATTTGTTAAAAAAGATTGAAATATCCAATAAATTTCGTTCCACTTCATGATTGTGTCCCACTTGTTGTTGATTCTTCACAAAAAATTACAGTTTTATATCTTTATGTTTGAAGCCTGAAATGTGGCAAAAGGTCGAAAAGTTCAAGGGGGCCGAATACTTTCGCAAGGCACTGTATATTAAAAAGAGGAGAATCCCATCAGCTTTCTATAGGCTAGGCCTACTATATTTATTTCTCAACTTTGCTCATATTAAGCACATTTCTTCCCTTTACAAGTGGAGTAGCCTACCTGGCGGGGCTGAAAATGAACCGCTGGAAAGGTGTCCTCCATTCAAGTGCATTATCAAGGCACAAGGCAAGGCCCAGATGCAGACACAGGAGGCAGGTGGTTGTAGTCGTACAATGTTTAATAATCCAAAGGGGTAGGCAAGAGAATGGTCGTGGACAGGCAAAAGGGAAAAACCAGATCAGAGTCCAGGAGGTACAGAGTGGCAGACAGGCTCGTGGTCAAGACATGCAGAAAGGTCAGGCAGGCGGGTACAGAGTCCAGAAATAGGCAAGGGTTAAAACTGGGAGGACTAGAAAAAGGAGAATAGCAAAAAGGAGTATGGGAAAAACATGCTGGTTGACTTGACTAAACATACAGTTGAAGTTGGAAGTTTACATACACCTTAGCCAAATACATTTAAACTCAGTTTCACAATTCCTGACATTTCATCCTAGTAAAAATTCCCTGTCTTAGGCCAATTTTGGCCTACTCCTCCTAACAGAGCTGGTGTAACTGAATCAGCTTTGTAGGCCTCCTTGCTCGCACACACTTTTTCAGTTCTGCCCACAAATGTTCTATAGGATTGAGGTCAGGGCTTTGTGATGGCCACTCCAATACCTTGACTTTGTTGCCCTTAAGCCATTTTGCCACAACTTTGGAAGTATGCTTGAGGTCATTGTCCATTTGGAAGACCCATTTGCGACCAAGCCTTAACTTCCTGACTGATGTCTTGAGATGTTGCTTCAATATATCCACATAATTTTCCTACCTCATGATGCCATCTATTTTGTGAAGTGCACCAGTCCCTCCTGCAGCAAAGCAACCCCACAACAGGATGCTGCCACCCCTGTGCTTCACGTTTGGGATGGTGTTCTTTGGCTTGCAAGCATCCCCCTTTTTCCAACAAACATAACAATGGTCATTATGACCAAACAGTTCTATTTTTGTTTCATCAGACCAAAGGACAGTTCTCCAAAAAGTACGATCTTTGTCCCCATGTGCAGTTGCAAACTGTAGTCTGGCTTTTCTATGGCGGTTTTGGAGCAGTGGCTTCTTCCTTGCTGAGCGGCCTTTCAGGTTATGTCGATATAGGACTCGTTTTACTATGGATATAGATACTTTTGTACCTGTTTCCTCCAGCATCTTCACAAGGTCCTTTGCTGTTGTTCTGAGATTGATTTGCACTTTTCGCAGCAGAGTACGTTCATCTCTAGGAGACAGAAGGCGTCTCCTTCCTGAGCGGTATGATGGCTGCGTGGTCCCATGGTGTTTATACTTGCGTACTATTGTTTGTACAGATGAACGTGGTACCTTCAGGTGTTTGGAAATTGCTCCCATGAACCAGACTTGTGGAGGTTTACAATTTTTTTTCTGAGGTCTTGGCTGATTTCTTTTGATTTTCCCATGATGTCAAGCAAAGAGGCACTGAATTTGAAGGTAGGCCTTGAAATACATTCACAGGTAAACCTCTAATTGACTCAAATGATGTCAATTAGCCTATCAGAAGCTTCTAAAGCCATGACATAATTTTATGGAATTTTCCAATGCTGTTTAAAGGCACAGTCAATTTTACAAGCTGTATGAACACTTCTGACCCACTGGAACTGTGATGCAGTGAATTATAAGTGAGATAATCTGTCTGTAAACAATTGTTGGAAAAATTGTGTCATGCACAAAGTAGATGTCCTAACGTGCTTAAAATCGTGTGTCCTCGGTTGCAACACTCACTACTGAGCAGTGGTGTAAAGTACTTAAGTAAAGATACTTTAAATTACTACTTTAGTCGTTTTTTGGGGAATCTGTACTTTACTTCACTATTTATATTTTTGCCAACTTTTACTTCACTACATTCCTAAAGAAAATAATGTCCAGTGGGTACAACGTCACAAACAATGCTTTGAACGAATAATAACAGTTCTAGATTTCAGATCTTGATAATGATAAAAAGGAAGTGGGAGTACAGGAGAGACATTTCACAACAACTAATATTCTGCTGGTACTATACGCACCCCACAATGAATGAGTCGCCGCCATTTTGGAGAATTCTGCAAACACGTGGCGCAGTTTTTATTTTGCAATGCTATCGCTTTCCATAAATAATATGTAACTTCCTCAACATAATGGTAAATAGAAAATAGATAAACAAATGCTCATATTATCGAAAAAGCAATACGACTAGACTGAAGGGTTGTCTACAGAAATCTGGCAGAGACGGCTTTAACCCAAAGCATGGCCTCTGGCCTCTGGCTACATCAGCAACACAGACTAAAATGCTAACACTATCTTCTTACCTTGACTTGACAAGAGGATCAGCAAAAAAGTTAAAAGATATGCAACAGACATTGTAGTATTGCAAACAACTGTGTGCCTGCCGCCGGGAGGTGCAAACGCAGAAGAGATAGGTGTTACTCATAGTGAAAGTTATAATACATGGAAGAGTTAGAGTTAACAGTGACATCTGACTCATTGGGGAAGTCTTGCATCATTATTATGCAAATCAGTTTCAGCTCTAGCACTGATATTAAAAACCTGCAAGTAATTGAAACCCTGTTTTCCTTTCACAATTTCCATGGACCTGATTCCTACTAGTGGGGCAGTCTGATAATAGTGTCATGATTCAGTGCACTGTAGGTGGTTTCTGTCGGACCAGGACAAACTCAGAGAACCAGAGTTCAGAGTTGTACCTAGTTAAGTGACATGGCCAGTAAACACTCAGGGCTACATCATTCTGACCACTAGAAGGGGCTCTTGTTGAATAAATGAAACAGAAGCCTTCGTCTGATTCGAGTCATGTTGAACTTTACCTCAAGGTATATACCGTAAATTCCGGACTATAAGCCGCAACTTTTTTCCCACGCTTTGAACCTCGCGGCTTAAACAATGACGCGGCTAATATATGGATTTTTCCCGCTTAAATTTTTTTTTCTCTCCAAAAAAACACATTCTGTGACGTGCTCAGTTTTTTGGCGGCATGAAGCTTTCATTAGACCAATGAAATTGCTGAACGGGTTAAGGTCAAACAACTTTTTTGTTTACTGTTTAGATTAAATCGAGCGCTCTCAAACTTCCCATCATTCTGATTACGGTAGTCATTTTGTCACCCTCATCATGGCAAAGACATGGAGAAATGCATATGATGTAGCTTTCAAGTTGAAGGCGATTGATCTGGCTGTTGGAAAAGGAAATAGAGCTGCTGCACGGGAGCTTGGTCTTAATGAGTCGATGATAAGACGTTGGAAACAGCAGCGTGAGGAATTGACTCAGTGCAAAAAGACAACTAAAGCTTACTGCTAATTATAATTTTTTTGTTACAAGCCGTGTTCCGTTAAAGCCTATTTATTTTTGTTACAAGCCGTGTTTCGTTAAAGCCTATTTATTTTTGTTACAAGCCGTGTTTCGTTAAAGCCCATTTATTTTTGTTACAAGCCGTGTTTCGTTAAAGCCTGTGTGAAGTTCATTTGTTTCAATGTACCGGTAGGCACTTGCGGCTTATAGACATGTGCAGCTTATTTATGTTCAAAATAAAAAAAAAATTAAAATTCAGTGGGTGCGGCTTATATTCAGGTGCACTTAATAGTCCAGAAATTACGGTAACTGTTTAAATGATTCAATAGGTAAAATGATCACAAGTAGGCTGGTGCATAACATGTTTATAAAGATGATGAACACTCCAGGTTGACTGTGACAATTGACCCTCAGTGAGGGGAGGGTGTGTGGCTATTGTGGATATTGAAAATAATATAATTATTGAGATCACTTGTGGTTCATTTCAGAGAGGGAAGACATGGGAAAACATCAATAAACTCATCATCCATTCATTCCATTACTGTCTATAGGGTGAACACCCATCAGACATCCCACAAAGACAGACATACAGTGCTTTAGAATCATCTTTAGATCACATCTGTGAGGGTCTATAGGCACATAGGTCACTGTGTGTGTGTGTGTGTGTGTGTGTGTGTGTGTGTGTGTGTGTGTGTGTGTGTGTGTGTGTGTGTGTGTGTGTGTGTGTGTGTGTGTGTGTGTGTGTGTGTGTGTGTGTGTGTGTGTGTGTGTGTGTGTGTGTGTGTGTGTGTGTGTGTGAGAGAGAGAGAGATAATGAGTTTGCGTGTGTGTGATAGCACAGGACATCCTCCTGTTGTCTTTGGGAGCTGGTCCATGGAGACAGCGTGACAACCCTCCCATCAGATTGTGTCTGTGAGAGCAGGAGAGCAGGCGCTCAAAGGGCCCTCTGTCATCTGCCCCTTCACATTCACTCTCTCTTTCTCTCTCACACACACACGCACACCAACAGATAAAGCAGGGACTGCCAGAAGCAGCATGCTTAATTTACAGATTCACTGGTCCAGTGAGAAAACACAGACAGGAGTCTGTGTCACTCAATCTGGGCCGATCGCTTTCTCTCTCTTTCTGTCTCTTTCCCTTCCTCCCTCTGTCTCTCTCTCTCTCTCTCCCAACCTCCCTCTCTCTCTCTCTTGCCCTCACTCTATTTCAGGCATGTCCATACCAAATGCCCATCCATAGAGTTGGAGGAAAATAAGTAATGCAAGTAATGTTGAATTACACTCTAAGTGAACATGACATGTTCTCAGTTCCTAAACATACTAGAGACCTACTACCTGATTGAGTTGGCCTGAGTTACCAGAGGGGAAGGGACTGGGGGGAAGAGAGGGGGGAGAGAGGAAGGGGCTCCATACAATCATATGATCAATTTTCCATAGATATCATGTGACAGTAGGAGGTATTCACATCCTGCCCAGGCTGTGTTCCAGAAAGAGAGAGAGAGAGAGACAGAGAGAGAGAGACAGAGCCCCTCTGCTGGGGGACAGGCAGCATAAACAGAGAGAGCGAGAGAGAGGGACAGAGAGAGACAGACAGAGAGAGAGACAGACACAGAGAGATCGAGAGACAGAGCCCCTCTGCTGGGGGACAGGCAGCATAAACAGAGAGAGCGAGAGAGGGACAGGGAGACAGACAGAGAGATAGACAGACAGAGAGAGACAGACAGACAGAGAGAGCGAGAGAGACAGACGAGAGAGAGAGAGAGAGAGAGAGAGAGAGAGAGAGAGAGAGAGAGAGACAGAGCCCCTCTGTTGGGGGACAGGCAGCATAAACAGAGAGAGCGAGAGAGGGACTGAGAGACAGACAGAGAGACAGACAGACAGAGAGACAGAGAGAGAGAGAGAGAGAGAGAGAGAGAGAGAGAGAGAGAGAGAGAGAGAGAGAGAGAGAGAGAGAGACACAGAGCCCCTCTGCTGGGGACAGGCAGCATAAACAGAGAGAGCGAGAGACAGGGACAGACAGACAGGGATAGAGACAGAGCCCCTCTGCTGGGGGACAGGACCGGCATTATAAACAGAGAGCGGAGAGGAACATAGAGGAGAGTGAAGCAGGTCTGCCTATAAACACATCAAGGAGCTGCTAGCTGCATGTCTCTCTCTCCCCAGGCCCAGGCTAACAACCAGCCTAGAACAGCGCTGGCTTTGGCTCTGTGGGGCTCCACCCAGCTGAATGCTCCATTGCAATAAACACACTAATACAGGCCAGGTGAAGGGATGTCGATAAATATCTGTCGACCAAAACCACTCTGTTTCTCTTCCTCTATTTCGTCCTGCCACCTCTCTCCCTCCCTCTTCCCTCCTACCATCAGGGTAGTGATGAGAGATACATAGTTTTCCTCCCCAGAGGGTCACATGTTTCACTTCTGGAATTCAGAGGAATTTTGAATAATGGGGGTTGGTGGAGAGGAGTGGGAGGGATGGAGGGGTGTATGGGGGGTCTGTGTGGATAGTTCTGTTGCACCACACATTTCTGTGTTCATGATTAAGCTATGCTACATTATACTAGGCTAACAGGTTAACCCCGTCCTCTTATCTTCCACAGTCTAACTAATATAAAGCCTTGTACCTCTATTCAGGTATCCCTAGGGAGAGATACTCTGACCACTTCCTGGTTGACTAAAGGTTCAATTAAAATAATACCAATCCCACCTGGGAGTGTGAGTTGACTAGTGCTGAGGCAGTATATTCTTACCCTGCCTGAATACTTAGTGATAACAATAGCATTACCCTACACTGGGAGTAGGAGCCCTATTTGGCCAGTGTTTACATGGCTCAGAAGCACAGTTTTAAAATACACCGTGTGGAAAAACGACCACAATGAAAACACACAGCAGGCCTGGATGGGTTCCATTTCTGAAAACAATATCACGTTAACAGCCCAATAAGGTATTACGTACTTCCAGAGAGGCAGCTGTGAATGGACACAGCTTAAACCGCACTGACTGTCAGCCTCTAGGGCAGAGAGAGAGAGAGAGAGAGAGAGAGAGAGAGCGAGAGAGAGAGAGAGAGAGAGAGAGAGAGAGAGAGAGAGAGAGAGAGAGATAAATAAAGACCAAATCAAATGTTATTAGTCACATGCCCCGAATACAACAGGTGTTGATCTTACCGTGAAATGCTTACTTACGAGCACCTAACCAACAATGCAGTTAACCTGTTGGGGGTAGAGGGCAGTATTTACACGGCCGGATAAAAAACGTACCCGATTTAATCTGGTTATTACTACTGCCCAGAAACTAGAATATGCATATAATTATTGGCTTTGGATAGAAAACACCATGAAGTTTCTAAAACTGTTTGAATGGTGTCTGTGAGTATAACAGAACTCATATGGCAGGCAAAAACCTGAGAAGATTCTGTACAGGAAGTGCCCTCTCTGACCATTCCTTGAGCTTCTTGACTCTGTTTATTGAAGACAGAGGATCTTTGCTGTAACGTGACACTTCCTACGGCTCCCATTGGCTCTCAGAAGGCGGGAAAAAGCTGAATGATGTAATTCCAGCCACTGGCTGAAAAACATTAGCGCTTTTGGTAAGTGCTCTATCAGAGGACAATGGGCTGAGGCGCATGCACGAGTCGACCCCATGTTTTATTTTCTTTCGTCTTTGAACCTAAACACGCTTTCCCGGTCGGAATATTATCGCTTTTTTACGAGAAAAATGGCATAAAAATTGATTTTAAACAGCGGTTGACATGCTTCGAAGTACGGTAATGGAATATTTAGATTTTTTTTGTCACGAAATGCGTCGTGCGCGTCACCCTTCTTTACCATTCCGATAGTGTCTTGAATGCACGAACAAAACAGAGGATATTTGGATATAACTATGGATTATTTTGAACCAAACCAACATTTGTTATTGAAGTCCTGGGAGTGCATTCTGACGAAGACAGCAAAGATAATAACATTTTTCTTATAGTAAATCTGATTTTTGTGAGTGCTAAACTTGGTGGGTGTCTAAATAGCTAGCCCTGTGATGCCGGGCTATCTACTGAGAATATTGCAAAATGTGCTTTCACCGAAAAGCTATTTTAAAATCGGACATAGCGAGTGCATAGAGGAGTTCTGTATCTATAATTCTTAAAATAATTGTTATGCTTTTTGTGAACGTTTATCGTGAGTAATTTAGTAAATTCACCGGAAGTTTGCTAGTTCTGAACGTCACATGCTAATGTAAAAAGCTGGTTTTTGATATAAATATGAACTTGATTGAACAAAACATGCATGTATTGTATAACATAATGTCCTAGGGTTGTCATCTGATGAAGATCATCAAAGGTTAGTGCTGCATTTAGCTGTGGTTTGGGTTTATGTGACATTATATGCTAGCTTGAAAAATGGGTGTCTGATTATTTCTGGCTGGGTACTCTGCTGACATAATCTAATGTTTTGCTTTCGTTGTAAAGCCTTTTTGAAATCGGACAGTGTGGTTAGATTAACGAGAGTCTTGTCTTTAAAATGGTGTAAAATAGTCATATGTTTGAGAAATTGAAGTAATAGCATTTCTAAGGTATTTGAATAACGCGCCACGGGATTCAACTGGCTGTTGAGTAGGTGGGACGATTTCATCCCGCCGACCCTAGAGAGGTTAAAATATATATATATACAAATAAGAATAAGAAATAAAAGTAACAAGTAATTAAAGAGCAGCAGTAAAATAACAATAGCGAGACTATATACAGGGGGGTACTGGTACGGAGTCAATGTGCAGGGGCACCGGTTAGTCAAGGTAATTGAGGTAATATGTACATGTAGGTAGAGTTATTGATAACAACAGCAGCAGCGATGTAAAACAGCAGCGATGTAAAAGAGGGGGGCAATGCAAATAGTCTGGGTAGCCATTTGAGTAGATGTTCAGGAGTCTTATGGCTTGGGGGTAGAAGCTGTTTAGAAGCCTCTTGGACCTAGACTTGGCGCTCCGGTACCGCTTGCCGTGCGGTAGCAGAGAGAACAGTCAATGACTAGGGTGGCTGGAGTCTTTTACAATTTTTAAGGCCTTCCTCTGACACCGCCTGGTATAGAGGTCCTGGATGGCAGGAAGTTTGGCCCCAGTGATGTACTGGGCCGTACGCACCACCCTCTGTAGTACCTTGTGGTCGGAGGCCGAGCAGTTGCCATACCAGGCAATGATTCAACCAGTCAGGATGCTCTCAATGGTGCAGCTGTAGAACCTTTTGAGGATCTGCGGACCCAGGCCAAATAATTTCAGTCTCCTGAGGGGCAATAGGTTTTGTCATGCCCTCTTCACGACTGTCTGTTAGTTTGTTGGTGATGTGGACACCAAGGAACTTGAAGCTCTCAACATGCTCCACTACAGCCCCATCGATGAAAATGGGGTGTGCTTGGTCCTCTTTTTCCTGTAGTCCATAATCATCTCCTTCGTCTTGATCACATTGAGGGAGAGGTTGTTGTCCTGTCACCACACGGCCAGGTCTCTGACTTCCTCCCTATAGGCTGTCTTGTTGTTGTCGGTGATCAGGCCTACCACTGTTGTGTCATCGGCAAACTTAATGATGGTGTTGGAGTCGTGCCTGGTCATGCAGTCATGAGTGAACAGGGAATACAGGAGGGGACTAAGCACGGACCTCTGAGGGTCCTCTGTGTTGAGGATCAGCGTGGCGAATGTGTTGTTAACTACCCTTACCACCTGGGGGCGGCCCGTCAGGAAGTCCAGGATCCAGATGCAGAGGGAGGTGTTTAGTCCCAGGGTCCTTAGCTTAGTGATGAGCTTTGTGGGCACTATGGTGTTGAACGCTGAGCTATAGTCAATGAATAGCATTCTCACATAGGTGTTCCTTTTGTCCAGGTCGGAAAGGGCAGTGTGGAGTGCAATAGAGATTACATCATCTGTGGATCTGTTAGGGCGGTATGCAAATTGGAGTGGGTCTAGGGTTTCTAGGACGATGGTGTTGATGTGAGCCATGACCAGCCTTTCAAAGCACTTTGTGGCTACAGACGTGAGTTCTACGGGCCGGTAGTCATTTAGGCAGGTTACCTTAGTGTTCTTGGGCACAGGGACTATGGTGGTCTGCTTGAAACATGTTGGTATTACAGACTCGGACATGGAGAGGTTGAACATGTCAGTGAAGACACTTGCCAGTTGGTCAGCGCATGACAGACAGAGAGACAGAAAGACAGAGAGACTGAAAGACAGATACAGAGAATGAGGAACATAACATAGGTCTGTAGATGTCACAGTCCCCAAAGTACCATCCTAGATCTGTGTGAAGACTGTGAACTCAGGCTAAGAAAAGCCTAAAAGTGTTATAGGACTCCATTCAACTAAAACAGTCTTCAGCATAATCCCTACTCTCATGGTGTGGGATCAAGGATGAGCACCATCTCCAGAGGAAGGGCAGGCCGGCTGCAGACCCACCACGGCCCTCTGAAGTGCTTTGTTCTCAGGGTCGACCAGGGGTGGAATATGCAGGGGGCTGTAGTGTGTGTGTGCCCGCGTTCGTTTGTCTGTGTGTGTCGGTGTGTGTGTGACCACGGCCAAGACATCTGAAAGGCCATCTCCACACTATGGAGTTCCTTTGTTGTAGAGCTCTAACCAGGTCTGTGTTGTAGAGCTCTAACCGGGTCTGTGCTGTGGAGCTCTAACCAGGTCTGTGTTGTAGAGCTCTAACCAGCTCTGTGTTATAGAGCTCTAACCAGGTCTGTGTTGTAGAGCTCTAACCAGGTCTGTGTTGTGGAGCTCTAACCAGGTCTGTGTTGTAGAGCTCTAACCAGGTCTGTGCTTTGGAGCTCTAACCAGGTCTGTGTTGTAGACCTCTAACCGGGTCTGTGCTTTGGAGCTCTAACCGGGTCTGTGTTGTAGACCTTTAACCAGGTCTGTGCTTTGGAGCTCTAACCAGGTCTGTGTTGTAGACCTCTAACCAGGTCTGTGTTGTAGAGCTCTAACCTTGTCTGTGTTGTGGATTTCTAACCAGGTCTGTGCTGTGGAGCTCTAACCAGGTCAGTGTTGTAGAGCTCTAACCAGGTCTGTGATGTAGAGCTCTAACCAGGTCTGTGCTGTGGAGCTCTAACCAGGTCTGTGTTGTTGAGCTCTAACCAGGTCTGTGTTGTGGAGCTCTAACCAGGTCTTTGCTGTGGAGCTCTAACCAGGTCTGTGTTGTAGAGTTCTAACCAGGTCTGTGCTTTGGAGCTCTAACCGGGTCTGTGTTGTAGAGCTCTAACCGGGTCTGTGCTTTGGAGCTCTAACCGGGTCTGTGTTGTAGACCTTTAACCTGGTCTTTGCTTTGGAGCTCTAACCAGGTTTGTGTTGTAGACCTCTAACCAGGTCTGTGTTGTAGAGCTCTAACCTTGTCTGTGTTGTGGTGCTCTAACCAGGTCTGTGTTGTAGAGCTCTAACCTTGTCTGTGTTGTGGAGCTCTAACCAGGTCTGTGCTGTGGAGCTCTAACCTTGTCTGTGCTGTGGAGCTCTAACCAGGTCTGTGCTGTGGAGCTCTAACCAGGTCTGTGTTGTAGAGCTCTAACCTTGTCTGTGCTGTGGAGCTCTAACCAGGTCTGTGCTGTGGAGTTCTAACCTTGTCTGTGTTGTGGAGCTCTAACCAGGTCTGTGCTGTGGAGCTCTAACCTTTCTGTGCTGTGGAGCTCTAACCAGGTCTGTGCTGTGGAGCTCTAACCAGGTCTGTGTTGTAGAGCTCTAACCTTGTCTGTGCTGTGGAGCTCTAACCAGGTCTGTGCTGTGGAGCTCTAACCTTGTCAAGTTGTGGAGCTCTAACCAGGTCTGTGCTGTGGAGCTCTAACCAGGTCTGTGTTGTAGAGCTCTAACCAGGTCTGTGTTGTAGAGCTCTAACCTTGTCTGTGCTGTGGCCAACAGCAACACACTACACTCAGTAATCACACTGTAATACACATAAACATGCTAAATGTACTTTCATACACACACCATGTAGTTAGTATGTAGCCTACATGTCTAGATTAATGTAAGACTCACAAAATAAAGTTCATTACATAGTCATAGAGAGTTATATAAGGGTACTACGAGTAGAGGTGGCATGGGAATATGCTAACCCACAAATCCCCATACCTCATCCCCCCTTCCCATATCTCAGCCTCTTCTAGACCGAGCCAAACCCCCTCCTCGTCCAAAAACCACATCTCTCTCTATGCAGCGATGAAGCAGAGCAACCTGAGCTCTCTGAGAAAGTTTTATAAAAGGGAGGGAATAAAACAATCACATCAAGCACATTGACCACCTCTCCCTCACACCCTGATCTGAGACATCTAAGACAACCTGTGTGTGTGTGTGTGTGTGTGTGTGTGTGTGTGTGTGTGTGTGTGTGTGTGTGTGTGTGTGTGTGTGTGTGTGTGTGTGTGTGTGTGTGTGTGTGTGTGTGTGTGTGTGTGTGTGTGTGTGTGTGTGTGTGTCTGTTTGTGCATGCTTTGTGTGCCCAGGGGCTTATCCTCACGTGCATAGATTACAGGAACTGAATGTAGTATAGGCTACTCATGTCACAGTCATTTCCTGTACTATGTCACAGTGATGCACTGCTTATTCACATACAGTTAGGTCACGGATTGCGCAACCGTAGCAAGTCACTTGGACTTGAATTTGTTATCCAGAGAAGAATCTCCTGAGAGGGATCTCTGTCAAACAAACAAATCACTCTCTTTCTGAAACGCTGCCTTCTCTTTTATTCCCCCTCTCTCTTCTCCCCTTCCCTCTCTCTCTCCTCTCTCTCTTTCTCTCTGTTCTCATCCTTCCTCTCCCATTCTCCTCCTCTATTGTCTCCCTTTTACACTCTCTCCCTCTCTCCACCTCTACTTTCTTTCTCTCTCATCTCATCTACACTTCTCTCCCTTTCTCTCTGTTCTTATCCTTCTCCCCTCTATCATTCTCTTTTCTCCCTTTTACACTCTCTCTACCACTCTCTTCTCCCTCTCGCTACCCCTCTTCTTCCTCTCCCTTCTCCTTTCTCCCTCTTCCCTTGTTGAGCCTTGTTGGCGTGGGCTCTAGTTCTGTTCCTTCGCTCAGTGAACCCAGGGTAAAGTGTCTTGTTACACCAGTACTGGCCCTTCTGATAAAGCCCAGTATTGTTAAGGATAATCCTCAGTAACAATCAGGATTTCACACAGACAGCACCGTGTGTATTTCTGCAGTCCCTAAACACAAATATAAACACACCAAGAACATTGACACACACACACTCCCATACAGCCAAACATACGTAGCGTACAATTGCTCAAACACACAACACTCCAAGTCAGAGAATGTATTATTACTGTGCACTGCACTCATGTGGTGGAAGTAAATGTCAGGACAAAACTCACATCAGGTTACAAACTCTCTCTACAGGTTGTTTTCCTTCCTTTGTACTGTATAATTGCCTTACCCTGGTGTGCACCGCTTCCTCTCTTTCACTACTAAAGCCAGCTAGCTACCTCACCACCGATAACTGACGGACACCAGAGATTGGGAAAGGGGAGCAGAAGTAACAGTGGTATAAATGACCTGGAATGGGAATGTCCTTCTTCTCTCTCACTTCCTTGTTTATGTATGGAAGGAACCCAGCTCTTAAGCTGTCCACATTTGGGTGATCCGTGCTGTTAAATAAACAAGGGCTTTGTTGGGGAAACCATTGTCTATCCTATATTGTCCCGTGGGATCAGTGAGGTGCTCAGGTACTCACCTGAATGGAGGGGGGACAGGTCAGCACACGTCACGGATGGAAGTTGGAACACTAGGCCAAGAGAGGGAGCGAGGGTGGCTGGCGGTGCTGTACAGACAGGCAGGCTCCTCCTGGTGCCTAGAATGCTTCCATACGGCTGTCATCATTCCTCATCATTCCTCATCATTCCTCATCATTTCCGGTGATTGCGGAGGGCTCCAGAGGATTCCCATCCATCACTGGCCACCAAAGGGAAGAGGAACAGTAAATACAAGAGAGACGTTGTCATAACTCAACACCCTCGGGTCACACTAATAACCATGGTAACAGCATGGCAGACGGCGCTGTGAAACCGTGTCATTCTGTCATTGGGCCAATTACTACAATAGCTGTTAACACTCCCATCGTCCTATGACCTTTGGCCTAGTGTGCCTGTACACCTACTTTAGAATAGGGTGTTATAAGCAGGCTGTACAGTTTGAGATAAGTATAGAAACTAAGTGATTGAGCGACATGTTTGCCACTGATCTAATAAGGACAGGGATAATATAAGTGGTTCATGTGGATGTCACCCCATTTTAACACCGATTACTGTCTTTGTCTTGTATCTACGGCCAGAGGATCAGCACTCAGCATGACAACACCTTGTGTATCCAAGCCATTCCTACATCTTGGCTTAACTCGTTGCCAAGACACACACACACGCCACATACGCACACTCTCTCACATACACACGCACACACATACACACGTTGGTCCCTGTGGCCTCAACCCCACTAGGTTGTCCAGTCCTCCTTGTTGTTTCAGCTGTGAACACGGGAGAGGAATTACTGCTACTACCACTGCACTGATACCACCTTCCTCCCCATCACTGACACCACACACATACTGTACACACACACACACACACACACACACACACACACACACACACACACACACACACACACACACACACACACACACACACACACACACACACACACACACACACACACACACACACACACACGTGCACTCTTACACACACACACACACACCACACACACACATTGTACTACAATTCTTTGTAATAGTTGACATACTGTATGACCCAAAAGAACATCTCACAGCACCACGCAACAACAACAATACCGGTAAGCCATTATGTCAATGTCAACTACATAATTGTTTGCAGACCGCAACATTCTCTAAAATGGACTGGTTTAGTGTCAGCTCATCGCTGGCAGACTGCAGATGAATAAATGCAGAGAAATGGAGAACTGCAGAGCAGATACATGTGTTATTCTACATGGCTCTTCAGCCTCTATAAACAGACCCTGGATGGGTCTCAAATGCACCTTATTCCCTACCTAGTGCACTACTTTTGGCCTGGGCCTTGGGGAATGGGGTGCTATTTGAGATACAGGCACTGAGTGTCATGTCATGATAACATGTCAGAGTGTGAGGGAGTGTGAGGCTCTGTGGACTGACCCTGACCCTGGGACCCAGATGGTTGGTTTGTCTCTCCTCCCTCGTCCCTGACACCTCACTATTCCTTACCATGCTTTCACTCTCCAGCCCTTGTTTTCACATTCCAATCTGTCCTTAACGACCCACAATGCCTGGCGTATTGTATATAAACACAAGCATGCATGCACTTGAGTATGTAAACACAAACACACACCCACAGGCATGCACACACACACACACACACACACACACACACACACACACACACACACACACACACACACACACACACACACACACACACACACACACACACACACACACACACACACACACACACACACACACACACCCACCCACCAGGCATGTAGTCTCATCCTTCAGACCGTACAGTATAAACCTGTTGCTTGATATCTCTATCAACATGGTGTCTTGTCTCTGTACTGCAGATAACATTGTTTTTTAGCTCCATGTTTTGTCATAGTCCAACACATTCCTTAGGAACCTTTAGACCTTCTTACCTGTCAGACTAATCTAGCTGTTTATGTTCATGTGTGTACTGAGGGGTCAAAGTGGCCCCGATAACCTTGACATAGATAGTGGTAGCACTTGATAGCATACCACCCTCAGGGTAATGTACCCGGCAACGTTCTGTTTCACACCGTCAGACACTGTAAAATAACATCCACACATTGAGCAGCCATATACATCCGACATAATGACTTCCAGGTAGGTAAATAGGGGCCTGTGGTGTTATTCACCGTCCTCAGTGTGAGGCTGTGTTTATTAGACATCCCAGGCCCCAAGGGCCACAACTGCTGCCATGCAACAATATTTTAAAAAGAGATTATTTACATATCAAATACTGAAATGCTAGATAAAGGTTACAATCCTTCTTAAGTTTAAAGGCTTGGCAGCGAACAGGAAAGGCAATAATATAGTCCGTCTTTCCTGCTGCATACTTTAGTATTGTTTGGGCTGGCACAGCAGCCATGTCCAAAAATGTGTTTTGAGAAGCTGCTAAATTGATTATGTTGAGATTGGATATTTTTTACCAGTCTGTCTCACGCACAAATGAAACATTCAACGGTGGGATCTAAATATGCAAACAAACTGCAACTTCCCTCATCAATATTCAACGATTACAAAAGCTCCCCCTCCACCCCGCCTTGGGTCCATCCTTGCCAAAACGGCTATCCTGGAGGCGGTGTGGCCGTGCCCAAATGCCCACGCTATGATACTATCCCCATCAGATATATCCTAGTTATACAGGTGTGGACTCTGAGGCACGTGGTCGTCCAGTGGGTTGAGTACGCAGGTGGGGTGTGTGATGCTACGTGTCTGAGACTACACACACACCATCTGCAGAGTTTCCACGTCACACTAATTGCCATCGCAGACCTGACCTACGTCCCCCCGCAGGGCTCAAAAAGCTATTCCTGGCACCGTTTGGGGTGTTCTCTTCTCTTTCTGCATACCAAATGATCTGGCCTGGTGTAATCCCCTCGGTGCAGCATGATGAAGGCAGATATATCTAGTGCTGCGTTGCTGGAGCATAGAGAGAGACTAATGCCTTTCACAGGCCTGTATCAGGAGTCAGGACACAATGTACCCGCTCTGCTCTGCTCTCCAGTCTCAGGTCTTAATTGCTGCACCCAAAGCATTCCCAAACTGTCATTACTGGGATAGATGGAGTATATGGAGGAATATGCAGTCTAATGGAGCTGAGCAGCAGCAGGTCTCAACTCAAGCATACTAAAGAGCCCATTAATCCCTTCTAATTCTATCAAGAATTGAGCTGCAGAGGGATAAGAACCCCACTAAGTTCCAATCCAGAGACTGTCTGTAATGCCATGGAGACCGACCCTGGGAGAAAAGATTATATGCAAAGAATAGCTCCTCTTTCTCCACTGTTGATTCAATGTAAGCTGCTTGAAACTGTGCCATATTATGAGAAGTATTTGGCGGACTATAGAAGTTTCTTGGTCATTACATTACCAGAAAGAAGCCCTCAAAGGAAGCCTGGTGGGGGAGTTTTAAATGCCTGGGTGATGTTATCCCATCTGATAGTATGATAGGCAGACAGCAGGTATGATACAGATGTCCTCTCCACCTCCAATAGACAGGTATGCAGGTGAGCTACGTGCCCGTCTGTCTGCCTGCCAGCCTGCCTGCAGTAACAACCCATCACAGGGTTCCCTACCTCCACACCATTGATTCTGATCGCCCGCCGTAACATCCGCCCATGGAACTATTCTGTTTTTAGACCTGTATTTTATCTGAAAAACAAATGTCTTATCAAACGAATTCCCCAGCCCTAAGTATGTGGAAGAGGCAGAAAGTGTGCTTTATTTTCTTTCAGAATGGAGCATGGAGACGGTAATGTGTTTTACAGGCTGAGATTAGGGCTCAATCAGCCTCATCTAAATGACCACAGGCCGGCTGGGGCTACTGTTGTATGTGTATACTAAACTACAGCCACAACTCACACAGTGGAGAGGGCTGGAACTAGTGAGACCTTTCAGATAGACAGGACACACGCCTCAGTTAGTCTGGCCTCTCTGCTCTATGGACTGGAGGGAGAATCGGCCTCCTCTTGTCAATCCCATTCTTTTGAACAAGGTCAAAGGGTCACCAAGGAAGACATCCACGGAGCAATCAAGATGTCATGTTTGAGAGTCTGTGTTGTAAGCTTAGTAGAGCACCTACTCTTCTCTCCTGCTCACCCAAAAAGAAAACACACACACCCACACACAATGATGACCTAGACAAAAACAGATAGACAACATCTTCACAAGCGCAGGCATTTACAGTGCTAAGGAATTAAATGTGTCTCTTAGTAACAGTATTGACACAAAACAGGCCTGACAACCACCGTCACATTCCTTCCCAGCCCGAAGCCCCACACCCAAATCCCTCCTCCCTCTCTCCCCCGTCACCCCTTCCCCACTGCCAACTGCTCCATTACTCCTTCATTACTGAACCCCAGCTTCTCCCTTCATCCCGTTCTCCCGCTGCATGCCAGCCCTCCCCTTTCCTCACCTCCATACACACCCATTACTGCAGCCTTCCCTTTCTCTCACTCTGATCTCAGCTGCCTTTTATTCTCCTCACTCAGCCAGGAAGTGGATTGGAAAAGAAAGATAATAAATAAAAAGGCCTCCACCTCCCCAGCCCACTATCTAGCCAGGCATCGCCATGGCAGCATGATCCCCAAAAAGCCCAGCACGCTCTGCTGCACTCCAAAAGGATTGAAAGAGAGAGGGATGTAGAGAAGGGAGGGAGAAAGAGGTGGTGGAGGGAGAAAGTAAGTGTGTTCTTTCCCAGTCAGAAACTAGAGGTGAAGTCACTTGTGACTTTAGAATTCAATATTTCTTGTTGCTCTCGGTTTCACCTCTAACTTCTCCTGAACTAAGCTTGAACTTACTTACTGGTCATGTGTGTGTGACGAACAACTGATTCTTTACTCTGTTGAGCATATAAACAGTCAGATGACAAACATTGTCTCTGTGTAGAAAGAAAAAAAGTGTGTGAGACATTTTAAGGAATATCAGTGGACAATAGGAGGTCAAAAGATTCAACATTCATTTTATTGGTTTGGTTTTTTGAGTACAGTGGTTATTTTCAGCCATTCTGGCATTCACAGAGAAAACAAAAAACACAAAACTGGAAACAAGAAATAGCTTTCTGATAATAGCTCTGGCTCAGTCTAGTCGTTATGACAATAACAACAACTCTGTGTACCTGATCAACAACACAGACACATAACACATAAACGTGAAAAAAAACGGTCCAAAAATGGCACTAATAATACTTTTGAAATTCTGTGTGGTTTATAAAAAGGACATATCTATTTACATTCAATTTGAATAATTATAATTTGGGAAAAAACTAAAACATATACCGTATGAGAGTGACATATTAAGAGAAATAAAACACTGATTATTCAAACTTGAGATAAAATATATATAATATAAATTATACTATCAGAGTAGGTTCCATTATGTAGTTCAAGTGCTATTAATAGGAATATACAGGGGACCTCTGCCATAGGCAACACGAGGCAGCCATTTTGGCTCCCCTGTGAGAGTGGCATAACTCAAGGTGCAGCTCAGAGGTCAGAGTAATAGGTCAAATGTTACAGGGTTCAGTCATAGCTCCGCCTCTGAGACACAGTAATAAGTGGTTAGTACAGAGTACAGACATGGAGTGAAGGGGAGGGGACGTAACCTGGGCAAAGCAGATTTCCACCCTATCACTCCTGGGTAACTGAAGTTAAGATAAGATACTTGGTTTAATACAAAGTGTTCTCTTTTGTCTTTGTCCATGACATCCTCTACTAGTTGCTGTGTAGTTAGAGGGTGAAGGATGGAGAGGGTACTGGTAAAGAGGGCACACGAGGCCAGTGCTTGTTCCTTATTGGTTGAGAGGGTTTGTCACCCCATGCAGCGCTGTTGTTCCATGTAGAGGTCTGAAATAACAGTTCAGTTCTGACTGTCTCCTTTCACACAATGAGACATCAACAGAATTATAGTCAGGGGACGTCAAGCTGAAGAAGTGGAGTCCAGCTGATGATGTCATCATCCAGGCTGGTCAGAGGATGACCAACGAAGTGACGACCAATGAAGATAATTTAGAGACACTGACTGACCGTGTGTTTGTGAGAGCTAACCTAATGCACTGCCCACTAACCACCATCACATATAAAACATATTCTACTTAGAACAGGAAAAAAATCATTATCATTAGCAGCTTCATCTACGACTCTCATTTGAAAAATAGAAACATTTGTCATTTTTCATATACAAAAATATCTGTAAAATTACTATGCATATCTCCATGTGGACGGGTTGTACTCTACAGTGATTTGGTGTGTGTGTGTGGTGTGTGTTAGATAGTAGTGGGTGTTAGTGAGAGAGGTGGCACTGCGTGTGCATGCGTGTCTTGACGTATTCATCAGAGCATGTGTGTACTTGCTAGAACGCTCTTTACCTGCTCTACCTCTTATCTCATCCCCCTTCCCTTTCACACACCTTCTCTCCCTCCCTGTCCCTCCATGTGCTGCTCACCTCTGCTATCTGACTGTCTCTCCCTCTCTCTCTCTTTCTGTCTTTTCTCCCATCCCCCATCTGTCCAGGTAGGTGAGGAGGGGTGTGTTGGGGCAGGTGGTGCTAGCAGACGGTCTGTTGGCTGGACAGGGGGCTCTCCAGAGACATGCTGGTGGGAGACAGGTCTGGACGGTTGTTCTTAAACATGGAGGAAATATAGAAGGCCTGGAGAGAGACACAGATATAACACTTTCCGTCAAACACAGATACATAGAGATGGAACACTTTCCGTCAAACACAGATACATAGAGATGGAACACTTTCCGTCAAACACAGATACATAGAGATGGAACACTTTCCGTCAAACACAGATACATAGAGATGGAACACTGTCCGTCAAACACAGATACATAGAGATGGAACACTGTCCGTCAAACACAGATACATAGAGATGGAACACTGTCCGTGAAACACAGATACATGGAGATGGAACACTGTCCGTCAAACACAGATACATGGAGATGGAACACTGTCCGCCAAACACAGATACATAGAGATGGAACACTGTCCGTCAAACACAGAAACATAGAGATGGAACACTGTCCGTCAAACACAGATACATGGAGATGGAACACTGTCCGTCAAACACAGAAACATAGAGATGGAACACTGTCCGTCAAACACAGATACATGGAGATGGAACACTGTCCGTCAAACACAGATACATGGAGATGGAACACTGTCCGTCAAACACAGATACATAGAGATGGAACACTGTCCGTCAAACACATATACATAGAGATGGAACACTATCTGTCAAACACAGATACATAGAGATGGAACACTATCCGTCAAACACACAAAGACAACCAAGAGAATCCGTCAAACATAAGACAGATATCCCAACCGCCAGAGAGACTGGTTATACTGCTCAGCCTGACCCAGATGAGATCCCACCATATAGGGACTGAATGAGACAAATACAGATTGTATAGGCAGATAGAGAAATACAGATTGTATAGTCAGATAGATAAATACAGATTATATAGTCAGATAGATAAATACAGATTATATAGTCAGATAGATAAATACAGATTGTACAGGCAGATGGATAGGACATGTGATGCCCTGTCATTGTTTAGGCAGGCATGGTTGACATTATTTCATCCTGTAAGCCTGACTGACATAGGAGATCATACATCAACAGATTTGTTCCCAATCCCACAGCTCCATAGAGCCAGAGGGAGGGGAGAGACAGACACTTACCACCCAGTAGGCGGTGAGGCCTCCCTGGATGAAGCCGGTGATCACGTCGGTGGGGTGGTGGCGGTAGTCGGAGATGCGGCTCAGCCCGGTGTACACGGCTATCATCACCAGCAGGAACTGCAGCAGCGGGCGCAGCAGACGAGCCCCTCGCCATGACAACCGCGCCTGCAGGTAGAACTGGAGAAGGAGAGCAGCGTCACATGATCAGAGCCTTCAAATATGAGAAGTGTGTGTGTGTGTGTGTGTGTGTGTGTGTGTGTGTGTGTGTGTGTGTGTGTGTGTGTGTGTGTGTGTGTGTGTGTGTGTGTGTGTGTGTGTGTGTGTGTGCAGGCACTCTCATGCATTTTTGCATGCGTCTGTGTGTGCATAAACTGCAACGTAGTTGGTTCTTTCCACAGTGATCTGGTCACATGGTACATTAAACAGAGTTATCTAGAAAAAAGAAACGCACACCTATAAAGGCGAGGTGCTGGCTAGCGGAGTAGAACACTAGAAAATAAAGGAAAGCCGCACACTCTAAGAGCTCAGATGCAAAAATGTAATAACCAACGTTTCGACAGCGAAGCTGTCTTCATCAGGGTACATTAAACAGAGTTAACACACACACGTCTAGAGGGGGAGGAAGAGGACCTGGCATTAGTCCATCCACACTGGGCTCAGCACCCTAATAAACCTGTCCTCCATCTCATCTTGCCCTCCAGGCCCCATCATTACTACAGTAGAGGAGGAGTGTCAGTCAGGGACCAGACAGAGACTGACTGGGGGGTCAGGGGTTAACTGTAGAGATGCATGGTGCTGTTTCTGAGGTGACTGCTGCCTGGGCCTGTCACTGGAACATGTGGAACGTATTCCTCCGGAGGGGAGGGGAGCTGGTTAGGGGGGTTGTATCACTCTGACTGGAAGCAGGTGTCAGTCTTCTTGCCCTCCAACCCCAGCAGCTGGCCCAGGGCCCTGGCTGCATGTCGCTGCAGGTCCCATGGATTCTAAAGGATACAGTCAGTCTGCAGTAGTAGTACTAGCTATACGCTAGGAAGCCACAGACGGGATGGAGGGAAGATAGAGAGGGAGAAGAGGAGACAGAATGAAGAATGAGGCCCCCTGTTTTTCTCAGGCCTCTCAACTGCTCTCAATGCCTCACTCTCTTTCTCTCCCTCTTTCTCTCTGCTCCTTTCTGATAAGTGGGGGTGAGGAGGGGAGGGGTGAGGAGGGGAGGACCTGAGAAATCTATTAACAATGTTTTTGAATGGTGAATCCTCTCCTTTTATCAGATTGAAATTTAATGAGTTTCATATATATTTCCCGTAAATAGTTTTGCGATTATTCCAGTCATATTCCGGACCATTGGAGACTTAATGAAGTGGAGGAATTCCATTTAGAATGTGAATGAATACATTATGGGAACAAATGCTTGAGCCATGATGGGCTTTTGTCTTCCTCTGTCATTTCTCACCCCACAATGTGTTCCTCACCAATGGTCCAGTAGAGAGAGAGAGAGAGAGAGAGAGAGAGAGAGAGAGAGAGAGAGAGAGAGAGAGAGAGATGGGGAGTGGGGTTCTCTTGTTGAAAGAAGCCTGTCGATCTCCCAGCAGCCCCCCCCCCCCAAACCCCAAACAAGGAGTGCTCTGTCTGCTCTCCATCTCTCCCTCTGTTCATGTTCCCTGTGGAAAACTTCCTCCCTCTCCCTTTTCATTTCAGGCAGGACGGCTTTTGAAAAGTTGACTTTCTCAGAGTTTGCATGTACAATGTGTGTATGTGAGTGTGTTTGAATATCTGAGTGTTTGTGAGTGTGAGTGTGAGTGCACTCCATCTCTACAGGGACAAAGTGTCCAATATTTTCTTTCATAATTACAGTGAAAGTTAAAACTGTCAAAGATCATTCTTTCCTTCCTTCAACTAATCTGTAGTAAGCCCAGCTAAAGCAGGTGACTTCAAGTGTATAAACGTTACTTGGCAGGTGTGCTGTTCTTTGTCGCCACAGGCACGTGCAAGTGTGTGTGTGTGTGTGTGTGTGTGTGTGTGTGTGTGTGTGTGTGTGTGTGTGTGCTCCAATTGCCAGTGACCCTTACCGCCAGGTAGAGCATGGTGTACATGGCAAAAGAGGAATGGCCAGAGAAAAAGGACTTCCTGAAAGATAAAGGGATAACAGGGATGTCAATCATTAACCCAGTTATCTAGTGTCAATACTGCTCCATCTCAATCTATGGTAATAAACATTCATACCAATAGTTTCTCACAAAGACAGACTTTCACTTTGACTAGACTAGCGGCGTTTGGGTCTATTCTATCTCAATTCCAGTCAGTGCATGACTTTTCAGGATTGCATAACAATGGAAAAACCTCATGTCCAATCCAACTGACAGGAAGTGAGCTCGAATTGAGCCCAACTCTGATACACTGAAGCTTGATTCACATTACAGGACCAACCACAACTGCACTGTGCTAGTTCTGATATGTATTTTCACATTGTCCTTTCCAGCACGGTTCCAGCCACTATGGTGGGTGTGTAACCAGGCCAGCTCAGTTTGGCCAGGCCTGGCTTGGCCCTATAGTGTGAATAGGGAAGGCGTCTCTCTCGGTACTGACCTGGCCTCCTCCACCATCTTGTGTTCGGGCTGCCTGCAGGTGACCTGGGCCACGTAGGAGCCGGGGACGCAGTTGAGCGAGGCGTATGTCACGTTGCACACCGACAGGAAGTTAGGTCGCAGGCGCCCCACGCTCAGCTTGGCCATGTTGGTCAATGATTGGCCCACACAGCAGCCGAACAGGAAGCTGCCCAGCTCCTTGTAGAGGCAGGACACGTAGCGGTTGCGCACGAAGGCCCGCGATTGCACCTCATGGAATCGAACCCGGTAACACTCGCCCAGCGCAATCTGGCCGGGGAAGAAGAGGAGGAGCAAGAGTTAGAATCAGTCCTCTTCGTAAAAAAGCTGAGCTAGATACCGGTAAAGAAACGACGCAACACTTTCACAGCGTATTGTTAAAAAAATGGGGTTTTCAATGACCTGACTAAATAAAGGCTAAATATTGAATGGCTCATAAATACATCTACTTCCAGGTGAACCTCTTGTCTGCTTACAGTGAGTGTGTAAGTGTCATGTGTATATACTCAGTAAGATCCTACAGTGTAAGTGGTGTGTTGTGTGCCTCACCGTGAGGCCAGTGATGACGATGCCCCCAGCGATGAGCAGTGCGTCAGGGATGGCCTCTCTCTCCAGGTAGGGGTAGGTGATGCTCTGGTCCCCACAGAAGAAACCCCTCTGGTATGGAGTCACCGCCTTCAGCTCACACGCAAAGAACGGGATGGAGGCTGGAGAGACAGAGAGAGAGAGGGGGGTTTAGACACAGTTATGAGAGAGATGAAGAGACAGAATAGGAAGAGGTAAAGAGAGGAAAAGATATGAGGAGTGTGTGTGTGTGTGTGTGTGTGTGTGTGTGCGTGCGTGCGTGTGTATGTGTGTGTGTATGAGAAAAGAGTAAGAGTGACGCATCGCACAGCGAGCCAAGACAAAGAGGTGTCATTGATCCTTGATCCTGTTTTATATGAGAAGGGTTTAGGAGACAGGATATAGGCCTGGGTGCAATCTGAGGAGGGGGCGGGTCTTAGGTCTGTCAGTCATCCACTGACTGGATTCAAGATCTCCCAAAGTATCTGGCATTCCTTACATACTGGAGCTCCACCAGAGAGGCTGGAGGAGGGGGAGACAAGAGAGAGAGAGAGACAGAGATGACAGTGCAGAATGAAGGATTATTCAGGACGAAAGGAGAACAGAGGAGACTGAGAGAGTCTATTACACAGAAAATGACAAAGTGGTGAAAGCCAAAGGGTTTTACAGTAAACTAATAGCCAGGCTACAGTATAGACTACACCGTGACTGCAGAGACCTCCAATAGAAAGGGAATAGAGTAGTCTTTTGTGTCCAATAATAAGGGAATAGAAATAGTGTAGTGTGGCACAGAGACGCACAAGGAGCGTACAACATTAACCATTAACTACCACTGTATTGGCAGAATATTTATTAAATCAATGTAGTAACTCATTACCTTCTTATTTTAAGGTTTGTTAATACTGTATCAAGTTAATTTCCTGGTTGGCTAACCAATTAAAAGTTTGTGTGTAAGGAAGGCGTAAAGGAGGGTGGTCAAGGTCTGGCTTTCTTAAGCAAACAAACCTCGCTGCAGCCTGCCCTGCTGCTGGTGAAAGTTCATTGGGTAAAGATTGTGCAACCTCGTTATGATACTGGCACCAGTCACACAGCAGGGAGGATGAAATCAAATCCAAGGCTAGATCTGAAATTAAATCTACACCACTATACTCACTCTGAACTTCCAAGCTACCCTTCTAGTTCCTCTCTCTGCTCCCCACAGCCCCTCTAGCCCATCATGTAGTCCCCTATCCCATGCCCCCATAGCCCTCTCCCCCATGGAACAGGGAGAGCATGGGACTAATGATTAACCTCTCCCTCACTATTGAGCCTGGAACTGGAACGGGCCCAGGCAAACACTGCTGCAGCCAGGAAATCTCAGAGAGACTACGTGACAGGAGGAGAGGACAACTCACAGGCCATTAGAGACTGTAGATCAACAGTAGCAGACGGGAATAGGACATGGCTCACTGACCTTCAGTGTGACTTTCAACAGGTTTCAGTCTACCTGCACTATATAACCATGAATACTCTGCAGATATATCTCACCCACAGTACCAGTCAGTCAATCATAAATACTACCAAAACAGATCCATACAGCCACCCTTTCACCCCAAGACATACAGTTAAGAACCTACACACGTCAATGTACCTAAGGGCCAATACAACTTAGGAATGAAAACGAGGAAGTAGTGTAGCGTCATTGGCTTATAAGCAGGGTAAAGTTACTGTAGTATACAGCAAATGTCTGCTTGTGACCTTTGCTAATACTGGAAGTATGTGTTTGTCAGAGAGAAAGACCAAACACAGATAACGACATATCCTCTGGTTAAGAGAAGGCACAGGAGGGACAGAAAGAGGGAGGGAGGGAGGGAGGGAGGGAGGGAGGGAGGGAGGGAGGGAGGGAGGGAGGGAGGGAGGGAGGGAGGGAGGGAGGGAGGGAGGGAGGGAGGGGGAGGGAGGGGGAAACACGATGCAGGCAGATAGTAGAGGCTCTGACGACAGCAGAGAGAGAGAAGAGCTAGACGGAGGGGAGAAAGAGAGAAGAGATAGACGGAGGGGAGAGATAGACGGAGGGGAGAGAGAGAAGAGATACAGAAGGGGAGAGAGAGAGAGAGATAGACAGAGGAGAGAGAGAAGAGAGATGGAGGGGGGAGAGAGAGAGAGAAGATAGATGAGAGGAGAGAGCGAGAGAAGAGATGACAGAAGGGAGAGAGCAAGAGAAGAGATGACGGAGGGGAGAGAAAGAAGAGAGAGGAAAGACAGGGGAGAGAGAAAGAGAAGAGAGCGATAGAGCAAACATCTCACCTGACCCTGATCTCTGCCTGATCTACTTCTCCTGCCAGAATCACATGCTCCTCATTTCAGATGCATTTAGACCACACACACACATACACACACACTGTACAAACACGTGCATGATATACACACACGGCACATACATAAACACACCATGGCGTGCGACTCCAAGCTGCAGCCCTCTACAGAGCCTCTGACATCACGCAAGGGCCTAACTCCAGACCACCGTAGAAAAGCCAGATCTCTCCCAGAGAAGTGAGAGAGAGTGGCTGTCTGGAGTTGGTAAGGACCCAATACCATGACTCAGTACAAAGACAGAGATGAAGGTAAAGATGTTGTATATGCATCAGGAGGCCTTACTTAGGTACTTAAAGGGGTAGACGAGGATTTTGGCAATGAGGCCCTTTATCTACTTTCCCAGAGACAGATGAACTTGTGGATATAGTTTGTGTGTATCTGCATGCAGTTTGAAGGAAGTTGTTAACTAGCGTTAGCAGCTTGTCAAACTACCTCTAAGTTCCTTCATACTGGACACAGATACATACAAATGGAATCCATGAGTTCCTTCCACTCTGGGGAAGTAGATAACGGCCTCTATCCCTTTAAGTGTCTTTGAAGGCCTTCCAGCTTCCTTTGATGAACTGCCCCCCCCCCCCCCCCGGGTTCAGTCAGGTGAATCTAATAAAGACATGATTACTGTGGTCTAATCAGGTTAAATACTCTGGAGGAGGAGAATCGTCTAAGAAATGTGTTTACTGAATAGACTGTGGGTCACAGATGATATGGGTTGATGATATGGGTTGGCCTGGCTAGAAACCCTGATTTTGTGATTGAAATAATGCCCAGCCTGTATTCAAGAGTATGCTGTCAACCAATGACAGGCACAACACAAAAACCTCAGATGTAAAATAGGGTCAATGCTACAACATTTGTGAGATTATTATAATTTTTTTGATAATTCATGTTAATGCTTCGAAAATTAGTTTTTAAATTAAAAACTTATTTTCAAGAAAGCATAGAATAGTTTGAGCTTTAAAATTATATCAAACTCAACTGTTTCTATTTTTCAGTGATGAAGACATGAATGTCTCATGGTCGTGTGGGGTATGAAAAATGGGTCTACTTTGAGAACCTCCATCTCCTGAATGTTTTGGCATTCAGGTCCAAAAAAGTCCCTTTCTGACCACTTCCAACATGGGCAAACATGTATGAAAGGTTTGGTTCAAATCAAAAGGGGAGCAGCCAGAAAGGGACTGAAATCATATGGACCGGCCCAGAAGAAAGCTGTGGTTCTCTTGACTCAAGCACACACTGACAAGGTCAGGGGCTGAAACCCTGTGTAGGTTTTATAGCTTTACTCTGAAAACACATGTCATGGTGGTGTCTACGCTTGGGCCATCCACCACAATAGGCTACTTCTTTACCACAATTATCTCTCTCTCTCTCTCTCTCTGTATCTGGGCCAGAGTTACGGTTATAATCAATGTTATTCTGGTTTGTCAGTCTGCTAATGGACAGTGTCTCCATTACTGCCATAATAAAAGTGTGGGGCTGGCTGGTTGAGCTGTTATCGCTGGATCCTCTAGTGTGTTTCTCACAGTAATGGGAGCCATCAACCACCGCGACCCTGTCAATGATGTATTGACCGCTCTGTAAATATGTGTGTGTTGTCACTTCCACATTTGTGTGTTAAAGTCCATAAACAGCACATTAGAGCTGCTGCCTATATACATAGACTTGAAATCACCGGCCACTTTAATAAATGGAACACTAGTCACTTTAATAATGTTTATATATGTTGCATTACTCATCTCATTGATATATACTGCATTCTATTGTACTGTATCTTAGTCTATGCCGCTCTGAAATTGCTAGTCCATATATTTATATATTCTTAATTCCATTCCTTTACATAGATTTGTGTGTATTGAAATCGTTAGATATTACTTGGTAGATATTACTGCACTGTCGGAGCAAGAAGCACAAGCATTTCACTACACCCGCAATATCATCTGCTAAACATGTGTATGTGACCAATAAAATTTGATTTGATTTGACAGCCTGGGCTCACATGGCCGGGACCCAACAACGCTCGCTTACAGAGCTCCTCAAAATGCTACTCTCAAACAACACAGTCCACAAAAAAGAGGCCGCCAGTTTGCCACATACCAACCTCAATCCACAAAACACATCTTATACAAACTTCCCAAACACACACCACTGTGAAACCATGGAGAACACACAGAACACATATGTGATATGTTTTGCAGCAGAACACACACTGTCATTCGAGCCTGCACCTAGCCTATACAACTTCAGAGGTCTGAGAGGTCTCAGCCAGTCCCAGTACAGTTCCAGTCTTTACACTGGGGAATACACCGGCTCTAAACGCTTTCACAAGAAGACGCAAAAGACACTCCAGAGCCCCTCACCTCATCTGTCAGGCAGCTGTGAGCAAACCGCTGCACCTGGCCAAGAGCAGCCTCAGAGGACACAGCAGCAGAGCAGAGTGGAGCAGAGAGAGAGGGGGGGAGAGAGAGAAACAGAGAGGAGAGAGAAAAACACAAACACAGACCCACACACACGGGCCAAATGTGCTGTTGGACAGAGTTCTCAAAGTGGGAATGCTTTCAAATAGTCAAAGGGAGAGAGCGAGAGAGGGAGGAGAAACAGGAAGAGAGAGAGGGCGAGGGAATGAGAGGAGAGGGGATATGTGCCTCACTCTTAAGAAACTCTTCTGGTTCTAATTTACACTTCTATGACCACAGCCCAGAATGAGCTCACTGTGAGGAGAGAACAACAACACAGAGGAAAAACAGAACAGCCATGGAGAAAGAGAATAAAGACAGAAAGAGAGAGAGAGAGAGAGAGAGAGAGAGAGAGAGAGAGCAGGAGGGTGGAGGAGGGGGCAGATGTTACATGTTAGTTATTATGTGTGTTATTTATGGGGATGCTTTGAGGGCATATTGCTCATAATGTGTACCAGTCAATAAAACAGTGTCAAACTCAAAAGACTGGAAAACATGGTTAGAGGGGGTACGGAAAATTGACAAACAGAGAAAGGGAGAGAGAGGGGGATGGATAAGGGGTTGGGGGGCTCTAGAGAGGGAGAGAGAGATTGAGAATTGAGAGATGTGGTGAAGTGTTTCACAGACGGAGACGATTAGCGGTGGTTCTGGAATGTCAGGGTCAGAGAACTGGGCTCTGTTGGGACCTGCTCTGTAAACAGGACCTCGCCTCGTCCAGCAGAATACCCCCAGAACACACACACACACACACACACACACACACACACACACACACACACACACACACACACACACACACACACACACACACACACACACACACACACACACACACACACACACACACACACACACACACACACACAAACCCCACTTGCACACACAAACAACCCACAAAACACCACATGGACTAACACGCAACCAAACAAGCCACATAAAACCCCAAACTACCCACAAAAAACTCAACCAACCATAGCTAACCAAATAAACCACCCTGGGAAACAAAAGAAACCACAGCAAACTAAACAACCCATAGACAGGCACTGAACAAACACACAGACAGACCCAAACTAACAGCTTCACTAAACAGTACTAGTATATTATTAACACATGAATATCAATACTAGACTGTAACATAGCCTACTACTCAACAAGGCATCAACCAACATTTTAGGTGACAGTCACTATATAGGATACCATGGGTGCTGAGTGACCAGTGACCACTGGATCTCTTAAGGGGTGACCCCAACCAACCACCCACTTGGCCTGCTGTCCTGGGCAGGGGAGGGGACAGTCACTGGGGCGGAGAGGAGAACCCTCCCCTACTACCCTCCAGGGGTGGTCCGTCTCTCTTCAGCCAGGCAGGCCTCTAGGGCCAGTGCCAGGGCCTCTGGTCCTCAACCTCAGGTCTAAGCTGCTTGTTTATCCAGAAGTCAATCTACTGCTACTGGTGTAGTGAATCATTACATACAGAGGTGCTGTTACTCTAACTTTAGTAAGCCCTGCTGTAATCCCTAATAATAGCATTGTAACTGCTGTAGTGAATCATTACATAGAGAGGTGCTGTTACTCTAACTTTAGTAAACCCTGCTGTAATCCCTAATATTAGCACTGTAACTGCTGTAGTGAATCATTACATAGAGAGGTGCTGTTACACTAACTTTAGTAAACCCTGCTGTAATCCCTAATAATAGCATTGTAACTGCTGTAGTGAATCATTACAACAGAGGTGCTGTTACTCTAACTTTAGTAAACCCTGCTGTAATCCCTAATATTAGCATTGTAACTGCTGTAGTGAATCATTACATAGAGAGGTGCTGTTACACTAACTTTAGTAAACCCTGCTGTAATCCCTAATAATAGCATTGTAACTGCTGTAGTGAATCATTACATAGAGAGGTGCTGTTACTCTAACTTTAGTAAACCCTGCTGTAATCCCTAATAATAGCATTGTAACTGCTGTAGTGAATCATTACATAGTAGAGGTCGACCGATTAATCGGAATGGCCGATTAATTAGGGACGATTTCACGTTATCATAACAATCGGTAATCGGTATTTCTGGCCACCGTTTTTTTTTTTTTACACCTTTATTTAACTATGCAAGTCAGATTAAGAACACATTCTTATTTTCAATGACGGCCTAGGAACGGGGGTTAACTGCCTTGTTCAGGGGGGATTCGGGGATTCGTTCTTGCAACCTTCCGGTTACTAATCCAATCCAACGCACAAGGAGCCTGCATGGCAGGCTGACTACCTGTTACGCGAGGTCAGCAAGAAGCCAAGGTAAGTTGCTAGCTAGCATTAAACTTATCTTATAAAAAACTATCAATCTTAACATAATCACTAGTTAACTACACATGGTTGATGATATTACTAGTTTATCTAACGTGTCCTGCGTTGCATATAATCGATGCAGTGCCTGTTAATTTATCATTGAATCACAGCCTACTTTGCCAAACGGGTGTTGATTTAACAAGCGCATTTGCGAAAAAAGCACTGTTGTTGCACCAATGTACCTAACCATAAACATCAATGCCTTTCTTTAATATCAATAAACAAGTATATATTTTTAAACCTGCATATTTAGTTAATATTGCCTGCTAACATGAAATTGTTTCACATCTCTAGCGTTCATTGCACGCAGAGTCAGGGTATATGCAACAGTTTGGGCCGCCTGGCTCGTTGCAAACTAATTTGCCAGAATTTTATGTAATTATGACATAACACTGACATAACATAACTCGTAAGCATTCATTCAAACAGCACTTTCGTGCGTTTTGCCAGCAGCTCTTCGCTGTGTTTCGGGCTGTTTATGACTTCAAGCCGGGTGGGTATAATTTGTGGAACGTTCCAACAGGAATCTATTCCAAAAACTTCGTAAATAACAAGGTTGCCAAAAAACAACGCATACAAAGTTGTATAGCGGCAGAATAAGATACCGGGTAGTGAGTGGTCTATTTCATTGCGTTTTTCACTCATCACGTTTATTCCGAAAAATGTCTGTCCTCATTCTGGTTGCCTATAGACAAACATTAAGAATAAGCTACGTGGTGAGTTGATGCCTATTCCGCAGCTAGTTAGCTAGATTTGTATGCGTTGCTACTTTGTATGCGTTGTTGGTTGGCAACCTTTAACTTTACGTTTTTTGGAACAGATTCCTGTTGGAACGTTCCACAAATTATACCCACCCCTTCAAGCCTGTCAACTCCCGAGATTAGGCTGGTGTAACCGATGTGAAATGGCTAGCTAGTTAGCGGGGTGCGCGCTAATAGCGTTTCAAACGTCACTCGCTCTGAGACTTGGAGTAGTTGTTCCCCTTCCTCTACATGGGTAACGCTGCTTCGAGGGTGGCTGTTGTCGATGTGTTCGTGGTTCGAGCCCAGGTAAGAGCGAGGAGAGGGACGGAAGCTATACTGTTACACTGGCAATACTAAAGTGCCTATAAGAACATCCAATAGTCAAAGGTATATGAAATACAAATCGTATAGAGAGAAATAGTCCTATAATTCCTATAATAACTACAACCTAAAATTTACCTGGGAAGATTGAAGACTCATGTTAAAAGGAACCACCAGCTTTCATATGTTCCCATGTTCTGAGCAAGGAACTTAAACCTTAGCTTTCTTACATGGCACATATTGCACTTTTACTTTCTCCTCCAACACTTTGTTTTGCATTATTTAAACCAAATTGAACATGTTTCATTATTTATTTGAGGCTAAATTGATTATATTGATGTATTATATTAAGTTAAAATAAGTGTTCATTCAGTATTGTTGTAATTATCATTATTATAAATAAATAAACAAGCAAAGAAATCGGCCGATTAATCGGTATCGGGGGGGTTTGGGCCTCCAATAATCGGTATCGGCGTTGAAAAATCATAATCGGTCGACCTCTATTACATAGAGAGGTGCTGTTACTCTAACTTTAGTAAGCCCTGCTGTAATCCCTAATAATAGCATTGTAACTGCTGTAGTGAATCATTACATACAGAGGTGCTGTTACTCTAACTTTAGTAAACCCTGCTGTAATCCCTAATAATAGCATTGTAACTGCTGTAGTGAATCATTACATACAGAGGTGCTGTTACTCTAACTTTAGTAAACCCTGCTGTAATCCCTAATAATAGCATTGTAACTGGTAGATGTGTCTACTATACAGAGCTGGACTTCTATTCCCTGAAGACTGATCTTAGACAATGTGTCCTGGCCACAACATAGTGTGTATGTGATCTCTATCTGGGTTGAGTCAGTGAGAGTCACAGAGCAGGACCAGACTTCTTTGTGTTTCACCTGACATTTAAGGACAAAGAGTCTTTGTTTAAAATAGTAGTTGGGTGTGCAACACACACACACACGGACACACACACGGACACACACCCACTATACAGGGGTGAGCCAGGTAAGCCTCAAGACAGGAGATGAAGTCATTGGCACCTGGGCTGTGATTATGACTAGTAAACCACCATCCTCCTGATTAGAGCGACTGTGTTTGTGTGTGTGTGTGTGTGTGTGTGTGTGTGTGTGTGTGTGTGTGTGGTGTGTGTCCGCCCTGTTCGAATATGTGTGTGGATGAGCACTACGGTGTCCTTTCTCCCAGCTTTTACTTGTTGGGCTGATCCAGGTGGTACAGGATGGGGGGGGACGTTGCTGTCCCCTCTCCTAAATTGTCTGGATTGTTCTAACTGGGTGCACTGCTCACTGTTTTGTCTGCCATGATGCCTACACAAAAAGACTGATCATCAAGGGACAAAGCCTGGGAAACAAAAACAGCCCAACGGCATCTCACTGACTATCTGATATCAGCAGCATCTGCTGCAGCTGGACTCACATACACACACAACCAGAATGTTATTTACTGTACACATAATCACTAACATAATCACTCCATACACGGTCTATCTGTCCATAGGCAGCAACACTATCTGTCCATAGTTCCCACGAAACAACAGAGCTAACTCAAAAAACAAGTCAGGAGGAAGAGATGAAAGACTGCAGCTAATTTCCAAGCCTCTGAACCCCCCTCCCTCCCACCCACTATCGGTAGTGCTGTCTCTAGTTTCCAGGCTGTGTAACTGTCACTGTAGCTGTCGTCAGGTCCAGACACGCTTCCCCCTAGCCTCTCTGTTCTAACCACACTCCACTGACTTCTTCCTGCAGCACTGCAGCCGTGCTCTGGAGCTAAGGGTATGTGTGGCGAGGGATGGCTGACTGAGAGTAGGGGAACATAAAGGGGCCTGCCTGCCGGTCTCGGTGGTATGTATGTAAAGGGGTTTGGTGGTCTGTGGCGTAGCGTGAAGGTAAGGGTTGTGTGGTTCAGGCTGGGTGGCTGGAGAGGCGGCTGTCTGTCTGCAGTGTGACAGTAAGGGTGGGGGGAGTGCTCTGTCTGCTTGTCTGTGGTATATGATATGTGCAGTGAGGACTGGGCTGTCAGACTGTTTGGTTTAGTGGTTTGTCTGTGGTTGGAAGAGCTTCAGACAGCCAGACAGAAGAGGGTTGGGGCTGAGGTGGATAAAGGGGGATCCGGCAGGTAAGATGTGTCAGGAGGATAGGATGATGGGGTGGATAGGGGGCCAGGCTGGAAGGGCACCAGGAGGGGGGCTGTCTGAAAGCCAACATGGAGGAGCAGGGGGTAGAAGGAGGACTCATTTGTATTGACAGAAAGGGAATGGGGGGGTTGGGGGGGAACCAGAAACTGCAAACTGACACACAATGGGACTAGACTTTACCCTTCACTCTTAACACCAATTGTATGGAAAAACTCACTTCACCAAAGGGAGAATAGGGAGAATTTGTAGCAATTTGGGTGTGGGAGATACCCCAAGCTGACCTCTGACCCCTACAGTGGATCCTTACCTACAGAGGAGATAGCCACTGCTCCCACTCCCCACCCTGCCTCACCCAGCCGGGGGCTGTTTCAGGCCAATGGGCGTGACCAACCCATTGGTGAGGCTGAATTTCTGAATTTTATTTAGTGGCTGCTATCTAGGCGGTGTAGAGAATTGTTTGTAGTTTTAAATGTAATTTCCTGCAATTCTATGCATTTTGCCATAGCTAATACCGTGTTCTTTTGCTTAAACATAATACAAAAATCAATACTGATATATTAATGTTTTGGGAATTTTCTATTCTCCATGACTGTCTACCTTTCATTTTGGTAATTGTTAGTTCTCAAAGATTACAGTACCGTAAAACTTCAATTAAAAGCAGTCTCAAATAGCCACCCGTCCCTTTTAATAGCCGGGCAGCGGCACACATTTCAGCAAATAAACGGTAGTTTCAAAGAAACGGTGGGTCTAAATGAATTGTTTACGGAGGTTACCATGAATTACCATGACTTTTTTAAGCAGTATAATGTTTGATTTGTTACATTAAATAATTCAGTAACGACTCAAAAAAATTATGGCAACTATCTTTTTTTAATCGCCATTAAGAATCTTCTAGCCATTTGCTGCTAACAGCTGAGAACTGCAAGCTAACTGGCAAGCACAAAAACAGTCAACAACTTCGACAGTACAGAACCCCCCCAAACAAAGAATCATTTAAAAAATATATTAAAAAATAAAGAAACTGGCGAAAATGCACAGTCAAAGGAGAATAATTATTGTCAAGGAAAAGGTTGGGTTTTTTTTGAGAGAGAGAGAGAGAGAGAGAGAGAGAGAGAGAGAGAGAGAGAGGGGCATACTATGATAAAATAAATGTGACAGTGTGTAAATGATAACACATTTGTGAAGGAAATTAAGAAAATGATTACAATTCTGGAACTAAATACTGGAAATAAACAATTAACTATGCAAATTAGCAAAAGCTGTGTGCAATTACAGAAATAGACACGTGACTCAAATAGAAGGCTCTCTCTAATACATTTTACGGTATATTAAAATATATAGGTCCATTGTCTTTTCTACTTACTTTATATGTGGCATTAGTCATTTAAGTTTACACTGAAATAATTTTCCCAACCAGATTATTATTATTTTTATTACACTATTTGGACCGAAAAACCACTTGCGCGGCCCCCCCCAGACGACAGAAAGAGGAAACAAACAGTTATGAGCTGAACATAACAGTATGTCAGTGGAAGGGAGGACAGTAGCAGGTGACCCTATGAGCTGAACATAACAGTATGTCAGTGGAAGGGAGGACAGTAGCAGGTGACCCTATGAGCTGAACATAACAGTATGTCAGTGGAAGGGAGGACAGTAGCAGGTGACCCTATGAGCTGAACATAACAGTATACCAGTTGAAGGGAGGACAGTAGCAGGTGACTCTATGAGCTGAACATAACAGTATGTCAGTGGAAGGGAGGACAGTAGCAGGTGACTCTATGAGCTGAACATAACAGTATACCAGTGGAAGGGAGGACAGTAGCAGGTGACCCTATGAGCTGAACATAACAGTATACCAGTGGAAGGGAGGACAGTAGCAGGTGACTCTATGAGCTGAACATAACAGTATACCAGTGGAAGGGAGGACAGTAGCAGGTGACTCTATGAGCTGAACATAACAGTATACCAGTGGAAGGGAGGACAGTAGCAGGTGACCCTATGAGCTGAACATAACAGTATACCAGTGGAAGGGAGGACAGTAGCAGGTGACTCTATGAGCTGAACATAACAGTATACCAGTGGAAGGGAGGACAGTAGCAGGTGACCCTATGAGCTGAACATAACAGTATACCAGTGGAAGGGAGGACAGTAGCAGGTGACCCTATGAGCTGAACATAACAGTATGTCAGTTGAAGGGAGGACAGTAGCAGGTGACTCTATGAGCTGAACATAACAGTATGTCAGTGGAAGGGAGGACAGTAGCAGGTGACTCTATGAGCTGAACATAACAGTATGTCAGTGGAAGGGAGGACAGTAGCAGGTGACTCTATGAGCTGAACATAACAGTATGTCAGTTGAAGGGAGGACAGTAGCAGGTGACTCTATGAGCTGAACATAACAGTATGTCAGTGGAAGGGAGGACAGTAGCAGGTGACCCTATGAGCTGAACATAACAGTATGTCAGTTGAAGGGAGGACAGTAGCAGGTGACTCTATGAGCTGAACATAACAGTATGTCAGTTGAAGGGAGGACAGTAGCAGGTGACTCTATGAGCTGAACATAACAGTATGTCAGTGGAAGGGAGGACAGTAGCAGGTGACTCTATGAGCTGAACATAACAGTATGTCAGTGGAAGGGAGGACAGTAGCAGGTGACTCTATGAGCTGAACATAACAGTATGTCAGTTGAAGGGAGGACAGTAGCAGGTGACCCATCTGTGGTTTGTGACTACTATGATTTCCCATTGTAGCCAATTCAATTGCAGTAATTCCGTTACCAATTTTCCAGTAATTCAATTACCAATTTGGTAACAGAATTACGAGTTTTAATCACTTAATAATTAATAAACTTGATATCAGTAAAAACCCTATAACTAACTGGTAGGTCTACCTTTACCTATTACTTCTGTGAACTTTCATTATCCTCACTCCTCATGAGGGAGAGAAATGTGAAAATATCTGAAAGATAATGTGTGTTTTTTATAACGGAATTACAAGGCACAAGGCAATGTTTCTTAAACTTACTGGAGGCAAATAATTTCTCCAAAACTAAATATAAGTGCTGATATTAGTTGGCAGGGATCTTTACATCAATATTGATGCATTTCTAATACCTTGTCAGACTTTTCCTGCTAGATGTTGTCTAAGACGCTTTTCCCATCTGTTTGACCACAAATCAAAGTCTTTGCTTATTCCTGATTTTTAGGATGGAAAATAATTGGAAAATGTATATATGCCTTAATTTCTCAAAAATATAGACTATTAGTTTGATTTGACATGCTCCTATGAACTTTACATGTTGGTGCTCATTGCTCCTTTTAGATGGAAATGCCCTACAGCAACTGGGTAAAGAGCAGCATCACTTTTTACTTCAGCTAATCGTTTGATCAGGTTTATTTTATTGGAAGCTGCATCTGTCAACGTCAGAATATTGCCATGTTCCCATGTAATGACTTCATCATGTATTCCATTAGGGCTAAAAACCTTGAGTGAAAATGCATCAGTGAATTTGTAAACAGAGGCACATGCACACAAACGCATACTGTTCAACATGACCATGCAAGAGCACTAAAAACACAGAGACAAACTCACACGCACGGTTACACACACAAGCCCAGAGCGAGAGGACTGCAGTGGCATGCTGCAGCATGCTGGCCCTCTCACTGTCTCACTCGACAGCTTTCCCTGCCAGCTGAACAGAAACATAAGCCCACTTACACAAACATACTGTATGCCCAAGAAAACACACACGCACGCACACGCGCACTTCACCACGCGTCCTCCCCTCTTCTGGGACACCTTCCATCCCAAAATGGTTGAAGCAAGGAGAAGAAAGAGCGGGAAAGCGAGCGGAGATAAGCAGGAAAGAAGTGGCCCTTTGAACTCACTCTGAGGTTAATGCTATCCCTACCCTAAACCCTATCCCCTATCCTTAATCTAAACATAACCCTTACCTAACCCTAACCCTTTTAAATGTAAACTTCAATGGGGGTAAGTACGTCCCAAGGATCCCAGATAGCAAGTACCCTTTCTCTGATCACTCCGGGAGATACAGGTCTTCCTCTCTGGCGAGCTACCTCATGTCTTCTTACCCTCCTACACACAGACACACACACACACTCAGTCCCACACACACACACACACTCAGTCCAACACACAACCAGTAATCGTCTCTGTGGTGTCTACTGGTCACTGTCTCTCAGGGAGAGCGTAAAAACTTCTTCGGGCTAGGGGGCAGTATTCGGAAGTTTGGATGAATGAGGTGCCCAAAGTAAACTGCCTGTTACTCAGGCCCAGAAGCTAGGATATGCATATAATTGATAGTATTGGATAGAAAACACTCTAAAGTTTCCAAAACTGTTAAAATAATGTCTGTGAGTATAACAAAACTGATATGGCAGGCGAAACCCCGAGGACAATCCATCCAGAATTTTCTTTTTTTCAGCTCACCCCTGATTACTATGGCTGTCAATGGGAATATAAAAGGAATACCTCCCAGATTGCAGTTCCTATGGCTTCCACTAGATGTCAACAGTCTTTAGAAAGAGTTTCAGGCTTGTTTTTTGAAAAATGAGCTAGAATTTGTAGTTTTAATAAGTGGCTCCCATTTTGGCTGTGGTGTTTGTTGCGCGTTCCGGTGAGGGCGCGTACTTCGTTCTTTATCTCCGGTAATGTTCTCAGGTATTCTCCATCTTAAATTTGATCATTTACATATTAGAGTACCTGAGGATTGATTAGGAACGTTGTTTGATATGTTTGGAAGAAGTTTATTGGTAATTTACGGGATTCATTTGTATGCATTTTGAACGAGGGAAACCGGTAGATTACTGAGTCAAGCGCGCCAATGAAACTGACTTTTTGGGGATATAAATAAGGACTTTATTGAACAAAAGGACCATTCGTTATGTAGCTGGGACCCTTGTGATTGCAACCAGATGAAGATCTTCAAAGGTAAGTTATTTATTTTATTGCTATTTCTGACTTTCGTGACGGCTCTGCTTGGTTGGAAATGTATGTAATGCTTTTGTGTGCGGGGCGCTGTCCTCAGATAATCACTGTCCTCAGATAATCACATGGTGTGCTTTCGCCGTAAAGCCTTTCTGAAATCTGATGAAGCGGCTGGATTAACAAGAAGTTACGCTTTTAAATGATGTATGACACTTGTATTTTCATGAATGTTTAATATTACGATTTTTGTAATTTGAATTTCACGCTCTGCAATTTCACCGGATGTTGTCGAGGTGAGAAGCTAGCGTCCCAATGATCCGTAAGAAGTTTTAAGTGCTATTCAAAAACATTTGATCCAGCCTAGTCGAGGCAGTTAAAATCCATGCTCTAATTTTGCTATTGATTTGGGTCTAATTTCATCTATGAATCTTTATCCTGAGCAAATATGAATGACTGTGTGGTCACTGTAATTGATGGTTTGTAATTGGTCACTGTAATTGATGGTCACAAACCACTCAAGACTTCAGATCACCTTCCAATTACTTTTAAGGGCCCAAATAACTGTGATGACAGAGTGAGGACCACCTGTGCTGGAGAGAGAGACAGGAAACCGAACAGGAGGCAGGCAAGCAGACTTGTCTCAGCCTGCCCACAGGTACGTCAATGACTGACCCATCACTTCTGACCCTGCCTATGCTGCTGGACGCCGTGTCTCTAGCATAGCATGGCCACAGGACATGGATTCTGTTCAGACCTGAGCTCTTCTTTTGAAAGCTCAATAATGCGTGCAGGAGGAATGCACACACACACAGATTGAGACATCCATATGCTTTAGAGACATACTGACACAGTAGAAAAATGCTCTCTCTGTGAAACATCAATCATCTCACTTAGATGTATTTTTGATCTGGGGGACAGTATTACCTGGTCACACACACGGTCACACACGGTCACACACGGTCACACACATACGTATTTAAGTCAAAGCCAAAGTGAAAGCCTTCATTATGAAGTGATCCTGGTTTTAGGCTCTGATTAACAGTCATTCATAATGCCATACCACCGTGTTTATAACAGTCATTCATAATGCCATACCACCGTGTTTATAACAGTCATTCATAATGCCATACCACCGTGTTAATAACAGTCATTCATAATGCCATACCACCGTGTTAATAACAGTCATTCATAATGCCATACCACCGTGTTAATAACAGTCATTCATAATGCCATACCACCGTGTTAATAACAGTCATTCATAATGCCATACCACCGTGTTAATAACAGTCATTCATAATGCCATACCACCGTGTTAATAACAGTCATTCATAATGCCATACCACCGTGTTTATACAGTCATTCATAATTCCATACCACCGTGTTAATAACAGTCATTCATAATGCCATACCACCGTGTTAATAACAGTCATTCATAATGCCATACCACCGTGTTAATAACAGTCATTCATAATGCCATACCACCGTGTTAATAACAGTCATTCATAATGCCATACCACAGTGTTAACGTGTTTACTTCGCTGCAGTAAACACTTAAAAGGAAAGTACTGTCTGAGACAGAAGGGACCACACTGAGCAAAGAAGTGGATTCACTCCTAACTTATAAGGCCATTAGAATGCGATGCCTTGGGGGAATTCCAGAGTGACAGTAATAAATGAGTCCCTTGACAGGCCAGATAACGAGGGGTCAACAGCCTGAGGAATCTGCTGCTGACATTTAGGGAAAATTAGGATGGAACTCCCTGAGACAAGGCATACTGTTGGAGAGGAGACAACTAGAGACAAGGCATACTGTTGGAGAGGAGACAACTAGAGATACGACATACTGTTGGAGAGGAGACAACTAGAGACAAGGCATACTGTTGGAGAGGAGACAACTAGAGACAAGGCATACTGTTGGAGAGGAGACAACTAGAGACAAGGCATACTGTTGGAGAGGAGACAACTAGAGACAAGGCATACTGTTGGAGAGGAGACAACTAGAGACAAGGCATACTGTTGGAGAGGAGACAACTAGAGACAAGGCATACTGTTGGAGAGGAGACAACTAGAGACAAGGCATACTGTTGGAGAGGAGACAACTAGAGACAAGGCATACTGTTGGAGAGGAGACAACTAGAGACAAGGCATACTGTTGGAGAGGAGACAACTAGAGACAAGGCATACTGTTGGAGAGGAGACAACTAGAGACAAGGCATACTGTTGGAGAGGAGACAACTAGAGACAAGGCATACTGTTGGAGAGGAGACAACTAGAGATACGACATACTGTTGGAGAGGAGACAACTAGAGATACGACATACTGTTGGAGAGGAGACAACTAGAGATACGACATACTGTTGGAGAGGAGACAACTAGAGACAAGACATACTGTTGGAGAGGAGACAACTAGAGACAAGGCATACTGTTGGAGAGGAGACAACTAGAGATACGACATACTGTTGGAGAGGAGACAACTAGAGACAAGGCATACTGTTGGAGAGGAGACAACTAGAGACAAGGCATACTGTTGGAGAGGAGACAACTAGAGACAAGGCATACTGTTGGAGAGGAGACAACTAGAGACAAGGCATACTGTTGGAGAGGAGACAACTAGAGACAAGGCATACTGTTGGAGAGGAGACAACTAGAGACAAGGCATACTGTTGGAGAGGAGACAACTAGAGACAAGGCATACTGTTGGAGAGGAGACAACTAGAGATACGACATACTGTTGGAGAGGAGACAACTAGAGACAAGGCATACTGTTGGAGAGGAGACAACTAGAGATACGACATACTGTTGGAGAGGAGACAACTAGAGACAAGACATACTGTTGGAGAGGAGACAACTAGAGACAAGGCATACTGTTGGAGAGGCGACAACTAGAGACAAGGTATACTGTTGGAGAGGAGACAACTAGAGATACGACATACTGTTGGAGAGGAGACAACTAGAGACAAGGCATACTGTTGGAGTTGAGACAACTAGAGACAAGACATACTGTTGGAGAGGAGACAACTAGAGATACGACATATTGTTGGAGAGGAGACAACTAGAGATATGACATACTGTTGGAGAGGAGACAACTAGAGACAAGACATACTGTTGGAGAGGAGACAACTAGAGATATGACATACTGTTGGAGAGGAGACAACTAGAGACAAGGCATACTGTTGGAGAGGAGACAACTAGAGACAAGGCATACTGTTGGAGAGGAGACAACTAGAGACAAGGCATACTGTTGGAGAGGAGACAACTAGAGATACGACATACTGTTGGAGAGGAGACAACTAGAGATACGACATACTGTTGGAGAGGAGACAACTAGAGATACGACATACTGTTGGAGAGGAGACAACTAGAGATACGACATACTGTTGGAGAGGAGACAACTAGAGACAAGGCATACTGTTGGAGAGGAGACAACTAGAGATACGACATACTGTTGGAGTGGAGACAACTAGAGACAAGGCATACTGTTGGAGAGGAGACAACTAGAGACAAGGCATACTGTTGGAGTTGAGACAACTAGAGACAAGGCATACTGTTGGAGAGGAGACAACTAGAGATACGACATACTGTTGGAGAGGAGACAACTAGAGATACGACATACTGTTGGAGAGGAGACAACTAGAGACAAGGCATACTGTTGGAGAGGAGGCAACTAGAGATACGACATACTGTTGGAGTTGAGACAGAGACAACTAGAGACAAGGCATACTGTTGGAGAGGAGACAACTAGAGATACGACATACTGTTGGAGAGGAGACAACTAGAGACAAGGCATACTGTTGGAGAGGAGACAACTAGAGACAAGGCATACTGTTGGAGTTGAGACAACTAGAGATACGACATACTGTTGAAGAGGAGACAACTAGAGATACGACATACTGTTGGAGAGGAGACAACTAGAGACAAGGCATAGTGTTGGAGAGGAGACAACTAGAGATACGACATACTGTTGGAGAGGAGACAACTAGAGATACGACATACTGTTGGAGTTGAGACAGAGACAACTAGAGACAAGGCATACTGTTGGAGTTGAGACAACTAGAGACACGACATACTGTTGGAGTTGAGACAGAGACAACTAGAGACACGACATACTGTTGGAGTTGAGACAGAGACAACTAGAGACACGACATACTGTTGGAGTTGAGACAGAGACAACTAGAGACAAGGCATACTGTTGGAGTTGAGACAACTAGAGACACGACATACTGTTGGAGTTGAGACAGAGACAACTAGAGACAAGGCATACTGTTGGAGTTGAGACAGAGACAACTAGAGACAAGGCATATTGTTAATTCACAATATAGCTGATGATAGTGACGCCAATCATATCTATCAAGAAAGAACCAAAAGTATATTTTTATTGTTATTTATTTTATTTAACCTTTATTTAACTAGGCAAGTCATTTAAGAACAAATTCTAATTTACAATGACGGTCTACCAAAAGGCAAAATACCTCCTGCAGGGACAGGGATTTTTTAAATAAATAAATATATAAATAAATAAAAATAACATATGAATATAGGACAAAACACACATTACAACAAGAGAGACAACACAACACTACATAAAGAGAGACCTAAGACAACAACATAGCAAGGCAGCAACACATGACAACACAGCACGGTAGAAACACAACATGGTAGCAGCACAAAACATGGTACAAACATTATTGGGCACAGACAACAGCACAAAGGGCAAGAAGGTAGAGACAACAATGCATCACACAAAGCAGCCACAACTGTCAGTAAGAGTGTCCATGATTGAGTCTTTGAATGAAGAGATGGAGACAAAACTGTCCAGTTTGAGTGTTTGTTGCAGCTCGTTCCAGTCGCTAGCTGCAGCGAACTGAAAAGAGGAGCGACCCAGGGATGTGTGTGCTTTGGGGACCTTTAACAGAATGTGACTGGCAGAACGGGTGCTGTATGTGGAGGATGAGGGCTGCAGTAGATATCTCAAATAGGGGGGAGTGAGGCCTAAGAGGGTTTTATAAATAAGTGTCACGTCCTGACCATAGTAAGATGTGATTTTCTATGGTAGAGTAGGTCAGGGCGTGACAGGGGGTGTTTTGTGTTTTTCTATGTTTTGTATTTCTATGTTTAAGTTCTAGTTTTTCTATTTCTATGTAGGATTTTTGGGGGCTGATCTCCAATTAGAGGCAGCTGGTCCTCGTTGTCTCTAATTGGAGATCATACTTAAGTCGTTTTTTTTTTCACCTGTGTTTGTGGGAAGTTGTTTTTTATTTAGTCTCTGTACCTGACAGAACTGTGCGCTGTCGTTTTTTCCTCTTTGTTATTTTGCTTCAGTATTTTCAGTTATAATAAATTATCATTATGAGCACTCAACACGCTGCGCTTTGGTCCCCTCTCTACGATAGCCGTTACAATAAGCATCAACCAGTGGGTCTTGCGACGGGTATACAGAGATGACCAGTTTACAGAGGAGTATAGAGTACAGTGATGTGTCCTATAAGGAGCATTGGTGGCAAATCTGATGGCCGAATGGTAAAGAACATCTAGCCGCTCGAGAGCATCCTTACCTGCTGATCTATAAATTATGTCTCCGTAATCTAGTATGGGTAGGATGGTCATCTGAATAAGGGTTAGTTTGTCAGCTGGGGTGAAAGAGGAGTGATTACGATAGAGGAAACCAAGTCTAGATTTAACTTTAACCTGTTGGGGCTAGGGGGCAGTATTTGCACGGCCGGATAAAAAACGTACCCGATTTCAACTGGTTACTACTCTTGCCCAGAAATGAGAATATGCATATAATTAGTAGATTTGGATAGAAAACACTCTAAAGTTTCTAAAACTGTTTGAATGGTGTCTGTGAGTATAACAGAACTCATATGGCAGGCCAAAACCTGAGAAGATTCCATACAGGAAGCGCCCTGTCTGACAATTTATTGTCCTTCTGTAGCCTCTCTATCGAAAATACAGCATCTGTGCTGTAACGTGACATTTTCTAAGGCTTCCACTGGCTCTCAGAAGGCGCCAGAAAGTGTAATGAGATGTCTGCAGTCTCTGGGCAAAGAACAGCAGCAGAGTTTGTTACTGGTCAGGCTGGGGACAGTGACACTGGAGATGCGCGTTCATGTGAATTCTCCATTTTGTTCTTTCAGTCTTTGAATGAATACAACGTCGCCCGGTTGGAATATTAGCGCTATTTTATGAGAAAAATCGCATAAAAATTGATTTTAAACAGCGTTTGACATGCTTCGAAGTACGGTAATGGAATATTTAGATTTTTTTTGTCACGAAATGCGCTCGCGCGTCACCCTTCGGATTGTGACCTGAACGCAGGAACAAAACGGAGCTATTTCAATGTAACTATGGATTATTTCGAACTAAAACAACATTTGTTGTTGAAGTAGAAGTCCTGGGTGTGCATTCTGACGAAGAACAGCAAAGGTAATCCAATTTTTCTTATAGTAAATCTGAGTTTGGTGAGGGCCAAACTTGGTGGGTGTCAAATTAGCTAGCCGTGATGGCCGGGCTATCTACTCAGAATATTGCAAAATGTGCTTTCACCGAAAAGCTATTTTAAAATCTGACACAGCGATTGCATAAAGGAGGTCTGTATCTATAATTCTTAAAATAATTGTTATGTATTTTGTGAACGTTTTATGCTGAGTAATTAAGTAAATTCACCGGAAGTTTGCGGTGTGTGTGCTAGTTGCTAGTTCTGAACATCACATGCTAATGTAAAAAGCTGGTTTTTGATATAAATATGAACTTGATTGAACAAAACATGCATGTATTGTATAACATAATGTCCTAGGAGTGTCATCTGATGAATATCATCAAAGTTTAGTGCTGCATTTAACTGTGTTTTTGTTTTTTGTGACATATATGCTTGCTTGAAAAATGGCTGTGTGGTTATTTCTGGCTATATATTCTCCTAACATAATCTAATGTTTTGCTTTCGCTGTAAAGCCTTTTTGAAATCGGACAATGTGGTTAGATTAACGAGAGTCTTATCTTTCAAATGGTGTAAAATAGTCCTATGTTTGAGAACTTTGAATTATGACATTTTGTGGTTTTAAATTTGGCGCTCTGATGTGTATAGTGCGGGACGATTTAGTCCCACCTACCCTAGAGAGGTTTTAACCTGCAGATTTTATATGATCTGAGAGAAGGACAGTGTACTGTCTAGCCATACTCCCAAGTACTTGTATGAGGTGACTATCACAAGCTCTAAACCCTCATAGGTAGTAATCACACCTGTGGGAAGAGTGGCATTCTTCTTACCAAACCACATGACCTTTGTTTTGGAGGTGTTCAGAACAAGCTTTGTTGTAGAGCATTTAACACAAAATCCGGGGAGGGGCCAGCTGAGTATAAGACTGTATCATCTGCATATAAATGGATGAGAGAGCTTCCTACTGCCTACTTCCTACTAAATTAACAAGGCTGATGCCAGAAGAGGATGATGCCAGAGGTGATGGTGGTGAATGGGGGAAGATGATGATACCAGAGGTGAAGGTGGTGAATGGGGGAAGATGATGATACCAGAGGTGATGGTGGTGAATGGGGGAAGATGATGATACCAGAGGTGAAGGTGGTGAATGGGGGAAGATGATGATACCAGAGGTGAAGGTGGTAAATGGGGGAAGATGGTGATACCAGAGATGATGGTGGTGAATGGGGGAAGATGATGATACCAGAGGTGAAGGTGGTGAATGGGGGAAGATGGTGATACCAGAGATGATGGTGGTGAATGGGGGAAGATGATGATACCAGAGATGATGGTGGTGAATGGGGGAAGATGATGATACCAGAGGTGAAGGTGGTGAATGGGGGAAGATGATGATACCAGAGGTGATGGTGGTGAATGGGGGAAGATGATGATACCAGAGATGATGGTGGTGAATGGGGGAAGATGATGATACCAGAGGTGAAGGTGGTGAATGGGGGAAGATGATGATACCAGAGGTGATGGTGGTGAATGGGGGAAGATGATGATACCAGAGATGATGGTGGTGAATGGGGGAAGATGATGATACCAGAGATGAAGGTGGTGAATGGGGGAAGATGATGATACCAGAGGTGAAGGTGGTGAATGGGGGAAGATAATGATACCAGAGGTGAAGGTGATGAATGGGGGAAGATGATGATACCAGAGATGATGGTGGTGAATGGGGGAAGATGATGATACCAGAGGTGATGGTGGTGAATGGGGGAAGATGATGATACCAGAGGTGATGGTGGTGAATGGGGGAAGATGATGATACCAGAGGTGATGGTGGTGAATGGGGGAAGATGATGATACCAGAGATGATGGTGGTGAATGGGGGAAGATGATGATACCAGAGGTGATGGTGGTGAATGGGGGAAGATGATGATACCAGAGATGATGGTAGTGAATTGTGGAAGATGATGGTAAGCAGTCCATGCTGCCCTTTGTCTTGAGAGACTTTAAAAAGACACTTTCTAAATCTCTCACTTCCTCTCACTCATGTTCTTTCAAGCATGCAACCTGGTGATTGAGTTAATCCTAGTGTTGCAATGCAACCAGCTGTCAGGGATAAGGAAAGTGAACACCAGCCCACGTGTTCTCATTAGGCTGAGCTAAGAAGAACTGAAAAAGTATATTTCCTTCCCATCTTCTGACTCTGGGGCAGTCAGTCTCTGTCTGGCACTTACCAGCCACTTCCTAAACACTTAGGTGAGTGTCAAGCATGCTACCTAGCAGAGGAGACAATAGCATACCTGCAGGCAAGGAGGAATAACAGGCTGTACGGTGAGAGTGAACCTGTCTGTCAGTGTGTTTGTCTGGGAAGCAACAGGCAGCTCGTAAGCGCCAACGGTGCGCTGGCAGACCTGTCTGTCTGCCTGGACGGGTTCCGCCTTATAGTCCTGTTTGTGTCATGTTAACGACTTCAAAACAAACCACTCTTCCCTGCTTTCACATAGTGCCAGCACCAGAGAGGCTGATCGACACCCCATTTCATTTCAGGGGTGTAGTTAGGCACACAATTGTGTTTCACTCATGTTAGTTGAGGAGTAACCAATGATAACTACCACAAAGTAGAAATCCAATAGTCCCTCTGTGTTTGTGCGTTGTGATTGTCAGATTGCCTCATGTTCCACATTATGGCTTAACACTGCTAACCCTATCAGCATTCAAACTGTAGGGCCATTATCTAATGCTTTATTGAATTATATAATAGCCTCATAATTTCGCAGAATAACTTTGCTGCACACATTACAGATATTGTTGCCAAGTACCTCAACTGTCCATGGAGTTGAGTGCAGACTAGAGTTCCTTAAATGAACCTCTGACTCGCGATATGTCAATAATTTAAAAAAAATGTCATTCTTAAACCCTAATCATGTACCTATGTTTGTCCTCTGTTGTTGCGTGCCTTTCTTTGTTTGCTGAATCCATTTTTGTTTTATTCAACGTTAATCAAATACAACCACTGACTGTTTCCTCATTGCTGGTGCTCTAAGATGGCAACTCAGCCGCGAATGTCAATTGAATCTCAACAAGGAAAACATCTGTGGTTGTATTTGATTAACGTTTTATAAAAAATGTATGGATTTCAGCAAAGAAATGCACGCAACAAAGGACAAACATAGGTAGGCCTACAAGGTAAGTATCGAGGTATAGCGACTAGGAGTTGGAGGTTCAATTCAAAAGCTCTAGAATGTGCTCAACTCAGTGGAGTTTAGATACTTGGCAAGGGATAATGCTGTAGTGAAGCAAGGCAAACAATGAACAAATGTAATTTGAACACAAGCAGGGAAGGGGTAGCAACATGTTTTATTCTAATGTTCTTTTCTTGAGAACCCCATGGATGGTTGTCATGGGAACTCAAGAATATCCCGGGACAACACTCCTGCCAGCTTTTCTTCAGTGCTTAGCTTGGAATACAGACAAACTCCTTTTTGCCCTTTTGGTTAAGTGCTGAATTGGCTTTTGAAAGGACTTATTCTTGCATTGTGACCTGTTGAACTGCTAGACCTGTTGCACTTTGCCGTTGGTTCTTCTCCTTAACTACTTGTGCTAATAAATGTAATGCGTTTAATTAAATGGTCGTCTATCATCACTTGGACAACATGTGAGAGCCGTCCTAGATTTATGTGCAATAATTGCCCATCCTGTGGCATGCATACTATTAATTATATTCATGTTAATGATATTGACCTCTGCATATTTCCTAGGAAATAAAATGGAAATACTGAGACAGGCAAAACATTTAATTAAAGCAAAGCAGACAATCATGTCATGCTGCTACATTGAGATTCAGTCAAATAAAAAGGCTAAAAGGGTAAATAATATGCAAATGGGGGTTCACCATAATTCTTACCTACAAACAGACAGAAAACATCCAAGACGACCAGCATCTTTCTCTTGGTACAGAGTGAACTGTCTGCAGGTTCTGCAAGGATGTGATTCTTCCCAGCGCCGTTTTCCTTCATCGCCTCCCCGGCTCCCCCGTTGTCGGCTAAACGCTGCTGAAGCTCAGCGTCCCGAGGAAGAGTACTAGTGTGTGTCGAGTTGAACTTTTGCATATTGTCTCTTGTTTAAAATACAACTTTGATGTTGTCTTGTTGCTGTTTACTGACAGTAACGTTAAGTATCCCAAAGGTGAACATTCAGTCCCGTCCAACGTTGAAAAATACAAATGAATGATGGCTGACTAACTTTTTAGCTAGCTAGCTGTTATTGAAAACCATGTCCAACAACCACAAAAGTTAAACTTGACAGTTATCAAACCGTTAGCAACAAGCTTATCTGTGAAATGTAAGACAAGTTCGACGATAGCGTAAAGAAGAGTAAAGATAAACTGAAAGAGAAGTGTTCTTGCTTCAGTTCACTGAGGTGTTGCGAGCTAAAGCGCTCACTGTCCCACTGTATCGTGTTCTCTGTTCAAAGTCTTCAACTACTGTAGCTGGCTAGCCACGTTACATCATGATACGTTACCCTAAAACCAACTAAATCAATATTTTAAAAGAATAACTTGCAAAACACGCATTGTTCAATTCGTCTGTCAACTTTCAAACTTGCCCATATGTCATTCATTCAACTATTCCAAATGCCCTCTCCATGTGTTGGACTATTTTCTGTTCAGTCCTCCTGTTCCCTCGCATTTTGTCCCTCCCCAAAACTAGGCAGACCCCCAGGAGTTTGTTTTGCAAAATGTGTATATCTCCTTTGCTCCAGTCGCACCCTCTGACAACCCACCCCCACTTGTTAGTTAAATACAGTAGTTAACCAAATAGCTACCCGGACTATTTGCATTGACCCTTTTTGCACTAACTTTGACTCAACTCATACACTGCTGCTACTGTTTACTATCTGTCACTGTATGTACAGTACATATCTTCCTCAATGACCTCGCACGAGTACCCTGCACATCGACTCGGTACTGGTATCCCTTGTATATTGCCAAATTATCGTTACTCATTGCGTATCTATTATTATTATGTGTTTTACTTTTCTATAATTTCTCTATTTTCTTTCTCTCTGCATTGTTGGGAAGTAAGCATTTCACTGTTACTCCACACCTGTTGTTTCCGAAGCATGTGACGAATAAAATTTGATTTGATTATCTTACTTTTTTGTTTGTTTTACACTAATAGCTTTGTTTATTTGTTTTATTTGTTAACATCTATGTAATGCTAGAATCAATACTATATTTGAGAGAGAATTAAGAGTATAGAGAAATATATAAATGTTTATTTAATTGCATACATTTTTATTTCAGTGTGCTTTGATGAACTGTGGTTTGTGTATTAAATTAGGTTAGTAATCACATCTAATTGTATTTGGCACATGCTTCTTAGACAACAGGTATAGACTAACAGTGAAATGCTTACTTAATGGTCCTTTTCCAACAATGCAGAGTTAAAGATAAAATAAAATAGAAACAGTGACATGAGGAATAAATACACAGTGAATAACAAATAAAAATAACATGGCTATATTTAGGGAGTAGAACATAACATGGCTATATATAGGGAGTAGAACATAACATGGCTATATATAGGGAGTAGAACATAACATGGCTATATTTAGGGAGTAGAACATAACATGGCTATATTTAGGGAGTAGAACATAACATGGCTATATTTAGGGAGTAGAACATAACATGGCTATATTTAGGGAGTAGAACATAACATGGCTATATTTAGGGAGTAGAACATAACATGGCTATATTTAGGGAGTAGAACATAACATGGCTATATTTAGGGAGTACCAGTACGAGTCTACTGTATGTGCAGGGGTACGAGGTAATTGAGGTAGCTACTGTATGTACTGTACATAAAGGTAGGGGTAAAGTGACTAAGCAACAGGCTAAATTAGACAGTAGCAGCAGCATGTGTGTGTGTGTGTGTGTGTGTGTGTGTGTGTGTGTGTGTGTGTGTGTGTGTGTGTGTGTGTGTGTGTGTGTGTGTGTGTGTGTGTGTGTGTGTGTGTATGGTGTCAGTATGCATGTGTGCATGTTATGTGGGTGTGGATGTATGCAGTTTGTGTTGTGGTGTCAGTGTAAGTATGGGTGAGTAGATTTGTGTGTAATGAGAGATTCCATTATGTTTCCCAGGCCTACTTAAATTAGAAAAATGAAAAGCGTGAGAAAATGTTGCCCTTTGCCTTACACTTCAAATGTCATTGTTTGCCCAACAATATCTAATCCTTCCTTTGATCAAATAAATGGATGCATCTCCAGCATCAGTTACTTTCCTGGTCAGTGAAGGTCTAATGGGAGACCATGCAGTAGACCCTATGCCTACCTGTCTATTCAATGCACATCTCCAACCCTGAATGTCTCTGCTAAAATGGTTTGTATAGGCCTAACACAGTTATTAGCATATATCTTACGACTGTCTTGTAGATGAGAATTCCTTCAAATGTATACTTTCTGATCAGTCTCAGATTTTTCCTTACACAGTATGGAATAGCAGGGACAAGAGGTAGGAGAGTGCCACCACCTGGTGAGAAGTACAGAAATTGCCACCTCCTTCTTTTCAGAATTGTATATTAAGGTTTATTAGAGACAGACTACACAAGGTAAAATAACTACAAATTCGTGCAGTAGTTTTACATGATTGGTCTACAACTGCTTGCACAGGAAACATCAAACTAGGCAGCTATGTTCATGAATCAAACACATTTACTCACACGCAGGCCAATGTTTCTCAAGTCCCTCACCAGTTGTGGGAAAGGAGCCTGGCTTGCAAGGTCACTTCTTCTCACGTAACATTCTCAGCAATGCTACAGTCAGCCGTGGCTAGGAGCCTGACAGCATGCAAGAGTACTTCCTCTCACGTAACATGCTCAGCCATACTACAGTATTGTGAGAGAGGAAAAGATGATCGAAACAAAAGTGAGAAAAGAAATGAAAATAAAATAAGGAACTAACAGCAAATTATTTAGGCTGACAGGTCTGTGTCATTACATCCTTGTCTTATTGAATAGAGCTTCAAACCCTCAACCATTGATCTGTAGAGGTGAAGAAAAAAAATTAAGTTAGACAGGACCAATAGGCAAAAAATTGACCAGCACATTTGGCATTTGCCCAAAATGCCAGATGGTCAATCCGCCCCTGCAGGTCTACCTTTACTTCGCTTTTTCTGTTCAAATGTCAGACTCAAAGGTCATGGGATGATTCCGGACCCCAGCAAGTGGACTAGATAGAAAGGTTATAAATTCACTGTCTGTCTTCAATTGAAGAGCCTAAAGCAGTTAGCAGTAATTTTGATGGCCACTAGATGGCTGTAGAAAGTAATTTACTGTGTGATCGGTGGGCCAGGAGAGATGAGAAGCCTGCAGCACAGTGGAGGCTGGTGAGAGGAAATATAGGACGACGGACTCATTCGAATGGCTGGAATGGAATACATGGAACAGAGTCAAATGTGTGGTTTCCATATGTTAGATGTGTTTGATACCATTCCATTGATTCCATTCCAGACATTACAATGAGCCTGTCCTCCTACAGCTCCTCCCACCAGCCTCCACTGCTCTAGCAGTGATTAAAGTTAAGCTCGTTAACCAGGCTTACATGTCTGAGAACACTCCCTAGTGATAACCACTATACACCTAACAATTGTAGGCTACTCAGTACAGCCAGGATTAGGGAGTAACTTATTACATGTAATCTGATTACAAAAAAAGTAATCAGTTACATTAGCAGCAAAATATTGTGATCAGATTACAGATACTTTTGAAGAACTAGAGATGATTGCTACTTGGATTACCTTTATATTCATACAATATGTTTGCAAAAACATACAGTACGTGTCAAAAGTTTGGACACACATACTCATTCAAGGGTTTTTCTTTATTTTTACTATTTTCTACATTGTAGAATAATAGTAAAGACATCAAAACTATGAAATAACACATTTGGAATCATGTAGTAACCAAATAAAGTGTTAAACAAATCTAAATATTTCATATTTGAGATTCTTCAAAGTAGCCACCCTTTGCCTTGACAGCTTTGCACACTCTTGGCATTCTCGCAACCAGCTTCATGAGGTAGTCACCTGGAATGTATTTCAATTAACAGGTGTTCATTATTAAAAGTTCATTTGTGGAATTTATTTTCTTTATAATGTGTTTGAGCCAATCAGTTGTGTTGTGACAAGGTAGGGGTGGTATACAGAAGATAGCCCTATTTGGTAAAAAATACCATGTCCATAGTATGGCAAGTACAGCTCAAATAAGCAAAGAGAAATGACAGTCCATCATTACTTTAAGACATGAAGGTCAGTCAATACGGAAAATTGCAGTCGCACAAATCATCAACCACTATGATGAAACTGGCTCTCTTGAGGACCACCACAGGAAAGGAAGACATAGTTACCTCTGCTGCAGAGGATAAGTTAATTACAGTTACCAGCCTCAGAAAATGCAGCCCAAATAAATGCTTCACAGAGTTCAAGTAACAGACACATCTCAACATCAACTGTTCAGAGGAGACTGGGTGAATCAGGCCTTCATGGTCGAATTGCTGCAAAGAAACCACTACTGGAGGACACCAATAAGACGAAGAGACTTGCTTTGACCAAGAAACACAAGCAATGGACATTAGACCGGTGGAAATCTGTACTTTGGTCTGATGAGTCCAAATGTTTGATTTTTGGTTCCAACCGCCGTGTCTTTGTGAGATGCAGAGTAGGTGAACTGATGATCTCCGAATGTGTGCTTCCCACCGTGAAGCATGGAGGAGGAGGTGTGATGGTGTGGGAGTGCTTTGCTGGTGACACTGTCAGTGATTTATTTAGAATTCAAGGCACACTTAACCAGCATGGCTACCACAAAATTCTGCAGCGATACGCCATCCCATCTGGTTTGCACTTAGTAGGACTATTATTTGTTTTTCAGCAGGACAATGACCCAACACACCAGGCTGTGTAAGGGCTATTTGACCAAGAAAGAGAGTGATGGAGTGCTGCATCAGATGACCTGGTCTCCATAATCACCTGACCTCAACCCAATTGAGATGGTCTGGGATGAGTCGGACCGCAGAGTGAAAGAAAAGCAGCCAACAAGTGCTCAGCATATATGGGAACTCCTTCAAGACTGTTGGAAAACTATTCCAGGTGAAGCTGGTTGAGAGAATTCCAAGAGTGTGCAAACTATCATCAAGGCAAAGGGTATTTTATAACACATTTTTGGTTACTACATGATTACATATGTGTTATTTCATAGTTTTGATGTCTTCACTATTATTCTACAATGTAGAAAATAGTACAAATAAAGAAAAAACATTGAAGGAGTAAGTGTCCAAACTTTTGACTGGTACTGTGTTTTCTCAATGATATTAAATTCAGCATTGACAAAAAGTACAAGTTTAAATTTGTTCCAACTGAGTGAGTCTGACTACAAGTCAGAGACCACTTTGATGACGCACCTTTTTGACTTCTTCTATTGCCTCAAAGGTGAAGGTAATCCAAAAGTAACTGAAACTATTCCGATTACATTACTGAGTTTGGGTAATCCACAAGTTAAATTTCTGATTACAATTCGTGACAGGTAACTGTAATGGATTACATTTAGAAAGGAACCTACCCAACCCTGAGTACAGCAAACCTCAGATGACACTGATCAACTGTCAGTCCACCCCACTAAGAGTGTCAGTGCTATCCAGGTTCCTTGGAATGTCCCTACCATAAACCCTAAACCTAACCTTAACCCCTAGCCTAAACTTAACCATAACCCTTACCTAACCCATTTAAAATGTAAACTTCAATGGGGTACAGACGTCCCAACCAGATAAATGGTACTCTGGCCTTGTACAGGTAACCATGTCCTACCAAAGGTCACGTTTGAGCTCAGGCCAACTGACATCGATACTGAACTGTCTTTTACACGGGACTCTCTGCCCCACCTCCCCATGGCAACATAATAAACTATGGCCACAGCATGTAGAGTAGTCATAAAAAAGAAAGGAACGAGGGGAAATTAACAGACATGTAGCATAGGCCACACTCCAGAATAGCTTTTCATCAACCATTTATGCGAGTAAAGTACATGTCAGATAAAAATTTTTTAATGACACGGCTGATGGAAACAGAACATTTTTCTGTAAACTTTTCAAAATGTCGACAAAACAATATGCTAGACAAAGTGGGATCTTTCTCGGTAAAAATGTATTATGCGATAAATGTCGTTGGAAACGCTTTTATGCGCAAATATTGATATAATAACCATCATATCAAAGTAAATTTGGAGTCGCGCGATAACATGTTGGGTGGTCCTCCCACTACACTCGTCGGGAAAGCATGCAGTTTATTAGGCTACAGACTAAACAAATGATGAACTTCACAGGGTTGTGAAAGTGAAAAGTGATGAGCTTGATGCTCCTTTCCAATAAATATCCAGTTTTCTTTCTGGTAACATGATAATCGATGCTTGGCTGCCATTTGACAATCTCACTCTTTTGTCCATAATAATAATAAAAATAAACTCATCATGGTCTATATGTGCGCTCTAGCCAACAACACGTAGATAGCGCTGTTGGCTAGTGCGCACGTGCCAATACCAGAGTGGCATACTCGCTATATAACGCAATTATTGTATTTGAGAAAACCATCAGTAGAGTTGAAAATGTGTACATGGGAATTTAACCGCAAAAGGTATTTATATGTGCTATACCTCAGCACACAGAGACATCTGCAACAAGTCCATTTGATGGAAACATCTCTGTTGGAAAAATGCCATATTGTTTTTAATGCAGATTTTAGAATATTTGCATGAAAAACTGTCGCCAGTTGCATGGAAACCTAGCTAGTGATACATTTTATTTACAATTCATAACTTTCGAAGCGTCCATCCCAGCAATCTGTTGCTGTGTAGTACATCAACCAAGAATACAGAACTACGGTATGATTATGTAACCAATGAAACTGCTCTGGTTCCTCATTCCATCACATTTGGAATCCCCATAAACTAAGACATAGCTCCAAGATTCCCCCTGTCCTTTTCAGACTCCAAGCCAATGTTATTCTTGCTCCTGAGAAAGTCTATGTTTACTTATACAATTCTCACTTCATCATTCTCCAACGCACATTTCTAATATCTCTCATCATTTTCTTCATATCCAACTGAATAAAAAGAAGAAACTATACTATTACACAAAGATAAATTATATAAAAAATTATAAAACACTTTGGAGCACCTTAAATTAAATTTTGGGCAAAAAGGCAAATCATTCATTGAATCAGATGGCTCATTCATCACAAAACCCACTGATATTGCCAATTACTTTAATGATTTGTTTCATTGGCAAGATTAGCAAACTTAGGCATGACATGCCAGCAAAAAAACACTGATACTACACATCCAAATATAACTGATCAAATTATGAAAGACAAGCATTGTAATTTTGAAATCCGTAAAGTTAGTGTGGAAGAGGTGAAAAAATTGTTGTCTACCCAAGAATAGTAAAGCCCCCTTTTCTGGCTCAAATAGCCGATCAGTCAGCCTGTTTGACCAGATACAATGCAATTTTCTGTAAACAAACTGACAGACTTTCAACATGCCTATAAGGAAGGACATTCAACAAGCACGGAACTTACACAAATGACTGATGATTGGCTCAGAGAAATTGATAATAAAAAGATTGTAGGAGCTATTTTGTTAGATTTCACTTAGGCTTTTGACAGTCTGCTGCTGGAAAAACTTGTATTATGGCTTTAGTCCCTCTGCTATATTGTAGATAAAGAGTTACCTGTCTAACAGAACACAGAGGGTGATCTTTAATGGAAGCCTCTCCAACATAATCCAGGTAAAATCAGGAATTCCCCTGGGCAGCTGTCTAGGCCCCTTACTTTTTTCATTCTTTACCAATGACATTCCACTGGCTTTGAATAATGTATGCGTATTTATGTATGCGGATGACTCAACAGTATACACATCAGCTACTACAGCGAGTTAAATCACTGCAGCACTTAAAGAGATGCAGTTGTTTTCAGAATGGGTGGCAAGGAATAAGTTAGTCCTAAATATTTCAAAAACTAAAAGCATTGTTTTTGGGAAAAATAATTCACAAAATCTCGTAATAAATAATGTGGAAATCCAACTGGATGAAGAGAGCTCCTAACTACACGTCAATACGCCATTTGGGAGGTATTCATTCAAGAGACTGCTGTTTGGAATCGCGTCCGCTCCAGAGGTGCCTCGCACCGCATTCGAAAGGTCTGAAAGGTGTCGTAAACATCATGGATGACATTCTTGTCTTGGGTGATGACACAGAGCAGCACGACCGGAGACTGAGATAGCTGCTAGACAGACTGAGAAGCATCAACTTGAAATTGAATATGGACAAATGCAAAATCAGAATGACAGAAATTCTCTACATTGGACATGTGTTAAGCAAAGAAGACCTGAAACCAGCTTCCGAATAGGTCGGAGCAATACAAGAAAGGCCAGGGCCAGAGGACAAAGCAGCGCTTCAGAGGTTCATGGGAATGTTGCAGTATATCACAAAGTTCATCCCAAATCTCTCAGATGTCAGCGCACCACTGAGACAACTGCTGGAAGGAGACATTCAGTGGGACTTGGACTCTGCACATGAACAGAGCTTCAAAAGCATGAAAACACTTAAAATCAAATCAAATTTGTTACATGCGCCGAATACAAAAGGTACCTTACAGTGAAATGCTTACTTACAAGACCTTAACCACAATGCAGTTAAGAATAATGTGTTCAGTACAAAATAGATAAGTAAAAAAATATAAAATTAAAGTTACAAATAATTAAAAAGCAGCAGTAAAATAACAGTAGCGAGGCTATATACAGAGGGTACCGATACAGAGTTAATGTGTGGGGGCACCGGTTAGTCGAGATAATATGTACATGTAGGTAGAGTTAAAGTGACTATGCATATATAATAAACAGAGTAGCAGCAGCGTAAAAGGGGGGGGGGGGGGGCAATGCAAATAGCCATTTGATTAGCTTGTCAGCAATGCGCCAGTGTTAAAGTACTATGATGTAAAAAAATTAATTAAAAAACCATGACTATCTGTGGATGCAAGCTCAGAAGGCTTGGGAGCTGTGATCCTGTAAGATGGTCAGCCAATCGCATACGGGTCAAGATCCCTCACAGACTCTCAAAAGAGATACGCTCAAATTGAAAAAGAGCTAACGGCGATAGTGTATGGCTGCAAGAAGTTTCATCAATACCTGTATGAAAAACAGATCCAGGTGGAGTCAGACCTCAAACCCTTGGAAACAATCTTCAAGAAGTCGCTCCAGAAAGTACCAGCCAGACTGCAGAGAATGCTGATGAGACTACAGAGACACAGTCTACATGTGACTAACAAACCAGGAAAGGAGATACACGTGGCTGATGCACTGAGCCGAGCATACCTGAAGGATTAGAGAGAGAAATTGCTGGATGGTGAGCTGGATGTAAACTACATCGATCAAAAACCTCCTGTTTCAGAGGAGAAACTGCTGCAATTCAAAACAGCTAAAGCAGAAGGTGAAGAGTTAAAACTGGTCACAGAAACAGTTTTAAAAGAATGGCCAGACACTAGAGGGAAAGTTGCAAAGGAAATACAGCACCACTGCACCTTCAGAGAGGACTTGAATACTCAGATGGACTGCTGTTCAAAAGTTAAAACTTGTTGTCCCTCAGAAAATGAGAAGAAATCTGAAAAATCCATGAAGCATACATGGGAATTGTAAAATGTAAGGAACGAGCAAGGGATGTTCTGTTCTGGCCAGGCATGGCTAAACAGATTGAAGATGTAACAAAATGTGCAGTCTGCAACAAACACAAAAACAACAACCAAACAGCCGCTCATGTCCCATCCAATATAAGAGAAAGCTTGGGCCAAAGTTAGAGTGGACCTCTTCCATTACAATGACACAGAATTTCTACTATGTGTGGATTACTACAAAATACCCAGAAATCTCCAAGTTCAGTGGGACAGCAAGTAAACACATAATTGCAGCACTAAGTCGATCTTCGCAAGGAATGGGGTGCTCAACGTTTTGTGCCCCAACAATGGAAGACAGCTTGTGAGTCAAGAAATGTTTTGTGAGTCAAGACTTTTCTACCAGCCGAGAGTTCAAACATGTCACGTCGAGCCCTAGATTTCCACAGTCAAACGGCCAAGCTGAGAGAGTAGTTCAGACTGAAGAACCCGTTATAAAAAGCAACATTTTTTTAACCTTTATTTAACTAGGCAAGTCAGTTAAGAACAAATTCTTATTTACAATGATGGCCTAGGAACAGTGGGTTGACTGCCTTGTTCAGGGGCAGAATGACAGATTTTTACCTTGTCAGCTCAGGGATTCTATCTAGCAACCTTTCGGTTACTGGCCCGACGCTCTAACCACTAGGCTACCTGTCTCTAACCACTAGGCTACCTGCCGGCCCACATACAGTGCATTTGGAAAATATTCAGACCCCTTGACATTTTCCATATTTTGTTATGTTACAGCTTTATTCTAAATTTGATTAATTGTATTTTTCTCCTCAATCTACACACAATACCCCATAATGAGAAATCGAAAACATGTTTTTAGAAATTCTTGCAAATGTATAAAAAAAATTAAACAGAAATACCTTATTTACATAACAAATTCAGACCCTTTGTTATGAGACACGAAATTGAGCTCAGGTGCATCCTGTTTCCATTGATCATCCTTGAGATGGTTCTACAACTGGATTGGAGTCCACCTGTGGTAAATTCAATTGATTGGACATGATTTGGAAATGGCACACACCTGCCTATATATGGTCTCAAGGTTGACAGTGCATGTCAGAGCAAAAACCAAGCCATGTGGTCGAAGGAATTTTTCGTAGTACTCCAAGACAGGATTGTGTTGAGGCACAGGTCTGGGGAAGGGTACCAAAACATTTCTGCAGCATCGAAGGTCCTCAAGAACACAATGGCCTCCATTCTTAAATGGAAGAAGTTTGTAACCACCAAGACTCTTCCTAGACCTGGCCGCCTGGCCAGACTGAGCAATCGGGGGAGGAGGGCCTTGGTCAGGGAGGTGACAAAGAACCTGATGGTCACTCTGAATGAGCTCCAGAGTTCAGAGTTCCTCTTTGGAGATGGGAGAACCTTCCAGAAGGACAACCATATCTGCAGCACTCCACTAATCAGGCCTTTATGGTAGAGTGGCCAGACGGAAGCCACTCCTCAGTAAAAGGCCCATGACAGCCCACTTGGTGTTTGCGAAAAGGCAACTAAAGGACTCAGACCATGAGAAACAAGATTCTCTGGTCTGATGAAACCAAGATGGAACTCTTTGGCCTGAATGCCAAGTGTCACGTCTGAAGGAAACCTGCCACCATCTCTACGGTGAAGCATGGTGGTGTCAGCATCATGCTGTGGGGATGTTTTTCAGCAGCAGGGACTGTGAGACTAGTCAGGGTCAAGGAAAAGATGAACAGAGCAAAGTAGAGAGAGATCCTTGATGAAAACCTGCTCCGAAGCGCTCAGGACCTCAGACTGGGGCGAAGGTTCACCTTCCAAAAGGACAAATACACTAAGCACACAGCCAAGACAACGCAGGAGTGGCTTCAGGAAAAGTCTCTGAATGTCCTTGAATGGCCCAGCCAGAGCATGTACTTGAACCCGATCGAACGTCTCTGGAGAGACCTGAAAATAGCTGTGCAGCGACGCTCCCGATCCAACCTGACAGAGCTTGAGAGGATCTGCAGAGAAGAATGGGGGAAACTCCCCAAATACAGGTGTGCCGAGCTTGCAGCATCATACCCAAGAAGACTCAAGGCTGTTATCACTGCCAAAGGTGCTTCAACAAAGTACTGAGTAAATGGTCTGAATACTTAAGTCAATGTGATTTCAGTTTTTCATTTTATTTCCCCCCAAAAAATATCTGACCTTTTTTTTTACTTTGTCTTTATGGGGTGTTGTGTGTAGATTGATGAGGAAAAACTATTTAATCAATTTTAGAATAAGGCTGTTACATACTCTCATTGAGTAAAGAAACACACCCCTGGATGGAGTAGGTCTCTCACCTGCACACCTACTGATGGGAAGGAGGCTGCAGACAAAGATTTTGAAGTCAGAGAGATTGTTAAATCCAGGACTCTATCAGCATATCAGGAGCAGGCTCACAAGCAGACAAATGAGACAAAACACTACCTTGACCAAAGCACATGTAAGCTTTTGGTCATGAAGGAAGGAGAATGAGTCAGGAACAGACAAGACAACAAATGGCAACCAGCGATTTGATTTGGAAAACATGACCAGCCAAGGTCATACATAGTACAAACACAAAATGAGAGAATCTACTGAAGGAACCGGAGACACCTGTTAAAAAACATATGAAACAACACACCCAGAGAGACACTCTGGACGTACCTCATCCAGTGGAAGGAGAACCTGAAACAAGTGTCAGCCTGGAAGAAAACTACTCACCTGTGTGTTCTCCAGCACCAACAACACCAAAACAAACAATGTAAAGCAACAATGTAAACACTGACACACCAGTGAATTCAACTCGTTATGGAAGACCTATCAGAATGCCAATTCTGTCAGTGTTTGTAGTTCAAACAGAGACTGTTGAAAAACAAACAAAAATCAAAATAGAAGAAAAAATAAAACATTGACAAGACATTAATAATAACAATGTAATGACTATTGTGATGTCTATATTACCAAGAAAAAAAAGCAACGTTTGTTTGCATATTGTTTGCAATGTGAAACACTGAGTTGAAAGAACATTGTTTTGAGAAACAAATGATCCAAAGAAAGAGAGATGTCATGCATATACTTACCTGTAGTGCCTGAGGGCTGCTCTGTTACTAATTACTACATGTCGTCATCTGTACTTTACACTTGACCCATTACATCAGATAAACATGGTTATTTTACCCGCATTCCTGTGTGCTAGTATATTACAAAGCCTATTGCTCAAATGCCATGAGAAAGGAAAGGTCAGTTATTTCCATTACAACCTAAACAACATTAGAAACAGATAGTAGTATCCAACTTTCACTTAGGGAAGTGTTTTGTTCCATAATGTCCATCTAATCATCATATGTGTAGGTGTTGTTTTGGCCTTTGTCATCACTAACCAGGTCAGTGTACTCAAATACCAAGATTGACACCTTAACCCTGTTGTGTGGTCCGGAAACTTTCCCCAGGTCAGCCACAAGTAACCAAAGTGAAACCATAAGAGGTGCACAGCACAGCCTGGCATGCAGCTGAGACTGGGAGATTTTAGAGATGCAAACATGTGAAACACAACCTTGTGACATGTTATCATATTAATGTGCTGTAGAGTGGGGTTTGAATATGTTGACTTGACCTGTATTTTACTACAGTACTTTCGCACAGAAAGAGAAAGAGGAAGAGAATAGAAAAAGAAAGCGAATTACGCACTGACAAATCAGAAAAGTGAATGGACTCACATTGAACAGTGCCAAAACACTATCAAAATCTATTGGTTCAATTTGATTTATAGTAGTAGCTGACAAATCACATTGTAAAATCTATTTAGGGGAAGGATGTGACTGACTCATTTTCACTTAAAGGTCAATGTTTATCACGCCCTCGTTTTCTCATTGGTTGTGAGTGGTGTTCCTCTTTCTCTATGAGAGTAGTGTGAATAGTAGGAGGGCCAGTCCCCTACGTGAAGAGTTATCTAGTCTCTTTGTTTTCCTTCAGTCACTCAGGAAAGTACCAGCCCGACCTGCCTCCTGTCCTGGACAGCTACAGAGGAACACAGAGCAGAACACAGACATAAAGACGTCCTCGTCGGATACAGACACAACACACACACAGCAGTGTTCTGAGGTTTCACAGCAGAGGAAGCCAAGAGGACAATCACACAGCGGCTCCATCTCTCTCTCTTCCTGCACTCCCTCTGCTGCATCTCAGGGGACTGAGGTTGCTCTACCCGAGCCTCTCTCCCCCCCACGGCCGGACGCTGCAGATTGATGATGCCGCAGCAGTCGATGGATCGCTGTGAGGTTTCAGAGAACTGCCACCATCATAGCCCGGGGGCCCAGGGGAGCCAGCGGCGCCTGGTCAGTGGACTCCTTCTCTGGGTCGGTCTCCTCACCGTCAGCCACGTGGTCTCCATCACCCTCCTCGTCATCACCAGGCCACACGCACTGGTAAGACTGCTAACCTGCATAGACACACACTTACACACTCTCTGGTGTGTTAACTATGCAATGCTGTTGCTAGTTTTTTATTGAAAAAAGAGCCCCTGACCATCACGACTTAGGGAGGGACATAGTTAGTGAAATCAAGTTGAATTAAATCTGAGATATGTATTGTAGCTCACTTTGTGTAAAAAATAAGATGAGATCTTGAAGTTGGATCAATGTGTGTCAATAAAGCAGTGTATTGTAGCTGTGGTAACACCTGCCTATTGCACCTGTTGAGTACAAGCCTCTGAAGTGGTTTCAGTAGCATCACAGCTGGTGGGGGAAACGCATCACTATGTGTGGTTTAGTACTGGTGACATCAGAACCCTGTTCTCCAATATGAAAGGGCTGGGTGTGTGCTACTGAATGATCACTGTGTGTATCATATTAATACTGTTTCATATAGCCAAGAGTAGAATACAAATGTTTTTCTCGGGCAAATGTTGCTACTTACAACATAGTTACTGAGCGGAAATATCATGACGATTGTCCTATCTCCCTCCCCCAGCCTCTGCCAGAAATAGTTTCAGCTCCAAGACCCACAGCAGACACATCTCCGGTAAGCTAACCACAAGATGGGTTTAAACATGTTTCCAACCTCAAAACATGTTTTAACATGTCCCATGCAAACGTTTTGTTCATTTTTGCCCCCTCCAAGACAGAGAGCAGTCATAATATCATCATCATCATGATATACATGGCCTGCCAATAGGATATACAATAGACCAGGGTTTCCCAAAACTCAGGCCTGGGGTCTCCCTGGGGTACACGTTTTGGTTTTTGCCCTAGTTCTACACAGCTGATTCAAATAATCAAAGCTTGATTATTTTAATAAGCTGTGGTGATAGGGCAAAAATCTAAACGTGTACCCGTGGGGGGACCCAGGACCGATTTTTGGAAACCCGGCAATAGATCATTTTGAATAGAATCCAAACACTTGAATGCATCTAGGAAGGGACCTGAGCCTAGGCTAGGCCATACCTCGTCAGTCCCGCTTTCTCTGTCTGACGTATCATCCTCCAGGCTCTCAGACAGTAGAGAGGCTCAACCACCAGCCTCACCGCACTGCAGGGAAAGGTGACATGTCATAACATCATATCCACATGCAGGGAAATGCCACTGTGCAGATTTTCCTTCTCTGAAATCAGATTTCAATCTCTGTTTTACGATCATGAAAGTGTGGTGTAACCGATGTGAAATGGGTAGTTAGTTAGCGGTGGTGCGCGCTAATAGCGTTTCAATCGGTGACGTCACCCGCTCTGAGACTTGAAGTAGGGTTGCCCCTTGCGCTGCAAGGGCCGCGGCTTTTGTGGCGCGATGGGTAACGATGCTTCGTGAGGTGTCAGTTGTTGATGTGTGCAAGGGTCCCTGGTTCGAGCCCAGGTTTGGGCGAAGAGAGGGACGGAACCTACACGGTTACATTGATGCTGTTGACCCGGATCATTGGTTGCTGCGGAAAAAGGAGGAGGTCAAAGGGGGGGTGAGTGTAACCGATGTGAAATGGCTAGTTAGTTAGCGGTGGTGCGCGCTAATAGCGAGTCAATCAGTGACGTCACCCGCTCTGAGACTTGAAGTAGGGTTGCCCCTTGCGTTGCAAGGGCCGCGGCTTTTGTGGCGCGATGGGTAACGATGCTTCGTGGGGTGTCAGTTGTTGATGTGTGCAAGGGTCCCTGGTTCGAGCCCAGGTTGGGGCGAAGAGAGGGACGGAACCTACACTGTTACAGTGGCATACTCCATTAGTAAGTGTTAAATGAGGCAACTAGTTCAAATTCATTCCTAAATGTGAAAGGCATGCAACATCTAGCCCAAATCTAGACACCTTTATTATTATTTAATTTATCAATAAGCCGGGTCTAAAGGCATTCCATAGAGCTTGCGAGAAATGCTGTGTTGGATGGTATCCGTAATCGTTTCTGATGGAAACGTTGTTGTTTGCGTCGCTGAGCAGTGCACAAGAAAGTATTAAATCCAATCGTTTGATGCTAACCCCATCCCCTCCCCTCCGCTTTTATACCTTCCTGCCTGTGCTTCCCTAAATAGGGCCCCAAGGAAACATAGACAACAGCTGTAGTTAGTACCCTGTCACAGATAAAAATGATAGTTTGAAGATCATACTTTGTTCCAGGGTTGGGGATAATTATATTTCAATTCCAGTCAATTCAGGAAGTACACTGAAATTCAAATTTCAGTTTCAATTATCTTCAGTGCTTTTCAATGAGGAATATTACTTTTTGAATTGACTGGAATTGAAATGGAATTAACCACAACCCTTCTTTGTTTTACTGTTAGGATTTGAGTCGTGCTGCTTGGATGCCCACCATTACTTCAATGAGTAGAGAGATCAGTGACTAATGATGAGTTATCTCTGTCTCCGCAGAGCATACCCCTGGAGCCACAAAGAGTGCCATGGCAAATGCTCACCTTTGAACCCACAAGTATAGACGGTGAGAGTTCTTAGAAAGTTGTCTCTTTGAATTTTTCGATATAGTCACAATTCATTTATATTCCAATTCTAGCCACATTACTGATGCCAGTTTTCAATTTATCATCCACAGATAATGATGTCTCGGTGGTGAGAAGTGTGATCAAGTGGAAGACGCAGTCCAAGGCGAATCATTTTGTCTCCCTAAAGGACGGATCCCTGACCATCAACCAGGATGGTTGTTACTTCCTGTATCTTCAGGTGACTCTGGAGTCACCAGAGGTGTCTGGACAGCACATAGTGAGAGTGAACAAGAACAACAGAGTCCTGCTGGAAGTAAGGATGACCACCACCTCCCTCAGCACAGGGTTCCTGGGCAGGGCTGTGGATCTAGCAGCCTCCGACAACCTCACAGTCACTGTCTCCCCTATTGCCAGGATCAACACCACCTACACCGCCACATACCTGGGCATCATAGGTCCAAAATTATACCTGTAGATTCTATTGGATATAGACACTCCTGTCTTCATAGACACATGCTGAGGGCTAGATCTGGGACTCATTTGGTAGGGGTTGATTGAATAGATCCTGGGGATCTGGAGTTAACTGGGATCAACCCATCATCCCACCACCTGTCAGAGAGATGGAGTAGTGGGGAAGACCATGTGGGAGACGCCGTATATTTGTCTGAATCTGATTCAGTCCGACTCCCTGCTCATCACAGAAGATTATTCCACTCCTTTATACTCTACCTAGCCTTCCAACTGGTTTTGAGCTGCAAGGATTTTCTTTCCAGAATTCTATTGATTTTTTTATTTGATTTTTATTTAACTAGGCAAGTCAGTTAAGAACAAATTCTTATTTACAATGAGGGCTTACCAAAATGCAAAAGGCCTCCTGCATGGAAGGGGGATTCAAAATGTAAAATAATAATGTGTCTTGTAATGTTGGAAAAATATGTTTAAAAGTATTGGTCATCGTGGGTTATGGGTTGTACTGTTACTTTAGCATTTTTCTCTCTTGGATGAAATAGCACTGTTTTTATCGCTCAGGATTATAGTTAGTATGTTTTTCCAGTAAATATTGTTTTTTAAGCTATGAATGAGGGGATTGTCTTTTCAAATCATGTGCACAGGGTTGTTGAGAGAATGCACAGTATCAACATATCTTTAATGTTTACTTTAATATTTGTGTATTGCTTTGTATTTAAAATATTCGTTTTTTACCTATTTATGTCTTATTACAATATTATCTTATTATTATTTTCTTATTATTTATTTTCTATATCTATTTTGAAGGACATGTTGAGTATGTTGTAGGATGAGATGTAGAGATAATCAATGAATGTATGTCACTAACCAGGTTTCCATTCAATCGTTTTATGCGAGTAAAGTACGTCAGGTAAAACATTAATGATGGAAACTGTTTCGGTAAACCTTCCAAATGTAGACAAAACAAATTACGGTATACAAGGTGGGAATTTTTTGTGTCGGTAAAATTAGTTATGCGAGAAATGGCAGTGGAAACACCTTTTATGCGCAAATATTGATGTAATAACCATCCTATCGAAGTAAACTTGAAGTCACGCCATGATAAATTGTGGTTCTCCCACTACGACTCGGGAAAGTATGCAGTTTATTAGGCTACAGATTAAATACATTATGATGAACTTCACAGGGTGGTAAATGTGCAAGGTGTTGCTCCTTTCCAATAAATATCGAGGGTCTTCTTCTGGTGATGATGATCGATTCTTGGCTGCCTTTTGACAAATACAAATAATATTGCTCTTATCTAATAGTCGCATAATGTTGGTAGCCTGCCGCACTGTATCTGCGAGCTGTTGGCTAGAGCGCATGTTCCAAGATCAGAGTGCACATTTCCTACTCCATCAGTAGAGTTCAAAATGCGATGGAAACCCATTTTTCATTCGGTAGGCTACATGTGAATTTAACGGCAGAAGTTATTTTTTATCTGCACTACGTCCTCAAGCACAGCCTTTTACCCATAAAAAAGTATGTTTGATGGAAACATCCCTGGCGGGGGAATGCACATATCGTTTTAGCATATTTTTGAATATTAGCATGAAAATCTATCGCAAATTGGATGGAAACCGACTTTATAGCGCCAAATAAACTAGGATAAAATGTACGTTGTTACGAATTCCACAACTGAAGTTACGCTGGGAAACATGAATGTAATCTATTATATTAAGAAAGCACTGGAAATTATTTTTTTCTCTCCAAACAAATAAATGAAGTACAGTATTTGACTTGTATATGGCTTTTATTTCACCTTCAAATATTGTTTGTTGAAGCCATTACAGAAATGAGAACTAATTCATGACATGTTGTGAAATTATATGAAAATAAAGCACAAATAGCTTTAAATCTAATGGTGTCATACGAACGCTGTGGGGGGTGAGAGCTATTATAAACAGATGTGAAACCACCAGATGTGAATCATTACCAACACAGTGAAATAAGGGTCATATCGAACTACAGATGTAGGATCATCATTTGATCCCCCTGTTGCAGAATAACTTGTAGTGTATTTGAGTTTTAAAAAGGCTTCTAAAGTTTGTAATTTCTACACTGAAATTTCAAACTTGATTTTCCATTAAGAAAAATGTATCTACAGTGCATTCGGAAAGTATTCAGACCCTTTGACTTTTTCCACATTTTGTTACATTACAGCCTTATTCTAAAATTGATTAAATTGTTTTTCCCCTCATCAATCTACAAACAATACCACATAATGAGAAAGCAAAAACAGGTTTTTAGAAATGTTTGCAAATCTATAAAAAAAATAAAAACGGAAATATCACATTTACATAAGTATTCAGACCCTTTACTCAGTACTTTGTTGAAGCACCTTTGGCAGCGATTACAGCCTCGAGTCTTCTTGGGTATGATGCTACAAGCTTGGCACACGTGTATTTGGGGAGTTTCTCCCATTCTTCTCTGCAGATCCTCTCAAGCTGTGTCAGGTTGGATGGAGAGCATCGGTGCACAGCTATTTTCAGGTCTCTCCAGAGACGTTCGATCGTATTCAAGTCCAGGCTCTGGCTGGGCCACTCAAGGACATTCAGAGACTTTTCCTGAAGCCACTCCTGCGTTGTCTTGGCTGTGTGCTTAGGGTCATTGTCCTTTTGGAAGGTGAACCTTCGTCCCAGTCTGAGGTCCTGAGCAGGTTTTCATCAGGAATCTCTCTGTACTTTGCTCTGTTCATCTTTCCCTCGATCCTGACTAGTTTCCCAGTGCCTGCCGCTGAAAAACATCCCCACAGCATGATGCTGCCACCACCATGCTTCACCGTAGGGATGGTGCCAGGTTTCCTCCTGATGTGACGCTTGGCATTCAGGCCAAATAGTTCAATCTTGGTTTCATCAGACCAGACTCTTGTTTCTCATGGTCTAAGAGTCTTTAGGTGCCTTTTGGCAAACTCCAAGTGGGCTGTCATGTGCCTTTTACTGAGGATTGGCTTCCGTCTGGCCACTCTACCATAAAGGCCTGATTGGTGGAGTGCTGCAGAGATGGTTGTCCTTCTGGAAGGTTCTCCCATCTCCACAGTGGAACTCTGAAGCTCTGTCAGGGTGACCATCGGGTTCTTGGTCACCTTCCTGAAGAAGGCCCTTCTCCCCGATTGCTCAGTTTGGTTTGGTGGCTAGCTCTAGGAAGAGGCTTGGTGGTCCCAAACTTCTTCCATTTAAGAATGATGAGAGTCTCATAGCAAAGGGTCTGAATACTTATGTAAATAACGTATTTCTGTATTATTAATACATTTGCTGAAATTTCGAAAAACCTGTTTTCACTTTGTCAATATGGGGTATTGTGTGTAGATCAAATCAAATCAAATCAAATGTATTTGTCACATACACATGGTTAGCAGATGTTAATGCAAGTGTAGCGAAATGCTTGTGCTTCTAGTTCCGACCATGCAGTAATATCTAACAAGTAATATAACCTAACAATTTCACAACAACTACCTTAGATTGATGAGAAAAATATTTTATTTAATACATTTTAGAATAAGGTTGTAACGTAACAAAATGTGAAAAAGGTCAAGGGGTCTGAATACTTTCCGAATGCACTGTACCCCTACAAAAATGTCCATTAATTATAATACATATAATAATTCACATTTCCTGGTGCTAAGGGATTATTTTCCTGCTGTAACCAACTGGCTCAAATGAAGATCCTACATCTGTATAGTTGTGTGACTTACTGAACCATGAGACCCCAGAGATCAAGTGAAAGTAGGAGGTCCTTACAGTGTGTCCCCCCACACGTTGGTGGAATAATACATTCAAGGGCCCTCCCTTTAACTATGCTGTCGAGGAACAGACCCTCTAGAGGCTGAGAGCTAAGTAAAGAAGATCTTATATTGTAAACTGTCACAGAAGTATCACACAACACATCAAATCAGTGATATTATCTACTTCTGTCCTTGCAGGAGGGAGAGAAAGTGTTGTGTAGCACAGCATGACTCATCACAACCCAGACACAACACACATTTTTTCCAGTCGTTGGGGTTTTAATTTTTTTAATTTTCTCCATTTCCATGATAACCTTATATCTTTCTAATCATTGTAACATTAGCTGTTAAAACCACAGATTCCGATTACACTCTGAGTTTATCCAGAATGCTGTCCCACTTAAACAGAGATCAGAGACTAGCGTCCACCCACTCCTTGGAGAGGTTTCATGAAGAAGCCTAGACCACGCTTCTTAATGTGATGACTTTCCACTGCCAGATGTGAGGTTAAAGACGGGAGGTATGGGCAAGTCCACACAAGAGAGAGAGTGTTTTGTGTGTGTTTCAGTACGGATGCAGTCCGTGTTGCCTCTGCTTCTTATTTCCACGCACTAAGACGTCATCATGACAGTTTCCTCCAAATGTTTATTTGCTCTTATCACTCTCTCTTTCTCTCTCTCTTTTTTCTTTCTAACGCTCTTTCTTTAAAACGCTCTGTCTCTCCCAGTCAATGGAAAATGATACTGAAACATACAAATATGATTATCCAGAATTCATAGTTTGCGTGACAATGTTTCTGGAGGGAGCATATGAAATCATGCAACCCAACTGTGAAATGATACTCACATATATATCTAACAGTGTGGAACACATTCATCATGGCATGGATAGGTAACTGACAAAATAAAGGAAACACTTGAGTAAATGAGGGATACAACATATATTGAAAGCAGGTGCTTCCACACAGGTGGTTCCTGAGTTAGGTAAGCAATTGAAACATCCCATCATGCTTAGGGTCATGTATAAAAATGTTCGGTTGCCCATTATTTTGGCTACCTTGGCTAAAAGAAGAGATCTCAGTGACTTTGAAAGAGGGGTCTCAAAAGTGCATACGGGGGTTTAGTGTGTGTGTGTGTGTGTGTGTGTGTGTGTGTGTGTGTGTGTGTGTGGTGTGTGTGTCTCAGTCACCAGATCTCAATCCAATTGAACACTTATGGAGATTCTGGAGCAGTGCCTGAGAAAGCGTTTTCCACCACCATCAACAAAATCAAATCAAATCAAAGTGTATTTGTCACGTGCGCCGAATACAACAGGTGTAGACCTTACAGTGAAATGCTTACTTACAGGCTCTAACCAATAGTGCAAAAAAATGGTATTAGGTGAACAATAGGTAAGGTAAGGTAATAGGTAACAGAATTTCATGTGGAATAATGGTGTGGCATCCCTCCAGCAGAGTTTCAGACACTTGTAGAACCTATGCCTAGGCACATTGAAGCTGTTCTGGCGGCTTTAACAGCTCGTGGTGGTCCATCATCCTATCAAGACACTTTGTGTTAGTGTTTCCTTTATTTTGACAGTTACCTGTAGTTTCAAGTGAAATGTTCAAAGTTGGGGACAACGCCCCCCAAACACACACACACACACATTTTTTTATTTTTAATTGTCACATTCCCAGGATAGGTGCAGTGAAATGTGTTGTTTTACAAGGTCAGCCCAAATAGTACAGCGCCCCTGAAACATATTAGGGTTAAGTACCTCAATATGCAATCAATGTGCATTAGTTACTTCTTTGCCCATATTTAACAAAATACATATATTTTACTGTACATATTAACTCAAATGGAATATGTGCCAACACAAACTGGATACAACGATCCAGTCTCTGTTTCGTTCCATATAGAATAAGATGCTGTTGTATTGGAAGGAGACACCAGGGAGCAGTGTTTAGCTTTAAGTAGGACCACATTTATTCTCTGGGGTCTCACAACATTTCTCACTGACATTACACACCACAAGACCTTTCTCAACACAGGTATATCCAAAGGTTGTAGGAAACACATGAGCCATAAAACTAACGAAGAAATGTGAACATGTTGCCTTTTCAAACTGCTATAGGCCTATTGTATAGATATTCCTTCATAAATGTTCCACTTCATGGTTGGTTGATGACTTCAAATGACATAGCTGCTACAGGCCTACATTTTCAACATGCTTAGCTGAGCCATTAAGGACAGGATAAGTAGTCAAGAACAGTAAGAACTGGAAAATCCAACTGCATCTCATACAGTCATCTCTGTCTTTCCATCTCTACCCCAGAGTTACAGGGCATGGTTAGACCACTGAAGGTTGAAGATGTGGTGATGACTCAAGTATGGACACAGTCGTACACCTGTACACTGTAACATTATGACATGTCTCAACATGCTGTTTAAATCTGAGGCCTAAGTCAGTATGTGTCCCAAATCACACCCTATTTCCTATATATAGTGCACTATTTTTGACCAGAGCCCTATGGTCAAAAGTAGTGCACTATATAGGTAATGTGATGCCATTTGGGACTTTATGTTCACAGAATTAGACATTCTTATGATTGAAATTAGACCTGTAGAAACACCAGCCAAATTCATACTAGAACAGTGACACAAGTGTGTTTGATTAAACAAACATTTGGATCATTGTAGAGATGATTACTGAGTGGGATGGGTTCAATATCATATTAGCTGCTCATCTAACCCCCTTTACATGCAACCTACTTGGTTTGTAAATGTACTTGTCCCCAGTACATGGGTTGGAAACTTCCAGAGAGAGAAAGGCCATGAATCAGCGAAACAACAGTTATACTGAGCTGCTTGCATCGCCCCCAGCCAGCACCCAGAACACCCACCTCCACTTCCTCTTCAGTTTACTAATATACAACACATGCCTGCACCGGGGGAGACCTCAAAGAGCTGCTTCTTAGAATAGGACAGAGGTGAGAGGAAAGAGCAAGACAAAGACAAAGATGTTCTCAGGATTACAAAAATAAAGCTTCACTAGTAGGTGTGAGTGTGTGTGAATGAGTGATTGAATGTTTTGTTTGAACATATACAGTACCAGTCAAAAGTTTGAACACACCTTCTCATTCAAGGGTTTTTCTTTATATGTACTATTTTCTACATTGTAGAATAATAGTGAAGACATCAAAATGATGAAGTAACACATATGGAATCATGTAGTAACCAAAATAGTGTTAAACAAATCAAAATATATTTTATATTTGAGATTCTTCAAAGTAGCCACCCTTTGCCTTGATGACAGCTTTGCACACTCTTGGGATTCTCTCAACCAGCTTCATGAGGTAGTCACCTGGATTGCATTTCAATTAACAGGTGTGCCTTGTTAAAAGTTCATTTGTGGAATGTCTTTCCTTCTTAATGTGTTTGAGCCAATCAGTTGTGTTGTGACAAGGTAGGGTTGGTATACAGAATATAGCCCTATTTGGTATAAGACCAGTCCATATTATGGCAAGTACAGTACAAATAAGCAAAGAGAAACGACAGTCAACTCAAATTGGATTTGTCACATGCGTCGAATACAACAGAAATGCTTACTTACAAGCCCTTAACCAACAATGCTTATAGAAGTTTTAAGAAAAAAATAGATAAAAGTAACAAATAATTAAACAGCAGCAATAAAATAATAATAGCAAGGCCATATACAGGGGATACTGGTACAGAGTCAATGTGCGCGGGCACCGGTTAGTTGAGGTAATTGAGGTAATATGTACATGTAGGTAAAGTTAAAGTGACCGTGCATAGATAATAAACAGAGATGAGCAGCAGCGTAGAAGAGAGGTCTGGGTAGCCCTTTGATTTGCTGTTCAGGAATCTTATGGCTCAGGGGTAGAAGCTGTTAAGAAGCTTCTTGGACCTAGACTTGGCGCTCCGATACCGCTTGCCATGCGGTAGCAGAGAGAATAGTTCATGACTAGGGTGGCTGGAGTCTTTGACAATTTTTAAGGCCTTCCTCTGACACCGCCTGGTATAGAGGTCCTGGATGGCAGGAAGCTTGGCCCCCAGTGATGTACTGGGACGTACGCAATACTCTCTGTAGTGCCTTGAGGTCGGAGGCCGAGCAGTTGCCATACCAGGCAATGATTCAACCAGTCAGGATGCTCTCAATGGTGCAGCTGTAGAACCTTTTGAGGATCTTTACAGTCTCCTGAGGGGGAATAGGCTTTGTCGTGCCCTCTTCACGACTGTCTTAGTGTGTTTGGACCATGATAGTTTGTTGGTGATGTGGACACCAAGGAACTTGAAGCTCTCAACCTGCTCCACTGCAGCCCTATCGATGAGAATGGGGGCGTGCTCGGTCCTCATTTTCCTGTAGTCCACAATCATCTCCTTTGTCTTGATCACATTGAGGGAGAGGTTGTTGTCCTGGCACCACACGGCCAGGTCTCTGACCTCCTCCTTATAGGCTGTCTCATTGTTGTTGGTGATCAGGCCTACCATTGTTGTGTCATCGGCAAACTTGATGATGGTGTTGGAGTCGTGCCTGGTCATGAGTGAACAGGGAGTACAGGAGGGGACTGAGTAAGCACCCCTGAGGGGCCCCCGTGTTGAGGATCAGCGTGACGGATGTGTTGTTACCTACCCTTACCACCTGTGGGAGGCTCGTCAGGAAGTCCAGGATCCAGTTGCAGAGGGAGGTGTTAAGTCCCAGGGTTCTTAGCTTAGTGATGAGCTTTGAGGGTGCTATGGTGTTGAATGCTGAGCTGTAGTCAATGAATAGCATTCTCACATAGGTGTTCCTTTTGTCCTGGTGGGAAAGGGCAGTGTGGAGTGCAATAGAGATTGTATCATCTGTAGATCTGTTGGGGCGGTATGCAAATTGTAGTGGGTCTAGGGTTTCTGGGATGATGGGGTTGATGTGAGCCATGACCAGCCTTTCAAAGCACTTCATTGCTCCAGACGTGAGTTCTACGGGCCAGTAGTCGTTTACGCAGGTTACCTGTGTTCTTGGGCACAGGGACTATGGTGGTCTGCTTGAAACATGTTGGTATTACAGACTCAGTCAGGGACAGGATGAAAATGTCAGTGAAGACATTTGCCAGTTGGTCAGCGCATGCTCGCAGTACACGTACTGGTAATCCGTCTGGCCCTGCGGCCTTGTACATCGGGTACGGAGAGCGTGATCACACAGTCGTCCAGAACAGCTGATGCTCTCATGCATGCTTCAGTGTTACTTGCCACGAAGCGAGCATAGAAGTAATTTAGCTTGTCTGGTAGGCTTGTGTCACTGGGCAGCTCACGGCTGTGCTTCCCTTTGTAGTATGTAATAGTTACTTTAAGACAATCCGGAAAATGTCAAGAATTTTGAAAGTTTCTTCAAGTGCAGTCACAAAAACCATCAAGTGCTATGATGAGACTGGCTCTCATGAGGACCCCCACAGGAGAGGAAAACCCAGAGTAACCTCTGCTGCAGAGGATAAGTTCATTAGAGTTACCGGCCTCAGAAATCTGCAATTAACTGCACCTCAGATTGCAGCCCAAATAAATGCTTCACAGAGTTCAAGTAACAGACACATCTCAACATCAACTGTTCAGAGGAGACTGCGTGAATCAGGCCTTAATAGTCGAATTGCTACAAAGAAAAAGGACACAAATAAGAAGAAGTGCCTTGCTTGGGCCAAAAAACATGTGCAATGGACATTAGACCGGTGGAAATCTGTCTTTCTGAGATTGTTTTTTGTTGTTCCAATCACTGTGTCTTTGTGAGACACAGAGTAGGTGAACGGATAATCTCCGGATGTGTGGTTCCCATCGTGAAGCATGGAGGAGGAGATGTGGGGTGCTTTGCTGGTGACTCTGTCTGTCATTTATTTAGAATTCAAGGCACCCTTAAGCTGCATGGATACCACAGTATTCTGCAGCAATATGCCATCCCATCTGGTTTGCGCTTAATGGGACTATCATTTGTCTTTCAACAGGACAATGACACAACACACCTCCAGGGTGTGTAAGGGCTATTTGACCAAGAAGGAGAGTGATCGAGTGCTGCATCAGATGACCTGGCCTCCACAATCACCTGGGATGATTTGGACTGTCGGAAAAGCATTCCAGGTGAAGCTGGTTGAAAGAATGCCAAGAGTGTGCAAAGCTGTCATCAAGGCAAAGGGTGGCTACTTTGAAGAATCTCAAATTGATTTGTTTAACACTTTTTTGGTCACTAAATTATTATGATGTGTTTTTTCATAGTTTTGATGTCTTCACTATTGTTCTCCAATGTAGAAAATGTACAAATGAGCCCTGCAGAACGGTAATAGAATACACACATCCAACACGAAATGCAGAGCCGGTTAGGAAAGACATTGGAAATGCATTTTGTTACGTGTTTTCAATCAATGAGGTCAGATACTTTTGGTAGGGAAGTAATATCAAAGTTGTGATCAAATGTGGTTCGCATTGCTCTAAAACCTGCACAGTGCAGTCTTATCACCTCTGTCACCAGTAAACAAGTTAATCAGGTCAGGGAAACAAGATAATAATCTCTATGCGAACACAGGTCACATATTGTCATATACTCAGGTCACATACCTTACTCTTATCTGTTACTGTTGATTTGAGACCTCTGAGGTATTTTTCCTAAATGTCAGTAAAATGGAGCAGAAACATAAAGACACTGTATAAGGGGGGATTATATGCTTCACTGAAATGCAGGGGGTTGGTGGGGATGGGGGGACGGTAAAAAGAGAAGTGGTTTTCACCTCGTGTGGTCGCAGGCTGACTGTCTAAAATGCAACTGAGTGGGTGCAGCATCCGCTGCTACTGAAGCCACGCTCTAGACTCAATTCCAGCACAGAAGACCTTTTGTTACATGATGACTCTGTATGTCTGTTTGTGATTACATGCCTGCGTGCATATACTTTTGTGGATCAATTAAAGTAACAAATAATGCTCACACAGAATCGTAAGAAAGATAAAAAATTTAACTTTTATTTATTTGAATATTTGCAGGATAGAATATACAAAATACACAGTATGTTTTACAGCTATAGCCTACTGCTTGCATAGCGTTGGTGTCCAAGAAGAAGAAAAAAAAACATATATTATTTTTATTTCTCACTATATATGGAAGTTGATAAGTCGTGTTTATCAGAATATGGAGGACAATGACTACTTTACATTTGTATAAAATGTTAAATAAATATAAAACACCAAAAGGTGAAATACAACATGTCGAGGGTATTGAAATTAGTTAATTACTTGGTCATTTTATGGAGGGTATACAAAGAGGGAAATAGATAGTTTAACATTTGACCTTATCATGAACACCATGCAGTGGTTTACATGCAATTTACCTGAATATCAGGTATTCTTAAATCGTTTCAATAATTTGGAATATATCTACTTGTCTCTATTTCGAATGATCTTAATATCTAAATATTTTTCTCTATGTCTATATTATGTATTTCCTTATACTATTATGGATATATTATTTTTTAATCAGGTCAATATAACAAACAAGTAAGAGAATAAAGAGCTGATGTCTGTAAATATGCATTGAACCCTAGCATACAGAGGTAATGTTCATACAGTACTTTTGTTCTTGTTCTTGAGAGTGGACTATCAACATAATGTGTTACCTCCTGACCAAAACCCCCATCAATAACAACAACACTACTTACAAAAGAGAAGTAACACTGAGTGAATACAAACATCCCTAATAATGTTAACTCCAGAATATTCAGCACTTTCACCACCAAAACTGATTTCAAAAAAATGGTTTTATTCTACAAAAGCTAAATCAATCAATTTATCCGATTTTATGATTTACCTTAGCAACAGGGCCGGATTAATGCAGGGGTTTACCGGGGCTGAAACATCTGTGTCCAGGCCCATTGGGGGCCCAAGAGGCAGCAATTATATTTTTTGAAATAAATGTTTAATTATTAAGGAAATATATACTGTATATAGTATATGTTATATATATATATGTAGTATATATTATATCTGTAGCATATATTTTATACTTTTTCACTACAACCGCCAATCACAGGAGGACTCAGGACCCTGCTCTCAATGAGTCTAGCTGCTGCTGCCTGCTTCTGCCTGCTGCTGCCTGCTGCTGCCTGCTGCTGCCTGCTTCTGCCTGCTGCTGCCCGCTGCTGCCTGCTGCCGCTCTGCTAATCATTAGGTGGGGGGAGGAGAGGAGGTAGGGAGTCCCCTGTCTTGATTGGGTAATTGATTAATAAAAAAATACAAATAATAACTGCATAATAAATAAATAGGACTAGTCAATTGCGTGAGTCAAGGACTGGGCCCAAGAGGCAAAAAATAATTTTTTTATTTTATTTTATATATATATATTTTTTTTTATCCAACCACAGGCGCCCGCTCTCAATGTTCAAAATACACCAGAGAGCATAATTTAGCCGCAGAGGATAAATCGTTTATAAAAAATAACTGTGAATGAAGTTTTATCACAAGCACATACAGATATCTTCCAAAATTAAGGAAACACCAACAAAAAGTGTCTTAAAAGGGAGCTGCGCCACCATGAGCTGCCAGAACAGCTTCAATGCTCCTTGGCATAGATTATACATGTGGCTCTAAACCATGCCAGGAAAATGCACCCCACACCATAACATATGGTATCCCTTGTATCCCTTGTTTACTCATGTGTTTCCTTTATTTTGGCAGTTACTGGTGTACCTACAGTCAGGAAGGTCATGCGCCCCAAATAGGCTACAGCTTGTTGCTTTTTGGCCATAGATATATACTCCATTAAAGTGTTTTGTAACCTCTTACCCTGGCAATTTGACTGTTAAACTCATGGGTACACGAGCAATGGATGCCAGTTCTGACTTGAATGGGAACTGGCATCTATGGATTGTACTTCTATGGTTGGGAAGCAGCTGTCAGTTTGCAGATTTCAAAATAAAATTGTGGGAAAAACGCACAGTTTGGAAAGCAAATGCCTACTGGTGAAAAGACAAGACTAATCTGTCTTTAGAACCAATAACATTTTTTTCTTAACAACTCCCAATTTTTAGCTAACAGCAGCACTTGTTTTTCAAAGTAGCTCATCTTGAGATAGGCTATTGCCACAGCAAGCGCATCAGCCCTCACCGTGAGAAGCCTATGGCTTCATCTTCATCATTAGGTGAATCAGTGTGCCACTCAACATTTTATTTAGTAACCTACTGTAACCTATGATATACAGTATATACTGTATATATATATATATATATATATATATATATATATATATATATATATATATATATATATATATTGCCTCCTAATACTGTACAATCCTTGTGTCGCTTCATTGGCCTGGGCTATTGTTTGTTTGAATTCAAGACCAGATTGATCTCAGTTTGTCAGTGTCAGAGTAGCCAGTCATTTCAGTCAGTTGTGTGGTAATAAAAAGATTAAACTAATGTCTTTAGGTCATGTAAATCACGTAGAACTGCATGAAATGCATTTTTTTAAATGCGGATTCTTTTACGACCCTGCTAAAAAAAATCCCCATGTGCGGAAATCCTAAAAACGCCTCTGCTCAACTGTAGCCTAGTGTATGGCACATGGCAAACGTTATTATGGCTTTATTATAAAGGGGCTTTTTCTTCAACAGTAAATTTTCCACGCATCAAATTGCATCTTGATGCAAGGATTTGTTTAAAGAAAATGATGGTGTGCCGGGAAGGGGGAAGGCCCTGCGTAGCAATATTACATGTAAATTGGCCTACAGTATTATAATTTCTTAAACCAATGATAATCAGCCAGCTATCTAAAAAAAAGTATCTTCATCATCAACCCCAGGCTTATTATATCATATAGATACCAAACACGTTCTCTGTGGAAGAGTGTATCCGAACTTGAGTACTATTTTTCACTTTGACAAAGATGGAGTCATCTTCAAAGAAGTGGAACACCCCTCCCAGGTAGCTGTTTGATGTGGACATCATTTTCCCAGACTTGGGGTAATATCTCCTGGACTTAAGGAGTTCAATGTCCTTCCTAAGGTACCGTGGAGTAGTTCTGCAGACCGAGTGTGTGAATGCAACATTGACCTCACTGAAGAAGATCTTAGAGTAGACGTAGTAGTAGCCTTCCTTCTGGATGACAAGCTTGCCATCTTTGTACTCCATTTCATGGAGGAGCGGTTCTGTCTGCATATCCCATACCATGACTCCATCTCCATGGGATGCTTGAGGTCCAGCTGGAGAACAAATACAGGACAATATGTGGGGAAAGTTTTCTGTCATAAGAGCTCATTTTAATTTATCTTCATGTACTATTTCAAACAGCATACTATCTGATGTACTACTACATACTTCTATTTCACCCTCTTCTGTCATGACCAAATATTAATATAAAGGATTGTGTGTAGTTGCAATGGCCTGGTGATAATGGTCTTACCTGTCAGATGTGCAACAGGTTTTGAAGGCAACACAATAGGGTTTGGTCTTGAAGTTGGGGGCACCTCCTTCGGAATGTCCTCATGGTCTGTTTTGGGAACAAAGTTTATGTTGAAGTGATGTGCATTTTAGAAAGTGAATGATTCAGAAATGCATTTATCAAATGTGTACAAAATACTCAGTCGAAATCTTCTTGTCACAGTGTTTGAACAAGAGAAGGAGATATAGTCTGGGACATACCTTGGATACTCATACCAGCTGACCCTGACTCCACCTGCAGTTGTGAATAGAGATATCATCATAGTGAACAGAGAGGTTTGTGGTAATACAGTACAGGCATGTGTGAGAATGTTCATTTGTTCATATTTAAGTGGTTCTTTGGGCCTTCAGCAATGTGACCTTTACATTTTATTAGATGATACGCAGGAAAGATAAACAGAACTGCTTATGGTTTCTGGCAAGTAAGCAAAGTAGATCACCCATCCCATCACAGACCAACCCACCCCCGTCTTCCCCTGTCAGTACATGTGCATGCAGCGAGACTAGGTTAGCTCTATCCTCTTCCAATAAACCTCCGCACCCTTGACACCAGATTGGGTCAGGGGAAATGATGTCACATGAAGCTCAACATAACCACAAACACCTGACCAACGAACCAATTCTGTGGAACACGGAATGCTGGCCCCTGCTCCAGAAAGTTACGTCACGGAACATTCATATTCTCCGAAATGATGCCCAATTCTGAGATACTTCTCCATCTCAACTGTTGCCAAATGTACAATAATTAATAAAACTGTTTAATGCGTATATCAAGGGGAATCCCAACTCAAACTTTGGACAGAAACTGCTGACCATAACAGAACTTGACTATGTTGTCATGAGACCTGTTTGTACGTAAAGCAAAATTGACATGACAAAAAAACCTACATCGTGGTGAATAATGCCCTGGTAACTCGGAAATTAGTATTTGTTTCTGTTCCCTATTGACTTGGAAAATTATTTCACAATTAGAGTCTAACAAAACAACCAATTGTAGCATGGTTCCAATATTCCAAGTGACAAATCACCACACATTACTCTATTTTCAACCAGGATAATGCCATAATAAAATGGAGTAAAGGAACAAATGCAAAAAGCCAACAGTAAATTACTACATTGTACAAAATACATTGAGATTGGGTAACCAAATGTGACTTTTTAAATAATCATTTATTAATTTAATGTAGTATCTTGGGTTTTTAAAGTATTGTCTTAATGTAACTGTGCATTCTGCATAATTTCAGTCTTGTCGACTGCAACTATGAAGTAAATCAAATCAAGCAATTATTTCCCATTTGATGATGCAAATGGGTTGTGCATTTTTTTGTGAGAGAGGAAGAACACGTCAACTAATGACCACTGAAAATGTATTCACTTTCATTTTGGAATGAACAAAAGATGTTTCTGAGAATAGTGTACACGTTGTGGGGTTGAGAGCAAGACAGAGATTGGGGAAAATAAAACAGTGAGAGATGAAAGAACACAGTAAAGAATACATAGTTGTTACTAGATTTATGTAGTGAGAGAGAGAGAGAGAGAGAGAGATGTGTGAAGAGAGACTCTCAGGTGTTGAGGGAGACGGAACAGAGATGCAGACGGGTAGACAGCCACCTCATGGTGATAATACTCACAGATCCCTGGTTGGAGTAGAGGTGGTAGATGAAGCAGGCCTCTATGGCCAAGCCACACAAAGCCAGACCAACCAGCAAGAACAGCAGGCTTTGGGCCACACCACCCCGACCAGGAGGTCTCGGTTTGGGGGGCAGCGGTGGGTAGGCTGCATGGCTATCCACCATGAACACGGAGGGGTACGGGACACCACCCTCAGCCATGATCTCTCCGATCAGAGATTATAAGGAACTGAAAAAGGATCCTCCAAGAGGTAGTCAAGTAGTACCCGAGTGAGGTCCACGCACCAGGGGTCCCGGCACACAATGAGAGACACAGAGAGATTTTTTCCCAGAGCAAGACCAAGCACTAGTGTGGGTTGTACAGTATGACTCCTCAGGTCGTCTTGTCAGCAGACAAGACCAGATACAAAGTAGTGGAAGAAAAAAATGAGAAATTTGGAAATTCTTCACAGAAACGACCACCTCCCCAAAGAGCAGTCACAGAAAGAAAAACTTGTCATAACCAAAATAAATCTTGACAGAGAGAGAACGGTTACCTCTGGTGTAGAGTTTCAATCAGTCAGATAGAGCAAGGCAAATGCAAATGAGCATCTTATAGAGTGGCCATGCACTGAGTATGATCACCTCCCCACTACACTACATACACCCTCCTACTCTAGCCTACTACAGCATACATGGAGTTACGCAATAATTTGTCTCTCTGTTCATATTTCCTCTTACTTCCTCACTCTCATGATGAGTATCTGATCTGGTAGAGAGTGGTCTGCTGTCTACTCTACCAGCAAAAACAATAAAATCATGATAAGACCAATATATTCATGTTCCTTTACAGTGCAGCTTCTTGTAAAAAAACAACATATGGTTCATGGTATTGTTATTCTTGTGTTGTTAAGACTTTTCATGGTATTTTTTTACCACATGCTTGTCAAGATTATGCTTTGCCCGCCCTGACATTGGAAGGTTTGGAGTTCGATCCCCGGTCAAGTCATACCAAAGACTGGAAAAATGCGTCTCTGCTTGGCACTTGGATTTACTTTGTCAGGAAGTGGATAAAAGGTACACAGCAGGGGTGTCTATATTTAGCTTCAGCATGCTCTCTAAGGTGTGTTCTAAAAGTAATTATCAATTATTTTACTTTTCAATCACCCACTAGTGAAATAAATCTACAACTAAATCTATATTCATAGTCACATTCAGATGTAGGATCAGCACCCTTTCCAAACCCCCTTAGCTATCAGGCTGGGGCAGTACAAATCTGAGATCAGTGGCAAAGAGTAAACCTCATCCAAACTAATAAGAGCACCTTGCAATATGCAATAACAATGTAAAGCTTTTCCTTGGTCATAGCACCACCCACAGCCTCTCTGACCATAATGTACACTTCTAAAAAAACATTCTGTATGTGATATAACTAAAACGTACAACAAGTTCTCCTTAAAAATGGTATGTACACGACATATGCTGTATGTGTGTTCATATTTTTGTATGTTTACTACTGGGTATGCTGTGTATGCTATTGTGTATGTGTGTTTTGATCTAGACAACTTTTATGTGATGTGTATGTTTTTATTGATTCTATGGAACCCAGGACCCCTTGGAAAACTGTGAAAATTGTTTCCGATTGGACAATTCTGGCAAATTCTTTTTAATTAAATGAGTGCCCAGTGAGCAAAATGACGTTGGAAAGAAGTTGAAAATACATAATTACGGACGTTGAAGTCACGTTCATTTTCAGTCCTAAGTGAAAGTTGAAAATGTATTTTACGGACATTGATAAAAATGTGGTTAGTCCAGACAGGACAAAATCTGAACCAAACATATGCCCCTCCAGAGCTGACCAAATCTTAAGAAATCATAGATGATTATTTTTGGCACAAATTAAGGCCGGTCTGGAAATCAACCTCTGTTGACGTTGAAATCAAGACCAAAGTGGACTGACCAAATTTCACCAAATCTTCAACATCCATGGACATCCTACGTCAGTCAGTGCTCACTGGATGTGTGCATCTCTGTGTGTGTGTGTGTGTGTGTGTGTGTGTGTGTGTGTGTGTGTGTGTGTGTGTGTGTGTGTGTGTGTGTGTGTGTGTGTGTGTGTGTGTGTGTGTGTGTGTGTGTGTGTGTGTGTGTGTGTGTGTGTGTGTGTGTGTGTGTGTGTGTGTGTGTGTGTGGACGTGTTTAACTATACTTGTGGCGACCAGAAAATAATAGTAAACAAACAAACTTTGGACTATTTCTAAGGTGTTTAGTTAGGGTTGATGTTAGAATTAGGTGTAGGAGATACGGTTTGGGTTAGGAGCTATGTTTAGGTTTAGGGTTAGGATTAAGGTTAGGTTTTGGGGTTAATGTTAGGGTTAAAGTTAGGATTAGGGTTAGGTTAGAGCAGGGGTTCCCAAACCTTTTTGATATTTAAAAAAACCTGTGACCCCACCATGTAAAAAAAGGGTGACATAATCAAAAGACAATGTTGACTTTTTTTAAATGGTCTATTACAAATAAGTCTGACAGTGCTTTTGAAAGTATTTCAATCTGAAGAAAGTGTGGTTTGAAGTAACTGAAATGCAAGGTTATGGGAAGTTCAGAAGATCATCAGGCAAACATTTTGTATGATCTTCTGTGCAGTCTGATGTAGTGTCTGGTCTTGTCCACTCTGTTCTGAGTGGCTTTTGGGCATTGTAGAGGAACACATACGTGTTCCTGAGAGTCATATCGTTCAGTGATGGGGTCAAAATATTTTGTAGCTTAAACCATTCAAAAGATAAACCATTCATCTCTGTTTATTATAAACATAATCTAGCAGCTAACGGAGGTTACTGACATAACCCCAATGGTGTAAAAAGTACCAAATTGTCATACTTGAGTAAAAGTAAAACATACCTTAATAGATAATGACTCAAGTAAAAGTGAAAGTTTCCCAGTAAAATACTATTTGAGTATCAAAAGTAAAAGTATAAATCATTTCAAATCCTTATATTAAGCAGTGGTGGAACAAGTACCCAGTTTAAAAATATACTTAAGTATCAAAAGTAAATGTCATTGCTAAAATATACTTAATTATCAAAAGTAAAAGTATAAATTATTTCAAGTTTCTTATATTAAGCAAACCAGACGGCATCATTTTTTTTTGTTTTTTTTGGTTTCGGATAGCCAGGGGCATGCTCTAACACTCAGACATCATTTACAAACGAAGTGAGTGCCAGATCAGAGGCAGTAGAGATACCCAGGCATGTTCTCTTGATAAGAGTGTAAATTAGACCATTTTTCGGTCAAAATGTAACAAGTACTTTTGGGTGTCAGGGAAAATGTATGGAGTAAAACGTACATTATTTTCTTTAGGAATGTAGTGAAGTAAATGTAAAAGTTGTCAAAAATATAAATAGTTAAGTACAGATAGAAAAAAACGACTTAAGTAGTCCTTTAAAGTATTTTTACTTAAGTACTTTACACCACTGCTATACATTGGTATTGCACACCCTTCCAGTCAATCATACGCGCTACTTTGTAGAAGTTGTCAAAGATCGGTGAGATTTTTTTACTCATTTTTTTTCAGTTGCGCGCACAGTGGTCAGAACTGATCTGAAGCTAGTTGTTCGGGGAAGTAGGCGACTTTATTCCTGCTATGACTAACTTTGATCACAAGCAATAAATAGCCTACAACTCGTGGTCGCTGACAGTCTATGGAAAATGTACGTATACAATGCGGTATGAGTGAAGCGAAGTAGGCTACTAGACTACAAGAACAAGCATTCATGGCTACCGATGAGTCAACAGTGATATTGTAACTTTTACTGAAGTCCAAATTCGCTTCTAGGCTACAAATGGGTTCCATGTTTGATCTGAGCGCTGCTGTAAGACTATATTTGCTGTCTTGTTTCGTTGTATCTGTGGACTTCACTTTAGGCTTGGGACAAAGCCAAGATACTGAATTCACGTTTCTACTCCCTGCCGGTAGAACAGAATGTTTCTACCAAACAGCTACGAAGAACGGAAGCTTGGAAGTAGAATACCAGGTAGCAGGCTTGGACAATTTAGTTTTCTGTGGTATTGAAAACACAGCGGACATACTTTGTGTCATTCTCTCTCTCTCTCTCTCTCTCTCTCTCTCTCTCTCTCTCTCTCTCTCTGTGTGTGTGTGTGTGTGTCTGTGTGTGGTGCAATTTCGTGCCTCTATTATAACAATGTTATAAGTTGTATTAGTCAGTCAGTTACTGGATGCTTTATTGTTACAGCCAAAGGACTTTGCTCAGATGCAAATAATGAGATAAGGCATCTTCCTTCCATACAGGTGGAGTCTATAAGACAGAGCCAGCTTGAATAGCTGCTGGCGTTGGCATGAAGGGTCAAGGCAGGGGAAGTGTTTACAAAGGGATCCACTGTGTCAGCATAAGGCCAGATACTCGAACTAACCTCTGAGCTATAGTAGCTGTAGTAGGCCTGTGGCTTCTTCTTCTCCTCTAGACATGTAAAGAGAAGGAGAGCGCTTACCACCAAGTGTAGGCCTACTTGGTGTGTTAGTAGTCATGCGCTTTGCTGCAAAATGCATATTAAACATGAAGATGTGCCATCCCCTATTTATATATAGCATTTTAGTCATTTAGAAGACACGGTTGCAGAGTTAGTCAGTTGACTAGTATAAAAGTGTAAACCACTACAGGTTAAGCCCTTCATAGATTAAAGTTGAAGTGATGCTCATCATGCTACGGTATCAATGCCTACTCTATATACTGGAAACCCCTGTTCCCAATCCTCACACTGTACCAAGGCCCTCTGGCAGACACATGACTGTGATAGGATGTCATGTTCCTCGCCACCCAACCCGCCAAGCCGTGACACATTTCTGTGGACTCTATGTGTGTGTGTGTGTGTGTGTGTGTGTGTGTGTGTGTGTGTGTGTGTGTGTGTGTGTGTGTGTGTGTGTGTGTGTGTGTGTGTGTGTGTGTGTGTGTGTGTGTGTGTGTGTGTGTGTGTGTGTGTGTGTGTGAGTCTGTGTGGAGCCTGGCAGGCTTACTGTGGTATCCACACAGCAACAGCTGAGACACACAGGGCTGAGAGAGATGACAGCTTGAGAGAGCAAGCTGAAGGACTGTGAGGATTGAGATGTTTTATACAGCAGTCTGTGGTGTGTGTCTGTCTGCCTGACTGTCTCTGCCTGTCTGTCTGTCCGTCTGTTACCCTCTCTCAACCAAGACAATGACACCACACTGGCAATGGTAGTGACTCATGCCTGAGGCCTAGTTTATATGGCCTAACATGCTGTGTTTCCCTCCTTATGTTTCTGCTGCCTGAGAGTGGTGTTACTTTGACATAAACGGACAGGTGCTGGGGAGTGGGTATACTGGCTAGCCTCTCCTTGCTGTAGCTTTAACTGAAGTTACTTTAGGTTGGTCGTGACCTGGTGGATCTATTTGAACTCATATCTACTGTGTTGTAGAGTATGAATATGGCAATCAGAGACTGCTAATGACCGGATTAACCATAAACTGTGCAAATACTTGGAACAAATACTATATCCATTGTTGTAGTGGAAGGTATACACAGGTATACACTGTATATCCACTTCTTTTTCAGTTGGCATTGTGTATACTCACTTCTTAATCCCCACAATGCATATCAAAGTAGTGTAGTGGAGGTATACGCCATATCAGTTAAAACCTGTTGGGGCTAGGGGGCAGTATTTGCACGGCCGGATAAAAAACGTACCCGATTTAAACTGGTTACTACTCTTGCCCAGAAATGAGATTAGTAGATTTGGATAGAAAACACTCTAACGTTTCTAAAATAGTTTGAATGGTGTCTGTGAGTATAACAGAACTCATATGGCAGGCCAAAACCTGAGAAGATTCCATACAGGAAGTGCCCTGTCTGACAATTTGTTGTCCTTCTGTTGCATCTCTACCGAAAATACAGCATCTGTGCTGTAACATGGCATTTTCTAAGGCTTCCATTGGCTCTCAGAAGCCGCCAGAAAGTGGAATGGGGTGTCTGCTGTCTCTGGGCGAAGAACAGCAGGACAGTTTGTGAGTGGTCAGCCTGGGGACAGTGAGACTGAGATGCGCATTCACGAGAATTCTCCATTTTTTTCTTTCAGCCTTTGAATGAATACAATGTTGCCCGGTTGGAATATTATCGCTATTTTACGAGAAAAATAGCATAAAAATTGATTTTAAACAGCGTTTGACATGCTTCTAAGTACGGTAATGGAATATTTTGAATTTTTTGTCACGAAATGCGCTCGCACGTCACCCTTCGGATAGTGACCTGAACGCACAAACAAAACGGAGCTATTTGAATATAACTATGGATTATTTGGAACCAAAACAACATTTGTTGTTGAAGTAGAAGTCCTGGGAGTGCATTCTGACAAAGAACAGCAAAGGTAATCCAATTTTTCTAATAGTAATTCTGAGTTTAGTGAGCCCCAAACTTGGTGGGTGTCAAAATAGCTAGCCGTGATGGCTGAGCTATGTACTCAGAATATTGCAAAATGTGCTTTCGCCGAAAAGCTATTTTAAAATCTGACACCGCGATTGCATAAAGGAGTTCTGTATCTATAATTCTTAAAATAATTGTTATGTTTTTTGTGAACATTTATCATGAGTCATTTAGTAAATTCACTGGAAGTTTTCGGTGGGTATGCTAGTTCTGAACATCACATGCTAATGTAAAAAGCTGTTTTTTTACATAAATATGAACTTGATTGAACAAAACATGCATGTATTGTATAACATAATGTCCTAGGAGTGTCATCTGATGAAGATCATCAAAGGTTAGTGCTGCATTTAGCTATGGTTTTGGTTTTTGTGACATATATGCTTGCTTTGAAAATGGCTGTGTGATTATTTTTGGCAGGGTACTCTCCTGACATAATCTAATGTTTTGCTTTCGCTGTAAAGCCTTTTTGAAATCGGACAATGTGGTTAGATTAACGAGAGTCTTGTCTTTAAAATGGTGTAAAATAGTCATATGTTTGAGAAATTTAAGTTATAGCATTTTTGAGGTATTTGTATTTCGCGCCACGCGATTCCACTGGCTGTTGACTTGCGTCCCACCTAGCCCATAGAGGTTAATAAGGCTGATGGAACAGATCAGAATTTTTAGCTTAAAATGTTGATAAACTATTATGAGGTAGACCTATACACAAATGTTCCAAAATGACATTTGAATGAAAACACTGTTCTAAAAAGCGATTTCATGGACAGAGATGGAAACATCTGTTAGAAATGTAGAAAGAAGGGAGATCTAAAGATGCAACAGCTATCATGGGTTGCTAATATGACTAGGATAATGCCTTTGGCTGCTAGACAATGACAGAAAATGTATAGAAAACCAATAGAACAGGAGAACGCATATGAGGAAGTCTTTATAAAGTAATTGCCTCTACGTTTCTATGGTGGGATTTTGGCTGTAGGCTACTTTGAAGCAAAGTAAGACATGACTCATATGAAGTAAAACGTCCAGGTTTCAAACAATTAAGGATCAGGAAAAATATAACAATGCATAGATGGAAAGGCTTTCCCAAAATCCTTATCAATGAAATGTTAACTAGCTACAAAGTAGTCTATGCTTACCTGGCAGAATGACATCATGATTATCTGCATCAATCCAGTGGTAATTTGTTTTGCAAACTCCATATCATGTGCTACAGAAACACAGCTAACCAAACAACAGTGCTAGGTGCTTGTGCACTTGAATTAAAAGGTAACTACACTCAAAATGTTATTTTATTTATTTATCCCAGACCAGTTTTTCTGTTAAGTGTGACTTTGAAAGCAAAAAAAATGTAAAAACTTGACTGAATTTCTGACTCAGTTAACAGTCTAATTTATCTGTTTCAATAGTAGGCCTGTTAACTTATTTGCACGGTACAGCTTGGGTTGGCCTGACTGTGAAAGTCCATTATGAACAGTACAGCTTGGGTTGGCCTGACTGTGAAAGTCCATTATGAACAGTACAGCTTGGGTTGGCCTGACTGTGAAAGACCATTATGAACAGTACAGCTTGGGTTGGCCTGACTGTGAAAGACCATTATGAACAGTACAGCTTGGGTTGGCCTGACTGTGAAAGACCATTATGAACAGTACAGCTTGGGTTGGCCTGACTGTGAAAGACCATTATGGGATTGATCATTTTAGGCCATTCAGAGTGTATGTCACTGTTTGTCATTTAATTCTTTACACAGGGCACTTTTCCGTCGTCGGCCGGGCCATTTTGGAAATGGGCAAATTAGTGTAAAATCACTTCTCCAGGCACCACTACAACACTGACTATCTCACCAGCACACTGTTCATGTGTCTACAGTATGTATGGAAGTGGAGACGTGGTGGATTTCAGTCTGTCTATAGTGTCTGTCTGTAACACTGGATATTCTCATAGGAACACTTTGAGTTGGATTATAATATCATTTAATCCATTCCCTCCTGTTCCAGGTGATTGCAGGTGCAGGCCTGGATGTGGGCTTCACCCTGATCTCCCCCAGCGGATACAAGCTGGCATCTGAGTTCAGGACATCTGACGGCATCCACACGTGAGTGGGCAAAACCTACTAACACAACCCTGACCTGCTCTAACTTCTCTGGAGTGGTATGAAGGTCTCACCATGCTCGATGGTGTGTCATTGAAAGTTTTTGTAAGGTGATGCAAAAGACACCTTTCCCTCCTCTGGCTTACAGACAGTAAAGTTGAACACTATTCTATATGACAGTCTGAATACTGTCTGACTTGCTCTGACCCTCTCTGACATCATGCTGTTCTTCCTCATTGGTCTGTCTCCCAGGGTGGAGCCTACAGAGGACGGAGACTACCGGCTGTGTTTTGACAACAGCTTCAGTAAGCTTTCTGAGAAGATGGTGTTCTTCGAGGTGATTGTGGAGGGCCAGCCTGGGGACGCCTGGGGCGATGAAGAGTGGGCTGACATGGCCGAGCCAGAGAGCATGGTGGAGTACAAACTGGAAGACATTAGGGTGAGAAGGACAGGAGGAACACCCAAACGTTCAGCCACTGGGACTGGTGTCTTTCTATCACTCTATTTTTACACATCCCCTTTTTTGTCATTTTGTCTTTTCATCCTGTTTGTCTCTCCTGTTTCACATTTTTCCTCTCATTCCTGCTGTCAATGTTCTATACATTCTTGTGTTCTCTCGTATCCTCTCCCACCTTACCCACTGTCTCTCTCCCTGCCTCTCCCTGTAGGAGACCATGGACTCAGTGCACAGGCACCTGGAGCGGAGCCGGCAGCTTCAGACCATGCTGAGGGCCTTCGAGGCCCGGGACCGCTACCTACTGGAGGACAACCTGTGGAGGGTCTCCTTCTGGTCCTCCTTGAGCCTCCTGGTCATCCTGACCGTGGCCGTCACACAGGTCTACACCCTCCGACGCCTCTTCGACGACAAGAGGGTCTGCAAACCCTAGTGTCCAGTGGTATCTTCCACCACCCCCACACTCTTCCCAGTGGTATCTTCCACCACCCCCACATCATGCCCAGTGATATCTTCCAGCAGACCCACACAAGGCCCAATGGTATCTTCCACCACCCCCACACCCTTCCCAGTGGGATCTTCCACCACCCCCACACCCTTTCCGGTGGTATCTTCCACCACCCCCTTCCCAGTGGTATCTTCCGCAAAGATGCCATAGAAGGGTGTTGCGACTAACAGGAACCTACTGTAAAGTAATGGTCTCAGAGATTGTAGAAGAGAGAGAGACTATTGACAACTGTGATGTGTGGTAAATGCGGGACTGTTAGTAAGGATTTAGTGATGTTTGTGTGTGATGAGCTTGATTCAGCTTTTGAGTGGCAGAAAAGTGCATGTTTGTACGTGAGTCATAAACACTGTATAATGTTTTGACAATTTAGTGTCAATCTATCAAACAACAAATCAATGCAATAACAGATCATGTGGTTGTATGTTTTTAACATGGGATCTTAAGAGTGACTTTACAAATATCATTTATTTAATGACATGGTTATAACACAACTACAGCAAAATAAACACACACAAAAAAAACATTCTACTGTGAAATAAATTAATTCTGGAGAAAGAGTAGCCTCGCAAAGCCACTGATCCATTTACATTTTACATTTTAGTCATTTAGCAGACGCTCTTATCCAGAGCGACTTACAGTAGTGAATACATACATTTCATTTTGATTTCATGCATTTTTTTTTTGTTGTACTGGCCCCCCGTGGGAATCGAACCCACAACCCTGGCGTTGCACACACCATGCTCTACCAACTGAGCCACAGGGAAGGCTCAGGATCCCACAAGCTTACATTAAAAGCTGCAGTGGTTATCAGTCTGGTAATTACGAGGCAAGAGAAAGAACTGGGCACATGGGATGGTTTTATTGAAGTACAGATATTACATTTTTATTGAAATGTATAGTGTTTGACAGAGATCTGGTGAGACGAAGCCAAAGAGTTGAGACATTCAAAAAATGATTCCTGCCAGGAGAATGTTGCAAAGTCAACCACAAGCATAGTTGTTATATACACCTCCAACACCACAAAACAAGATACAATCATTAATTTGAAAAAAAGATTGTATTTATAAAACCATAAAATCTCAATGATCCATTCCTTTCAATTACAGGTACAGTAGTGCAAATTTGAGTGTCAGAAGTGTGCAGAGAAAGAAAATAAGGCAATCTTATTGGCTACCATAAAACAGCACTGGATTAAAGGCATATCGCAAAGTTCTGCTGTTGGATTTATTATTGACACTGTACTACATTATAATCGCATTACCGGTATATGCCCTTCTTCATACAATTACCCTTACTACAGTATAAATAAACTGTATAATAATAACATACAGCATATGCCATATAGAAGAGGCTTTTATTCTAAGTGATTTACAGTCATCCCTGCATACATTTCACGTATGAGTGGTCTCAGCAGGATTCGAACCTACGACCCTTGGTGTTGCAAGCACAATGCTCTACCGACTGACCCTTGCGGAAGGCATCCACTGGAACTGGAATATACATGGTTTGAAGCTCTTCTGAACATGACATGACCCTCGCTGTTAAAAGCTTTGTATGCTTCAGTGCTCACTCAGCAGTGGAGTACCCAGCACTACCTGATTCATTGAACTGTTCCTAGCATCCTTCACCTCATCCCTTCAAATAGTCACCTTACCGTTTGGTTTTGGGGCCCTCCCAGTACACTACCATATAATATTACTGGCTGTCATCATCCCATGTGGTGTTCCCCAACTGACACACCAGATGATTAACTGTAGCACCGAACTCACAACACAGTGTGAGTGAGATCTCAAATAATCATATCTACACTTCCACCTACACACAATCATCTAAATAAACCAAACTTCTACACTTCAATCATTTTTATAGGAGTGTTCTACAAACGTGTTCAATAGTAATTAAGACACTAATCTGTTGAGAAATGGCCATATTTTAAAACTGCACTGTACATAAAACCAAGAGGAGAGGTTGTGCCCCAGGAGATAGCTAACACAAACAAATCACTGGATTTCATTACCAATTTGGCACATGAGCAGTCAAACAATTTTATCAGTACAAAAATAATTTCATTTTCTCAATGTTTGTTTAGTATGGAAATAGTGAACAGAAGTTGAACCCGTACTGAGAGTGGTGTCAGAATTCAGCTAGGCTACAGCTCGCTAAAACCCCTGGAGTTTGGACATTTCAGAATACATCCCCCACACTTCCAGAACAGTCTGGGTAGGTGCCAGCTATTAAAGGCCCAATGCAGCTGTTTTTATCTCAAAATCAAATCATTTCTGGGTAACAATTAAGTACCTTACTGTGATTGTTTTCAGTTTCAAAAATGAAAATAAAACAAAAATAACTTCTTAGCAAAGAGCAATTTGTCAACCAAGAATGTTGCTAGGACTGTCTGGGAGTGGTCTGAGCGGGGAGGGGAAAACTGAAAACTAGCTGTTATTGGCAGAAAGGTTTGGAAGTCTCTTTCTTACTGGTGGATTAACTAATATACAGCCTGGTGATGACAACAGGCAGGATAAAACTCCATCCCACCAAAACAGGCTGAAATTTCAGGTGTTTTTTCAAACCACCCTCACACTAAAAGTGCATTATCATAATTGTCACAGTATAATTTCAACCTCATAGTGTGGAACGATATATAAAGCATAGAGATATCACCCTTTTTACTGTACTGGGCCTTTAACAGTTTTAATGAGATGGTGAGTGAGGGTAAAGTTGTCTTCTTTACCACGTGACCGTTCTCTCCGTTTTTTTATTACAGCTTATGCAATGAGATTTCATTTCACTTTATGAAAAAATAAACTTTTAAAGGAGGCTGCTTTTTCTGAAATGCCGTCAGTTATTGTAAAACGAGTACGTTTGACAGTTGCCATTGAAAAAGCTGTCTCTTGTATTTCATGTTATAAACTAAGTTATGGCTTTTAGAGTTTAATCAGTTCTGAAACCTATTCCTTGGAGAATATTTAAGGTTAATGGTGTTCAAAGTTTAGAAATTCTTCGCAGGCTTGGTTCTCTTGCTGGTATGTGGATAGTGCATCTCCAATCCTATCCTGCTTTGGGGCAAGGTCACCACTGGTTACGACGAGCAGGAGCAGGCCGCCTGTTCAGGGACAATCATAAGGACAGACCAACATTAATAACTCTCTCCCATTCAAGTATTTTTGATGCGTAATACAGTTTGGTGATTGTGAGGGGTCTAACAACTCACAAAAAAACTTCTCAAAAGGTCTGTTGTAAGGGAAGACCTAAGAACATTAATTTCCTATAATTGAGTTTGTGTCCATCACATTTTCTACTTCTTCCTGCTTTCTTTAGCTGATGATCCCTCCTACTACCATAGCTGCCTGTTTTCTACAGGCAATGTGATCTATTATGTGCAGCAAGAGAAATCAAATCAAGTTGATTAGACCATAAACTTGAACATTTAATTGAAAAACAGTATACTTGTACACCAAAGGCCTTCTACAACCCACCACCACTATTATTACTAACACTACAGCAGAGTATTGAGTTGTATAGTAGAGTATTGAGTTGTATAGTAGAGTATGTGCACCTTGCATTCAGAGAAACATCAGGAAGGAAGAAAAAAGAAGAGAATGAATAAGTTACTATTCCAGGAATTCTTGTTCTTCACAACTTTCATTCCACTTTTAACTCAAGTCAAAAGGCAGGCAGCCCATTGGCACAGAAACACCATAGCAACATCCACAGTGAAGGAGGGGGAAGAAGAGAGGAAGGCATACCAGGAGAGAGAACCATGAGTGAGGACAACCAATGAGAGAGGAGAGAGAGGGGAGACCACACAAGACACAAGGAGACACCAACCACCAGTCTCTTTATTGTACACCTCTTTATTTAGCGCTCATGTTCCAAATGGGTTCATTTGTTTATTCAAACCCAGGAAATTACTAGAGGCACTTGACAAGGCTTGCAAAAACTAAAGAAAGATTGATGCAGGTCAGTTCCCCCCACCCACAAGATGAAAGATACAGAGCATGGAGAGTTGGGGGGGGGGGGGCATCCATTATGGAGAAAAGGCAGTCACCAACATCTTACACTTTACAGATCAGGAGACAGGGTGTAGGGGGACAGGCTACAGTGACCGGTACCATCAGGTGACAGGGACACTTTCATAAGAACGGGACGTTTTCGATTCCCTTAAGATCCAACATCAGAGAGTGACAGCATAAATGTAAGGCCAAATCTCTTCCTAGTAGGGGTTCTATACTTGGTCAAGAGATTGAAACCTTTTGGAGCATGGATAGACTCCATTTCCCAGAGGCTTTAGTTGGAGTTAGCTGAGATCAGAGTCAGACACCCACTAGCAGCACGGTCACTGTAGACAGACCCGATGGGAAATGTATGGGAAGAAAAGCACATTCTGCCCAGAGAATATGGTTTTAGACAGTTCCTACCAAATTCACCCTCTACCTGTAGCACATTTACTCATAATGGATTTCTGGAAGGGGTACAAGGTATTGGACTGAGCTCTATAGAGTTGACAGGTTCTCCAGGCAGGATATGTATGTACACCAGAAAGAGCAACAAAAGTTAAACTCCCACCCCCTGCTCACACTCAATATTTATCACCAAATCAAAACGTTCATTTGTCACTCACCCTCCAAACTCCTCCCCATCCCACCCCCAAAATTCACCCAGTAAAATCAATGATCTAATTACCATCAGAGGAATCAAATTATATTCATCAGTACAGAATCCCATCTGTGAAGAGACACTCTTCACTCCTATTTAAACCCTCCCAGTGGCAACAGTTATTCCAACTAGAACCCTGTAGTCGAACTCACTACCAGAAAGATGTTCTGTCTCCCTTTCCAGGGGGGGGGGGGGGGGGGGGGGGGTAAGTAGGCTGAAGGTGCCGTATACAGCTGAAATAATTTCCATCAAAACGATACATGACAAATGCCCACGGTTATAAATAATGAATTAATGCGATCTGGAGATTAAATGTCAACGTTTCCCTACATCCCAAACTAAGTCAATATAACGGCTGTGTGTTAGTGCTTCAATTAGTATAACGATTACTACACATTAAAATGTTTGGTTTTCAATGAACACCATTAAACATCATTCTTCATCTATTATTTTTAAAACTGGAGACATCACCATCTCTGTGTGTCTGTACTGAGACTGTCCATCAGCTATGTACAACGGTGTTTCCAAGACACCGGGAGGGTCTCTCGTCCATAAAGACAAATTACCATTGAATTGTGACAGGAAGAAGTTTCGGTCCTAAACCGCCGTCTCTCCAGCTCTAACCACATAGCCCCCTTCCCTTTCCTGCCTCCCCACCCTCTCACCCTCCTCCAGGAGACCCTACTGTACTCTCCCCTTTACCTGTCCTTGTCCTGAATGGGACACCCGAGGTTGGTTAAGGCCTCAGTGAGGTTGACTTAAGGTGCTGGGATAACTCTATACTTAAGGATGCGTGGAGAAATCATCTCAAAGTGCTGACAACTCTCTCTCTGTTTATTGTGCATAGTCTTAAAGTAATGACAACCTCAACACTGGATGTATGGATGTACACAGAAGTGCTTCAAGTGGTCAATCTAGATGACATTTTCTCAACGTTGGCAGGACATTCCAATAATAACGGGCACATTTTATAAGGCTGCTCTCAGCTTGATGTGTAGCCATGCACTGCTCAATTGTCTTTTTCTGCCTCCTTTTGCTGTGATGAGACTGGTTTTAAAGCTACATACAGGGGGCATTAAAACAGACAAGTCACTCAAATAAAATAACAAGAAGAAAGTATTCATCAACACCACCGTAGTCGTAATAACAATAACTATTTTCCAGTATGAAATCAAGTTAGAAAAACCACAAAAAAATGAACAGGATGTCTGTGTATATTACACAGAGGTGTAGGGTGTAGGAGAGCACGAGGTGAGGGCACGTCTAAAGATGGAGGGAGGGAGGGTAGCTAGCCTTTTACGTTTAGAAAGGTTGTAGTCTATGCTGCACTCCACATTTTCAGAGAGGAAATTAACAATTCTGTTACCACAGAAAATAGGTAACTTAGGGACATGTCACTCCATGTAACCATCCACATCTGATGCCATGACTGCACCCTGCTGGTCAAAGGTGAGCGATTAAGACTTTATGAATCTTTTGATACATATGGTACAATATCCAAAACAGTATAATTATCTCTCTTCTGATTCTGAAGATTCAAGTGGTTATGGTTCCTTTGCTTCTTTAGAATGTGGAGACCAGAGAGAGCCCACATGTGTTGGAGACTAAGGGAGGGTTAGCAGCTTATATCAGAGAACAGTTTGACAGTCGACTACATTAGATAAGTCTGGTTGAAATAGCATATATCAATGTGCATAGATACTGTATAGGGGCCCCCTCCTCCCCTGCTCTCTAGCCCTCCCCTCTGGCCTCAGTGCACACACACACACACACACACACACACACACACACACACAGGTGAGCCTGGCTGGTTCTACTGGGTAGTCTAGTCTAGCAGGGAGGGCTCGGCAGGGCGGATTATGGTGGGCCGGTGAGGAGCGCCAGGGGGTCTTCGGCTGCAGGGAGAGAGAGAGAGCAAGAACAGGAGGTGAGATATCCTCACGGAGAGATGAGAGAGAGAGTAATGAAACTAACCCAGAGAGATAGAGCAAGCAGGAGAACAGATGAGAGATCGTGAGACGTGAATGGAGAGAAACACTCCCACAGAGAGAGATAGGGAGAACAGAAGAAACAGAGAAAGGGAGTTGAGCACAAAAGAGAGAGGAGTTAAGAGATGGGCTTTATGAAACAGAGAAGATAACCAAGATAGAGGAAAGAGAAAGGAAGAGAAGCGTGTAGAGAAAAGGTTAATGTAGTAATGTGAAAGGTGGGATGGAGGAAACTTATATCCATCTATTGACGTCAACAGACAGTCAGAGCCAGGTGCTGCAGTTAGTGATAACCTGGCAATTCAACAATGAATAAAGAGGGTTACACAGGTTAATATAGTGTCGATGAGGAGACATTATTCCTGTGTGAGGATCGGTAGGTAGGTACTGCTCCCTCCTGAGAGGTGGAGGTGCTCTTACCTGGGCACGCCAGGGGGGATGCGAGCGGGCCGAGAGGGGATCAGTGGGGGGGCACTGAAAGGGTCCTGATGGTTGTTGCTGCCAAAGGCGTTAATGGGCGGCGGGCCCGGGCGAGAGGGGATGGGGGGCCCCCCAAACGCTGGGGAGGGGTTGAGGGGTGGTCCTGGCCTTGGGCCACTCACTGCAGGAGGACGGCTTGGGGGAGGGGCTGCTGCGGCCGGGGGGCGGCGCTGGGGGGTAGGACTGGAGAGAGACGAGAACAGAGAGAAAGAGGTGTGGGGAATGGAAAAAGAACAGAGACAATGAAATATACAATTTACAAACACTGCACAACAATAAGCTTTAGTCGACTGTACAGTCTCTTACACATGACCCCCTTTAGTTCCCACATGACCCCCTTTAGTTCCCACATGACCCCCTTTAGTTCCCACATGACCCCCTTTAGTTCCCACATGACCCCCTTTAGTTCCCACATGACCCCCTTTAGTTCCCACATGACCCCCTTTAGTTCCCACATGACCCCCTTTAGTTCCCACATGACCCCCTTTAGTTCCCACATGTGACAATGAATCAAGTAAAACATCTTCCATTACATGAATCTGAGAGAATTGAAGGTACATTCAACCCTCTCCTCTCACCTGGCCTCCTGCATCCAGCTGTCGTTGACGGGCGGCGGCACGGGGACCGTCACGGTGGTGGTGGTGATGTCACCGATGATGTGCAGTGCCTCCTTGAGGGCGTGGTACATGCGGAGCATCTCGTCGCGGCGCTGCGCCTGGTCAGCTGACTCCTCCATCAGGCTGTTTTGGTCACCTGACGAGTACAGGTAGGCCAGCAGCTCTGAGTGGATGAAGTCCTTAGCCTGGGGAGGAGAGGAGAGGAAGACCATCGACTACGGAGAAACGGTGCTGTCCTACTCCTTTCACATCATACTAGTCTGCATGGAAAGATGGAGTCACTGAATAGTCAATCTTCAATGATGCTAGAAAACACAAACACCCCGACGCTTGTGGAAACACGTCAACACATAGGTACACAAAGCTGGCATACAACCATTTGATGGAATCCCCTGCTATAAGACATACCGCCATTTGATGGAATCCCCTGCTATAAGACATACAACCATTTGATGGAATCCCCTGCTATAAGACATACAACCATTTGATGGAATCCCCTGCTATAAGACATACCACCATTTGATAGAATCCCCTGCTATAAAACATACCACCATTTGATAGAATCCCCTGCTATAAGACATACCGCCATTTGATGGAATCCCCTGCTATAAGACATACCGCCATTTGATGGAATCCCCTGCTATAAGACATACCGCCATTTGATGGAATCCCCTGCTATAAGACATACAACCATTTGATAGAATCCCCTGCTATAAGACATACAACCATTTGATGGAATCCCCTGCTATAAGACATACCGCCATTTGATGGAATCCCCTGCTATAAGACATACAACCATTTGATAGAATCCCCTGCTATAAGACATACCGCCATTTGATGGAATCCCCTGCTATAAGACATACCGCCATTTGATGGAATCCCCTGCTATAAGACATACAACCATTTGATAGAATCCCCTGCTATAAGACATACCGCCATTTGATGGAATCCCCTGCTATAAGACATACCACCATTTGATAGAATCCCCTGCTATAAGACAGAGCCTGATAAGTGTAGACCGTCTCTAGGCTTTTTTCACTCACGCTGTTGATCATGAGGTGCATGATGGTCTTAGGCATGAGATCCCTGATGGACTTGTTGACGATGCCGATGTAGGAGTCCACCAGGTTACGGATGGTCTCCACCTGCCTCTCCAGCTGGGGGTCCATGGAGAAGGTTTCTGACGGGGCCGTATCCTCAGTGTCCACCTGGGGAACACAGAGAGAGACGTTACCTCTGAGTGAGGACACACGTACCTGTTCTCTGAGTGTTTGAGGTCAATACACTATAGCAAATAATACTACTGCATGCCATTGGGATACATTTGCGGTAGATGTATGCCATTGTGAATCATACATCCAATCGCTCTGATATTAGTACCTCATAATCTCCCTTGAATCATGAATTGGCGTGCATGAGAAGAAACAAGCAGTAGGACAATCATCAGTGAAGTCATCAAGAAGTACAGGTGCATGACTAGTGTTCATCAAAAGGCTGTCACCACAATGCATCCGTTCGTTTGACCTCTGCTTCTGCCAACATTCAAACTTCAAGGGTCGGTTTACCAGACACAGATGAAGCCTAGTCCTGGACTACAAACCCTTTCAATGGAGAACCTCCGTTAAGCATGTCCTTACGTCCGTCCAGGACTAGGCTTCATCTGTGTCCGGGAAAGCAACCCAAAGACTATTTGAGTGAGTTTGGGTTGAGTACCTGGTCCTTCTCAGGGTAGACCCCAGCCCTCAGGAAGGAGGCCTTCCAACTGTCCACGTCCTCCTGGGTGTCACAGGCCAGCTCAATCTGACGCAGGTCCTTATACACATTCCTGCTTGATGGATGGCAAAACACAAACACAATCAGGGTGGGTGTAAATTCTATTCCATTTCTGTCAAGTCACCAAGTCAATTTCCCTCAATTCATTTAAATGTCAGTTTACTTCCTGATTGACTGAATTGAGATGACAGACTTCTGTGGAACAGGACACACATACACAACACACACATCCATTTCTCTGACCTGGATTCAGTGTTGAAGACGCCAAATACGTGTTTGGTGGACATGAAGCCTTTCTCCACATCCCTCAGCTTGAGGTTATCTAGGGGCAACATGTACTTCTTCTCTTTCTCCTAAAACACAGAGGGGGGGACGATCTGAACTCATAGCAATAACATCTTGACAAACAAATCCTTGAAGCCATTAAAAACACTAAAGTACACAAATAAGAGGAAGCTATGAAGACAGCCATTAAGAAACTTGTTCATGGATAACTTTGAAAAACAGTGGAATACAACACTAGGCTTCTCCACCAATGAGCAGACAGAGTGGAATGCATTTCCTCTGTATAAGACCCAGACCACCAGGCTGGTGAGAAGAGAGGGAGAGAGGAGGAGCATGGGGGAGAGAGAGAGAGAGAGAGAGATGGGGGAGGGATGCCAGCTTTGCACTGTTGAGGAGAAGCATCTGGAAGCGTTTATGTCTGCACTAGAACAGAGAGCCGCTCAGTCCCAACAGTTACATCACTCTAAGCCAATGTCCTCGTCACACACACACACACGCACGCAGAAACACAAATATATAACCACACACATGAAAACATACAAACACCCATGTGCTTGTGCAAACGCAAACACGTAAACACATAGACGCATGAAAGTGGCATACAACCACAAACCAAGACAAACATACACCCCCACACCACCCACCCCCCCAACCCGCCCCCAGTAACCCAGTACGATTTCCTGCAAATTCCAAAGGCAGAACCCTGCTGGAACATTTCAACCCGCCTGCCACGTCAGTTTGCTTCCACCATCCTCCCTCGCTCCTTCTCTTTCTCTTCTGCACTTTCTCTCGCTCTTTCCGCCACAGAGGACTGGTAGAAACTGAACGGTACCAGTTGTTGTGAGGCGTAGTCAGAGTGACAGGTTAAAGGTTTGTCTTTAGCTCTGGTCAGCGGTCGGCGGTGTCTTTTGAAGCTCTTTTTGTTTCGCTGAGAGAGGGGACATCTTTGCCAAGGCCTGGGCTGCTCTGACCGAACTAATGGTACGTTTAAAAGTAAGATTATATTTCCGAATGCATCCGTCTGTAAATGTTTAACTTTCATAGGATGATCCCTAGTGCTTTTGGTTCATTTCAACTGTGTTCCAGTAAAAAAAACATAAAATATGTATTATCGACATGCCTTTTCCATATATTTTACAGCCTTTGAAATGGCCTACAGAGCATTTGAAATCTGACTGTAGAGAGTGGTGTCTGGTCACACAGAGTGGGCAAACACTTTGCTGTTTTGTTAATGTGCACAAAGTAAATACAGTAATGGCTGTTGGAACTTTAAGTCAATCAAATTCTATTAAAAAAAAGTTGTAAGCTCAACATCTCTCCATTACATCAACATACTAAATTAGTCAATACAGTTATATATTTGGACCTCAGTCCGAGTTTGGTTGCTTTCTTTATCAGAGGAATGTTTACTCTCCCGCCATCTCTCTCTCTCTCTCTCCCTCCCCCCCACCTCCCCCCTCTGTCCTGTCCCTAGGGCAGTGACCTGCAGCCGGAGCGACCCCGCGGGCCTTCCCCCCTCCTCACCCCCCCGCCTGCCCAGTGTTCAGACTACCTGTTCATCAGGCTGAAGCTGAACAGTAGTCTGCACATTGGTTAGGCTGGGCCGGGACACACACACACACTCTGGACACATCTAACCACCAGGGGCTCTGGTCAGATCTGATTCTCCACCATGACAATGAGAGGGAGGAGGGAGCATGCAATGCAGATCATATATCAGCCCATGGAGTAGTAGCAGAATCTTTCTGGCAGTTTGTATTGTATTATTTTGTGTTGTATTGTACTTATCCCAGCGTCAGACACTCACCTCCTCATCCTTGTACCAGGATAGTGACTCTGCGGTCAGGATGAACCAGTACTCCTTGGAGCCTCCCTTCATGATGCTGATGTTGATGGTGAGCCAGCCTTTGCGGATCACCTGTTAGGGGAGAGACAGGGGTGGGGGAACAGGGGAGCGAGGGGTGGTGGGGGACAAGGTATACCAGGAGGATGGAGGGAAAACACGTCATTAAAGTACTCATGATTTACCTCCTGGAGATTTTGTGATATGACTAACTTAACTGACCAATAAAAACCTTACCTGGGTACTCAGTGTGAGTTTTGGTTGATACTGTCTTACCAATATAAGCACTAAGATGTTCTACATACTTTAAATTAACTCTTCTATTCTGAGTACAAAGATTTACAATTTAAACAATGTTTCTGAACATGATCCCTGATGTATACAGTAAGCATACAAAAGTATTATTCAGAAAGGATGACTAACTGAAGGGGTGGAGATTTAAACAGAAACCTCAAACAAACCTTAATAGCCTCAAAACTAACTAATATAGGGCATCCAGACCAAATGGGACCCACACAGGGTCAGGGATCAAGGGTCGGCGGTGGTATGTTAGAGTGAGCGGGTCAGTAAAAGCTAGCCTATACACGGTTAGCCAAAACAGACTAGGGTTAGTGGGTTAACTGGGCAGAGTCATCAGACATACACTCCAGTGTAGGGCACTGTAGGAGGCTAAACACCTATCTAAGGAACAGTAGATAGGGAGATGGAGAGGCAAGAGGGCCAGACTGTGGGAGAGGAATACAGCGATATGCAGAGACAGTGGAGACAGTGGAGACGGGTAGACTGAGCCACAGCTCACGGAGTAGACGGGTAGAGAGAGAGGGAAGAAAAAAATAAAAGGAGGATTTAAGGAAGGGAGAGGGAGGGAGGAAAGAGAGATGAGGCAGGGTTGAGAGGTTCTTTCTGTAGACAAGTTGTATTAGATCAGGGGTATTCAACCTTTTCATGCCCAGGGACGCCCTCGCAGCCAACCCAGGGAACCCCATCCTAAGTTAGCAAACATTGTTTTCACGACTTGTCTTATCAGGTGAATGATAATGTCAAGCAGAAGTAATAACATTTTAAAATGAATAGATTTGGTAAATAGTTTTTCATTATTTTGACCTCCCCACATATAACTGGAAGAGGAAGTGTAAACTAACAGCCTATTCGCTAGAAAAGGTAACTCCAAACACATTTTCGTTAAAAACAACTGTTTAGCGCTGGTTAAACAAAGGTTAGCCATGTCTGGCCAAAAATGTATGTCCAAGTCAACAAAGCTTTGCAGCAGCCAGCAGCACTTTCCACAGTGGTAGTCTAGTCACAGGTGCTGTTTCAAAGCCTATGTCAGACACACCAGTGAGTGTAATTATCTTTAATGAGTGTAATCTGTTCAATATTAGGAGTTGAAAAATAAAGTTGATATCAGAAAGATACTCTTATTTTCTACTGCATGTAACTCAACATTTGCTTATTCTGTTGCTAGCGATATTCATAAAAACCTTTAAATAAAAGTTACTTTTTTTGGGACCCCCTGCAGTACCTCGTCAGATACCTAGGGGGCTGCTGACCCCTGGTCGTAGTACCCCTGTATTAGATTAATGCTCACATTGTTAGTGCCATTACAAAGATATGTCAAGTTATGCCGATAAGACAGAGAGAACATCAACCTCTCTCTCCCTCTCCTGTGTCTTAAAGACTGATTGGGGTTTATGACGGGGGGGATTAGTAGGAAAGTAGCAAAAGAAATGAGAGAGGAAGAGGCTGTAACATAGGAGTTGGCTACATTCTCAGTTTGCCTTGGCGAGGAATTGCCTTACACCCCTCTGTAATGAGAATGTTATTTTATTTTTTTTACCTGGCTGGCAGTCAGTGGTCAGTGTCGTAAGTGTTGAAAGTGAGAGACAGACAAGAGGAGCGTGAGGTGACAGAATAGGGATAGTGAGATGCTTTTAATGCCATGACACTTCTTTCCTCACTGTCTAAACAGAAGCCCTGACATGCAGGATAGGTCAGTGATGACTAAAGAAAGACATTTAGCCTGTTCTATCTTCAGCTACATCTAATGTTCAGGTTATTATCACTCTAGAAAAGTTAGGCCACTTGATGGCATCATTGCCTCAATTCCTGTCAAAAGCTTCCCTACATTGAAATCACTCATTTCTAAACACATTATTTTAGGTCTTTAACCTGCTGGTAAATCAAACATTGATACATTAGATGTATGGATATATACACATTCCAAATCATTATTAAACCCAATTTATATTACCGTAATTTCCGGACTATAAGCCGCAACTTTTTCCCCACACTTTGAACCTCGCGGCTTAAACAATGACGCGGCTAATATATGGATTTTTCCCGCTTTCAAATGTTTTTTCTAAAAAATAAAAAAAAAACATTTGTGACGTGCTCAGTTTTTTGGCGGCATGAAGCTTTCATTAGACCAATGAAATTGCCGAACGGGTTAAGGTCAAACAACTTTTTTGTTTACTGTTTAGATTAAATCGAGCGCTCTCAAACTTCCCATCATTCTGATTACGGTAGTCATTTTGTCACCCTCATCATGGCAAAGACACGGAGAAATGCATATGATGCAGCTTTCAAGTTGAAGGCGATTGATCTGGCTGTTGGAAAAGGAAATAGAGCTGCTGCACGGGAGCTTGGTCTTAATGAGTCGATGATAAGACGTTGGAAACAGCAGCGTGAGGAATTGACTCAGTGCAGAAAGTCAACTAAAGCTTACTGCAAATTTTTTATTTTTTTGTTACAAGCCGTGTTCCGTTAAATCCTATTTATTTTTGTTACAAGCCGTGTTTCGTTAAATCCTATTTATTTTTGTTACAAGCCGTGTTTCGTTAAAGCCTGTGTAAAGTTCATTTGTTTCAATGTACCGGTAGGCACCTGCGGCTTATAGACATGTGCGGCTTATTTATGTTCAAAATAATATATATATTTTTTAATTCAGTGGGTGCGGCTTATTTCCAGGTGCGCTCAATAGTCCGGAAATTACAGTACTTCAAAATCATATTTGATCAGAGTTATTTTATGTAAATTATAATCATTGATTGAATCATGACGCCCCCCCCCCCATGCCCTTCTACCCTCCACTGCCACCCTCTGGTCCCTGATTGGAATGACAGTCACAGGTCCCACCCAGAATGGTTTGTGGACAGTTGTGAGGTGTGCTACTAACATATTGTTATAGTGATGATTGGAATATTGAGTTGTGGGAAGTTGACATGCCACGATAAGCTAAAGAGAGAAAACATCAAGAGGGGATTTCAATGACACCAAAAGGATGAAAATGTGAACATCTAGTGTATGATTGTTGGTCATTCATGTCTCCTCCCCCCATCCCTGGAATGTTCAGGACCCTTCGACAGCAAGGCAAACTGTGGCGCTCACTAGTTAAACCCCTGGACAGGGCAGCATGGGTAAGGACCAAAAGCAGGAGAACTGACACCAGCCACTCTCACATCCTCCCAACTCTCCCATAGTCTTTCACAGGGAATCATGACATTACACTTCAGTGTGGTTCAAGAACGTGACCATTTTTTTTTACAATTCTGCTTGTGCTTGGACAGAACTGGTTTCAACAGGTTTGAGAGTAAAGAGTAAATGTTAGTAATATTACTATCTACTTGTCCAATTAAAGACAACTGCTGTCTTGTTAAGTGAAACCAATAATTATTGAGCATAACCCGGATGTTAGCCGTTACCGATTACGGGTAAGGGTAAAGCCGATGAGAATTACATCTCTACGATACGATTGTAATTGATCTCCGGTTTGCCATAAGTCGAGACTCTACTACCTTCTCCTGCTCGCCCTCTCTCAGTCCCTGTGGAGTAGGGAAGATATGACGAGAAAAAACAGCTCATCATTTTGAAGAGGAGTTCTGTACAAAGGAGTGACCTGGAACAAGTTGTCATAACACCAATTCCTATAACCCCCCATTCTTTCCTAAGTGTCAGATGTCTGGCCTCAGTTCTCCTGCTCTGGTGACCCCTGCTGACTCCTAACAGGGTGTGGCTTGGATCTGTGGGGTACTTACCAGAATCTCACCCTGCAGGGATGGGAGGGGGGTTGGGGAGTGGTTAGGGCAAAAGATGGCAGGATAAATCATAGACCGGGGAAAAAGGGGGAAGCAAGCAAGCCAGGGAGGGAGAGAGATGGGGGAGTGGGAAAATGGGTAAGGGGGGGAGTGGGGGCAGGAAACATTTGAATGGTAGAATGAAAGGTTTGAAGGTGAGAGACAGAAATGGGAGGAATCCATGAGACAACCGGAGAGATGGAGAGGTTGAGGGATAGAAAGAAAGAAAGATGGAAGGAGAGAAAAGATGGAGACAGCGAGAGAGAGGGAGCAAGAGAACAAGAGTTACATGCGATTAGATTTCCTTCAAGTACCACACATCGGTTATTTGATATTGGTTGCTTCATTGTGCATGGGACCCAGCTTCGCTCAATCTGAATTACAATACAAAAAGTGCTTGGGTTAGTTGAAAAACATAAAACAATTCTATGATTGTTGCTTTGCTGTTGGGTATCATGCCTTGGTTGTGTTGTAGTGCCGTGCAAATAGTGATAAAGTAGTGATAGTTGTAGTAGAAACATAGCTGTTCCATTTCCTGTGCAGGGAAGCAGGGAGGGCTTGAATGACTCTAGTCTAGGGCAACTCTCCCCTCGCTGAAATACAGTGTTAGAAGGTATTTCTATAAGATAGAATGCATATCCTATAAAATATGTACCCTTACTAGGTTTCCAGGAACCTGAGAAGTGCACTCTATAAGTGTTGATGACATTGAAGCTGACATAACATAGTCACATGTTTTCAGGTATTTACATTTTAGTCATTTAGATATCACATCAATAAAGCAGAGACTTCAAAACACTTTTAGAACTGTTTGGATGACACAGGAAGAGAGGTGCCAGGTTTATAACACAGTGGCCAAGGAGTAAAATGAACATCTGACTTAAAGACAGGATGGTATTTGGCCATGATTTGCAGTTGTTATCTTGAAGCTACTTATGCTTAAGTAAATAAGTGCTGTTAGGTTGTAAGTGTCAGGTTAGGTTACTAGTAGTTGAGTATATTAATTGGTAGCATAGGGTCAGAGGTCAGGTCTGTTACAACATGTAAATATGATCGAGGGGGAAGTGTCAGTCTGGGGCAGCTGAATCTGGGGGTTGATCAGATTGGGAGGGCTGGGTAAGTAAGAGGGTGGGAGGAGGAGGGACAAAGTGTACCTGGTTGGGAATGGCCCTCTTCTTGTTCTGATGTGTATTTCTCTGCTGGGCACTGTTAGAAAAGGACAGGTTCAGAAGGGAAAAAAAACATTCAAAATCACAATCAGCATCAACAATGTTTGGGTAATAATGTGTATTGATCAATCAAATCGTTTAACAGCTATCAAACCTGTCCTACAATTCAAGTTATCAAACATAGTCGTTGGAACAGTGGGAGTGGGGTCTGGGGGAACGGGCGGAGAGGAAGAGGGACACCCGATTCGTGACAGCCCACCTGTTGTTGCCGTACCCTGGTGGGCTACCATCATCGTGCCTTCTGAAGTCAAGACTGAAAGTGACGCCACGAGAGACAAGTTACCACCCCTACCTACCTGACAACACTTCTCATCAATCCATCAACCCATTCTCCATGCGGATGATTGGAAAGGAACCCGCACGGCATTCAGACCCGCAAGGGGCAATGCTATGTTACGTAATCAGATGCATACCTCAGGCAGAGGGAAGAGACCATAGAAACAGAAGTCATTATATTTCTATGGAAGAGACTCAACTCAGCTAGCTACATGCTGTGCATCCTATAGTAATTGCTACACTGGAGACAGTGTAGAGGGCAGAGGTCAACGCATGTCCAGCTCTGGCAGGACATCCAGTATGAGTGGCTAGGGCTGGCCTATTAGCAAGATGCAGGAACTCAGGATTCCAAAACACCATGTTATTAGTAATAACCAATGCAGTCAACAGATAAAATCTCCACTCAAACTCACTTAGGTCAATCCCTAAGCACACAACAAATAAGGGTCTTTGAAAAATCAAAACAGATCCAGAGAGGCAGGGTCAGAAAGGGAGTGTGCACAGCCTAGCATGCTTGAGTCAGCTCATTAGTGGCAGAGCTAGATCGACCTTGTCTGACCCCTAACCTCCGCTCCCCTAGAGCGTATTCTACGGTGTTCTAACCACGTTCATTGATCTGCCTTCATGGTGGACCAATCAAACTGACTGAGTCACAGCTGGTTTACAGCATGCAGATCAAGGATCCACAGATACAGCCCCTCAGTAATACTGATAAAAGTAGCGGTAAATTGTGGTTTGTAGCGACAGTGGTATCTGTGAGTGTCTTTGGGGGCTGTGATAAAGTGGCCAAACAGCGATTGAGGTATTGATTGTTTCAAGTCTATAGGGAATGGCACTTACTGTAGGAATAACTATCAAGCACAGGCAGTCAGACACACAAGCTTATGGGACTACCCAGTCTATCTTCAGCAGAGTTCAGTTCAGTCCATGCCCAGTTCAGCAAACAGTACAAATCTGGCTTTGGGCAGTAGTGAGTTAGTCTGGTGCCCAGGACTACATCACAACCACACCTTCAGCTGGGAGCTGGGGCACAAGGGGAAGGGGTGCGGTGTATTAGGGTGGTGAGGGGGGGGGGGGGGGGGTGGTAGGATTCATACTTGGCGAAGCCTATAAAGTCCTCGTGGTTGGTGTTGATGTAGGACAGCTCAATGTCAATCAGCAGCATCACCTAGAATGAAGACAGAGCTTCACTATGACAATAGAGTTCATTTTACATCACATTTACATTCATTTAGTCGTTGAACAGACGTAATTTACAATCCGCGTATCAACAACCACTTATCACAATCAAACAAAGTCAGTCCTAGTACAAGTGCAAGAAAAAGACAAGTGCAAGAAAGGCAAGTACAACAATTGATTTCAAATGGAGAAATATATTTCTTAAATAATATTTCTTAAAAATCTCCTGTTGGGAGTGTTTCTCTGTCAGTGGTCCGGTCCTGTATTAAAAAAGCAACTCAGAATAGGAGTGCTGATCTAGGATCAGGTCCCCCTGACCATATCATCTAATTCATTATGATCTAAAAGGCTGAACTGATCCTACGTCAGCACCCCTACCCCGACAGGCCCTAAATGCACTGACCTGGTCCTTGGTCTTGCCCTCTCTCTCTCTGACGTAGGTGGTGACGATCCTCTCGGTCTCCTCTCTCAGCCGGGGGTAGGAACCCAGCTGCAAGGTAATACAAAACAACTGCAACACTGACCATATAGACCCAGAAAAACACTAGCATACACTAACACTCTGGCATGACTATCCAGGCAGACCTACCTTCCATTTACATGTACAACAGACAGGAGATGAAGCACATACACTGAGTGGACAAAACATTAGGAACACCTGCTCGTTCCATGACAGACTGACCAGGTGAATCCAGGTGAAAGCTATGATACCTTATTGATGTCACCTGTTAAATCCACTTCAATCAGTTTAGACGAGGAAACAGGTTCAAGGATTTTTAAGCCTCGATACAATTGAGACACAGATTGTGCATGTGTGCCATTCAGAGGGTGAATGGGCAAGACAAAATATTTAGGTGCCCTTGAACAGGTTATGGTAGTAGGTGCCAGGCGCACCGGTTTGTGTGTCAAGAACTGCAACGCCGCTGTGTTTTTCACGCTCAACAGTTTCCTGTGTGTATCAAGAATGGTCCACCACCAAAAGGACATCCAGTCAACATGGGCCAGCATCCCTGTGGAAAGCTTTCTACACCTTGTAGAGTCCATGCCCTGACAAATTGAGGCTGTTCTGAGGGCAAAAGGGGGTGCAACTCAATATTAGGAAGGTGTTCTTAATGTTTCTTACACTCAGTGTGCGGGATAGGGGAAGGACATAGGCATTCAGCAGTGAATATAGTAATCATATTGACGACCACACACACACACACACACACACACACACACACACACCCTTAATGGGCATGCACACAGGATGAATGTCTGTGATCTATGGCATAAGGGCAGTGCTTTCAGCCTCAGCTGGGAATGACCATGATGGACACCATGAGGAGTCATGTCATGATGATTAGCTCTAGTTGACTGGAGTCAACCTTTAAATGGATCAATGGATAAAATACATAGAAACATTTAGGAAATTAGATCATTCAACGTAAAAAACAAAAGAAAGTAAGTTAACTTACAGTTGACACCATTGTTTTCCTGTGACAGTAAACAATCATTCCAAGCTGACGGTGATCGCTGATATTATTTCATGTTAGTGAAGAACAGATCAGGAGAATGACGAAGAAGAGGGTGAAGGACAGAGTGAAGGACAATCCTTTCTTCAGCTGAACTAATACCAGAGGTAGAGTGACAGTGAAAGGGATGGACGGTGGTGGGTCTTTGAAATGCAATTCCCCCCTCCATCCACAAGATGGCATGGTTGTTGAGCAGCACTGTTGCTATGGCGACCCCCGGCACAGAGCGCCAGCAGATATTTATATTGTTTCCCTCACGTTGCATTTCCATCCGGTTAGGCAGACAGAATAATATCAATGGTGCAGTGCTGGGTCAGTGAGGGAGCATAGCCTTATAGCCCTGGAGCTCTGCAGGACATGTACACACACACACACAGCCCTGGGGATCTGGGCTCTGATGTTCTGATAGACAGAGGTCTGGGTCTTGAGGAGGAGGGGAAATGGGGATGGAGGAGGCAGATGGAGGGAGGAGGCAGATGGAGAATCAGTCTTAATGTGCTCAAATCAAACGGTGGCACGGGTGAGGAGAGGGGCTGCTGAAAATTCGGACATGATTTGCAAGTCAATGCTTGATCGGACACGTGTGGCTTGGACAAAAGGAGAGGATGTGCGTAGCGAGGGAGGGACACACACACAATCCAGGCACTGAGGAGAGATGGCGTGGGGGATGATTTCATTAGGATAGGTTGCTGATTGGAGCGCGGTGGAGGAGAGGTGCGAGGGGAACAGGGACGGGCATTCAATCACAGAGAGGATACGCGCTGGAACACTCTCTCTTCCTTCTTCCCCCCCCCTCTTTCCTATGAGGGGTGAGTCTGCTCTTGGTTACCTTGACGGAACACTTCATGACGAGCGCGGTCAGCTCGGACACCACCAGATCCACACATTTCAGGCTGGGCTCTTTCAGTTTGAGGATCTGCTTTTTGACTATGGCCTCGAAGGCCAGGTCAGGGGTGAACAACCCCGTTCTGAGGGGGTACGGGGGTACGGGGGAGCGTAGTGTAGGGGGGCAGCATAGAGAGAGAGGGATAGACAGAGAAATAACAGAGGCGAGAGAAATACAGGAAAGAAAGAAAAACAAGAAGATTCTTAGTTTAGTTAGTTGTCAAACTAGAAATCTCTAGTCTCTAGAAATGCAAGTAAAGCAAGAAGGTAAGGACAAGCCGCAGGCTTTCACATCCTCTTCTCTAGACAGGGCAGTTCTTCTCAAACTAGGTATATAATATAGATATGTGGGTACATATTCAACTCACAGTACCCACATAACTAACAGCCTAGCTATGTCAGTCCTAAGTGTGTATCATTCTTAGACAGATGAGACCTGCAGCTTGTCCATGTGAGACCAGTGATGCTCGGGGAATGGCCATCCCCAACCATCCCGTCTCCACGACGACGACACCACAACCGTCACAAAACACGACAGCGGCACCTGGCACACAGGCCAGCCGTGGCGGGCTGAGGGGGAGTCAAACTGTCCCCATATCTGCACCATCCAGTCCTCTGGACATACACCACACTACGTCTACACTATACAAGTGTGCATAGCATGTTTTTATTTAATTTATTTGACCTTATTTAACAAATTCTTATTTACAATGAGGGCCTACACCAGCCAAACCTGGACGATGCTGGGCCATGGGACTCCCAATCACGGCCGGTTGTGATACAGCCTGGATTTGAACTGAGATGCAGTGCCTTAGACCGCTGCGCCACTCAGGAGCCTCCGGGTGGTTACACTGTAGACATTCTGATTAGGGCCAGGAGTTTTTATTTACTAACTACATGACCTGACTGGAAAAACTCTGGGCCCTAGTTGTGCTATCTAAAGGGTCACAGACGCCATGGATGGACAGCTGTTGTGGAGCAGAGTGGGTCAGTGTTGTGCCCCCCTCAGCGTCGCCCCCTTGTGGCCAGGCTGGGTCGGGACAGGACGGGAGTCTGGACACCAGGCTGCAGTACCTTGTTGGTGCACTGCCTGACTGTGTTGATGAGCTCCTGAATGACAAGGTCGATACATTTGATACAGGGCTCTTTCAGCTTAATGATCTGCTTTTTCACAATGGCCTCAAACGCCAGGTCGGGAGTGAACAGGCCCGTTCTGAGGATGCACAAAGACAGACAGATGGACAGACAAGGGGGGGACAGAGATACGGAGACGGACAGACAGGGACAAAAAAACAGACAGAGGTAGGACGACAGACAAGTTATTGTCCAGTCAGAGAGATAACAGACAAAAGCAGATAAAGACGAGTCAATCCAGACAATGAGAACAGTACATATAAAAAAAATAAGTTACTAAAACAGACATTGACAGACAGAAATAAGGAAGAGAGAGCAGACCAAGGTTATCAGCATACAAACACGAAACAGCACACAAATCAGTGATTGATGTATGCACAAGGAAATAGGAAGGAAGATATGACAGACCAATAAAGGTGGGGAGGAAGGAGTGGGGGAAGAGTAAATGGGTTTAGATTTCACATCGAACAACAACCATTTGAGTGTATGATAGGCAGTTCTGTGGGAGAGTGATCTGTGGGCATTTTAGGCTAATTGCTCTTTCAGTGATTGCTAAGCATGCTGTGTGTGAGTTTTACATGAAAGGGGGAAACAGAGAGGGTTGACAGTGAAGAGGAAAGAGCTGAACACAGTGGTGGTGGTGGGAAGACAGGACGGCCCCTCCTCTCCTCCACTTGCCTGACACCATGGACATTCTTGATGGCATGACTGATCTCCCTCCTCAACTCCTTCTCATCAAACACAATCTGAGAGAAAAGAGAGAAGAACAAACAATAGAAAAACTGTTCATCCATTCTGCACTCTAAAATTCACACTTCTAAACAAGTCTATCTACTGTGGTCAAAACAGTCAAGCAGGCAGATGAACTTCTCTTGTAGAAATATTGTGACAGTGAGTATTGAGACCACAGCGCTCACCTTGACCAGCTCGAAGGGGAAGCGCTCGTGGAAGATCCGGTTGATTTTGGCACCGCCCGACAGCTCCGCTGTGTCCACCTGGTCCCCAGAGCCCTCGATACGCTTCTCAAAGTCCACCCCAAACTGCTGCACCATCCTGGGGAGAAAGACAGAGAGTCAGGATCAACTCTGGAGCTACTCATTATGGTAGTGTGTGTGTGTGTGTGTGGTGTGTGAGCGTGTCCTCTACTCACTGCAGCAGGGCCTTGGTCTTGCGTGTGGGGTCGTCGGGACGGAAGTTCTTGTACTCCTCCACCTCTTTCTCCAGGGAGAGGACCTGGCTCTGCAGCTTACTGCGCAGCCCAGGCAGAGTGTCCCTGATGTGGTTGGTCAGTTGCTGAGGAGAGAGAGGGACACCATGAGTGAGGGAGGAGAGGGACACCATGAGTGAGGGAGGAGAGGGACACCATGAGTGAGGGAGGAGAGGGAGGGAGGGAAATGGAAGGGATAGAATGAGTGAGGAGAATAGGAGGGGAGAATTTATAGTGAATGAAAGAGCAAGTGAGTTTCAAGGAACATTATAGCCTGGTTTAAGATCTGTTGGTGCCGTCTCTCAGAGTTCACAAGAAAGCAAAAAAACTGATCTGGAAGTCAGACTAGAACATCAGTGTAGAATAACAGAAAGGTGAACGTTGAGTACTCTCTCACCTGGTTTAGTTGTTTCTGCAGGTGTGGGGTGCCCATGCGCTCGGCCATGTGTCTGTAGCCCGGGTGAGACAGGAAGAACTTCCTCTCAGCAGCCAGCGCAGCGCGGATGTCCTTCCTGCCGTCTATGTCCTTCTGACTGCGGTTCACCACGCCGATATAGCCTGGAGAGAGAGCGCACACTTATTCCTCTGCAGTCAATGAGGTGTCTGTGTGTGTGTGTGTGTGTGTGTGTGTGTGTGTGTGTGTGTGTGTGCGTCTCCCCTCACCTCTACGCAGAGGTAGCAGTTTGTTCTCCAGGATGTCTTTAGCATCCGTCCCTTCGTCCATCAGGTCCAGCTTTGTGATCACGCCAATAGTGCGCAGACCTGAACAGAACCAAACAGTCAAAAACAATCTCATCATATTAATCCTGACTACTACCTGTCCACCATCCACCCAGACTTCCATTCCTCATCTCCTTCAATTCAATTGTTCAGTAGGAAAAACAATGGGGGAAAAAAAGATCAATTAGCGTTTGTTATTGGACAAGTCCAGGTAGTGCGTCAATGTTTCAGTCTATTAGGTGCACCAAATGAACACCACCCATAAATCAAGTGCCCATCCTCATCCTTTGGTCCTGGGAGCTCCAATAGAGAACCAATAGAGTACCAGTACAGCACCACTAGGCTAGTCCCTTACCCTGTGGGTCCACCTCCTTGGCGATCTTGAGGGCGTCTGAGTTGGCCAGGTCCTGGTTGGCGGGGGTGACGGCCAGGATGAGGCAGCTCTCCTTTGTGATGAACTGCAGCAGCATGTCCCTGATCTGGTGCTCTATGTCCAGCGGCTGGTCCCCCACTGCCACCTTAGTCATCCCCGGGAGGTCGATCAGAGTCAGGTTTAGCACTGAGGGCGAGATGGACGGGAGAGAGAGGGGGGGGGGGAGAGAATGTGTGTTACATTGTGTATACATGTCCTTGTATGGCATGGCGAAGGTAGTTTCTTTGAGAGGTTGATACATGAATGCAAGTGTTTGCTGCGCTTTTATGTGTGCATGCGCGTGTGTGTGTGTGTGTGTGTGTGTGTGTGTGTGTGTGTGTGTGTGTGTGTGTGTGTGTGTGTACACACGTGTGATTCCAACTGAACGTGTGCATGCATATGTTAAAATGAACAAATGAATAACTGTTGGTGAGCATTACCGTTAGGGGAGTAGACCCGGAGGTTGATGGGGATGGGGGAGATGCCCTTGTTGGAGCCTGTGATCCTGTCTGTCTCCGCCTCGATCTCTGCCCGGACCTCCTCAAAGTCCACAAACTTCCTCCCTTTACAGTGTAGGAACTCTGCATACTCTACAGACACGACACAGAGAGAGAGCGAGAGAGAGCGAGCGAGCGAGAGCGAGCGAGACACAGAGAGAGAGAGACAGACACACAGCGGGTGAGACAGACACACAGAGAGAGAGCGAGACACAGCGAGAGAGCGAGACAGCGAGACACACAGATAGATAGAGAGAAGAGAAGAAAGTCTTTACCAGGCACCAGACAGTGTTGCTGAGAGGAGGAGGCAGGTCCATGGCAGCAGCAATGAGAGGACAGACAAGGCCATGGCTGTATGAGAATTCAGACTCACCGGCTTTGTTAAAGCACAGCTGCAGGATCAGAGGTCTACGGGTGACAATGCCTGATCCTCGAGGAAGAAAATCCCTGAGCGAGAGAGAGAGAAAGAAGAGAGAAATTAAAGAAGAGAGGAAAAATTTAATTAAGTGAGGGAGAGAAAAAGAGACCAAGAAAGTGAGGGGGCGAGCCCCAGACACACAGAAAAAAACCCAGAGAAAGTCAAATTACTCAGTACACTCCAAGTCCATTTCCTCACACTATATCCTGTGCGACATTGATGAGCACGGGGAAATGTAACACTTCATGACCCGTCTGTCAACAAATTAGAAGTGACAAAGTAATGTGGTCTCATGATGCCCCTGAAGATCAATTCATTTGCTCAGCCACTTTGTTGTCATGGTTACATAGATTTCGGTAATGTGGCGATTTAGAACGATGCACTCTGTCACTCTGGTCTCACAGCACCATGGAACAGGGGAGAGCCTCTTGATGAGGAAGCAAGGCGAGGCGCATACTTTCAGCTGAATATTTCAAGTGATTGTGTGTGTTGCAAGCTGGCTGTGTTAATATGTAAGATATCGCCTAAAATAAGATTACGTCCTCAGTAGCCTTGATACTTGACATTGAGCTGAAGTACATTTAATACATTCACTTATCTGACAATTAAGATGATTCATTAGTCCTAGCCAGTGCACATTGAACATCGATAAACTCAGCAAAAAAAGAAACATCCCTTTTTCAGGACCCTGTCTTTCAAAGATAATTCATAGAAATCCAAATAACTTCACAGATCTTCATTGTAAAGGGTTTAAACACTGTTTCCCATGCGTGTTCAATGTCCCATAAACAATTAATGAACATGCACCTGTGAATTGGTCGTTAAGACACTAACAGCTTACAGACAGTAGACAACTAAGGTCAAAGTTATGAAAACTTAGGACACTAAAGAGGCCTTTCTACTGACTCTGAAAAACACCAAAAGGGTCCCTGCTCATCTGCATGAACGTGCCTTAGGCATGCTGCAAGGAGGCATGAGGACTGCAGATGAGGCCAGGGAAATAAATTGCAATGTCCGTACTGTGAGACGCCTAAGACAGCGCTACAGGGAGACAGGACAGACAGCGGATCGTCCTTGCAGTGGCAGACCACATGTAACAACACCTGCACAGGATTGGTACATCTGAACATCACACCTGCGGGACAGGTACAGGATGGCAACAACAACTTCCCGAGTTACACCAGGAATGCACAATCCCTCCATCAGTGCTCAGACTGTCTGCAATTGGCTGAGAGAGGCTGGACTGAGGGCTTGTAGACCTGTTGTAAGGCAGATATCACTGGCAACAACGTCGCCTATGGGCACAAACCCACCGTCGCTGGACCAGACAGGACTGGCAAAAAGTGCTCTTCACTGACGAGTCGCGGTATTGTCTCACCAGGCACCAGACAGGACCATTCCAAACCCAACAGCCTAATTGAGTCATCTCTCAGAGGGAAACCCATACCCCACAACTACCAGCCACCACACCCTGCCTCCCCTCTCCTGCTATGGGCTGGGGCCCTGTGTGCCTGCTTGCCTGCCTGCTGTAGCCTCTAGCCTGACTTTGGGGCTCCCAAGTGGTGCAGCGATCTAAGGCACTGCATCTCAGTGCAAGAGGAGTCACTACAGACCCTGGTTCGTTACCAGGCTGTATCACAACCGGCCGTGATTGCGAGTCCCATAGGGCGGCGCACAATTGGCCCAGTGTCGTCCGGGTTAGGGTTTGGTCGGGTTAGGCCGTCAATGTAAATAAGAATTTGTTCTTAACGGACTTGTTAAATAAAATAAAGAAATAAAATGTGCAACAGAAAACGCCCTACATCTGGTGGTAATAATGCTGAACTCTGGGCCTGGTAACAGCACGGTACAACACAGTCCAACAAGACAAACCTACCTCCCTCCTCCTCTTTCTAACCCAACATCTAACACCACATGCAGAGAGACGCCTGAGGGAACGGAGATAGCTTCTAGTCTAAAGCAGACTGACTCCATGTGTCACACACAGGACAATCAGGATGGAGCCATACTGTTGACTATTACAGAGACACTCACACTATAGACTAGACCTGTTGAACAGTGGGAACATTCTGGATGGCCTGAGTTCAGCACTAATGTTGTGTGCTGCAGATCATGTAGAGTGTTTTGTTTGTCATAGAGAAAGCATGCCTAACTGGGAGAGTGGGATGCCAGTATAGAAAAGCTCTGGCAGGGGGTGAGAGAAAGGGAGAGGTGGAGAGAGATGGGGAAAAAGGGAGATGGGGCCTGTGGGAAAGAGAGATGGGGCATGAGGGAATAGGGGAGCGGGAGAATAGGGCAGAGGGAATAGGGAAATGGGAGAGCAAGAGCTGGACTAGCCTAAGTGGAGTGGACACAGAGAGCAGACTGAGTGTTGAGAGAGGGAGCGGAGGAGCAGAGGGCTGACCTCTCCAAGTGTTAATGTATTACACTAGTTATACATCACCACCACTCTCACTGGACCCGTCCTCCTCTCCCATCACACACACCTCATCAGTTCAACTGGACAAAGACAGACACACAGCCACTTGATCACAGTATCACACAGATAGTCAGAGACACAGCCAGAACAAGATACTTCTGTGAGTACATGCATCTTGTGCACGGAAGAAATACATGACCTAACACACACACACACACACAGAGAGATATACAGCCATAAAAGCCACCACTAGAAGGGAAGAGAGGACATGTGGGTGCATGTCCATTATTGATGTGCTGTAAATGATAGAGGAGCTGAACAGATTGTGTATCATTCTATGCATTATGAATAGGCCAAGCAAAGACCAGCAGTCTCAGCCTCCCTCCTTCAATGCCGCAGAAAATAGATATAATGAAAGAGAAGGGTCAGACAGAACCAACATTGAACACTCCCCTGCCTCTCACTACCAGGGATTCCACAGCCATCAGGTTTGGGGTGAATTCCATCTAAATTCAAGATCAGGGTTTTCCCTTGATCCCTATGGAATAAATCTGACAGAAATGGAATTGTTCCCAACTTCAACCAACCCTGACTGTTATACTGAGGCTGGAAGCAGCCCGGCATGGTCTGGTTCAGAGTAGCCTATGTACTGTAGTAGACTGGATGACAGTAATTGACTGTGTGACTAGCCTATTTAATATGCTCAACTCTGCAGTAGACTACTTGACTGTATGTTGTAGACTGTGTAGACTGTGTCCCTGGATGACTGTAGTAGTAGATGTGTTCTAGACTGTGTCCCTGGATGACTGTAGTAGACTGTAGGGTTGGGCGGTATACAGATGTAGCTTAGCTAGGTAGTTAGTTAGCAAACCAAATGCATAGCTGGAGCTCTGAGCTGGATATAATTTATTTGACACATCTTAGATTTCCTATAGTCATGCTTAACTTAAGCAATGTTCTTACATTTTTTTGAGGGAAATGTGCAAATTTCAGGTCAGCGGAGTGCAAATTTGAACATTGTCAAAATTCTGTGCAAATTCCGCCGTGTGCTTACTGTGAACACGGAGGCTGTACCCGCTTTAACTTACAGTTTTAAGTGGCCAAGTAGTGTACTGTGACTATTTCATCATAATGTATGCCTACCAGAGTGGCCTACCATCAAAAACAATGGAGAGAAAAAGCATCCCATAACATTACGGAAATAGCTGTTCTATCATTCCGTCTACAGTAGCAGCAAATGTGTGGTGTTCAGTTTAGGCATACAGTGGTTCGTCCTTTAAAAGTTGCAGCGTACAGTGGCGCAGCTTGCATGGTGCTGCAGAATTCTATGGTACGTTATTTAAGTGTGAACCACTGGTACCATTAATGCTAGTTAGTGCTAGTTTGACCATCAGAGGGCATCTTTGAGAAGCATTTGATAGCCTTCAATAGTGGCTGTACTAGAGAATTTAAAACCTTTTTTGTAAGAACATAGTATATGGGAGTGATTAAGAAAATGAATTAATCAACATTTCTGAAAATGGTGTTTCTATACCAAGAAAAACCAAAAAAAAACTCTGGGTTTCCATTAGGATGGAACGGAAAATATAGCGCTGTACAACGTGACGGCCGGGAGTAGGTTACAGTACTGGGCTATTTAGCTAAAGAATCCCTGTGTCGTGCTGGCACGCGGGAGACCGGAGTTCAATTCCCCGACGGGGAGGAAGGAGTAGGCTGTCCTTGTAAATAATAATTTGTTCTTAACTTATTCCATATATGTTATTTCATAGTTGTGATGTCTTCACTATTATTCCACAATGTAGAAAATAGTAAAAATATAGAAAAAGCCTGGAATGAGTAGGTGTCCAAACTTTTGACTGGTACTTGCTTAATTAATATTATGGTGTTTCTATTCCAAGAAAAATGAAAAACCCTCTCGGTTTCCGTCAGGATGGAATGGAAAATACGGCGCTGTACACCGTGACGGTCTGGAGAACAGTACTGGGCTATTTAGCTAAAGAATCTAGCTAAAGGAGTAGTAGGCTGTCCTTGTAAATAAGAATTTGTTCTTAACTGACTTACCAAGTTAAATAAAAGGTTACACTAAGAGCATAACATTTTCTAATTCTAGTCTAACCAATACACACAGAGATTCAGAGAAAATAAAAATCTCATTGATATATCAAGACCAGTCCCCATGCTTGTCTCGGAGCAGCGGGAAAGGTTCTAAAATAGTTGTAGGCTATTGCTTCAAATCCTATTGCTTCTAACTGCAATATGCTCTTTAAATAAATAAGACCTACACCACTTTTAATAGCACATTACGCAACACTAGTGAGACTCACGTCGTCTACAGTAGGCCTACAGTATATCAAAAAATATAACGTGACTCTCCACCAATAATTACATGGAGGATTGGAGGAATCTAAATTAAACCCAAAAGCCACCTCATGGGTTTCCTGGTGGCGGTCGGCATGGGTATCAAACCTGCATCTGTAGCAACGCATTTTGCACTGCAGGAGCCCCCATCCACTCCGGGGCCCCCATCCACAAAGTATCAAAACACAGCGAGGTGTTGGTAAAGGTATATTGTCCTGCTAATAGTCCATAATGGGCTATTATAATACTGTACATGATGTCCAGGCCAAAACATTTCTTTATTAAAAGACTACCAGAAAGCATGTTGGTACTTATTTATTTTGATCCAAAGCCATGAATGAGTAAGTCACTCAGCTTTATGTAGGTGCTGGGCTATATGACTGTCATCAACTTTATAATATATAACGATATTTGAGGTTATTGTGAGAGCAATTGTAATCTGAATAAAGGCCAAAATAGTATTTGTAAATGCCAAAGCATTTATTTCTGTTTTTAGAGGGAGAGAAACGCTGGGCCAATTGTGCACTGCCCATAAAGGCCAAAATATAGCCCTGCTACTAGCCATAATGGCACTGTACAACGTGATTGTGTGTATTTGAGAGTATTTTCCAGTAAGCAACAATTTGTTTACCTTCATTAGACAACTTTGTTCCAATATTTCTGCAATTCAGTGATATTTATTCCCAAAGTAACTCGTTATGGGTTCATAACTAAATAAACGTCGGCATTTTGAAAGAGTATTTTTATCATTATTTTATTAACGAAAGCATAAAGATGCCATTATTAGTTACATTGTTTTAGTTTTAACGTGCAGACTGGCACTAAGAACAGAACAACGGGAACGTTTCCCTAGTCAGCGCCATTATTAGTGCAATGCCCCTTAAGGTGTTGCCAGTGTGGCCTACACCGTTGCGCCACTCAGGCGCCGCACAACGTGACCGGTCAGTAGTGGCCTACAGTAAGAGCAAAATAATCCTAACAAAATTAAATAAAAACCTTAGTGTAACAACAGTTTTAGTAAGAAATACATTTAGGTTTATGTTGCCCATTCATTGTCAGTTACAGACACAGTAGAACCCAAAAGCATAATCAGTGCTCTAACTCCCCCTTGCGTTAGTCTGGAGCAATGAAGTGGTGACGCAGGGGACTGCACTAAAGCACAAATTACCTCCAAGTCCCGCAGCATTACTGCAAAACTTTTAGTGGAGCAACTACTGTACATTCCATGAGAAATGGAAAAAAACATGCAGGGCCTGTCATTAACCTGTTTATCCACTTGTCCTTCAGACAAGGTGACTGAAAATGTGTTGTTTGATGCAAGAAACCCCATTACAAAATAAAATGCATTATTCCCATACCATTATTACAGAGAATCAGACAAATTATGCTACCCTCTGCCTATTGTTCCACTTAGCTTATTCAATACAGTCTCAAAATACAACACTGCCCCTTTAAGACAAAAGAAAAGCTCTTTAACTGACTCACTTTTCAAAGATGGCTAGAAATGCCCACATTTTGAACTCATCTAGGAAGCAACCACTCCATTGTTGACTAGAAGTTAGCTATAACTGGGATAATAACTCAATAACGAGCAAGGAATATGAACACATGTGCACAGGTGGCTACATGCGGCTCTCGCTTTGATCTCAAAACAAGCGCATCTACTAGTGACCGCTCATGCTGTAAACACAGTCCAGTTCAAAGTGAATGGCAGATCCATATATGGCAATGTCTATTTGCATATAGGCCTACTGCAGCTCTGGTTGGTTATGGTGCGCCGGTCTGTGTAGAATACAGGCCTGATCTAAATATAAAATGGTTCCTGCTGCTCCAGTTTCAACTGTTCTGCCTGCGGCTATGGAACCCTGACCTGTTCACCGGACGTGCTTGTTGCACCCTCGACAACTACTATGATTATTATTATTTGACCATGCTGGTCATTTATGAACATTTTAACATCTTGACCATGTTCTGTTATAATATCCACCCGGCACAGCATGAAGAGGACTGGCCACCCCTCATAGCCTGGTTCCTCTCTAGGTTTCTTCCTAGGTCTTTGGCCTTTCTAGGGAGTTTTTCCTAGGGAGTTTTTCCTAGCCACCGTGCTTCTTTCACATGCATTGCTTGCTGTTTGGGGTTTTAGGCTGGGTTTCTGTACAGCACTTTGAGATATCAGCTGATGTACGAAGGGCTATATAAATAAATTTGATTTGATTTGATTTAAACAAAGACAAAAGGTTAGCATGTTCAATTAATAAATTATAATTATTAATAATGTTTGTCTGTTTTCATTAAGATGCAAAAAGATTAAGATGACTGTAGTACACTGTTTCTGGATGACGCTGTAGTAGACAGTGTGTAGTAGACTGTGGCCGTGGATGACTGTCTCTGGATGACTGTATAGTAGACACTGTAGTAGATAGTGTGTAGTAGACTTTGTACGTGGATGACTGTGTAGTAGACAAATGTTGAGGTCACTGTATGGTTTACCAAGTGGTGGTGTGGCACACAGATGGGTCTGAGGTTTGGTGAGAGGCATGGGATTAACTCATGTGGCATCTTAGACCTCTATCATTATGGTTCCCACATTCACAGCCTCACGTCTGACTGCCTCGCCAGGCTTTCAGTCCACTTTCAAGAATCAAATAGACTACAAAAGCTGAGTGGACAGTGTATGTGGCTGAGCTTTTGCAAAGATGCAGCTTGATGTAGAAGACAGATTTTAGATGGTCAACATTCCTATTGCTTTTCCCTCCAAGGGGTTTGCATAATTTCCCCTCAATTTGTTACCATTTAGGCAAAACCTTCCAATTCACAAACCATGTGAGTCAGTCAGTTCCTGGTCACCTCCCAGGTTCACAGTCCACTAGTCTCCTCTACTCCGCTGCCAGCGCTGGCACAGCAAATCAGATAAACAGCCCAGCCCCAACCAGCTTGTACAGCTAGATATGACCTCCATACTCCCGCCCCAAGGGACAATGACATCACAGTCCAACAGCCACACAGAGAGCCAGAGTGGAGACCTCATGATCCACATCAAGTTATTCATAGTCCAATAACACACATACACATTCAAAGAAATGGGAGAGGCATGGAAAATGACATTTTACTAATACCACAGAGTGCAATTCAGCACTCAGAACCATTCTACAGAAAGCCAAAGCAGAGTGGTAACCATTTAATGGCAGCATCTGCTAATAGCGTTATTGTCCTTAGTGTGGTATTTGTTTATTAGAGTACAGGTGTTGGTAGTATTTCAGCAGTTTAGATGCTGCTGCCCTTCTCAGAGAGTCATCTGACATGGCTGCAACGGTTAGGCTACTGATTCACCCTGAACAGGAACTTAGATGACCTAAGTCAGCTTATTGCCATGCTCAAATGCACAGAAGCTTTTAACTAGTATTTCAAAATATCCTCCTGGGTGTCAGCAAAGTCTGATATGAACCCTTTCGTTGTCCTCACACACACACACACACACACTTGCTGAGTCAGTGAGTGTTTTTATATTTAACTAGGCAAGTCAGTTAAGAACAAATTCTTATTTACAATGATGACCTACCAACAGGCCTCCTGCAGGGACTGGGGATTAAAAAAATATAAAAAATCTAATAAAAATATAGGACAAAACACAAATCACAACCAGAGAGACACCACAACATAAAGACAGATCTAAGATAACAACACAGCAACACATGACAATACAGCATGGCAGCAACACATAACAAAGCATAGTAGCAACAACAACATGACAATACGGCAGCAGCACATGGCAGCAGCACAAAACATGGTACAAACATTATTGGGCACAGACAAAAGCACAAAGGGCAAGAGGGTAGAGACAACAATACATCACGTGAAGCAGCCACAACTGTCAGTAAGAGTGTCCATGATTGAGTCTTTGAATGAAGAGATGGCGATAAAACGGTCCAGTTTGAGTGGTTTTTGCAGCTCGTTCCAGTCGCTAGCTGCAGCGTAATTAGATTCGATGTATTAACACGTCCTAAAATCACGCCAAAAAAAAAAACAAGCACTCTGACTTTCCTTGTTGTTCCCTGAAACTGAACAATCACGTCTCCAACAAGAACAGAATACCACGGACTAACGCCATCCCACCTGACCAGCGGCAGTCAATAGCAGCAGGGCACCTGGGAGACGGAGGTCCACATTCAATTAGACTGCCTTATGAAATGCCTACTTCAACACCACTCATTACAAGACATCTTGCGCTGGTACATTTCAAAGACAACCAAACTGACTTTTTCATGTTATGAAACGTCATAATCATCAATGGAAGAGGAACGCATGAGTCAGAGTCAAAGACTTAAGCGGCTGAAAGTCATCCATTAGGCTAGATGACATCAGAGCTCAACGGAATTCACCTAGCACAACAAAAGGGTGGAGGCAGGCAGCCAAGGCGGGACAGAACAAGAGCTGCTCTAATTTCTAGGGTGTATTCCCACTCCTACTGCTGGACCCATTCATTGTTGTTGCTGTAGACAGAGATATACCCCTCCCCCCCCCCCCACACAGAGAGACAGAGAGAGAAACCTCCACAACCAGTCTGTCATTACACTTCTCTCACATGTCTCCATGTCCACACTGAAAGAAATGACCATCTTCACCCCCAGAGGAACGTCTGTGATGGTATGACGCTACTTCAAAGGATATTCAGAAAAATGAGTCAAACTCTCCACTTCTCTCTCAGAAGGTTTCTCTTTCACCCACATGCCATGTATGTTTGCTTCTGTAGCTTGCAGTATGGCTGCTGTGGCATAATATCTTAAAGTAAGCCTGTCTCAAACCAAGAGCTAAAACACTTCATATAGCCTAAGCACCCCTTAACATCAGCACCCCGGCTTTGTAATATTCACAGTATATTCCGTAAATGCTTACAATAAATCCTTAGTTATTACTTGATTTTTTAATTACTTTATTGTACACTTTTATACTATTAATGACAGTATTAGTTTTACTGATAATTGTATTATTACTGCAGTGTTGAGGAAGTCCACAAGAAAAAAAAGAAATGTATTGCACCGTTTATGCTGTATCCTGTGCATATGACGAATACATGTTGATTTGAACTTATGTAACAAAAAAGGTACCCAACATCAAAACAGAAGACAACATTTCTAACAGTCTAATTGCCATAGTGATCAGCAGCACCACCCAAACCCTTCCGTGTTAAGAACGGTGGACAGAGACTTGCTAGCTACGTTAGCTAGAATTTTCTACAAGGAATCTGCCTCCCCAAAAAAGCTTCTCCCAAGTGGCTGTGACACCTACTCCCGTTGCCTGCTGCAATGCTGCTTGGATTTCACCTGGCGATCTGTTCACCGTCTGCCCTGGCCTGTCTCCCCCTGTCTGGTAGAGGTACCCCCACCACACTCCCCCCTCTCTGTTCACTGTCTGCCCTGGCCTGTCTCCCCCTGTCTGGTAGAGGTACCCCCACCACACTCCCCCCTCTCTGTTCACTGTCTGCCCTGGCCTGTCTCCCCCTGTCTGGTAGAGGTACCCCCACCACACTCCCCCCTCTCTGTTCACCGTCTGCCCTGGCCTGTCTCCCCCTGTCTGGTACAGGTACCCCCACCACACTCCCCCCTCTCTGTTCACCGTCTGCCCTGGCCTGTCTCCCCCTGTCTGGTACAGGTACCCCCACCACACTCCCCCCTCTCTGTTCACCGTCTGCCCTGGCCTGTCTCCCCCTGTCTGGTAGAGGTGCCCCCACCACGCTCCCCCCTCGCTGTTCACCGTCTGCCCTGGCCTGTCTCCCCCCTGTTTGTTATAGGCAGCCCCACCACACTCCCCCCTCTCCTCCAGGCTTTCACTCACCTCCAGCACACATGCACTTACACACTACTATTGATTTATTTTCTCTCATACTTTTATAGCCTACTGGACTCAGAGAGCTACTCTCTCAAGCTCGTTGGGGCGAGTGACTCTGAACTTATAACGGCCAGCCCCAAATCCTTATATTTCTTTCTGCTGCTTTATGCTATTTGCCTCATGACTCCTGTGCACTTTGTTGACTACGAACTTGCTTGTTTAGCCAACCGTGGGACAGACTGTTTGTTCCCACACTCGAGACTCTGACTACAGGTTACATGGACTCTTGGCATCCCACCCTATCCATCTCTCGTCGGCTTTATATTCATGTTACCTGATGAAATTGTACAATATGATCTTGTTGCCATCTGATGCACATTCAAATGTCATAAAACATCAACATTGCAGAGCTCTCCCTGTCCTATGCCGTGCCCCGACTGCTGATATCTGGAAATGTGCATGTAGACCCTGGCCCATCTACTGTTGCTAGCCCCAATTCTGACTTGTGCACTGATATCTGTTTCACTGATTTCTGCTCTCGTAAAGCCTGGGTTTTCTGCACGTTAACACTAGAAGTTTATTGCCTAAAATGTATCAATTAAAAGTGTAGGTTCACAGCTCCAATCCAGATGTGTTGGTCATTACTGAGACGTGGTTAAGAAAGAGTGTTTTGAATACTGATGTTAGCCTTTCTGGTTATAACCTTTTTCAGCAAGACAGATCTTCCAAAGGTGGTGGAATGGCAATTTTTACCAAGGATCACCTTCAGTGCTCGGTTGTCTCCACCAGGTCTGTCCCTAAACAATTTAATACGCTGGTTTTAAGCATTAAACTTTCCAATAGCACTGTTGCTGGGTGTTTTTGGCCACCATCAGCACCGGCCTGTACCCTGCCTGCCCTAAACTCTCTCCTGGCCCCTTACACTAAGTCTGAATTTGTCCTGCTAGGTGACCTTAACTGGGACATGCTTAAACCACCTGACCAACTCCTAAAGCAATGGGACTCGCTACATCTTTCAGATTATTACCAATCCCACAAGGTATGACTCCAAACACCCAGATTTGTATTATTTTGTAAAATGTTTTAACTAGGCAAGTCAGTTAAGAACAAATTCTTATTTACAATGATGGCCAAGGAACAGTGGGTTAACTGCCTTGTTCAGGGGCAGAACGACAGATTTTTACCTCGTCAGCTCAGAGATTTGATCTTGCAACCATTTGGTTACTGGCCCAACGGTCTAACCACTAGGCTACCTGCCGCCCCAAAGGGTACTCTCCTTGGTGTTATCCTCACAAACAATCCTGATAACATCACACTGATACCTTTCTGTAATGACCTTAGTGATCACTGTTTTACAGCCTGTGTTCGCAATGGCTGCTCAGTGAAACAACCTGTCCTGATTTGCCATAGAAGCTTGATTAAAATAAAAAACTGAGCAAGCCTTCCTTTATGACCTGGCCTCTAAATGTGTATAGAATCCACTTGATCCCCTCTGTCGAAGACGCGTGTACCTTATTTTTAAAATATTTTCAGTGGTATTGTTAACAAACACGCCCCATAAAGAAAATGAGAATTCAAAACAGGTTCAGCCCCTGGTTCGACCGTGTTCAGGCAGAGTTACTCCACTGCAAGAATTCCATTTGGCAAAAGGCTCGGCACAAGCATCTTCAGGCTGACGCTCTCGTTCAGGCAAATGAGAAATAAGTGCACTCAGGCTATCCAGAAGGCCAAAGTTAGTTACTTTAAGGAGCAGTTCTCTCTCTGTGGGTCTAACACCAAGAAGTTCTGGAAAACAGTTAAAGACCTGGAGAATAAACCCTCCTCCTCACAGCTGCCCATGTCCCTTAATGTTGATGATGTGGTGGTAACAATCCAATTTGGATATATTTTGGGTAGCGTAACCAGCTGGAAGGTTGTTGAGGGCGGTCACGTGTGTTGCAAAGCAGAGAATCACAGGTTCAAGCCCAGTATGGGCCTGACGACTCATACTAAATTGTTCCGTTGCTCTGTGATTCCCTACATACTTTAGTCTGAGATTGCCATCACTGAAGTCATTTGTGGTGACCAGGGGCGTCATACAAAACAAAGTCATCATCGATTGGATCGTCTCTAAATCAGAGTATCAAAGCCAACGCCACATTTTTAAACAGCTGCTTTACCCACGTGTTCTGGCTCTGGCCCAACCCATCGGTTTCAGGACCAATCAGACGGCCCAGAATGTGTTCGCATTTGGTAAAGTGTCGGGGAGGTACTCAGTTCCTTCTCAACAATGAGTCTGGATCTAAGGTCCGTGGGGGTGGCGTAGCATTTGGCCAGAGCAAGGCGTCTGCGTAGCCAGGCAAGGGCAGTCGGACAGTGGAGGAAGCTAAGCTGTTAGCATCACACTGACCCCCGTTACACATGTCCCTCTCATATGGGCATAACCCTATGAGTGTAAAACGGCTTTGTTGTGTATTTGTGTAGGCAGCCTTCCCTGTGGCTCAGTTGGTAGAGCATGGTGTGTGCAACACCAGGGTTGTGGGTTCGAGTCCCACGGGGGGCCAGTACAAAAAAAAAAAAAAAAAGTATGCATTCACTACTGTAAGTCGCTCTGGATAAGAGTGTCTGCTAAATGACTAAAATGTAAATGTTTGCACATGCACCTTTACTTCCCTAAGAGCTGTCAACAAGGGAATGCGGGAGGTCTTTTCTGGCAGGAAAATTGAGGTCAGCAGAAAATGACAATGTTAATTACAGCAGAGATCTGTCAAGTGCTCTGTCAAGTGCACCCAGTCCCATTGAAGAGGAGTGGCACTTAGTTCCAACTACTGGGTGTGGGATTAGAGGAGGTGTGTGTGTGTGTGTGTGTGTGTGTGTGTGTGTGTGTGTGTGTGTGTGTGTGTGTGTGTGTGTGTGTGTGTGTGTGTGTGTGTGTGTGTGTGTGTGTGTGTGTGTGTGTGTGTGTGTGTGTGTGTGTGTCATATTCTTCTGAGTGAGTCTTTGAATTGGGAAGAGCTGCTTTCACGGGTGCTTGTTTTGTGTCTTTATATGAAGGGTGATCTCACACTGCTGATGTGGGAGATAGAGACAGGACCAGCCTGTTAAAGAGGGCTGTGGGTTACAGCGCACAACAAACAGGCAAGGAGAGATTGCCTTCTATTGAACAGTAGAAATTCACAATCAAATGGGGTGAGAAAGAGGAAGCACTAAAGTGGAAGTGATGAGTTGCCTATTTCTGCAATAAGCTGTATGAGTCAACAATGCTATAGTCATGAAATTCTATTGAATGCCTATTTCTTGCTGATAGATCATTTTAGTTTAAAAACAGACTAGGCTGGTGAGAAAATAGGAAATGATGACAGACCTCACAGGGCCAGGTACACACCTGCTGTTTATACATCATACACACATCCTATCCAACAGTCTCCTCAGAGCCAACACTAAACTGGGTTAGTGAGTGAGAGAGACAGTCAGTGCATCATAAATGAACAAAACTGGTGCAGCTCATGTATAGAGTACATATTTTCATTCATTAGCCCCACAGGGGGAAAGTATTAGGCCCAAGGCTATTATGTGCAACACAAAAGTATAGGCTGTAGCCTAGTGATAGACTGCCATAATATAGGTTGTGCATAGTGGGTCCTGTCCCGCTGACGATTTCTGGGTGTGGCGTGGAACTTATAAATAGACCAGTGGGAGACAAGCCTACACCTAAGATTCCCTTTGAAACAAGGGCAGAACACCAGTTATCCCAAGATGTACTCTTAAGGAGTAACGGTAGACTTCTTAAGGTCCAAGGATCTTATGTTGTTATTTCCAGAGGTAGACTGGCTCTGGCAACGGTTCTAGAATCATAAAGCCCTTTACTTTTAATGTTACACCAATATAATTTCACTATGTAAAACATAAACTTAGTATACAATGTTTTAGCAGGCTTTATCACAGTTGCACCTGACAGTATTTTCAGTGACAACCCGTTTCTGGCAGCCATCTTCCGTCACACACAGGTGTTCATAGCATGCTAGATAGCTAATTAGCATCTGTCTCGCATAAACATGCGCTGTAACATGGAGATATGGCGTTGTGAGAACAGTAACCCTAATCCTATTAAAAAAAGGTGTATATCAGTTTATAAAATGATTTTCCGCTGATATGAAAGATAAGGTCCGTATGCTTCCAAAACCGTACCGCAAGCGATGCACATTACGCCTCGATCCCACCTACAGTGCTCTTACGCAAAATGGTTTGCAGCATCGGGATGGTGTGCAACAAAAGTTTAACATTCACCTTCTGCTAATATTTTTGTCAAGCCGTCTATGCGTACAGTTGGACGCATACTTTCGTTACATCCAACGTATGCCCCACACAGAACGCACTGCTGCAAGGCAAACGCAGTGTTCCATTGGAAATGAATGTACTCCTGGTGTACCAAAATGCAATGACACTGTCAGTGTGATCAAGGCGTTAATGTTCAGACCGAGCGTCGGGGATATCAACAAAACTCCTTCCTCCAATGACTTGTGTAATGTAATGGAACGGAGTCATTCAAGGGATTCACCAGTGTGACATCACACAAAATACATTTTTCCTCCAGTCTACACTACACCCACCTATTATCTCTGTACTCACCCACTATAAACAAGTTCTTTGGACCCCACAAAACTATACAGTATATTTACGCAGGACACATTGCCTAACTACCGGTAATATTTTGGGTTTTTTACAGGCAAAGGGTATAGAATTCATAAGGGTACAGAAATTACACATAACAGCAGATCCTATGCAAACACCACTGGGAAACCAATGTTGTTGGCCTCTTTGTGGTACCCCATCTTGCCAAGTGCAGCATCATATTTAAGTGGATTAAAGGGGGACAAGCAGCCTAATATTCAACTAAATGTTTTTCATATACCTAAATTCTAGACTACACTCCATACAGATTATGCTCAACATAGCCTGTCAGACTGAAACAAGCAGTTACTGTAGCTAGTTGTGTTCTGTTGTTGTGTAATGTCATCATGTCACCTAGAGAGTTAGAAATTACATACATCTTAAATGGAAAACAATTCAATGTGTACTAGGAACAGTCTACAATACACAAATAATTAAGTTATCAATCTAATCTACTGAAGTAGCCTGCTTTAATTTCCGTGTTCGGCCCTGATGACAACCGCTGACACTATCGCTGGAGCAAGTTGCCCCCAAAACGCTAGATAGCAAAGTTATTTGGTCCATATTTATTGCATTGTGTTTCATTTCTTTACATAAATAGATACTACTATGTAAGATTTCTGGTCCTAGACCAGTGCCTCCAGGCAACTTCTCAATATTTCCTTTGAAACATTTGTTATTCGCCCTGGCTTGCCACGCAAACGTCGCATCTAACGTCAACATTTCGTTCCTCCTCTTTCGTTTTGTTTTGTTTGCTTACGCCAAGTGCGTAAATGAGTATGTGACCAAATACCCGTTTAGGAGCACGGATCATCTCACAACTTTACCAATTGGTTATCTAGCTAGCGAAATTCCTTACTAAAACCTGACTCCAGTGAGCTTTTGCAAATTGAGTTGAGTGAGCTAAACCACAAATATGATAGCTGTCTAGCTAACGTTAGCGTTGAGCACCACCAACCTGCCAACGAAATTTTCCAAGACCGAGCTTTTTCCAGCACTCTGCCCACCGACCACAGCAATTTGCGGAAGGTCCAAGTTACAACTCTGGCCGATGGAACTGAAAGCGTCCTGAAGTTTGTTGATAAGGGGGATCAAATCTTCCATCCCCCGGTTCCCCATGGTTTCGTTGGATCGTCTCCCCTCCCGAAGAGCAAACTAACGTTAGCCTACTACGTTAACGTTACTAGTTAGCAAGGTGCTCGGGTTACTCCGAAGTGTTGAATTCCACCTTTCAAGCCGCCCTGTCTTCACTCTGTGAAAGGAAAATATGCTGTTTACAATTGTGTAACTCCCAATTTAGTGGGATTACAATAACGTGTTCTTATAAACACGAAAAATACTCAAAGTCAACCAAACGAAACCGATAGAAAACTCACAAAACAAAACTTCCACCATCCGGTCAGGCAAGTCGACATCCGATAACCGGTGATTAGGCTACCGCCTCCTGTCAATTAAATAATTGGTCAATCTCACTGCTCGTCTCTAATCATTCTCCTTTCATTGGCTAGTTGTTTTCAACGTCTCAAAGGGGTGTGTTCACCCTGGACATTGCTTCAATGGGCAAATTAATACTTGATGATACAATTATTAAATGACAAGACATGCAAGGATAGCTTCTACGAGTTTGCTGTCAATAGTATTGTAATGAAGACATATTTTTGACAACTCAATGCAAATATTAGATTACTGTAGTTCCGGTATGTCATGTGCCTGTTGACGTCGTCTGTTTGCAACAACATGGCTGCGCCCATAGTCAGAGGAGCTGCAACAAGCAGCCTTGAAACAGGCATGGTTGTCAAGAAAGCCGTTTCCATCGTTGCTCCTCTTGCTCTCCGAATCATCGCCGAATGTCCAGTGACCAAAGCGAGGGCTTGTGATCTCACACTTCCTCACTGTACGGTCAGCACCCCAGTGTTCATGCCTGTTGGTACACAAGGCACGATGAAGGGAATCACTGTGGACCAACTCGATGATCTGGGATGTCAGATTTGTCTTGGCAACACATACCACTTGGGTATGAGGCCGGTAAGTGTAGCCCAATAATATAAGAAAGGAGCCTAACGTTAGTCGTTATAGTCCAAGGACCTTACATGTTCTGTTTAAAGGGGCAATCAGAATTTGCATTAATGATATGTACCCGTTGATTCTTGAAGAATATAACTTATAAATGCCTAATGAACTTAGTTCAACTGTAATACCGCCAAAATATATACAGTATAACGTTGTTTTACTCCAATCATTGTAAACAAAGTTAATGTAAACAAACACAGTATAGCCTGAAAACATGGTCAAAGCTATACTTCTGATATCATGGATGGTCAGCCCTTGCATCCATAGCTCTGTCTATGAATTTGAGAATGGTTACATATCTCCAGCCCCATCCCTCAGCGTTTTAGTGAAACAGTGGTGGAGAGGGGGTTTTGTTATTGTTTCAACTGGTGATTTGCGATTTAAAGGCATATTTGCTCAGGAAGCCAAAACAGCCAAATACTCCATCTAAACGTTAATTGATTCTCACTTGCGGCACGGTTCTAGAAACATAAATCCCTCTACTTTCATATCACATCAAAATAATTTTGCATATGCACACTTACTATAGACTGTTTTAACTGGTTTAACACAGTTGCGGCCAAAAGTGTTTTTCAGTGACAAAAGGCTGTAAAGCTGTGTATAACCCTATAAAGCTGTGTATAAATGTAATCTTTAGTTTTTAGAAAATTATTTATTGCTAATATGAAAGATATAAGGTCCTTATGCTTCCAAAACTGTACCGCACGCAATGTGTCTTAATGTTCAGACTGAGCTTCAGGGCTCTTAACAAAACTCCCCTGTATGGAAACGCCTTCGTCCAATAACTCTTATGTGTAATGTCATGGAACTGAGAGTCATTATCAAGGGCTACATTAAGTGGTGCTAGGGCTATTCACATTGTGTATCAAAGATGATTGACCTTGTAGACAGCTCTTTGTTGTCAGTGTGTGGTGGTCTGCAGACAGTGAGGATGGTGTTGTCTGTCTGTCCCATCACAGGGTCCTGAGCTGATTGAGAAAGCAAATGGCCTGCATGGCTTCATGAACTGGAAAAGAAACCTTTTGACTGTGAGTATCAGCTAATGTGTTGACTGTGTGAGTGGGCTAAAAACAACAAGGGTCTCTTTCACCCAAATGTCTGCTTTTCAAGATATGTGAGCATCATATGATGCAAAATGCGTATGGGGAGGTCACATACCTTGAAAACTTGAGTGCTGACAAGAAAAACATTTTGTGACTACAGTATGTCAACGATGGACTATTGAAACACAAACCAAAAGATAGTTTTTGGTTTGAATTTTCCTTGAATCACCACCATTTCTACATAGGACAGTGGGGGCTTTCAGATGGTGTCTCTTGTTGAACTATCTGAGGTTACTGAGGAGGGGGTCAAGTTCAAATCTCCTTACGATGGAAAGGAGATCCTTCTGAGTCCTGAGCAGTCAATCGCCATACAGAACAGTCTGGGTAAGAAGGACACAATCCAGTATCCACTCCCAATGAATCAGTCTGGAAAGTAAAGCCACTACACTTCAGGTAGTACTCCTGTTCTTAATTTTAATATCACACCATTTCTGTTTTGTCCAGGGTCAGACATCATGATGCAGTTGGATGACGTGGTCAGCAGTACGGTGACTGGGCCGCGGGTGGAGGAGGCTACGTGGAGATCGATTCGCTGGCTGGACCGCTGCATTGCAGCCAATAAGAATCCAGATAGACAGAACCTGTTTGCCATCATCCAGGGGGGCCTGAACGCAGAGCTGCGCAAAGCCTGTCTAGACGGTAAGATGTTCCCCCCCTGTTTCATCTATGACCATCGATGACTAACCTCCCTCAAAGCCATTCAGCACAGCAAATTGCTCTGTCTTCATGCCAATTAGCTAATTAGTTTAACATCTTATTTTGGAAATACAGTGGAAAAGAGGTAATGAAAAATACATTATCTGTGCAGATGCTGATACCAATTTTGTGAAATTTGTGTATTTCCAGAGGATACATATTTATTTTCTCTTTTTCTGTTCCTGTGCTTTTTACAGAAATGACAAAACGGGATGTTCCTGGCTTTGCTATCGGTGGGCTGAGCGGAGGTGAGGAGAAGGATGATTTCTGGAGGATGGTGACACTCAGCACAGACCACCTGCCTCGGGAGAAGCCACGCTACCTCATGGGGGTTGGGTATGGCTGCCATCTTCCTTATGTTATAACAGCACATTTCCATGCATAAATGACATAAGTTGCAAATGTTTTGTTGTGCCGTACAGGTATTTTTATGTATGTGGTTCATGTGTTATTGCTGTGGGTCACAGTTATGCAGTGGACCTGGTGGTGTGTGTTGCTCTGGGTTGTGACATGTTTGACTGTGTCTTCCCAACACGCACTGCAGTAAGTATTCCATTCTCTTACATATTATGAGTCACCTACTCTCTATTAATTTACTTCGAAATAAGTATTCTTATCACAAGTGCTGAGAAACCCAATAGCTTCTTTTATAATTTAGTCCATAGCAGTACTACTTTCCGAATAATGATTATATTGATGATTATGGTTATGATGATAATTAAGTGATCTTCTTCTTTTCATCCCAGAGGTTTGGCTCAGCCCTGGTCCCGTGGGGATCTCTGACGATTACCAAGAAGCAGTTTGCCAAGGACCTACAGGCAATAGACCCAGACTGCCAGTGCCCCACCTGCAGGAGGTAAAGGCATATTAACCCTGGTACACTGAGGGACAGAATGCGGAGGGTTGAAGGAATGGTTTGTAGGGGTTAAAGAAACTGGTTTTCAAATCTCAATTGTCGTCAATGGATGTTTTAAGTTCTAGGCTGAATGATTCTGAGGATTGTTTTCTCATGGGGCAGCAGGTAGCCTAGTGGTTAGAGCGTTGGGCCAGTAACCGAAAGGCTGCTAGATCGAATTCCCGAGCTCACAAGGTAAAAATCTGTCGCTTTGCCCCTGAACAAGGCAGTTAACCCACTGTTCCTAGGCCGTCATTGTAAATAATATTTTGTTCTTAACTGACTTGCCTAGTTAAATAAAGGTTAAATATATATATATTTTTAAATACAGTATTGGTTTTCTTTTGCTCCAGGCACAGTCGGGCCTATCTGCATGCTCTGTTCAAGAGTGACACTGCAGCCATGCATCACATTACCATCCACAACCTCTCCTACCAGGTCTGTGTTTCTATAATGGTTAATAGTTTCCTTTAGTTACTATTTGCCATAGATGAGATAATAACCTTATCCTCTATCTTTGCGTCCAGCTCACTCTGATGCGGTCGGTGAGACAGAGCATCATAGATGGTCGCTTCCCAGACTTTGTGAGGACATTCATGAAGAGAATGTTCCCCTCTCCTGAACAGTATCCAGGCTGGGCGGTGGATGCTCTAGGAACAGTCAACATCACATTGAATTAAACTGGTCAACTCCTTGCTTTACACAGCCTGGGACTTCCTCTGCAATGGCCAATAAGACCTTTTATATGAGAAATCAGATCTCCTTTTTAAAAATGGTTTTGTTTGTCATGAAATCGCTTTTTCTACTTTTATGCTTCACTTGGGTAATTGCTTCTGCCTGTATATTCTGTCAGACTTATTACTGAATGGTTCAATGACGGTGATGTGCCTGAATATTTTACTGTCTTTATGATTTAGTTATGTTCATGATTTGTTACAGTACGGTTAGTTTTTTTTGGTCATTTATATGCTATACATTCTGTTGAAAGTTATGAATTTACATTGTACTGCTTTCAACTCCTGTCAGACATACAGTATTTTTGTGACATCCAGTTTTCACTCTGCAGACCTTTTCAGTGTATGATAATGTAGGAGTGGAGTAGTGTTGTTGAAGTCCAGGAACTGTCTCCTCTGATATATTCAGACACTTTTAGTTGTTACCATGGCTACAGACCAGCGGCCCACCCTCTTTAAATTCCATGCATGACTTCTAACACAGAAATGTGGTCATAAACTAACAATTAGAGAGATTTCGGAACATTTCCTAGGGCTTGTTATCGACCTTTACCAGCAGGAGGAAGAGAATACATTTCTATAATTGAGTTCTGTTTTGTTGCGCAAGAGATGAGAACACAGGAACCCACGTTTGTGTGCTTTTGACTTTGGGCCACTGGAGGGCAAAAATATTCTAAACCTGATGAAAATGCACGTGAGCCAGATTGCGCCATCTTTTTAGATGACATGCTGGAGAAGTTTCATAGGAAGGAATGGGAATTATACACACTCAGTTTGGTTCAAAAGCAGAGAAGTAGAGCATGTATGGTTTAGTCAGATTTGCATGCTGAGGGCAGACAGAGTAGTGGTAAACCAATTCTCAAGGAAGTGCTACTTTCTCAAACAAAAAATGACACCCAACACAATGAGTTCCAGCAGTCAAGACAGTCGGAGGACAGAGAATAATAGGGTGTCATAATCTGCCATTGAAGCAAACCAGGATCAAAGACACATTGGAAAACAATAGGCAAGATTTTTTTTTGTAGATTCCAATATTTAGGTTTTTGTTCCGGAATCAACATTTTATTTGATTGGTTCCTGTTTTTCTATTAGAAATTGAGGTCCTTTCTGTTTCAGTTTTTTATTGTAAGACATCTAATTAAAGCTTTAATAGGCTACATTGCAGTTGTAAAAGCACCTGTTGCCTCTAGTTGAGAGACAAGATCTTTAAATAAAGCCACCCTGTATAGGCTACAGAGTTTATACATGGGTTGTAATTGTTAATACCTGTCAGTTATTAGTTTATAATGCTAAACATATAATAATAAACATGTAATAGTAATGAACAAGTTATTCTTTAATGAATCAACACGGTTGACAATCACATTTTTACCTAAGTCTCTGCGTCTCACTTGAATTAGATTATTTTATGGGATATTGTAATCCTATTGGATGAATTCTCTAAGAAAATCGCCTTTATCTACAGTCGTGGCCAAAAGTTTTGAGAATGACACAAATATACATTTTCACAAAGTCTGCTGCCTCAGTTTGTATGATGTAAATTTGCATATACTCCAGAATGTTATGAAGAGTGATCAGATGAATTTCAATTAATTACAAAGTCCCTCTTTGCCATGCAAATGAACTGAATCCCCCAAAAACATTTCCACTGCATTTCAGCCCTGCCACAAAAGGACCATCTGACATCATGTCAGTGATTCTCTCGTTTACACAGGTATGAGTGTTGACGAGGACAAGGCTGGTGATCACTCTGTCATGCTGATTGAGTTCGAATAATAGACTGGAAGCTTCAAAAGGAGGGTGGTGCTTGGAATCATAGTTCTTCCTCTGTCAATCATGGTTACCTGCAAGGAAACACGTGCCGTCATCATTGCTTTGCACAAAAAGGCCTTCACAGGCAAGGATATTGTTGCCAGTAAGATTGCACCTAAATCAACCATTTATCGGATCATCAAGAACTTCAAGGAGAGCGGTTCAATTGTTGTGAAGAAGGCTTCAGGGTGCCCAAGAAAGTCCAGCAAGGGACTCCCAGCCAAGGGAGTGGGCTCACTCACAATTTTGCCTAAGAACACAGCCATGAATAAAGAATGGTACCAACACATCCTCCGAGAGCAACTTCTCCCAACCATCCAGGAACAGTTTGGTGACGAGCAATGCCATTTCCAGCATGATGGAGCACCTTGCCATAAGGCAAAAGTAATAGCTAAGTGGCAAAACAAAACATTGATATTTTGGGTCCATGGCCAGGAAAATCCCCAGACCTTAATCCCTTTGAGAACTTGTGGTCAATCCTCAAGAGGCGGGTGGACAAACAAAAACCCACAAATTCGGACAAACTCCAAGCATTGATTATGCAAGAATGGTCTGCCATCAGTCAGGATGTGGCCCAGAAGTTAATTGACAGCATACCAGGGCGGATTGCAGAGGTCTTGAAAAAGAAGGTTCAACACTGCAAATATTGACGCATCAACTTCATGTAATTGTCAATAAAAGCCTTTGACACTTATGAAATGCTTGTAATTATACTTCAGCATTCCATAGTAACATCTGTCAAAAATATCTAAAGACACTGAAGCAGCAACCTTTGTGGAAATTAATATTTGTGTTATTCTCAAAACCTTTGGACACGACTGTACACAGTTGCACAGTTATTTATCTTGCATAGTTGCCTGCATAACAATTGGCACGCCATGCAAAATCGAGCAAGTGTGAACAAATACAACTTAACTGTTTCTTAATGCACATTGGTAAAAACCAACGACTAGGGGGGTCTAACTCATTTTGCCCCAGGGGCTGCATTCGGTCTTCAACAAGGTCCAAAGGGCTGCATTAAAAATGTGTTATATTTCCTTGTAGTCAAAATTTGCTAAAAATATTTCACTATCCATTGTTTTGGGAATGTTCTGTGCTCTCTGAATGTATGGGGATTAGCCTATTATCGAGCTGGACAGTCAAGAAATGGTATGAATGTACAGTTGAAGTCGGAAGTTTACATACACTTAGGTTGGAGTCATTAAAACTCGTTTTTCAACCACTCCACAATTTTTTTGTAAACAAACTATAGTTTTGGCAAGTCGGTTAAGACATCTACTTTGTGCATGACAGAAGTTATTTTTCCAACAATTGTTTACAGACAGATTATTTCACTTATAATTCACTGTATCACAATTCCAGTGGGTCAGAAGTTTGCATACACTAAGTTGATTGGGCCTTTAAACAGCTAGGAAAATTCCATTAAATGATGTCATGGCTTTAGAAGCTTCTGATAGGCTAATTGACATCCTTTGAGTCAATTGGAGGTGTACCTGTGGATCTATTTCAAGTCCTACCTTCAAACTCAGTGCCTCTTTGCTTGACATTATGGGACAATCAAAAGAAATCAACCAAGACCTCAGAAAACAAATTGTAGACCTCCACAAGTCTGGTTCATCATTGGGAGCAATTTCCAAACACCTGAAGGTACCACGTTCATCTGTACAAACAATAGTACTCAAGTATAAACATCATGGGACCACGCAGCCATCATACCGCTCAGGAAGGAGACGCGTTCTGTCTCCTAGAGATGAACGTACTTTGGTGCGAAAAGTGCAAATCAATCCTAGAACAACAGCAAAGGACCTTGTGAAGATGCTGGAGGAAACAGGTACAGAAGTATCTATATCCACTGTAAAACAAGTCCTATATCGACATAACCTGAAAGGCCGCTCAGCAAGGAAGAAGCCACTGCTCCAAAACCGTGATAAAAAAGCCAGACTACGGTTTGCAACTGCACATGGGGACAAAGATCCTACTTTTGTTTCTGATGAAACAAAAATAGAACTGTTTGGTCATAATGACCATCGTTATGTTTGGAGGAAAACGGGGGAGGCTTGCAAGCCAAAGAACACCATCCCAACCGTGAAGCACGGGGGTGGCAGCATCATGTTGTGGGGGTGCTTTGCTGCAGGAAGGACTGGTGTACTTCACAAAATAGATTGGGTAGGAAAATTATGTGGATATATTGAAGCAACATCTCAAGACATCAGTCATGAAGTTAAAGCTTGGTCGCAAATGGGTCTTCCAAATGGACAATGACCCCAAGCATACTTCCAAAGTTGTGGCAAAATGGCTTAAGGACAACAAAGTCAAGGTATTGGAGTGGCCATCACAAAGCCCTGACCTCAACCCTATAGAAAACTTGTGGGTAGAACTGAAAAAGTGTGTCCGAGCAAGGAGGCCTGCAAACCTGACTTAGTTACACCAGCTCTGTCAGGAGGAATGGGCCAAAATTCACCCAACTTATTGTGGGGAGCTTGTGGAAGGCTACCCGAAATGTTTGACCCAAGTTAAACAATTTAAAGACAATGTTACCAAATACTAATTGAGTGTATGTAAATTAATGACCCACTGGGAATGTGATGAAATAAATAAAAGCTGAAATAAATCATTCTCTCTACTATTATTCTGACATTTCACATTCTTAAAATAAAGTGGTGATCCTAACTAACCTAAGACAGGAAATGTTTACTAGGATTAAATGTCAGGAACTGTGAAAAACTGAGTTGAAATGTATTTGGCTAAGTTGTGTGTAAACTTGCGACTTCAACTGTAGGTCCATTGACTGCACAGTGATGATTAGCGAGCTGGACAGTCAATAAACTGTATGAATATAAGTCCATTATCATTTCTACACAGTTTTGATTTGGTTTTAGTCATTTGAAAGTATATAGAGAAATTAGGTCCTTAAATGGATTAACTTAATATCGCATATGACTCATAAATGGTTTATTGAGCTTACATTAACTAGAATTAGAGCATGTCCTGAATAAATGAAAAAATAAACAAGGCATCTTCAATAAAACGACAACACACCACTTTAAAGCTCATGCAAATATGATTAGCTTGTTCAGTATTTAAAATGTGCCCTGCAGGGATTTGGGCTTGTAACCTACTGCTCGTAGACTCAGAGTATGTAATTGTTCGAGCAAATGGATCTGCTTTCGCTGCGTCCATAAGGAGCCAGCGGATGTTCAAAGAGACAACCAGTTGCTCCGCATCCTGTCAAGCCAAAAGTACTCACGTGCGTGTCACGGCGGAGCATCCTCGACCTGTTGCATTGGAAGAAGAACGATATTACATTGTGGCAGTAATAAATTAACAACATTTTAGGGTGCTCATACAGGTATGTGTTATTTGGAAGTTGAATAACAAAAGAATAGTTAATTTTGATAAGCCCCTATAGAGGCGTCTCTGTTTGTTCGCGTCTCAATCTCTGGCATTGTGCGCTGGTGGGTTCGGCGCTCAGGAGGGGACCATGGTAGTGGTAGAGCTGGAGAAGGAGGTGCTCCCGCTGCCTCCACGGTACCGGTTCCGAGACCTGTTGCTGGGTGACTGGCAGGCTGATGACAGGTAGGACATCTATTCCAACTTGTTTATTCAGAAGAAACCTGTGTTGGTGCACAACAATCTAGCCTACCCATGGTACCCTGTAATTGATCACAAGTTAAATTAATCGTCATTTGCAGTCCCTCACTAAGCTAAGAAATTCATTTTTGCGTTGCCATCGCAACCAAAAAAGAGAACTAGGCTACTGTAATAATGTCATTTTTATTGATCTGGCTCTGTTGATGGCGCTGTGAAAGACGATAGGCTACAACAAGCCACTGTGCAGCAGCAACAGGTTTCATAATGGAAAAGACTGGACTAAATGCACAGACTCTATGTTAATGCTTGTGTGTGTGTGCATGCGTGTGTTTGCATAGGCATTATGTTTTTTCAGCTATGCATCTTGTCCATGCGTGGAAGTCAGGCATGGCAAATCCATTTTGATATTTATAATTATGAACGTACATTTGGGAAAGTGTTAATAATTAAGTAGTAATGTGAGCCTCTGGCAGCCATTCATTTAGTAATTATACCACCTATCTATTATTTATCAAGCCTTAGATTGGGTTGATTTATCATGCTCCCTTTCTTTACCCTGGTATGGCCAGGGATGTTCCAAAAGCAGAACATATGGCCCTACTAAGAGTGTCTATTAACCTGTAACTTAACCATCCATTTTCAGGAGAATATATTTGTTTTGGTTTCCCCATGCATATTTATTAATAAGGGTATGCTTGCCACCTATATTTCGTTATAGGGACTAATGCAATACTGAACCACCATTTCACAACTGGACCCCTGGTTGGTAGGTGAGAAATGATGAGCAATACAGCAGGTTGACATTTTATTGGAATGAGTTTTGTCCTGGAGGCATAACTGAGCGATTTCAGATAGATAGGCCAGCTGCAAAGTCAAAATTTATGACGAAAACACTAACCTGCACCAAAACACTTGCTTGTGGTCTTCCTCCTGAGTGGGTGTTTAAAAGCACATAATTGAAGACTATATGTACTGAACAAAAATATAAACGCACATGTAAAGTGTTTGGTCCCATTTTTCATGATCTGAAATAAAAGATCCCAGAAATGTTCCATATGCGCAAAAATATTATTTCTCTCAAATTTGGTGCACAGATTTGTTTACTTTATTTCTCCTTTGCCAAGATAATCCATCCACCAGACAGGTGTGGCATATCAAGAAACTGATTAAACAGCATGATCATTACACAGGTGCCCCTTGTGTTGGGGACAATAAAATGCCACTCTAAAATGTGCAGTTTTGTCAGACAACACAATGCCACAGATGTCTCAAGTGTTGAGGGAGTGTGCAATTGGCATGCTGACTACAGGAATGTCCACCAGAGCTGTTGCCAGAGAATTGAATGTTCATATCTTGATCATCAGTGCCCGACAATGTCATTTTAGAGAATTTGGCAGTACATCCAACTGGCCTCACAACTGCAGACCACGTGTAACCACGCCAGCCCAGGACCTCCACATCTGGCTGAGGAGTATTTCTGTCTGTAATAAAGCTCCTTTGTGTGGAAAACTCATTCTGATTGGCTGGGGCCTGACACCCCAGTGGGTGGGCCTATGCCCTCCCAGGCCCACCCATGGCTGCGCTCCTGCCCAGTCATGTGAAATCCATAGATTAGGGCCAAATGAATGTATTTCAATTGACTGATTTCCTCCTATGAACTGTAACTCAGTAAAATCTTTGAAATTGTTGCATGTTGCGTTTATTTTTTTGTTCAGTATAAAAAGGGTTGAAGAAGGCTTCCATTTAAACAACGTTATCCAATACTACAGGGGCAGTAATACTACGGTTGAATGGCCCTGGTCGCAAAAATAAACAGTAATGCTATAACATTACTGAAACAATATCTGAGATATGTCACAAATGGGGTGTTATAATCGTATTTGTCTCTCAGAGCTGAAAAGGACCCTAGCTTCATTTACGATACTATTATTTCCCATGAACTCCCAAAGGCCTTATTGTTAAGTGTGAAGTACAGGCCTTGTGGTCTGTGCATGGTCATCCTCTCACCAGTAGCCTCTTGTAATGTGTAACCTCACTCAGATGGGGAGAAAGATAAATCCTGGTTACAGTTCAGTGGTGAAAGCCAAGGTTGTCTTTAGCACAGTGAGACACTTTCCCTTCTTCAGAATGCAGTTAGAATGTGATCTACATAGATATCTGTCCAACCAACCCCTAGAAAGAGTAGAACATCTGTCTTCTTGGTATTAACTAAAACACCGTAGCCAAATGTCTGAGGAGGAGGATGGAAAATGCATATGACAGAAACAAAGTGGACATTAAGTGGGGAACATGGGGGCCATAAACATCAGGGCTGTCCCCATTGTCTGCATGGCTGAGAGCTTCCAGGAACACTGAGCAGATGTGCTTCAACTGCTGCTCCCAGAGAGAGCACATTGTTGTACTACTTATGTATAATGTATTCCCTGCTGTAGTGTTTTGGAGATGGCTGGGTGCTCATCACTCCAAAGGCTTCAGCAGGCACAGTGCTGCTCCGAGCGACACTGTAGGATCTCTTCATGTTCACTCTGCACTCCTCTTTGTTGAATGTGGCAGCAGACACACTCTCACACACACACTCTCTCTCTCACGCACGCACACGCAAGCACGCACGCATGCACACACACACACACACACACACACACACACACACACACACACACACACACACACACACACACACACACACACACACACACACACACACACACACACACACACACACACACACACACACCCCCCCCCCCCTCCTCTAATCCCACACCCAGTAGTTGGAACTAAGTGCCACTCCTCTTCAATGGTACTGGGTTTCAATAAGAGAAAAGTGACTAGATGATGTTTGAAGCTGGTTCGGTAATAGGAATGTAAGGGTGTGTGTGTGTGAGGTCGTGTGAGGTCGTGTGAGAGAGAGTTAGTGAGAAAAAGAGTGAGAGAAGGACAGAGACAGAATGAAAGCGAGAAGGAGGGATGCAGGGCATTTTATCCTATCCTGATTCATGGTGTTGATCCCATTGGCTGTGGGAGTATTACCAGGTAAAAAATGGACTTGGTGCAGAAGAGAGTCGGCTGATTAATGGTGACAGACAGCTTAATTCCCAGGCTGAATCACAGACAGTTTGTCCCGCATGTCACAATGTTTGCTCTATTAATCAATGCTTCAACACTCTCCCACTTACACACACACACACACACACACACACACACACACACACACACACACACACACACACACACACACACACACACACACACACACACACACACACACACACACACACACACACCTGCAAACACACACACGCAAACAAACAAACACGTACATACTCACACAAGAATCCTCACACACATGCTTACATACGCACACACACACACACACGTACATATCACATACTCACACACACACACAACCAGAGAATGTTCATACATCTACGTAAATAGTCACACATGTTCACACATCCAGGCACACACACGCTTGCACGCATAAGTTGTCTTTTTTCACACACACACACACACACACACACACACACACACACACACACACACACACACACACACACACACACACACACACACACACACACACACACACACACACACACACACTTGTGCTCTGGGAAAACACACATTACTGAGCCCTTTAACTCCCTCTCCACTCCTTCGCCCATGGACCCTCTTCCCCCTTCACTATTTCCTCAACACATAGTACCATGTCGTTACTTTACCCTCCTTGAACTCCCTCCTCCCCTTCCCATGTTTGTTTTGATTGCTGGACTGCCTCTTGTCTTCACACACCACAAATACTCTGCTCAGACCTCCACTGAAGCAGCCTCATGGCAAACATTCCTGTAAGCTCGCGAGATCAGGCAGCTTACAAGGCTACTGCTCAAGGCCTCTCGTCTGGATTCTGAATTTAACTACTGCAGTGGTGTTATTGTATGGTTTATGCTGTGATATGCTAAAAATATTCATTTGTCAACTATCAGCGAACATTATTGTTACAGACAGTACCTTCTGTTAGCAGATATGACACAAGTATTGTAAAGGTTCATCCTGAGCTGAAATGCAATGATCACCACAAAAGACAACAGTTTACAGCTTGAGGTACAGCTGTAAACTCTTGTTATTTTCTGCTGATTATTGCCTTTCAGCTCAGAGGGAACCTTTACAATTGCTTCCCTCGTTTGTTTGACCTATCATCATCGTATAGGTCAGGTGAAGGGAGCAGGACTTGCTCCCTCATTGGTTGTTCCATGTGAGCGGTTATGGAGTTGTCTAGTGACGAGGATATTTTCCTTTCATTAGTAAAGCAGTGATGGTCTTGAATCAAGCCCTTGATGGACCATTTGTACACAACCCAGAGCTTAATACTTCATCAAGTGTTTGTTTGATGGTTGTCTATACACAACAAGAATAATGTCTGTGCAACCTTCATACTTGGCGCTCACTATGGCATGGCAATCTATTCTAGTGCCAATGTCTCGCTCCAACACCCACTTGTCAGTCTGAGGTTGGATGACACACACACACACACACACACACACACACACACACACACACACACACACACACACACACACACACACACACACACACACACACACACACACACACACACATAGGGAAAGGAATCCCCCCCACAGTATGACTTGTTTGGCTGAATTGTTTAGAGTGGAATGAGACAGTCTCGTCACAGCAGCCAGTCTCAGTGGGGCTTGGAGCAAAGTCTGGTATTATCATACAAATGAGAGCTTTTTGTCTTTAAGACAAAATCTCTTTTTGACTGTCGCCTTCCCCCATCATCCCTCATTCAATCTCACCCACATCTCGGCTATTTTCTCTCCCAATGCTCCAGCTCCTTTTGGCCCTCTCTCCAAGGCTCAGTTTGGCAAGGATGAAAGAACCGGAACATGATTAGTAGCCATTGAAACTGCTAATATTCATAGTCTGCATCTCCCTGATCACTATGAGGAAGTGATCTATTGCTGCTCAGTATCTAGATCTGAGGATGGTTTTACATCTTGTAAATTAACTCATCTAATGTGATTCTCTCCGATACGGAATCCAACATTACAGAGAATTATGCAGCACAATGGTTGATACGAGGGAGAGAATAGTACAAAGAGAGTGATACAGAGATACAGATGGAGTCTGTGATCAGATCTGAGGCAGGAAGAGAGGAGGTGGTGGAAGTGAGAGGGGCATTGTGGGTGTCGGAGTCCACAAAGCTCTAATGAGCTTCCTGATTGATGTGAAGTGTTTTGGGTAACCCTCCAACACACCCAGTAGGTAAACATTAGCATCAAAGTAAACAAAAAGAAAACGTTTTAATGTGAATTAATTTGGTTGAGGTTTTTAATTGGCAGACAGAATCATCGACAATGTTTAGCCCTGAAGCTGAGGCACGGTGGGCAGATAATGGCGGCATCTCAGCCTTGACAAATTAAACAGTGCCGGTGTCCCTGACTTTTAATGACAAAAATAAACCTCCAAAAAGCTAATTAATAAGACCAAAGAGTACTATAATAGTACTGTATAATGTTGGGGCTGCCTCCATACACTGTACCATAATAATACTGTATAATGCTGGGGCTGCCTCCATACTCTGTATCATAATAATACCGTATATTGCTGGGGCTGCCTCCATACTCTGTATCATAATAATACTGTATATTGCTGGGGCTGCCTCCGTATTATGAATCATAATAATACTGTATATTGCTGGGGCTGCCTCCATACTCTGTATCATAATAATACTGTATAATGCTGGGGCTGCCTCCATACTCTGTATCATAATAATACTGTATAATGTTGGGGCTGCCTCCATACTCTGTATCATAATAATACTGTATAATGCTGGGGCTGCCACCATACTCTGTATTATAATAGTACTGTATAATGCTGGGGCTGCCTCCATACTCTGAATCATAATAATACTGTATAATGCTGAGGCTGACTCCATACTCTGTATTATAATAGTACTGTATAATGCTGGGGCTGCCACCATACTCTGTATTATAATAGTACTGTATAATGCTGGGGCTGCCTCCATACTCTGAATCATAATAATACTGTATAATGCTGGGGCTGCCTCCATACTCTGTATCATAATAATACTGTATAATGCTGGGGCTGCCTCCAAACTCTGTACCATAATAATACTGTATAATGCTGAGGCTGCCTCCATACTCTGAATCATAATAATACTGTATATTGCTGGGGCTGCCTCCAAACTCTGTATCATAATAATACTGTATAATGCTGGGGATGCCTCCAAACTCTGTACCATAATAATACTGTATAATGCTGGGGCTGCCTCCAAACTCTGTACCATAATAATACTGTATAATGCTGGGGCTGCCTCCAAACTCTGTACCATAATAATACTGTATAATGCTGGGGATGCCTCCATACTCTGAATCATAATAATACTGTATAATGCTGGGGCTGCCTCCATACTCTGAATCATAATAATACTGTATAATGCTGAGGCTGCCTCCATACTCTGAATCATAATAATACTGTATAATGCTGGGGCTGCCTCCATACTCTGTATCATAATAATACTGTATAATGCTGGGGCTGCCTCCGTATTATGAATCATAATAATACTGTATAATGCTGGGGCTGCCTCCGTATTATGAATCATAATAATACTGTATAATGCTGGGGCTGCCTTCATACTCTGTATCATAATAATACTGTATAATGCTGGGGCTGCCTCCATACTCTGTACCATAATAATACTGTATAATGCTGAGGCTGCCTCCATACTCTGAATCATAATAATACTGTATAATGTTGGGGCTGCCTCCATACTCTGTATCATAATAATACTGTATAATGCTGGGGCTGCCTCCATACTCTGTACCATAATAATACTGTATAATGCTGAGGCTGCCTCCATACTCTGAATCATAATAATACTGTATAATGCTGGGGCTGCCTCCATACTCTGTATCATAATAGTACTGTATAATGCTGGGGCTGCCTCCATACTCTGTACCATAATAATACTGTATAATGCTGAGGCTGCCTTCATACTCTGAATCAAAACAATACTGTATAATGTTGGGGCTGCCTCCATACTCTGTACCATAATAATACTGTATAATGCTGGGGCTGCCTCCATACTCTGAATCAAAACAATACTGTATAATGCTGGGGCTGCCTCCATACTCTGTATTATAATAGTACTGTATAATGCTGGGGCTGCCTCCATACACTGTACCATAATAATACTGTATAATGCTGGGGCTGCCTTCATACTCTGAATCAAAACAATACTGTATAATGCTGGGGCTGCCTCCATACTCTGTATCATAATAATACTGTATAATGCTGGGGCTGCCTCCATACACTGTACCATAATAATACTGTATAATGCTGGGGCTGACTCCATACTCTGAATCAAAACAATACTGTATAATGCTGGGGCTGCCTCCATACTCTGTATTATAATAGTACTGTATAATGCTGGGGCTGCCTCCATACTCTGTATTATAATAATACTGTATAATGCTGGGGCTGCCTCCATACTCTGAATCAAAACAATACTGTATAATGCTGGGGCTGCCTCCATACTCTGAATCATAATAATACTGTATAATGCTGGGGCTGCCTCCATACTCTGAATCATAATAATACTGTATAATGCTGGGGCTGCCACCATACTCTGTATCATAATAATACTGTATAATGCTGAGGCTGCCTCTATTCTCTGAATCATAATAATACTATATAATGCTGAGGCTGCCTCTATTCTCTGAATCATAATAATACTATATAATGCTGGGGCTGCCTCTATACTCTGAATCATAATAATACTGTATAATGCTGAGGCTGCCTCCATACTCTGTATCATAATAATACTGTTTACAGCTGGGGCAGCCCCAACATTATACAGTAAAATAAAGGTTTTGTCATACCCATGTTATGCAGGCTGATATACCACATCTTTATGCTAATCAGCATTCAGGGCTCGAACCACAAGGATTATAATATTGTATAATGCTGCATCTGCCTCCCTGCTGTGTACAATATTGCTTTCTTCCCTCTCGTGGTCTAAGTAAGAATGCTATGTATCAGAACATTGTGTACCTCACCTCTGGTCACAGTGTAACGTATAAAACCTCCCTTTCTGCAGTGTTCCTCTCCTAGCCTTAAGAGTGTATGAAGTGTGATAATTGACTGCTAAGAGATAGTTATTATATGAGGGATCATTTGATAAGAACTTGTTGAATCCACAGTGAGATAGACCCTACGCTATGTCCTTTTTACATTTTTATTTCACCTTTATTTTGACTGGGAAGATTGAGACCTAGGTCTCTTTTCCAAATGTGCCCTGTATAATACAATAATAAATATAAAATATTTATACACTATATATACAAAAGCATGTGGACACCCCTTTAAATGAGTGGATTCAGCTGTTTCAGCCACACCCGTTGTCTATGCAATGTCCATAGACAAACATTGGCAGTAGAATGGCCTTATTGACGTGCTCAGTGACTTTCTGCATGGCACCGTCATAGGATGCCACCTTTCCAACATGTCAGTTCATAAAATGGCTGCCCTACTAGAGCTGTCCCGGTCAACTGTAAGTGCTGTTATTGTGAAGTGGAAATGTCTAGGAGCAGCAATGGTTCAGCCGCGAAGTCGTAGACCAAACAAGCTCACAGAACAGATCATCTGTCCTCGGTTGCAACACTCCCTACCGAGTTCCAAACTGCCCCTGGAAGCAACGTTAACACAATAACCTTTCATTGGGAGCTTCATGAAATGGGTTTCCATGGCCGAGCAGCCGCACCCAAGCCTAAGATCACCATGCACAATGCCAAACTTTGGCTGGAGTGGTGTTAGGCTCGCCGCCATTGGAGCATTGGAAACGCATTCTCTGTAGTGATGAATCACGCTGTCCGATGGACGAATCTGGGTTTGACGGATACCAGGAGAACACTACCTGCCCCAATGCATAAATCCTCATCAATCTACACACAATACCCCATAATAACAAAGTGAAAGCAGGTTTTTAGAATTTGTTGCTAATTTATTACAAATACATAAGTATTCAGACCCTTTGCTATGAGCCTCGAAATTGAGCTCAGGGGCATTCTTTTTCCATTGTTCATCCTTGAGATATTTCTACAACTTGATTGGAGTCCACCTATGGTAAATTCAATTGATTGGACATGATTTGGAAAAGCACACACCTGTCTATATAAGGTCCCACAGTTGGCAGTGCATGTCACAGCAAAAACAAAGCCATGAGGTCAAAGGAATTGTTCGTAGAGCTCAGAGACAGGATTGTGTCGAGGCACAAAAAATGCCTGCAGCATTGAAGGTCCCCAAGAACACAGTGCCCTCCATCATTCTTAAATGGAAGAAGTTTGGAACCACCAAGACTCTTCCTAGTGCTGGCCGCCCTGCCAAACTGAGCAATCGGGTGAGAAGGGCCTTGGTCAGGGAGGTGACCAAGAACCCGATTGCCACTCTGAGACAGCTCCAGAATTCCTCTGTGGAGATGGGAGAACCTTCCAGAAGACTTGAAAATAAGGGAGAGCCGCACACTCTAGGAGCTCAGATGCAAAAATTGAATATCCAACATTTACAAAAATGTAAATGTAAAAATGTTTCGACGTTGGATATTACATTTTTGCATCTGAGCTCCTAGAGTGTGCGGCTCTCCCTTATTTTCAAGTTTTCTACTCCGCTAGCCAGCACCTCGCCTTAATAGGTGTGCGTTTCTTTTTCTTCTAGATAGAACCTACCAGAAGGACAACCATCTCTGCAGCTCTCCACCAAACAGGCCAGACGGAAGCCACTCCTCAGTAAAAGGCACATGACAGTTGGAGTTTGCCAAAAGGCATCTAAAGGACTCAGAACATGAGAAACAATATTCTCTGGTCTGATTAAACCAAGATTGAACTCTTTGGCCTGAATGCCAAGCATCACGTCTGGAGGAAATCTGACACCATCCCTACGGTGAAACATGGTGGTGGCAGCATCATGCTGTGGGGATGTTTTTCAGCGGCAGGGACTGGGAGACTAGTCAGGATCGAGGGAAAGATGAACGGAGCAAAGTACAGAGAGATCCTTGATGAAAACCTGCTACAGAGCGCTCAGGATCTCATACTGGAGGCGAAGGTTCACCTTTCAACAGGATAACGACCCTAAGCACACAGCCAAGACAACGCAGAATTGGCTTCGGGACAAGTCTCTGAATGTCCTTGAGTGGCCTATCCAGAACCCGGACTTGAACCCGTCTATGCATGTGTGTGTGAGCCTATGTTGTGTGTGCATTGTGTGTTGGAGTGTCAGTGTAGTATGTGTGAGTGTGTGAATAGAGTATAGTGAGTGTGCATAGAGCCAGTGCAAGAGAGTCAGTACAAAAGAAATGAAGACAAAAAAATTATAATAAAGGGGGTCAATGTAAATTGTCCAGGTAGCCATTTGATTAAGTGTTCAGCAGTCTTATGGCTTAGGGGTAGAAGCTGTTCAGGATCCTTTTTGTCCCAGACTTGGGCGCTCCGATACCACTCGTTGTGGGGTAGCAGAGAGAACAGTCAATTTTTTATTTTATTTTATTTATTTTATTGAACCTTTATTTAACTATGACTTGGGTGGCTGGAGTCTTTGACAATTTTTAGGGCCTTCCTCTGACACCGTCTGGTATAGAGATCCTGGATGGCAGTGAGTTCGGCCCCAGTGATGTACTGGGCCGTATGCCCTACCCTCTGTAGCGCCTTGTCGCCCAATGCCAAGCAGTTGCCATACCAAGCGGTGATGCAGCCATTTAAGATGCTCTCAATGGTTTAGCTGTATAACTTTTTGAGGATCTGAGGACCCATGCCCATTGTACCCCTGCACATTGACTCGGTAATGGTACTCTGTGTGCATAGCCAAGTTATTGTTACTCATTGTGTATTTATTTCTCGTGTTATTATTATTATTATTATTTTCTCTCTGCATCATTGGGAAGGGCCCGTAAGTGATTTGAAGGGAACGTTCTGTAAAGTTGTGAGAACATTTGTTGTTAGCTCGGTAGAGCTTGGCTAGAAATCGGTTTGATTAAAAGGGTATTGAGCACACTTACTTACTGTCATTGGGCGTACACAGTGCACAGCCCTGGTAAATGATGACTTTCATTTTGTGTGCAGGGGGAAAGGGCGAGCATCAGAGGCTCAAGCAAGGATACACAATCACATCCGTCACAGTGCAGAAGACGACTAGTGTTTTCCCTCATATCATACTAACTGTATACAGCAACATGATCTTCCTCCCTCCAGGCCTGTGGTTGGCCTGAGGCAGCTGTAGGGAGGATAGACCAGAGAGCCTTGAGCAGACCCTGAGTGGTTATCTTATTCTCAGGCAGTGAGGCGTACGACCTCTGAAGGAGCGGCCGCATTAAATCCTCACTTTTATGTTTAACGAATGTTTATTTCCTGCCCAAACGCTATGCGTTAATGAGCCTGGTATGAGTATTCCCTGAACGCTGCTTTCTAGTAAGACAAGCACTGTCAACACACAGTAGCTTGCTGCTGGGTAAAATACAAGGGGTGGCTAGCGCCCAGCCTATTGGCTGCCTCTGCTGAACTGGAGTCAGTGCTGTCTGCTTCAGATAGGTAAGACCTTGTGACATCAGTGTGCGGGTTGGAGAGACGGGGGGGGGGGGGGGGGGCATCCCCATTCAAGGTTGGTTAGTGTTATCCGGGATCTTTGGGACGTCCCTACCCTAAACCCTAACCCTAACCTTAACCCATACGCTTACCCTAATCATAAAAATGAACCTTAACCCTTACCTTAATTCTTACTTAAACCATTTTAAACGTCAACTTCAATGGGGTAGCAAGGACCATTAGAGGTTCCAAGTCCATTCTATTCATTCTGTTTCTATGTCTGCTACTGCATTGGGGGTGGGTTTCCTAGGCAAGGAGCAACAAAGTTTCATCCCATTGTTAAGAGTTCATGATACACTGTATATATATATATATACTGTATATTAAACGGTGATGGCGGTTATTTGATTTTCATGGCGGTTACACGGTTATACAGTAATTGTGCCAGCCTATGTAGCAGTACACTGAAGCATGGGAATCAGAAGTAAACCTATACAGCTGAGTAATGACGACAGATAGACTACAGGGATGGGTGTTTTCATAGAAATGTCATGAATTAAATCCAAGGCCTCCTTCAATGTTACGTTACATAAAGCCTTGTGTCATAGTTACCCATATAGCCTGTTAGGCTGCCAACTTCATGTTCTCCTGAGGGCTTGTTACTGATATATACACTACCGTTCAAAGGTTTGGGGTCACTTAGAAATGTCCTTGTTTTTGAAAGAAAAGCAAAAAATTTTGTCCATTAAAATAACATCAAATTGATCAGAAATACAGTGTAGACATTGTTAATGTTGTAAATGACTATTGTATCTGGAAACGGCTGATTTTCAATGGAATATCTACATAGGAGTACAGAGGCCCATTATCACCAACCATCACTCCTGTGTTCCAATAACACGTTGTGTTAGCTAATCCAAGTTTATCATTTTAAAAGGCTAATTGATCATTAGAAAACCCTTTTGCAATTATGTTAGCACAGCTGAAAACTGCTGAAGCAATAAAGCTGGCCTTCTTTATTCTAGTTGAGTATCTGGAGCATCAGCATTTGTGGGTTCAATTACAGGCTCAAAATGGCCAGAAACAAATAACTTTCTTCTGAAACTCGTCAGTCTATTCTTGTTCTGAGAAATGAAGGCAATTCCATGCGAGAAATTGCCAAGAAACTGAAGATTTTAAATGGACCAAAAATTTGCTTTTCTTTAAAAAACAAGGACATTTCTAAGTGACCCCAAACTTTTGAAGGGTAGTATATATATATATATATATAAAAGTTTTTTTTTTGGTTTTGTTTTTTTTACACATACAGTGACTCTTTGCTGACCTCTTTACACCACACATGATTTTATCCACAAACGTGTTATGAATATGTTATGTAAGATAAGACCTACATAATGTTATCTAGCAAAACAATAGTAAATTCCCAAAAGCCAGGCTTGGAATAAGACAAAAGAGACTGGAATGCAGGATGGATGAAAGAAGGCCATAGGAAAGGATCAATACCTCTGATGTTATCTATCTGCCTCACAATGGTCTTGATCAATAAATAAATAACCTCTCTAGAAATAATAACTAACCAAGAAATAACCTCTCTAGAAATAAGAACTAACCAACAAATAACCTCTCTAGAAATAAGAACTAACCAAGAAATAACCTCTCTAGAAATAAGAACTAACCAACAAATAACCTCTCTAGAAATAAGAACTAACCAACAAATAACCTCTCTAGAAATAAGAACTAACCAACAAATAACCTCTCTAGAAATAAGAACTAACCAACAAATAACCTCTCTAGAAATAAGAACTAACCAAGAAATAACCTCTCTAGAAATAAGAACTAACCAAGAAATAACCTCTCTAGAAATAATAACTAACCAAGAAATAACCTCTCTAGAAATAATAACTAACTAAGTATTAACCAATCTACTCTACTGAAAATGCAATACATGGTGTATGGTTGCATAAGGGTATTTTGTCAAATGCAATTATCCACTATAGTGTGGAGGGATCACAAACATATCTTATCGCTTCTCTCTCTCTCTGTGTGTGTGTGTGTGTGTGTGTGTGTGTGTGTGTGTGTGTGTGTGTGTGTGTGTGTGTGTGTGTGTGTGTGTGTGTGTGTGTGTGTGTGTGTGTGTGTGTGTGTGTGTGTGTGTGTGGAGGGATCACAAACACACGTCCATCTGATCGCTTCTCTCCCGGTACCAAATCATATTAGTGTAATACGCTGCAGGAATTGTATCGTGCTCCAAGCAGCCCATGAGACACTGAGAAGAGGGCACAGAGATGAATCAGCTCATATTTCACCCCTTTTCCTTTGCATGTGTCCCCTCGGAGGAAATATGAAATGGGCTATGAAATAGAATAAAATTCATTCTCATTTGATCAAATGTTAAATAGCTGTACACATCGGCGTACAATACATCATGTAGAATGAGGAAATTGGTAGATGCAATGCCACAGATGGTCAGATTGTCATTGTCTTTCTGAGTAACTGGAATAAGAAAACATCTACAGTATTTAGTTGAGTAGCAGTGGTTTATCTGTTGTGATTGGTAGTGGTAGGGTGAAATAAGGGTCTTTACTGAATAGAGGTCTTAGCTACAATAGGAATCGATTGTTCCAAGTAAATCCTACTTCACTTACTGTAGTTCAAACCCAAAGTGTCCTATCATAGCTGACACCCAATTCTTTCTGCAGATATATTGGAATCCTGTTCTATCACTCGAAGCCATTTAACCCCCCATTCAAGTAGGATAAAGAGAGACGAGCCCGTGTGTGAGTAAACACAGGTTCCCGGAGTGAGAGAAGAGAGTGATGGAGACAGCCAGGGATGGAGGAGGATTCACTGAGATGGGGGGATGAAGGGAAGGTAGCATGGAGGACAGCTGCACTGATGATGTATGGCGTGGCTTAATCAATAAAGATCTAACATTAGAGCTTGGCTGGAAATGGGTTGTAGTGAAAGGCTGTTGAGCACACATGCTTACTGTCATTGTGGCCTGCACAATGCACAGACCTGGGAAATGATGACTTTCATTTTGTGTGCAGTGTGTGAAGGGATTGTGGGGGCAGGGGAAAGGTGAGCATCGGAGGCTCAACCAAGGATATACTTTCATATCAGTCACAGTGCAGAAGATGACTGGTGTTATTTTCCCCCATAGCATACTAACTGTATACATCCGCATCCTAGAGAGAGAGAGCGGAAGAGAGAGAGAGAGAGAGAGAGAGAGAGCAGTAGAGAGAGAGAGCAGTAGAGAGAGAGAGGGAATCTTGAGGTGTTACATCTAGAGCCTTGAGACTCTGATAAAACCTTTTGTATGGGGATGTGAGGAATCTGTCTACAGTGGTGTGTTGATATAACCATGTCTGTGTTCAGCTGGTGAATGTGTTGATAAAAACAATGAATTATGTTCTCTGTCTCTTCACAGTGAATACATACTGTACATTCTCAGTTCTGTATAAAAATAGTAAAATAGAAAAAATACGTGTTCTCAGGTTGAGGAAGGGGAACAGATTTTTCCTTTAGCAAAGAAATGTAAAACCCTCCTTTTCCTCTTCTTGAACTTTCCTTTATCAATACCCAGTGTGTATCTGGGTCAGGGTCGCGTTGTCCCTGCCTGGCTCTCCTTCAATGGTGGAAGCAGAGTGGAGCACACCTAACACTGTGAGACTAGGCTGCCATAGTGGTGTGCAATTTCCTTGCCTCCTGTCGCCCCATTGAATTCCCCTCTCCTTATTTGTAGGCTGTGTGATTGGCATTGTTGCCGCACTCTTTGTCTGCCCGTTCCTGTGTCTCCAAGTCATCTCTGACTGCTCTTTAACTTCCCCACTCTGATTTAAACAGTCACTCATTAATCCTTTATCTATCACCTTTGTTCTTCTACATTTACATTTACATTTAAGTCATTTAGCAGACGCTCTTATCCAGAGCGACATACAAATTGGTGCATTCACCTTATAATATCCAGTGGAACAACCACTTTACAATAGTGCATCTAAATCTTTTAGGGGGGGGGGGGTTTAGAAGGATTACTTTATCCTATCCCAGGTATTCCTTAAAGAGCTGGGGTTTCAGGTGTCTCCGGAAGGTGGTGATTGACTCTGCTGTCCTGGCGTCGTGAGGGAGCTTGTTCCACCATTGGGGTGCCAGAGCAGCGAACAGTTTTGACTGGGCTGAGCGGGAACTGTGCTTCCTCAGAGGTAGGGAGGCGAGCAGGCCAGAGGTGGATGAACGCAGTGCCCTTGTTTGGGTGTAGGGCCTGATCAGAGCCTGAAGGTACGGAGGTGCCGTTCCCCTCACAGCTCCGTAGGCAAGCACCATGGTCTTGTAGCGGATGCGAGCTTCAACTGGAAGCCAGTGGAGAGAGCGGAGGAGCGGGGTGACGTGAGAGAACTTGGGAAGGTTGAACACCAGACGGGCTGCGGCGTTCTGGATGAGTTGTAGGGGTTTAATGGCACAGGCAGGGAGCCCAGCCAACAGCGAGTTGCAGTAATCCAGACGGGAGATGACAAGTGCCTGGATTAGGACCTGCGCCGCTTCCTGTGTGAGGCAGGGTCGTACTCTGCGAATGTTGTAGAGCATGAACCTACAGGATCGGGTCACCGCCTTGATGTTAGTGGAGAACGACAGGGTGTTGTCCAGGGTCACGCCGAGGCTCTTAGCACTCTGGGAAGAGGACACAAGGGAGTTGTCAACCGTGATGGCGAGATCATGGAACGGGCAGTCCTTCCCCGGGAAGAAGAGCAGCTCCGTCTTGCCGAGGTTCAGCTTGAGGTGGTGATCCGTCATCCACACTGATATGTCTGCCAGACATGCAGAGATGCGATTCGCCACCTGGTTGTCAGAAGGGGGAAAGGAGAAGATTAATTGTGTGTCATCTGCATAGCAATGATATGAGAGACCATGTGAGGATATGACAGAGCCAAGTGACTTGGTGTATAGCGAGAATAGGAGAGGGCCTAGAACAGAGCCCTGGGGGACACCAGTGGTGAGAGCACGTGGTGCAGAGACAGATTCTCGCCACGCCACCTGGTAGGAGCGACCTGTCAGGTAGGACGCAATCCAAGCGTGGGCCGCGCCGGAGATGCCCAGCTCGGAGAGGGTGGAGAGGAGGATCTGATGGTTCACAGTATCAAAGGCAGCAGATAGGTCTAGAAGGATGAGAGCAGAGGAGAGAGACTTAGCTTTAGCAGTGCGGAGAGCCTCCGTGACACAGAGAAGAGCAGTCTCAGTTGAATGTCCAGTCTTGAAACCTGACTGATTAGGATCAAGAAGGTCATTCTGAGAGAGATAGCAAGAGAGCTGGCCAAGGACGGCACGTTCAAGAGTTTTGGAGAGAAAAGAAAGAAGGGATACTGGTCTGTAGTTGTTGACATCGGAGGGATCGAGTGTAGGTTTTTTCAGAAGGGGTGCAACTCTCGCTCTCTTGAAGACGGAAGGGACGTAGCCAGCAGTCAAGGATGAGTTGATGAGCGAGGTGAGGTAGGGGAGAAGGTCTCCGGAAATGGTCTGGAGAAGAGAGGAGGGGATAGGGTCAAGTGGGCAGGTTGTTGGGCGGCCGGCCGTCACAAGACGCGAGATTTCATCTGGAGAGAGAGGGGAGAAAGAGGTCAAAGCACAGGGTAGGGCAGTGTGAGCAGGACCAGCGGTGTCGTTTGACTTAGCAAACGAGGATCGGATGTCGTCAACCTTCTTTTCAAAATGGTTGACGAAGTCATCCGCAGAGAGGGAGGAGGGAGGGAGGAGGATTCAGGAGGGAGGAGAAGGTAGCAAAGAGCTTCCTAGGGTTAGAGGCAGATGCTTGGAGTTTAGAGTGGTAGAAAGTGGCTTTAGCAGCAGAGACAGAAGAGGAAAATGTAGAGAGGAGGGAGTGAAAGGATGCCAGGTCCGCAGGGAGGCGAGTTTTCCTCCATTTCCGCTCGGCTGCCCGGAGCCCTGTTCTGTGAGCTCGCAGTGAGTCGTCGAGCCACGGAGCAGGAGGGGAGGACCGAGCCGGCCTGGAGGATAGGGGACAGAGGAAATCAAAGAATGCAGAGAGGGAGGAGAGGAGGGTTGAGGAGGCAGAATCAGGAGATAGGTTGGAGAAGGTTTGAGCAGAGGGAAGAGATGATAGGATGGAAGAGGAGAGAGTAGCGGAAGAGAGAGAGCGAAGGTTGGTAGGGCGCAATACCATCCGAGTAGGGGCAGAGTGAGAAGTGTTGGATGAGAGCGAGAGGGAAAAGGATACAAGGTAGTGGTCGGAGACTTGGAGGGGAGTTGCAATGAGATTAGTGGAAGAACAGCATCTAGTAAAGATGAGGTCAAGCATATTGCCTGCCTTGTGAGTAGGGGGGGAAGGTGAGAGGGTGAGGTCAAAAGAGGAGAGGAGTGGAAAGAAGGAGGCAGAGAGGAATGAGTCAAAGGTAGATGTGGGGAGGTTAAAGTCACCCAGAACTGTGAGAGGTGAGCCATCCTCAGGAAAGGAACTTATCAAGGCGTCAAGCTCATTGATGAACTCTCCAAGGGAACCTGGAGGGCGATAAATGATAAGGATGTTAAGCTTGAAAGGGCTGGTAACTGTGACAGCATGGAATTCAAATGAGGAGATAGACAGATGGGTCAGGGGAGAAAGAGAGAATGTCCACTTGGGAGAGATGAGGATTCCAGTGCCACCACCCCGCTGGCTCGATGCTCTAGGGGTATGCGAGAACACGTGGGCAGACGAGGAGAGAGCAGTAGGAGTAGCAGTGTTATCTGTGGTAATCCATGTTTCCGTCAGCGCCAGGAAGTCTAGGGACTGGAGGGTAGCATAGGCTGAGATGAACTCAGCCTTGTTGGCCGCAGACCGGCAGTTCCAGAGGCTGCCGGAGACCTGGAACTCCACGTGGGTCGTGCGCGCTGGGACCACCAGGTTAGAGTGGCAGCGGCCACGCGGTGTGGAGCGTTTGTATGGCCTGTGCAGAGGGGAGAGAACAGGGATAGACAGACACATAGTTGACAAGCTACAGAAGAGGCTACGCTAATGCAAAGGAGATTGGAATGACAAGTGGACTACACGTCTCGAATGCTCAGAAAGTTAAGCTTACGTTGCAAAAATCTTATTGACTAAAATGAAGAAAATGATACAGTACTGCTGGCTGGTGGAGTAGGCTAGCTAGCAGTGGCTGCGTTGTTGACTTTGAACATGTAGCTGACTAGGTAACCTCGATAGTTTCAGTACTACACCTTGTCATGATACAAAGCAACTTTGTAGCTAGCTAGCTAACATAACACTAATCAAGACGTTCCTTTGTAATGTATTTAGTTTCTACAATGCTGCTCGTCGGTAATAGTTGGCTGGTTTAGGAAAAATGGCGTCGCGGGGGACGGAAATAGCTGGCTAGCTAACCTCGATAATTACTAAACTACACAATTATCAAGCTATGACAAAGACAACTATGTAGCTAGCTAGCTAACACTGCACTAGTCAAATCGTTCCGTTGTAAAGTATTAGTATCTACAGCGCTGCTAGTCGGTAACGGTTGGCTAGCTAGCAGTGGGTTAATGATGACTAGCTGTGTTGACTAAGTCTGGCGTCGCGGCTGGCTAGCTCACCTTGATAATTACTCTAAACTACACAATTATCTTAGATACAGAGACAGCAAAGACAACTATGTAGCTGGCTAACTAACACTAACACTACACTAATCAAGTCGTTACGTTGTAATGTAATAGTTTCTACAGTGCTGCTAGTCGGTAGAAGTTGGCTAGCTAGCAGTGATGACTAGCTAGCTAGCAGCTAGCAGTGTTGACTACGTTAGGAGGACGAAGATAGCTAGCCTCGATAATTACTCTAAACTACTCTAAACTACACAATTATCTTTGATACAAAGACGGCTATGTAGCTAGCTAAGAAGAATTGCTCAGATCAAACAAATCAAGCCGTTGTAATGTAGTGAAGTGTAATATTACCTGTGGAGCGAAGCGTAGTGCGACTGCTCGCTCCAGACCGCTCCAGACCGCTCCAGACCGAAATTCTAAATAAATGCATTGTGGGTCTTGGGACACACCAGGCGTATCTCCGCTCACAGAATGTTTATTGGGAGTTAGGTGACAAATGAAATCTCTTAATCGCTCAATTAAAGAATTCAAATGCACGTCATTGTCAATGCACACTATCAGTGTGATTTGTAAGAGCTTTTTAAATGCCTTATCTTTTGAGAGAGTCCTCTTTTTTTCATTTAGTCTTTTCTATGTACTTTTGAATCGGCATACTTACTATCAAAACAAATCCACAAAGTTAGTCAAATGGAAGTTAAATTGTTCTACCTTTTGTATTTCTACCTTTTTACCTCTTTCTACCATTGTATTGTGCGCGATGTCTAATATTAAAGAAGTCTCGAGGTATTGCTCGCCTGTGGTAGAGTATCTTATGATAAGCTGTATACCACACTATCTACCAAGAGGGTTCTCATCCATATTATTCGTAGCCGTCTATTTACCACCACAGACCGATGCTGGCACTAAGGCTGCACTCAACCAACTCTATAAGGCCATAAGAAAACAAGAAAATGCTTATCCAGAAGCGGCGCTCCTAGTGGCCGGGGACTTTAATGCAGGCAAACTTAAATCAGTTTTACCAAATTTTTACCAGCATGTCACATGTGCAACCAGAGGGGAAAAAACTCTAGACCACCTTTACTCCACACACAGAGATGCATACAAAGCTCTCCCCCGCCCTCCATTTGGCAAATCTGACCATAATTCTATCCTCTGGATTCCTGTTTACAAGCAAAAACTAAAGCAGGAAGTACCAGTGACTTGCTCAATAATGAAGTGGTCAGATGACGCGGATGCTACACTACAGGACTGTTTTGCTAGCATTGTCTGGAATATGTTCCGGGATTCATACAATGACATTGAGGAGTATACCACCTCAGTCATCGGCTTCATCAATAAGCGCATCGACAACGTCATCCCCACAGTGACTATACGTACATATCCCATCCAGAACCCATGGATTACAGGCAACATCCGCATCGAGCTAAAGGCTTGAGCTGCCGCTTTCAAGGAGCGGGACAGAAATCCGGATGCTTATAATAAATCCCGCTATGCCTTCAGACAAACCATCAAACAAGCAAAGCGTCAATACAGGATTAAGATTGAATCCTACTACACCTGCTCTGACACTCGTCGGATGTGGCAGGGCTTGAAAACTATTACGGACTACAAAGGGAAACCGAGACGCAAGCTGCCCAGTGACGCGAGGTAAGCAACACTGAAGCATGCACGAGAGCACCAGCTGTTCTGGATGACTGTGTGATTATGCTCTCGGTAACCGATGTGAGCAAGACCTTTAAACAGGTCAACATTCACAAAGCCGCAGGGCCAGATGGATTACCAGGGGGCAAGTGTCTTCACTGACATTTTCAACCTCTCCCTGACCAAGTCTGTAATACCTACATGTTTCAAGCAGACCACCATAGCCCCTGTGCCCAAGGAATCAAAGGTAACCTGCCTAAAGGATTACCACCCCGTAGCACTCACATCGGTAGCCATGAAGTGCTTTGAAAGGCTAGTCATGGCTCACATCAACAGCATCCTCCCGGATACCCTAGACCCACTCCCGGATACCCTAGACCCACTCCAACTTGCATACCGCCCCAACAGATCCACAGATGATGCAATCTCAATCGCACTCAACACTGCCCTTTCCCACCTGGACAAAAGAAACACCTATGTGAGAATGCTGTTCATTGACTACAGCTCAGCGTTCAACACCATAGTGCCCACGAAGCTCATCACTAAGCTAAGGACCCTGGGACTTAACACCTCCCTCTGCAACTGGATCCTGGACTTCCTGATGGGCCGCTCCCAGGTGGTAAGGGTACGCAACAACACGTCTGCCACGCTGTTCCTCAACACTGGGGCCCCTCGGGGGTGTGTACTTAGTCCCCTCCTGTACTCCCTGTTCACCCATGACTGCGTGGCCAAACACGACTCCAACACCATCATTAAGTTTGCTGACCGGTTGCATCCCGGCCTGGTATGGCAACTGCTCACCATCTGACCGTAACGCACTACAGAGGGTAGTGCGTACGGCCCAGTACATCACTGGGGCCAAGCTTCCTGCCATCCAGGACCTATATACTAGGCGGTGTCAGAGGAAAGCCCATAATATTGTCAGAGACTCCAGTCACCCAAGTCATAGACTGTTTTCTCTGCTACGGCACGGCCAGTGGTACCGGAGCGCCACGTCTAGGACCAAAAGGCTCCTTAACAGCTTCTACTCCCAAGCCATAAGACTGCTGAACAATTAATCAAATGGCCACCAGACTATTTACATTGACCCCCTCCCCCCCCATTTGTTTGTACACTGCTGCTACTCGCTGTTTATTATCTATGCATAGTCACTTCACCCCAACTACATGTACAAATTACCTCGACTAACCTGTACCCCCACACACTGACTCGGTACCAGTACCCCCTGTACAGTATATAGCCTCGTTATTATTATGTTATTGTGTTACTTTTTACTATCTTTTTTACTTTAGTTTATTTGGTAAATATTTTCTTAACTCTTCTTGAACTGCACTGTTGGTTAAGGGCTTGTAAGTAAGCATTTCACGGTAAGGTCTACACTTGTTGTATTCGGCACATTTGACAAAACAAGTTTAATTTGATTTGATTTGTATACCCGTGTGGCTCAGTTGGTAGAGTTGGTCCCGTGTGGCTCAGTTGGTAGAGCATGGTGTTTGCCATGCTAGGGTTGTGGGTTCGATTCCCACGGGGGACCAGTATGGAGAAAAAAATGTATGAACAATGTATGAAATGTATGCATTCACTACTGTAAGTCGCTCTGGATAAGAGTGTCTGCTAAATGACTAAAATGTAAATGTAATGTATTGTATGAACTGCTGTATAAAGGTTGTGATGGGTCAGTAGTGCTGTGATGGGGATGGTCAGTGTGAGGTCTGTTATCTCTCTGGTCCTCACTCGTGTCAGTGCTGTGATGGGGATGGTCAGTGTGAGGTCTGTTGTCTCTCTGGTGCTCACTCAGGTCAGTGCTGTGATGGGGATGGTCTGTTGTCTCTCTGGTCCTCACTCGGGTCAGTGCTGTGATGGGGATGGTCAGTGTCAGGTCTGTTGTCTCTCTGGTCCTCACTCGGGTCAGTGCTGTGATGGGGATGGTCTGTTGTCTCTCTGGTCCTCACTCGGGTCAGTGCTGTGCCATTAGACACAGGGAGGGAAATTAGCAGGAGACTGAGATATCTCTCTCTTTCCCTTTTTTTCTCTCTCTTTTCTCTCTCTCTCTCTTTCTTGTTCTGTCTTACATATCTCTCTCTCTCTTCTCTCCCTCTCTCACACTTTCTCTTATGCTCTCATAAATGCAAATTCATAAATGCAAATGTCTAGATGAACCCTGGCCTTTTCTCGCTGTTGTCTTTTATCTAGCAGGGAACGTTTTTTCAGTAGTTTGTTACTTTTTATTACCGTCAGGGAAGACCTGTGGTTTAAATCGCCATGAATCCTTTATTATAGAAAGGAAGAATTAGTTTGATAAATTGCACTTGAACTGATAGTAAAGCTTCAAACTGTTTGTTCTGTTTCCTCTGTTTTCCAACGGTTGTCTTCTCGAGGGCAGGTTAGTCTATCGCTTGTCACCTGGTGACTGTCACACCTCACACACCACCATAGTTTCACTCAGCGCTCAAAAACATTAAAGACACAATCAGTGATTTCAATAGCCTGGGCCACTGTCTTTGGTAAGCTGAAGGATGGGTCATGGTTATGAAAACACTTTCAAATTCGTAGAGCTATGGATGCAAGGACTTGATCCATGAGATCAGCGTCATCATTTGATTGATTGTTATAAATTATATTCCCCGTCTTAGTACAAGTGTCTGTTTTACCCTATCATAACCCACAATCCAAGGTTGTATTGGTCCATCCATTGTTTATCAATCCATCACATTTTACCACTACAACCATTTGTAAATCAACCGTTGTTACAACAGCTGTTCCAAGTTGTTCTAGGTTCTTTGCAGTAGGTTTTTGTCATTTTAGTCAGTAAACAATTATTTTTGTTGTTTAAAATAGGTTTAGTTAATGACCATTGAACCACATTAAATCTTATAGATGGTGTATTTAAAGAACAAAATAATCAATCATCAATAATAATGAACCTTATCTCGGGTTCTATCTGACATGTTTCTGTGTTTGAAACAATATTTGCCCTTTTTTCACTAATACAATTCAAAGATTTAATCTACCAAAGCAATTATTTTGAGCAATTATCTACTCTTACATCATAATGAGTAAAGCTTTTTGGAAAAAGTAGCCAGGTTATTGCTAGGAGCGATGTGTTATTGTGTGGTTTGTTCTTCTTTGGCTTTGAAATAATGTTCTTCATGACTTTTTAATGTGTTTTTCTTGTTTCCCTCCTTTAGATAACAAATCACACTATAATCTATCCCACGGCTATATTTCCACTTTACTTCTTCTCTTCTGTGGCCCCCTCGAGTCTAAAAGCTGCCTCTTAGAAGCACATCAGGAGCAGAGTGACTTTTCAAATGATTTGTTCGTTGCTGTGGAAAGTTGCCATGGATTCTTTCAGAGTTGGAGGGACTATAAAGACACTCATAAATAGAGATATGGATGGTTGGATGGCTGAAAGGGGTTCACCTTTAGTGTGTAGAGAAAGGAAATAACAATAGTGGGAAGAGGCAGGGTGATGGAATGATCAAGAGATGGGTAATTAACAGCAGACTGAAGGTAGGAGGAGGAGTGGGATGGGAGAGGGAAGATAGGAGGAGGGGGATGGGAGAGGGAAGGTATGGGGAGCAGGGGGATGGGAGAGGGAAGGTATGGGGAGCAGGGGGATGGGAGAGGGAAGGTATGGGGAGCAGGTGGATGGGAGAGGGAAGGTATGGGGAGGAGGGAGATGGGAGAGGGAAGGTAGGAGGAGGAGGAGGATGGGAGAGGAAAGGTAGGAGGAGGAGGGGGTGGGAGAGGGAAGGTAGGAGGAGGAGGAGGGGGATGGGAGAGGGAAGGTAGGAGGAGGAGGGGGATGGGAGAGGGAAGGTAGGAGGAGGAGGGAGATGGGAGAGGGAAGGTAGGAGGAGGAGGAGGATGGGAGAGGAAAGGTAGGAGGAGGAGGGGGTGGGAGAGGGAAGGTAGGAGGAGGAGGAGGGGGATGGGAGAGGGAAGGTAGGAGGAGGAGGGGGATGGGAGAGGGAAGGTAGAAGGAGGAGGAGGATGGGAGAGGAAAGGTAGGAGGAGAAAGGGGGTGGGAGAAGGAAGGTAGGACGGGGAGGAGGGGAATGGGAAAGGCAAGGTAGGAGAAGGAGGGGGATGGGAGAGGAAAGGTAGGAGGAGGAGGGGGTGGTAGAGGGAAGGTAGGAGGAGGAAGGGGATGGGAGAGGGAAGGTGGGAGGAGGGGGAGGGGCATGGGAGAGGGAAGGTAGGAGGAGGAGGGGGATGGGAGAGGGAAGGTAGGAGGAGGGGGAGGGGGATGGGAGAGGGAAGGTGGGAGGAGGGGGAGGGGCATGGGAGAGGGAAGGTAGGAGGAGGAGGGGGATGGGAGAGGGAAGGTAGGAGGAGGAGGATGGGAGAGGAAAGGTAGGAGAAGGAGGGGGATGGGAGAGGGAAGGTAAGAAGAGGAGGGGGATGGGAGAGGGAAGGTAGAAGGAGGAGGGGGATGGGAGAGGGAAGGTAGGAGGAGGAGGGGGATGGGAGAGGGAAGGTAGGAGGAGGAGGGGGATGGGAGAGGGAAGGTAGGAGGAGGAGGATGGGAGAGGAAAGGTAGGAGAAGGAGGGGGATGGGAGAGGGAAGGTAAGAAGAGGAGGGGGATGGGAGAGGGAAGGTAGAAGGAGGAGGGGGATGGGAGAGGGAAGGTAGGAGGAGGAGGGGGATGGGAGAGGGAAGGTAGGAGGAGGAGGGGGATGGGAGAGGAAAGGTAGGAGAAGGAGGGGGATGGGAGAGGGAAGGTAGGAGAAGGAGGGGGTGGGAGTGGGAAGGTAGGAGAAGGAGGGGGATGGGAGAGGAAAGGTAGGAGAAGGAGGGGGATGGGAGAGGGAAGGTAGGAGAAGGAGGGGGATGGGAGAGGGAAGGTAGGAGGAGGAGGGGGATGGGAGAGGAAAGGTAGGAGAAGGAGGGGGATGGGAGAGGGAAGGTAGGAGAAGGAGGGGGTGGGAGTGGGAAGGTAGGAGAAGGAGGGGGATGGGAGAGGAAAGGTAGGAGAAGGAGGGGGATGGGAGAGGAAAGGTAGGAGAAGGAGGGGGATGGGAGAGGGAAGGTAGGAGAAGGAGGGGGATGGGAGAGGGAAGGTAGGAGGAGGAGGGGGATGGGAGAGGAAAGGTAGGAGAAGGAGGGGGATGGGAGAGGGAAGGTAAGAAGAGGAGGGGGATGGGAGAGGGAAGGTAGAAGGAGGAGGGGGATGGGAGAGGGAAGGTAGGAGAAGGAGGGGGATGGGAGAGGAAAGGTAGGAGAAGGAGGGGGATGGGAGAGGGAAGGTAGGAGAAGGAGGGGGATGGGAGAGGAAAGGTAGGAGAAGGAGGGGGATGGGAGAGGGAAGGTAAGAAGAGGAGGGGGATGGGAGAGGGAAGGTAGAAGGAGGAGGGGGATGGGAGAGGGAAGGTAGAAGGAAGAGCCTGATAGGGTTTAGTTGTAAGTAAAACAGATTCATGTGTGGAAAACAGGGACAGTTGCCAGGAAGCAGAGCACTCACCATTTTTACTTTGTTTATCTAAATTTAATTTAGAGGCTGATGCTGTACAGAAAATTCCAGATTGTGCTTCATAGTACTGACTGTGTAGAGGACTGTTCCATTACAAAGTGGAACATTTTCTAGAGCTAATACTTTGATCTTATCAGTGCTAATGTAGGAATTAGTACGGACCCAGTTCAAATCCACTGCCACAATACCATACCATCTAAACCCCAGCCTGCCTAATGTACCATGGCTTTAGCTCTGTATCTAGTGATAATGAGGGTCATTCAATCATTTAAAGTGCGACACACTGTTATGACTCTGTTACCTATTTACATATATTGTGGTATAGCAGGCAATTATGTGTACTTTAAGGCCAGATGTTAATGAAGGGTAGAGCCTACAGTAAATATGTTACGTGACATGGGTGTTTAGTGGTAATGGTCATCTGCAGATAGGAGTAATCAATCTCTTTAGCCTCCCTACTGCCACTTTAATGGGAAGTGCATTGTGTAAAGTTTTCTCACTGCATTCGGTTGGAAATACGTTTTTTACCCAATTGTGCATTTTACTCTCCTTGGTGTTTTTTCATCATTTTATTCAGCATGTTCATGTATACAAAGAGTTGGCTGACAGATCTACACTGTGTGTGTGCAAACGCGCGTGTCTGAGAGAAATATCGACAGAGAGAAAGATGCTCCATCACCATAGCAACAAAGAGCAAAGTTTCCAATGTGCTAAGAGTGTATGGTTGCTAACGGGGTGTGTGTGTGTGTGTGTGTGTGTGTGTGTGTGTGTGTGTGTGTGTGTGTGTGTGTGTGTGTGTGTGTGTGTGTGTGTGTGTGTGACTGACTGAGGGACCACTATGTGGGGTCCTGGTTTTCATCTACAGTATTAAAACCCTGTGAAGACCCCCACCAGTAAGGAGATTAGATTGTGACCTTTCAGTTTCATCTCTGTACGTGTGGCAGAGCACCTGTGTGTGCTGGGCCTCTGTTTTCATCCTGTGTCTGGTCATCCAGCGCTGCCTTCCTCTACAACCACTTTCTGTAGGATGAAAGAACAGAAGAAGTGGCCAATCTCTCATGAGGGGGTCTACCAGGAAATTCGATTTCTTGATGACAGTGTGTATGTGTGCGTGCATGCCGGACTGCGTGCGGGCGCAAATTTGTGTGTGTGTGTTCATATGCATGTATCCATGGTGTGCACTCACTACCCTTGTGTTTGTTTTGCATGTTATCCCATGTGACTGAGTTCCTTCCTGTGTGCATGCGTGAACTGTATGTGTCCATATACCGATATAGGATCTTAATGGCATATGGAGGTGTGTATTTCAGGCGTTGGCTGTGTGTGTGCTATGTAGTCTGTCTGGCTGTAGGGACTGACGGGGGTGAGGGAGGAGAGAGCAGTAATTATGGACTCTTCAAATTCAGCAGAACAGAGGGAAGTCATTTGTTGCTCTATATTTAATCAGCAGAGATAACGAGGCTGACTGCAGCTGCCATGGCAGGCTGACTGACTGGGGATGACACACAGCGACATCATTTCCTCCCGTCTTTAATATAACCTAACCACACTGTTATTTATTTCCCAAATTATTGCTGCTGTTCCTATAACCATTATCACCTCTCTCTATGTCTCTCTCTCTCCACCTCTATTCTCTCACTCCACTCTCCTCTTTTCCATTCTCGCTCTCTGTTGTCTCATTTCTTTCCTTTTATTTTCCCATATCTATCTACCTCTCCCTCAATCTCCACTACTCCCCCTCCCTTTACTTTGGTATTCACCTGTTACCCATCTTCCTCTTCACTGGTCATTCTCCATCCATCCATCCCTCCCTCTCTCCATCCCTCCCTCTCTCAGGGTGCAGGTAGAATTCTATGTGAATGAAAACACTTTCAAGGAGCGCCTCAAGCTGTTCTTCATCAAAAACCAAAGATCCAGTGAGTTGTTAATGTTCAGACAGGAAGTTCCTACTTATTGTCCTGTAGACTGGCTGTCATTACATAATCCTTTCTGTTTGGGTGTTCCTTCACATGATTGGTTGCTTCATTAAGTGCTCTGTCGGTGGTGTTCCCTAAGTGGTTTTGACTGTGTGTGACATGTTGTCCCCTTGCTCTAGGTATATTCCTGTATGTCTATATGTTCTGTATGTCCTATCAATGTCCACTGTGTCCCATTAATGTTCTCAATAACCTAATGGTTGTGTTTACACTGGCAGCCCAATTCTGATCTTTTACCCAATTATTGGCAAAAGATCTGATCAGATTGTTCAAAAAGACCAATTAGTGGCAAAAGATCAGAATTGGGCTGCCTGTGTAAACACAGGCATTGATTGATGATAATGTATTATGTTTAATTGATTAATTGATTGACTTTATTGATTAAGTCCTTGCCTTGCTGTGGTATGGTTTATGTGCTGCAGGTCTGAGGGTGAGGCTGTTCAACTTCTCTCTGAAAGTATTGAGCTGTCTCCTCTACATGGTCAGAGTCCTACTGGACGACCCACAGGAGGAGAGACAGGACTGGTGAGGAAGGGGGGGGGGGGTAAATAAGAGTGGCTTTAGTATTGGAGAGGGAGTGAGGAGTATTGGTGGAGATGGAGTGAGGAGTATCAGTGGAGAGGGAGTGAGGAGTATCAGTGGAGAGGGAGTGAGGAGTATTGGTGGAGAGTGAGTGAGTAGTATTGGTGGTAAGGGGGTGAGGAGTATTGGTGGAGAGGGGGTGAGGAGTATTGGTGGAGAGGAAGTGAGGAGTATCAGTGGAGAGGAAGTGAGGAGTATCAGTGGAGAGGGGGTGAGGAGTATTGGTGGAGAGTGAGTGAAGAGTATCAGTGGAGAGGGAGTGAGGAGTATCAGTGGAGAGGAAGTGAGGAGTATCAGTGGAGAGGGGGTGAGGAGTATTGGTGGAGAGGGGGTGAGGAGTATTGGTGGAGAGGGAGTGAGGGGTATCAGTGGAGAGGAAGTGAGGGGTATCAGTGGAGAGGGGGTGAGGAGTATTGGTGGAGAGTGAGTGAAGAGTATCAGTGGAGAGGGAGTGAGGAGTATCAGTGGAGAGGAAGTGAGGAGTATCAGTGGAGCGGGGGTGAGGAGTATTGGTGGAGAGGGGGTGAGGAGTATTGGTGGAGAAGAAGTGAGGAGTATTGGTGGAGAGGAAGTGAGGAGTATTGGTGGAGAGGGGGTGAGGAGTATTGGTGGAGAGGGGGTGAGGAGTATCGGTGGAGAGGGAGTGAGGAGTATCAGTGGAGAGGGAGTTAGGAGTATTGGTGGAGAGGGAGTGAGGAGTATCAATGGAGAGGGAGTTAGGAGTATTGATGGAGAGGGAGTTAGGAGTATCAGTGGAGAGGAAGTGAGGAGTATTGGTGGAGTGGGAGTGAGGAGTATCAGTGGAGAGGAAGTGAGGAGTATTGGTGGAGAGGGAGTGAGGAGTATGTGGAGGGGGGAGGGTATCAGTGGAGAGGGAGTGAGGAGTATTGGTGGAGAGGGAGTGGGGAGTATTGGTGGAGAGGGAGTGAGGAGTATCGGTGGAGAGGGAGTGAGGAGTATCGGTGGAGAGGAAGTTAGGAGTATTGGTGGAGAGGGAGTGAGGAGTATCAGTGGAGAGGGAGTTAGGAGTATTGATGGAGAGAGAATTAGGAGTATTGGTGGAGAGGGAGTTAGGAGTATCAGTGGAGAGGGAGTTAGGAGTATCAGTGGAGAGGGAGTTAGGAGTATCAGTGGAGAGGGAGTTAGGAGTATTGGTGGAGAGGGAGTTAGGAGTATCAGTGGAGAGGGAGTTACGAGAATTGGTGGAGAGGGAGTGAGGAGTATTGGTGGAGAGGAAGTGAGGAGTATTGGAGGAGAGGGAGTGAGGAGTATTGGTGGAGAGGGGGTGAGGAGTATCAGTGGAGAGGGGGTGAGGAGTATTGGTGGAGAGGAAGTGAGGAGTATTGGTGGAGAGGGAGTGAGGAGTATTGGTGGAGAGGGAGTGAGGAGTATTGGTGGAGAGGGGGTGAGGAGTATCGGTGGAAAGGAAGTGAGGAGTATTGGTGGAGAGGGAGTGAGGAGTATCGGTGGAGAGGGAGTTAGGAGTATCAGTGGAGAGGGAGTTAGGAGTATTGGTGGAGAGGGAGTGAGGAGTATTGGTGGAGAGGGAGTTAGGAGTATTGATGGAGAGGGAGTTAGGAGTATCAGTGGAGAGGGTGTTAGGAGTATCAGTGGAGAGGGAGTTAGGAGTATCAGTGGAGAGGGAGTTAGGAGTATTGGTGGAGAGGGAGTGAGGAGTATTGGTGGAGAGGAAGTGAGGAGTATTGGAGGAGAGGGAGTGAGGAGTATTGATGGAGAGGGAGTTAGGAGTATCAGTGGAGAGGGAGTTAGGAGTATCAGTGGAGAGGGTGTTAGGAGTATCAGTGGAGAGGGAGTTAGGAGTATTGGTGGAGAGGGAGTGAGGAGTATTGGTGGAGAGGAAGTGAGGAGTATTGGAGGAGAGGGAGTGAGGAGTATTGGTGGAGAGGAAGTGAGGAGTATTGGTGGAGAGGAAGTGAGGAGTATTAGTGGAGAGGGAGTTAGGAGTATTGGTGGAGAGGGAGTGAGGAGTATTGGTGGAGAGGAAGTGAGGAGTATTGGAGGAGAGGGAGTGAGGAGTATTGGTGGAGAGGAAGTGAGGAGTATTGGTGGAGAGGAAGTGAGGAGTATTAGTGGAGAGTGGTTAGTCAGTACTTACCATGGAGCAAGAGGGATAGGTGAAGATGAGATGTAAGGGTTAGGTTTAAGGTAGTTTCGCTTGGCCAGGGGCTGGGAGATTGAGACCAGATGTAGGGAAGGACAGTGGAAAGGGAAAGAGTAGGGGGTAGAGAAATGGGTAATGTTGAGAACACCGGCGTTACAATTCTGGAGGAAACAGAGAGAGAGAAATTTGAGGTCATATAGGATGGGTTTGAGGAACACAGGAAGCTAGAACTCTTTGAATGTCCAAACATGACACGTTACAGTCCTCTTGTTGTACATGTTTCCCCTGTAGTCTGGACTGTTCCAAACATGACACGTTTCAGTCCTCTTGTTGTACATGTTTCCCCTGTAGTCTGGACTGTTCCAAACATGACACGTTTCAGTCCTCTTGTTGTACATGTTTCCCCCTGTAGTCTGGACTGTTCCAAACATGACACGTTTCAGTCCTCTTGTTGTACATGTTTCCCCCTGTAGTCTGGACTGTCCCAAACATGACATGTTTCAGTCCTCTTGTTGTACATGTTTCCCCCTGTAGTCTGGACTGTTCCAAACAGAATGCATCGGTCCACCCCAGCAGGACCCAGTTTGACTGGTAAGTTTACATGTTTATGTCCAATTCATCTTTAATGAGGAGCCAAGACTGGTCTGGGAGTCTAATACAGAGGGTCACAGAGATGTTCATCCTGTGTCCACCACAGAGCACTGTAATGAGACCATGTACAACAGACAGTTAATGATACTTGGAGTAATAGAGAGGTTGGAGATGTAGATATGGTACATTATGCAGGTTGACGTTTATTGTCATGACTCTTGCCCTGGAGGCAGAACTGAGCGATTTCCGCTAGATGGGTCAACTGCATAGAAAAAATTGGCTATATCCTAAAAATGTATGAAAACAAAAATGTGCTTTTTGGTCTTAATTTAAAGTTAGGGTTAGGCTTTAGGGTTAGCAGTGTGGTTAAGTTTAGGCTTAGGTTTTGATGACTTTGTGGCTGTGCCAGCTAGTGACCATTCTGCCTCCAGGGCAAGATTCATGACAATAAATGCCAACCTGCAAACATTATATTATTACAGTAGCACGTTAGTTTGTCACAATGTTACCTGTATGGATTTCATGCCAACATAATATGTACTGTATGTAGTGTCCATATAACCTAATTAGCAGCTGCTGTCTGTAAACCAGTCAAAGACTGATACAGGAAATGTCTTGGGGCTGCTGTGAGTGTGTGCACTAGACCAGAGCCTGAAGGGGTCGTAAACAGAAACTATTTGACTTACGAGTCTTGGGACTGATGATTTGCACTTAAAAGTGAACTTAGTTTGCACTCATCCAAAATGTACTTACTAGGAGTGGAATGTCCAGTGGTGTGGACTGAGATTCAAAGGCACGAGTGAGTGAGTGAGTGAGTGAGTGAGTGAGTGAGTGAGGTGAGTGAGTGAGTGAGTGAGTGAGGTGAGTGAGTGAGTGAGTGAGTGAGTGAGTGAGTGAGTGAGTGAGTGAGCGAGTAAGTGACCAACAAACTGACCGTCCAACTGACTGAGTCTGTCCCAGATGTGACTGGGTCCTTGGGCTCTGCCTCCAGTCCTGCTCAGGGACATATTTATTTCATTGGTGGCTGGTGACACTGTGTAAACTCTGGCTATAAATGAATAACATTTACATTTTAGTCATTTAGCAGACGCTCTTATCCAGAGCGACTTACAGTAGTGAATGAATACATTTCATACATTTCATACATTTTTTTTTTTTTTCTCCGTACTGGTCCCCCGTGGGAAGGAGTATGACAGAGTGTGCTTAGTAACGACTTTGGCTGGCTGTTGCTCCAGGCAGCACACTAAGAGGGCACACACACACACACACACACACACACACACACACACACACACACACACACACACACACACACACACACACACACACACACACACACACACACACACACACACACACACACACAACAGCAGCAGACTCAGAAGGGAGCACTCAGGCAGCCATGATAAGCCCCGATGCCTCTGGATAGAGCCTCTTTCACACAACAAAGCTGTAAATCTGCATTCATGTTATCTGTGAATATTGATTGTGATGCTTTTTCACAGAGGTAGTCTAATGGCAGCTGTAGTTCAGAACCACTCGCTTGTAAACAACATAATTACAAGAGGCGTTATGTCGTTGGATTGATCATATTTGAAAGGGAGTCCTTTTAATATTTGCCCCTGTTACATCTCCTTTTTCTTTTCTTCTCCCTCTTCCTTTCCTTTTGCCTCTCCCTTCTTTCCTCTCCTCCCTCTGTGTCATGTATGATGTGCTCTCTTGGTTCTGTGTCTGCAGGTCTCTTATCATCTGGGTGAATAGGCCTCTGCCTCTGTGGGCTCTACAGGTCAGACACAATGTTGAACTGTCATATTAACAAGGCTGTCTGCACACACACACACACACACACACACACACACACACACACACACACACACACACACACACACACACACACACACACACACACACACACACACACACACACACACACACACACACACACACACACACATCTCTCTCTCTCTTTCTCTGGTTTATTGCTTCACTTTAACTTCTTATTGATAGAGTTCAATCATCAAAATGATGATTCCACCCACTCTCTGTCTCTCTATTGCTGTTACTACTCCAATCTTTCTCTCTCTCTCCTTCTCTCTCTCTCTCTCCTTTCATCTCTCTCCAGGTGCTTGTAGCTTTCATCAGCTTTTTCGAGACCATGTTGCTGGTGTATCTCAGCTACAAGGTGAGTACACTGTAAATCTGTTCCCTGTAAATGTACAGAATTATACAGGCACCAGAGTTGCCAACGTAATAAAGTAATTTTGCTGTAATATATTTTACAGTACTATTTCCCTTACTGTAAAACAGATTACAGCATCCCAAAATTACAGTATTGCGCTGGTAACTCTGGTGCCAGGTCAATGCTGTAAATTTACAGTGAAATTCTCACTGAAATCTAAATGTAAGAAAAACTATTCATTTCTACAGAAGTAACAACAGTTAACCTGTTGGGGCTAGGGGGCAGTATTTGCACGGCCGGATAAAAAACGTACCCGATTTAAACTGGTTACTACTCTTGCCCAGAAACGAGAATATGCATATAATTAGTAGATTTGGATAGAAAACACTCAAAAGTTTCTAAAACTGTTTGAATGGTGTCTGTGAGTATAACAGAACTCATATGTCAGGCCAAAACCTGAGCAGATTCCATACAGGAAGTGTCCTGTCTGACAATTTGTTGTCCTTCTGTTGCATCTCTATCGAAAATACAGCATCTCTGCTGTAAAGTGACATTTTCTAAGGCTTCCATTGGCTCTCAGAAGGCGCCAGAAAGTGAAATGGGGTGTCTGCTGTCTCTGGGCGAAGAACAGCAGGAGAATTTGTGTGGTCAGCCTGGGGACAGTGACACTGGAGATGCACGTTCATGAGAATTCTCAAATTTTTTTCTTTCAGCTTTGAATGAATACAACGTCGCCCGGTTGGAATATTAGCGCTATTTTACGAGAAAAATAGCATCAAAATGTATTTTAAACAGCGTTGACATGCTTCGAAGTACGGTAATGGAATATTTTGAATTTTTTGTCACAAAATAAACGGAGCTATTTGAATATATCTATGGATTATTTGGAACCAAAACAACATTTGTTGTTGAAGTAGAAGTCCTGGGAGTGCATTCTGACAAAGAACAGCAAAGGTAATCCAATTTTTCTAATAGTAATTCTGAGTTTAGTGAGCTCCAAACTTGGTGGGTGTCAAAATAGCTAGCCGTGATGGCCGAGCTATGTACTCAGAATATTGCAAAATGTGCTTTCGCCGAAAAGCTATTTTAAAATCTCACACCGCGATTGCATAAAGGAGTTCTGTATCTAAAATTCTTAAAATAATTGTTATGTATTTTGTGAAGTTTGCGGTGGGTATGCTTGTTCTGAACATCACATGCTAATGTAAAAAGCTGTTTTTTGATATAAATATGAACTTGATAGAATCAAAACATGCATGTATTGTATAACATAATGTCCTAGGAGTGTCATCTGATGAAGATCATCAAAGGTTAGTGCTGCATTTAGCTGTGGTTTTGGTTTTTGTGACATATATGCTTGCTTTGAAAATGGCTGTGTGATTATTTTTGGCAGGGTACTCTCCTGACATAATCTAATGTTTTGCTTTCGCTGTAAAGCCTTTTTGAAATCGGACAACGTGGTTAGATTAACGAGAGTCTTGTCTTTAAAATGGTGTAAAATAGTCATATGTTTGAGAAATTTAAGTTATAGCATTTTTGAGGTTTTTGTATTTCGCGCCACACTGTTGGGTCTGTTGACGCAAGCGTCCCACCTCGCCCAGACAGGTTAACACATATGTAACCAAATAAGAGCATGACTACAACACAAATTTAAAAACAATATTGTTTGCCTGTGTGTGGGGGATGTGTGGAGACAGAGACTAAGAGAGAGAGGAAGTTCAAATTGGGATTGGGTACAATCCTAGACCTATGATCAGGCCAACTGTACTGTATTGAGGGTAAGGGGGCTCAGAGGCGGTGAAACACACAACGGGACAGTTTGGACAGTAGAGCATCTAGGAGAGAGAAGTCAGCGCAGAATCAGGTGTTCATCATGGGTCTGCGTAACAATCCTCCTCAGTTCTGATTTGTCAGCTCTTCTCACCCTTAGGACAAGCATAGAAAAATAAATAATAGAATGAAAGACAAAGAGCACCAGGGATGCTACCCTGTGGGTAAAAAGACAGGTGACAAGGGACATATCAAGCTGGTGTTGTGTGTGTGTGTGTGTACTTACCTCACTAGAGGTCATTCAAACTGAGAGCCCAGTGAACCCAATCACACAGGGTTGTGACAGCTGAGGACACTGTGTCCCTGTGTTGTTGCCGTTCATGCTCTCCCCATTGAGTAGACTGTATCAAGGTGACGTCTAGATGGCTATGAGTTATTTATTGTGTAGGCTACTATCCCACTTGAAATATAATCCTGGGACAGAAAAAAATTGGAAACTTTACTAGCAACCGCCGGCAACACTGTGTTACAGCTGCTCAGTGGCAAGCACCTTAGGTCGGCGAACACCTCGATACAATACAGGTGCACTGCTCATTCGAATCCGCTTTGGTGGCTCGCGACTGGTGTAACGGCCCACAACGTGGTTTATGTGTAAAATTCAGCCTGTCGAGTTGGAAAAATAAACGTTGCGCAGGTAATAATATGGGTAATATCTTTTGAACTGCTAGAAACAAACCATTATCTCTATAACAATGGTGAAAACATAACAGTCACTAATCTGTGCTCAGTTTATTCTCTATGGCACTCAGAGGCTGCGGTGTACCTAAAAGCCTATAATCACAACAATTATTATCTGGGTTGTGTCAACTTGAGCTAGCTAACTATCTGGCTAGCTAGATAGCTAGCAAACGTTAGCAAGCTAGCTAGCTAGGTTAGCTAAGAACAATTGCAGTAATTCAACGTTGGCTAGCAATAAAAATACTTAAACAAGTCAAGGTACCTACCCAGAAGCTGCTGAAAATATTTTTCCACTTCACAGCCGCTTCAAGAAGATATTTACTAAAATAGTTTGAGATTCATGTGTCTCACCCGACAGGTTGGCGCCTGAAACTGATCATTTGAATCTACAGTAGGTATAAGCTATTAGTGTAAAAAAATACAATATGTTAGAGTAATTTTTACAGGAAGCTTCCAATTACAGTCAATAACAGTTTTTTTGACCTGTTCACCGGACGTGCTACCTTGTCCCGGACCTGCTGTTTTCGACTCTCTCTTTCTACCGCACCTGCTGTCTCTAACTCTGAATGATCGGCTATGAAAAGCCAACTGACATTCACTCCTGAGGTGCTGATCTGTTGCACCCTCTACAACCACTGTAATTATTATTATTTGACCCTGCTGGTCATCTATGAAAGTTTGAACATCTTGGCCATGTACTGTTATAATCTCCACCCGGCACAGCCAGAAGAGGACTGGCCACCCCTCAGAACCTGGTTCCTCTCTAGTTTTCTTCCCTAGCCACCGTGCTTCTACATCTGCATTTCTTGCTGTTTGCGGTTTTAGACTAGGTTTCTGTATAGCACTTTGTGACATCGGCTGATGTAAAAAGGGCTTTATAAATAAACTTGACTGATTGATTGGTTCTTTTTCAGCATTTTACCGTAATGCAGTGCTATCTACAGCATTAATGCTGTAAAACACATGTACTGTATTTTACTGTGTGTTTTACAGTGTTTTACTGTTGAGATTACAGAAACTGAGTCCCTTCACAGACACTGCTGGAGATTAATAGCTATTTTGGTGCCCCACAAAACAACAAGCCTCAGTCTGTATATGTCTATGTAGCTACATGTGACATGTCCTGGGGGAATGTACTTTACATCTCATCATTTGATCCTTTGATATATCCTTTGATATACAGTCTAGATTAAGCATATATCTGAGCAGGGCCGTCTCCAGGCATAAGTGACGTAGGACCCCCGGTACCCACATTTGTTTTGGCGGGGTGGGACTCAGTCGGGGTCTCAACTTACTGTTGAGAGTTAGAATAGTAGAATAACCAAGGTTCAATTTCGAAATGTGGATGTGTATCAGCAGTTTTTCTATTGTTATGTCAGTCACTGACTGTCACTCAATTATCCAGGTCAGCTAATGATTGTTAGATTGGTAAGTTAGTCTAGCCAGCTATCTAAACTTGTAGTAGGCATAGTCATGGCGGAATACCGACCAAGCACGCAGGGCATGTGTCCAGTGGCCCTGATCTCCAAGAGGCCCCCATTGATTTTGTTGGTCACTTTAACTCGGATATCATTAACATGTGTAGAATTGCACAAAAATTGTTAAACTTCTCTCTGCGCCATGGCAAAATACGTAGAATTGCAGAAAGCTTGCTTTAAAACTGCACCATTTTATCTACTCCCCCTGTCAAAATGTGTATAATTGTAGGAAATGAACTTTAAAATTTAAATTCAAGAGGGGGGGCTGTCAAGATGGGGACCACTAAAATGTTTTGCCCACGAGGTGGAGGGGGGGCAACCAAATCGCGTTTAGGACCCCAAAAAGGCTCGGGCCGACCCTGTATTTTAGGAGCCTCAACAGGCTTCTCCCTATTGAAAGATGCATGAGAGTGACTGGGATAAAGGAATCCCCCCCCCCAGAGAGAGGCAGCGTGTGATCTGATCCCTTCCCATGGAGGGTTACCCAGCATCCCTGCTCTTTGATGTATGTGGCAAACTGGCGGTGTGTCTATTGGTCTGTGGAGCTGTCACAGCATGGCTCACACTGCCTAGCCTGCTACAGTGTCAGTCAGGGGGCAAGGAGGAGGTGGAGGTTTTAATGCTTAAACCTCATCGATATCTCTGTGGACATACACAAGGCCTGGCTTTGGCTGTCCACCCACACAAACCAGGTCTCCGGTTAGCTATAAGCAAGCTGTGGCTGAACACATAAAAAAGCGACATGATATTTGACATCTTAATTGTACAAGAAGCTTACAGACTGAAACCTGAGTAATGCCTCCTTTTTAAGTGGAAGTGAACAGATAGCAAAGGAGAGTCACCCTTGTCCGTGTCCGTGTTCAACAGGGTAAACGTGGCCATTTCATTCACAAATCCAGTCAAAGGAACACTTTATCTGGTAATCCCCGAGGTTGCCATGACAATGGAGTTTCTCTGACCTCCGTGTGTTGTTGTGTTTCCAGGGCAACGTTTGGGAGCAAGTGTTGCGTGTTCCCTTCATCCTGGAGATGATCAGTGCGGTTCCCTTTGTGATCACTGTGAGTCCAATCAAACGCATGCATTATGGAACATTATGCCTAGTGAGCAATTTGTTCTTTGATCGTGTTGTACAGTAGGTTCAACCCCCTAAAGGGAATACATTTCATGCAATATATAGGATGTTGCATGTCTGTGCTCAATAAGATACTCTACCCTATGTTGTTACTACAAAATGCTCCTTCCCCCACTGGCTATTTTTCCCTTCAATATCTCACCAAACCTACAAAAGATATGGACCTTTGATGAGGCATGATGATGAATAAATGCCGTTAGCACTCACCAAAACACAGACTGAATCTCTTTCTCCTTCAGGTGATTTTGCCCTCCCTCAGAAATCTGTTCATCCCTGTGTTTCTCAACTGCTGGCTGGCCAAACATGCCTTGGAGAACATGATAGTGAGAAAATACATATTTATTGCTCAGTTTATGTCACTCCGTCTCTCCATCTCACAACTGTTCTCTCAGGTGTCTCTTTATCTCATCTCTTCCATTGTTTCTTTCAGATTAAATCTCTGCACCTCTTAAAAACATTGCACTGTTCTCTGTTTCTCTTTTTACCACAAGTTTTGACTCCCACTCATTCTTACAGATGTAAGTGCATGTATTTTCTATTATTTTCTTGTATTATACACATCATATTCCTTTTGTCCTTGTCCCTCAATTATCTTTGTTTTCTTCGCTGGTTTTTGGGACATTATAAAGATGCAATGGCTTTACACTTATCCTCCCCACATCACAACACTATCTTTTTCTTATCACCCTTCTCTCTCACTCTCTGCCCATGTTTCTCTCTCACTCTCTCTCTCTCTCTCTCTCTCTCGCTGTGTTTCAGAATGATCTGCACCGGGCCATTCAGCGTACTCACTCAGCTATGTTCAACCAGGTCCTCATCCTCATCTGCACCCTGGTCTGCCTCATGTTCACCTGGTGGGTCACCACAATCACTGCTAGCAATCACTGGGAGGAAGAGGGGGGTTTTCCTCTACTTGAGCCCAATGGCAGGTATAGGAGTGGTGTAGCAGTATTAAGTGGTTGGTAGAGGCTAGCTTTGAGTAATAGCCCAGGCTGATATAGCGTAATATTAGGTCCTGGAGGTCTGAAAAGCTTCCTGGATGAGACTGGTTGACCTTATCACTACTGACAGCACAATGTTGACTCAACCGGCCCTCCAGCTCTGGGTAAACACACACTAGTCATATACACACAGTGCACAAACACTTTGTACACACACCGTCGACAGACGTGCATGCACGCACACACTACACGCACGCACGCACGCACGCACGCACGCACGCACGCACACACACACACACACACACACACACACACACACACACACACACACACACACACACACAGTAGTTCCCTCTGGTCTTCTCATGCTTATTTCCTCCTTCCCACCTGTCCATCTCTCTCTCCTCCTGTTCCTCCCCTCCCCCTCTGACTCACCTCTCAATCCCCATCATAATTGGCTGTCTTCCTCTCCTTAACCTCTTCCCCTTCTACATCAACCTCTCTTCACCTCTCTCTCCATCACCTCCATCCTTCTCTTCTTCTCTCTTCAACATCTCTCCTTCCTACTGTCCCTCTTCTCCCTCTTCCCCTCCACCTCCCCCTCATCCATCCACACCCTCCTCCTCCTCCTCCTCCTCCTCTCATTCCGCCTCCGCCTCTACCACCACCTCCGTCCTCATCCTCTCCATCCTCCTCCTCCACATCCTCCTCTTCCTCCTCCTCCTCTTCTTCCTCCACCTCCTCCTCCACCACCTCCTCCTCTCCTCAGTATATGTGGGATCCAGCACCTAGAGCGAGCAGGAAACAACCTGACTCTGTTTGACTCGCTCTACTTCTGCGTGGTCACCTTCTCTACCGTGGGCTTCGGTGATGTCACGCCCCGGATATGGCCTTCTCAGCTGCTAGTGGTCATCATGATCTGTGTGGCGCTCATCGTGCTTCCCATACAGGTGAGGGGAAAATCCCAATGCTGTTGTTGTTTTCATTGTATTTTAATGGATCATTTACGTAGCTTGTACTATTTTCCAGTATATCTCCCTGATGTATTCCCCACACATATGGCTGAGGGGAGAATCCGACTGAACAATAATATTGTACATCAGATATTCCAGTTACACAGAAGAGTATAGTGTCACTGTTTCACGAATCTGTCATTTCCTGCCCATGGTAGTTTCCCTCTCCTCTCCCCATGTCACATTACTGTCATTTCAGTTGTGATAATAGGAACCTTTTATGTGTGTGTGTGTGCGTGTGTGTGTGTGTGTGTGTGTGTGTGGCGTGCGTGTGCGTGTGTGTGTGTGTGTTCTGAGCCGCTGTACTGTTGTGCTCTGGGAGACATGTTTGAGCAGGACAGGAAATGGCACACAGAGCCATGTAGCCCTCTCACTCCCTCTCCCTGTCTTTCATCCATAAATACCCCCTGACATTTACTGGCTGCCCAACACCTCCTCACCCCCTCTGAGTGTGTGGGTTTCAGCCGTGTCTGCTGTCAGGGAGAGGAAAGCCTCCAGTCTCCCTCCCTGCCACCCAGCCTGTCTGATGCATGGGGATGCCACAGAGCACATTAACATGCAGTCAGCCTCCTGGTTTAAATATAACCAACTGTTTATCACTATTATCACTACCTACCTACTGTCTGTCTATCACTACCTCAACCCACCTACTGTCTGTCTATCACTACCTCAAACCACCTACAGTTTATCTATCACTACCTCAACCCACCTACTGTCTGTCTATCACTACCCCAACCCACCTACTGTCTATCTATCACTACCTCAACCCACCTACTGTCTATCACTACCTCAACCCACCTACTGTCTGTCTATCACTACCTCAACCCACCTACTGTCTATCACTACCCCAACCCACCTACTGTCTGTCTATCACTACCTCAACCCACCTACTGTGTGTCTATCACTACCCCAACCCACCTACTGTCTTAACCCACCTACTGTCTGTCTATCACTACCTCAACCCACCTACTGTCTGTCTATCACTACCTCAACCCACCTACTGTCTGTCTATCACTACCTCAAACCACCTACTGTTTATCTATCACTACCTCAACCCACCTACTGTCTGTCTATCACTACCTCAACCCACCTACTGTCTGTCTATCACTACCCCAACCCACCTACTGTCTGTCTATCACTACCTCAACCCACCTACTGTGTGTCTATCACTACCCCAACCCACCTACTGTCTTAACCCACCTACTGTCTGTCTATCACTACCTCAACCCACCTACTGTCTGTCTATCACTACCTCAACCCACCTACTGTCTATCTATCACTACCTCAACCCACCTACTGTCTGTCTGTCACTACCTTAACCCACCTACTGTCTGTCTATCACTACCTTAACCCACCTACTGTCTGTCTATCACTACCTTAACCCACCTACTGTCTGTCTATCACTACCTCAACCCACCTACTGTCTGTCTATCACTACCTCAACCCACCTACTGTCTGTCTGTCACTACCTTAACCCACCTACTGTCTGTCTATCACTACCTTAACCCACCTACTGTCTGTCTATCACTACCTTAACCCACCTACTGTCTATCACTACCTCAAACCACCTACTGTCTTTCATTACCTCAACTCACCTACTGTCTGTCTATCACTACCTCAACCCACCTACTGTCTGTCTATCACTACCTCAACCCACCTATTGTCTGTCTGTCACTACCTTAACCCACCTACTGTCTGTCTATCACTACCTTAACCCACCTACTGGCTATCTATCACTACCTCAACCCACCTACTGTCTGTCTGTCACTACCTTAACCCACCTACTGTCTGTCTGTCACTACCTTAACCCACCTACTGTCTGTCTATCACTACCTTAACCCACCTACTGTCTATCTATCACTACCTCAACCCACCTACTGTCTGTCTATCACTACCTCAACCCACCTACTGTCTGTCTATCACTACCTTAACCCACCTACTGGCTATCTATCACTACCTCAACCCACCTACTGTCTGTCTGTCACTACCTTAACCCACCTACTGTCTGTCTGTCACTACCTTAACCCACCTACTGTCTGTCTATCACTACCTTAACCCACCTACTGTCTATCTATCACTACCTCAACCCACCTACTGTCTGTCTATCACTACCTCAACCCACCTACTGTCTGTCTGTCACTACCTTAACCCACCTACTGTCTGTCTATCACTTCCTCACACCACCTACTCTCTATCTATCACTACCTCAACCCACCTACTGTCTATCACTACCTCAACCCACCTACTGTTTGTCTGTCACTACCTTAACCCACCTACTGTCTGTCTATCACTTCCTCAAACCACCTACTCTCTATCTATCACTACCTCAACCCACCTACTGTCTGTCTGTCACTACCTTAACCCACCTACTGTCTGTCTATCACTACCTCAACCCACCTACTGTCTGTCTATCACTACCTCAACTAGAGGTCTTTACGGATATACCCTAACCTGATCTACCCGAGATCCGACAGGTATCCTAACTGGTCAGATCCAAAATTCTGTAGTTGACCTCGGATCCCCGGTCAGACCACGCTCGGTGGACACAGACCTCGGATCTGTCTGAAAATATGTGAAATACCGACCAGATACAAAATTATGTAATTACATTAAAATATCCTGATAAAAATAAATATCCTCAATAAATCACATTTGCTACGCATAGCAGTTGGTTCAGTCAAAAGCATGAATCTCTCTCCTCTGTCTGTCTGCTTCTCTCTCTGTCTGGTTTCAACTCTCGCTATAGCGAACTTGCAACATTGTTTCAACTGGGCCCTCACTGTTTCCTGCGCCAATGTGCTCGGAACAGACACAGCTGTATTTGCACAAGGGAGAAGTGTGCAGATAGCCTATTTTATGATGTTTCCACTGGAGATATGGGATCAGCAACATCTATTTCACACCGAGGCGCTGTGGTTACTTAGGCCTATCGAGAAGGAGAGTGTTGGAAAGATTTTTCAAATACAGTGAGGAGCTATTATCATTCGCAATGGTTGTGAAACACTGTTGATTTTCCGTGTGAGGTGACGAAAAACATTATTTGAGAATCTCCACAGCTCATCTGTGGTGGTGAGTTAAGAAAATCAGAAATACTATTAGACATCCTCAAATGGGAACTTTCATAGGCCTAGATTTGCGCACAGCGCAGTTATTTCTATGCATGTTCAAGCAAAATATACCAAAATATACCCTCTATCAATACCTTAACCCACCTATTGTCTGTCAATCACTACCTCAACCCACCTACTGTCTATCACTACCTCAACCCACCTACTGTCTGTCTATCACTACCTCAACCCACCTACTGTCTATTTATCACTACCTCAACCCCACCTACTGTCTGTCTATCACTACCCCAACCCACCTACTGTCTGTCTATCACTACCTCAACCCACCTACTGTCTGTCTATCAATACCTCAACCCACCTACTGTCTCTCACTATCACTACCTCAAACCACCTACTGTCTATCTATCACTACCTCAACCCACCTACTGTCTATCACTACCTCAACCCACCTACTGTCTGTCTATCACTACCTCAACCCACCTACTGTCTGTCTATCACTACCTCAACCCACCTACTGTCTGTCTATCACTACCTCAACCCACCTACTGTCTGTCTATCACTACCTCAACCCACCTACTGTCTGTCTATCACTACCTCAACCCACCTACTGTCTGTCTATCACTACCTCAACCCACCTACTGTCTATCACTACCTCAACCCACCTACTGTCTGTCTATCACTACCTTAACCCACCTACTGTCTATGTATCACTACCTCAACCCACATACTGTCTATTTATCAATACCTCAACCCACCTACTGTCTATCTATCACTACCTCAACCCACCTACTGTCTATCTATCACTGCCTCAACCCACCTACTGTCTGTCTATCACTACCTCAAACCACCTACTGTCTGTCTATCACTACCTCAACCCACCTACTGTCTGTCTATCACTACTTCAAACCACCTACTGTCTGTCTATCACTATCTCAACCCACCTACTGTCTATCTATCACTACCTCAAACCACCTACTGTCTATCTATCACTACCTCAACCCACCTACTGTCTATCTATCACTACCTCAAACCACCTACTGTCTATCTATCACTACCTCAACCCACCTACTGTCTGTCTATCACTACCTCAAACCACCTACTGTCTATCTATCACTACCTCAACCCACCTACTGTCTGTCTATCAATACCTCAACCCACCTACTGTCTCTCACTATCACTACCTCAACCCACCTACTGACTATCTATCACTACCTCAACCCACCAACTGTCTGTCTATCACTACCTCAAACCACCTACTGTCTATCTATCACTACCTCAACCCACCTACTGTCTATCACTACCTCAACCCACCTACTGTCTGTCTATCACTACCTCAACCCACCTACTGTCTGTCTATCACTACCTCAACCCACCTACTGTCTGTCTATCACTACCTCAACCCACCTACTGTCTATCACTACCTCAACCCACCTACTGTCTGTCTATCACTACCTTAACCCACCTACTGTCTATGTATCACTACCTCAACCCACCTACTGTCTGTCTATCAATACCTCAACCCACCTACTGTCTCTCACTATCACTACCTCAACCCACCTACTGTCTATCTATCACTACCTCAACCCACCTACTGTCTGTCTATCACTACCTCAAACCACCTACTGTCTGTCTATCACTACCTCAACCCACCTACTGTCTGTCTATCACTACTTCAAACCACCTACTGTCTGTCTATCACTATCTCAACCCACCTACTGTCTATCTATCACTACCTCAAACCACCTACTGTCTATCTATCACTACCTCAACCCACCTACTGTCTGTCTATCACTACCTCAAACCACCTACTGTCTATCTATCACTACCTCAAACCATCTACTGTCCGTCCATCACTAAATACACTAATATAATTCTTCCCATCTGTAGTTTGAGCAGCTGGCCTTCCTGTGGATGGAGCGCCAGAAGTCTGGGGGGAACTACAGCCGATACCGGGCCCAGACGGAGAAGCATGTGGTGCTGTGTGTCAGCTGCCTCAAGATAGACCTCCTCATGGACTTCCTCAACGAGTTCTTCGCTCACCCCAGACTGCAGGTCTCTCCAAGAAACATTAACTAGGGCAGGGATGGACAACTTTGATGGGGGTGGGGCCTCAACAAATCTGATCTCATTATGAGGGGCCGCAGTGACTCGCTGGTCTGCGTACCTACATCTATATCCACACATGCAGTCAGAGCCGACCCTAGCCTTATGGGAGCCGTAAGCAAAATGTTGGTTACCCCCCCCCCCCCCCCCCCCCCTTTAGCTACCCCCCTCTAGCTACCCCCCTCTTGACAGCAGAGGGAAAACATTTTTCTTGAGTTAATCTCCTTCAATTCTACACTTTTTTCCATTGGGAATATGAGATACGGTGTGACTAACGTCTGTGTGTGTGTGTGCACGCAGTCGAGTATTCATGTGTGTGTGAGTGTGTGTACATCTCTGTAATCCTCTCCAGGAGCTGAAGCAGCTGAGGTTAAAACAGGGGATTCAATCAGCATTAGCATAGATCAAACAACATGTTTTATTTTCAGGAGCAGCTGGGTGTCTTCATAATTGACTGAGTGTGTGAGAGAATATTTGTGTGAGACCCTCTCTGCCCTCCCATTAACCCCAGTGTGTGTGTGTGTGTGTGCGTGCGTGCGTCTATAGGACTACTACGTGGTGATCCTGTGCCCAGCAGAGATGGATGTCCAGGTGCGGAGGGTCCTCCACGTGCCCCTGTGGGCACAGAGGGTCATCTACCTGCAGGGCTCCGCCCTCAAGGACCAAGACCTCATGAGGGCCAAGTGAGTCCCCTGCATCGGGCCCCCACTCAGGCGCCCCCAAATCACAGCCATACTACAGGGGCCCCAAATCACAGTTATGCTACAGGGAAAGGGGAAGGAAAGGGGGATACCTAGTCAGCTGTACAACTGAATGCATTCAACTGAAATGTGTCTTCTGCATTTAACCCAACCCCTCTGAATCAGAGAGGTGCGGGGGACTTAATCAACATCTTAATCAACATCCACGTCTTTGGCGTCCGGGTAACAGGTTAACTGCCTTGCTCAGGGGCAGAACGACTGATTTTTACCTTGTCGGCTCAGGGATTCGATCCAGCAACCTTCAGTTACTCGCCCAACGCTCTAACCACTAGGCTACCTGCCGCCCCTCCAGGGGCCCCAAACCAAGACATGCTACAGGGGCATATCTCATAGGCTATGTTTGACAGTTATCAGGGCAGATAGCAGTTACAGTACACTGGCTCTGTTAAATAAAGACAGCAAATAAAATGATTGTATTTTCTCCTCCTTGTCTCTTCTGCTCCCCTGGTAGTAACTCACAGTGAAGTAGTGTGTGTTTGAAGGACAAATGTATTGTTCTATTGTCCTGTTCCTCCTTTGTTCTCTCTCAAAAACATGACAACAACAACATCCACCCCCTCTCTCTCTCCTCTCATCCTTTCATCTCCTCCTCCTGCCTCTATCTGACCTGTGTCCTGTCTTGGCCTGACCCCTCCTGCTGCTCTACTAACTGGCTGTAGGATGGACGATGCTGAGGCCTGTTTTATCCTCAGTAACCGATTCGAGGTGGACCGCTTCGCTGCTGTACGTTCCTCAATCTCCTTTTAATACTTTTAATCTCCACAACGCCACCCTCCTTCTTTTCCTGTCCTCCACTCTTCTTTCCCTCCTTCACAGCTTTCTCTCTCTACCTCTACTATATTTTTATAAAAATGTAAATGATCATCCTAAGAACTATTTCACAGCAATTATTTATCTTCTTATTTTACCTTGGCTCCTATTTTCCTCTCTGCTTTGCCGTTCTTAACAGACCATTTCACACCTGTGACATAATTACGGGAATTTGGGTGAATTTTCCTTTCTGGTGTGGCTGTAGGCGGTTAGTTCTGTTGAAAGCTCCGTGCCCTAGTTGAAGAGGCTTATCAGAGGGATTGTACATAGAGGAGATACAATCTGTGACTGTGGTGGAGCTACTGGTGCTGCTTATGATTTGAGTCTCTTTCTTGCTACTCTATCCCATCCTCCCTTCCTCCCTCTCTTTCTCTCTCTCTCTCTTTCTCTCTCACTCTCTCTTTTTCTCTACCAGGATCACCAAACCATTTTAAGGGCCTGGGCGGTGAAAGACTTTGCCCCAAACTGCCCCCTGTATGTCCAGATCCTCAAACCTGAGAACAAGTTCCACGTCAAGTTTGCAGGTCAGAGCACTGAGTGTGGGATTTGTTGGGATGGCTGAGCGTGTGCGTGCATAGTGTGGGAATGTGTGTGTCCGTATGCCTATGTGTGTGCAGTTGTGTGCCTATGGGTCTTTTTATACATAATGGGGCCAATGTGTGACATTGGGATAAATATTTTCAAATGGTTTAAAAAAATAAATAATGTAGTTCCACATTTGTACTTAGAGGAATAAAAGGTAATATATGCAACTTGGCCCATAACTCCACCTATACAACAACATAGACCTAGGATTATACCTCCTTTAAGCAGGGTTCATACACACATTGGCAAGTCAAATTTAAGGACTTTCAGGGACTTTTTCAAGTACTTAATTGTAATTTTCATGGACCTCAATGTTATACAATTGTATATGTTATATAATTGTACTTATAGGGCCTAATATAGAACCCTCCCTCCCCCCAAAAAGCTAGCAAAAAGTGTCAATAAAGTAGACCATTACCACTAAATATAATGCATTTTTTAGGCCTTGCAAATGCATTGATATTCAAATTATTATTACATTATAAAATATGTGAGAATAATGTGGACATTACCTGCCTAAATAAATTGGATGCATGCATGGCGACTTTTCTGTAGCGTCTGTGGCCGACGCAGGCACACATAATAAATCCATGAATAGCGGTAGCATTACAATCTCACCACCGCTTTTTTTATACTGACAAAGTGACCAATAACCAGGTTCCTTTTTTAATGGAAGGATTTGTATGTATAGTCAAGTTGAAGCGAACATTAGATGTTGTCGTCCTCATAATAACCGCACGTGGTTTTACGGCAACAGAGTAGTGCAACGCAACACCCTTCAATTGAAGCGGCGGGAAACAAACGAAAGTGACCACATCTCTCACAAAAACTGATCAGAAATGAAATCACAGATAATTAATTATGAGGAGCAGGAGAACTTATAAATTATCTACAATAATTACAAGGACTTTTCAACCACCAAACTGAGGAAATGTCAGATTTTCAAAAAACATCTGGAAAAAAGCATCTGAAAACATGAGCTCATTACCTTGATGCTTTCTCTGTTAAATCGCAGACAACAACAGATGATCAACATCAATTTGCTAGGGATATTAGATCCAACATGAATCCAGGCACAACTGTCTTCACCGGCATAAGGAATGAGACACCAAAACCAAAACATTTTCCAGCACTTGGGCTGTTGTTGCATCACATGCACTATCACAACAGCTGTTCATCACTTGACTCTCATTCAGAAAATTCCTTCCTGGATCAGATGATGATGTGTGAAAATAAAGCAGCGTAACTAATCAGCTGGACACCAAATGTACATCCAACAAGTGTTATTCATAATTACTGAAGAACCACGTTAATGACAGTATCGATTTAGGTTTTAACTATCAAGGTAATACTCTTTTGCTTAGCAATCACATCATTTTGGATTTGTGTGCCCATGAAAACTGTGTTTTCTGACATAAGGAGACGCAAAATGTTATGTAGTTACACTGCATTTCTGAGATCTCTATACAAAAAACTGTCCGACAGCCAGATCCAGGATTCTTACAGAGTTCAAGTTCAATGTTTCACTGATTAATGCTTAATATATAATATAACGATAACTTACACTTCCATAAATGCAATGACAGAAAAGTAATGTTTTATGTCACACGATTTCGGACAAATCCGTCAAGACACCAACCATGATAAAGGGTTAAACATAAGTTTTAAATCAACTGGTGAATTTTATTGAGTATAGCTATGATCCCCCTTATATCTTAATGTAATGACTTGAACATTTTTTACAGATTATTATCAATGATTTATCAACAGCTGTAACAAGTTGTCAAGTGTAGGAAATCCTCACTGGTACCCTAGTTTAGAGAAAGACCCATGTGTGTCTTTCTCTGTTCCAGCATACTATGAACTGACAGCCATTTCCCCAGAGTTTCTGGTCTGCTTGATTAAGGGCCTGTCTCATTTTCCACCTGAGCACCTCCTGTGATTTGTGACAGTCTTTGCAGGTGTATTCTATGCATTTCCTGTCAGACAAGATAGTATAAAGCAGTATACACATTCCATTCCCTCCGGCTCTCCCGTGATGGACAGATTGTGTTGGCAGCGTGTCTGGGAGGAGTAATATCATTAGCATGGACACTTTGCCTCCTGGGAAACAAAGCCTTTTCCTGTTCAGCAAACCTTCATAAAGCACCAATCAAGCAGCACTTGTTAGGAATAGGAAAAAGAGAAAGATGAGGAGGCAAAGACTTGACTTTTCGCCTTCACCTTCTCATTCTGTATCTCTCTCAATTCAATTCAAAGTGGCTTTATTGGCATGGGAAACATGTTTACATGGCCAAAGCAAGTGAAATAAATAATAAATAAAAGTGAGAAGAAACAAAAACAACATCAACCAAAAAATATCACAATTCAACAGTAAACATTGCACTCACAAAGGTTTAAAAAATATAAAGGCATGTCAAGTGTTATATGTTTTACCTACTATAGTATGAGTAGTAGGGGAAGATAAATAAACATATAAATATTGGTGGTATTTACAATGTTGTTTGTGCGCCACTGGTTGCCCTTTTGTCATGACAATGGGTCACACATCTTGCTGCCCGGATTGCACATTGTGGTATGTCTCTCTCTTTATCTCTCTCGCTCTCAATTCAATTCAAAGGGCTTTATTGGCATGGGAAACATATGTTTACATTGCCAAAGCAAGTGAAATAGATAATAAACAAAAGTGAAATAATCAATCAAAAATTAACAGTAAAAATTACACTCACAAGTTTCAAAGGAATATACACATTTCAAATGTCATATCATGGCTATGTACAGTGTTATAATGATGTGCAAATAGTTAAATCACAAAAGGGAAAATTAATAAACATAAATATGGGTTGTATTTACAATGATGTTTGTTCTTTCTTGTGGCAACAGGCCACAAATCTTGCTGCTGTGATGGCACACTGTGGTATTTCACCAAATAGATATGGGAGTTTATCAAAAATTGATTTGTTTTGGAATTCTTTGTGGGTCTGTGTAATCTGAGGGAAATATGTGTCTCTAATATGGTCAGACATTTGGCAGGAGGTTAGGAAGTGTAGCTCAGATTCCCCCTCATTTTGTGGGCAGCGTGCACATAGCCTGTCTTCTCTTGAGCCAGGTCTGCCTAGGGCGGCCTCTCTCAATAGCAAGACCATGCTCACTGAGTTTGTACATAGTCAAGGCTTTCCTTAATTTGGGGTCAGTCACAGTGGTCAGGTATTCTGCCACTGTGTACTCTCTGTTTAGGGCCAAATAGCATTCCAGTTTGCTCTTTTTTGGTAAATTCTTTCCAATGTGTCAAGTAATTATCTTTTTGTTTTCTCATGATTTGGTTGGGTCTAATTGTGTTGCTGTCCTGGGGCTCTATGGGGTCTGTTTGTGTTTGTGAACAGAGCTTCAGGACCAGCTTGCTTAAAGGATTCTTCTCTAGGTTAATCTCTCTGTAAGCGATGGCTTTGTTATGGAAGGTTTGGGAATCGCTTCCTTTTAGATGGTTGTAGAATTGAACGGCTCTTTTCTGGATTTTGATCATTAGCGGGTATCGGCCTAATTCTGCTCTGCATGCATTATTTTGTGTTTTATGTTGTACACAGAGTCTCAATTTGGTGTTTGTCCCATTTTGTAAATTCTTGGTTGGTGAGCGGACCCCAGACCTCAATACCATAAAGGGCAATGGGTTCTATAACTGATTCAAGTATTTTTTGACAGATCCTAATTGGTATGTCAAATTTGATGTTCCTTTTGATGGCATAGAAGGCCCTTCTTGCCTTGTCTCTCAGATTGTTCACAGCTTTGTAGAAGTAACCTGTGATGCTGATGTTTAGGCCGAGGTAGGTATTGTTTTTTTGTGTGCTCTAGGGCAACGGTGTCTAGTGTGGAGGATTAATCAGAATTAGTTGGGTAACATAGATAATTAAGATGTTTTATTAGCATAATATGCTTATGTGAGATAATTGTCATTAGAATGTATCCCTTTGGACTCTGGTGTCTTTCAGTTGCACTTTTCCCTTAGCTGGGGCTCAGTCACTTGGGGCGCAGAGAGTGGAGAGGTCAGGCTTGTCTTTCACATATCCCTGGTGCTATGTAGAATATCAGAAAGGGAAGAGGACAGAATGGAACATTGTCTTCATATGTGAATGTGTCTTTGCCTATTCTTAAACCATGTGAAGGGATGGCGTGATTAATGGGGAACCAATTACTTGTCTCCACAATGTCTGTGTGCAAGTCACTCCCCTCAGTGAGCTTGTCCAGGAGTGGGATCAAGAGGGGGTTTACTTGAGATGGGAGTATCTAGAGTTGACAATTGATATATGCCATTGGATGAGTTGGTGTTTTTGTACTATGAAGTACCAGGAACGAGATTAGAACCTCGTCTTAGGGACCAAACTGAACGATAATTTATAGCGAATGTTATCTGGCTAAGGGATACTCCTTTCTCAAATATAAAGTCCCTTTGTGAACTGTTTCTAAGATCTGTTGTTCGTCATGTACGTTGAGAGGGGTGTATCTTGGCTATGAAAGATCTTTGTACTTTTGTGTTGTCACTTTCAATGGTTCATTAGAGATAGCGCATCATTGAAAGTCAAGTGCTTTTGCAAAGCTCTTATTATTAAAGATGTAGTTTAAGTATAACTCTGACTGGTGTGTGAAGTTTGTCTCTCTCCTCATTTGGTAATGCAGAAATTAGCCACCACACTAGATGGAATTTGTATTCGTGGTCCTGGCAACTGGGCCTTTTTTGGAACAGCATTATTTTTGTCTTACTGAGATTTACTGAGGGCCCAGATCTGACAGAATCTGTGCAGAAGGTCTAGGTGCTGCTGTAGGTCCTCCTTGGTTGGGGACAGAAGAACCAGATCATCAGCAAACAGTAGACATTTGACTTCAGATTTTAGTAGGGTGAGGCCGTGTGCTTCAGACTGTTCTAGTGCCCTTGCTAATTCATTGATATATATGTTGAAGAGGGTGGGGCTGAAGCTGCATCCCTGTCTCACCCCACGGCCCTATGGAAAGAAATGTGTGTGTTATTTACAATTTTAACTGCACACTTGTTGTTTGTGCACATGGATTTTATAATGTCGTATGTTTTTCCCCCAATTTGTATAAAAGACCCTCATGCCAAATTGAGTCAGAAGCTTTTTTGAAATCAACAAAGCATGAGAAGGCTTTGCCTTTTGTTTTTGTTTGTTTGTCAATTAGGGTGTACAGGGTGAATACGTGGTCTGTCGTACGGTAATTTGGTAAAAAGCCAATTTGACATTTGCTCAGTGATATTGTTTTCACTGAGGAAATGTACTAGTCTGCTGTTAATGATAATGTAGAGGATTTTCCCAAGGTTGCTGTTGACGCATATCCCACGGTAGTTATTGGGGTCAAATTTTCCTTTACTTTTGTGAATTGGGGTGATATTGCAGAAGATGCCAACGCTGAGGATGATGTTAAAGAGTTTAAGAAAACAAATTGAAATTTGTGGTCTGAATAATTTATCATTTCATTTAGGTCAACACCACAGGCCTTTTTGGGTCGCAGGGTTTGTATTTTGTCCTGTAGTTTATTGTAGCTCTCTCTAACTCTGTCTCTGTCTCTCTCACCAATATCGCACTTCTCTAACTTCAATCCTATTTCCCTGCCTTCATCCAAGCTGTCTCAATTAATGATTCATATTTTATCCCATTACATTAGTCAAGGAAATCCAGTTTCTGCCTACTTAATATGCTTCCTGTAGGCGGGGAGTCATCTATTGGCATTGCCTTACCTTTTTACAGTCTGAATTCCATCTGAATGCATTGGTTTGTTATTAGTTTAGGCTGGGGCGTTACCAAGGAGATGGAATAGCATGAAGCTGCTTTTTGTCTTCTCCTATGTCTGCCTATCTCCTCTACTGTGCTGCTTCTCTCAGTCACGTACCAGTCCTGGAGGTCTGAGGAGAGCTCTGTGGCGAGGTGATTTCTGATTGGTGCTGTAGGGCAGAATGCTGAATGTTATGGTATCGGCTAGCCAAAATTACCTGGTCCGAGGCAAATGCGGAGGTTTGAGGGGTACTTGAAATGTCTAATTTGCATATCTTTGATGTGATTGGGGAAGGACTGCATGTGCAGTACTGTGGGAACTAAATCAAACATTTTTGTGCAAGGTTTTAATTTCTTTCATCGTGTTTCTTCGCACGTTTTCTTTTCAGATAAATAAATTCAGTTGTGAAAATAAATGTTGAATGTGTTCCAGTCTGGCTCTCTTGGTATTAAGTGGAGGACTGTCATAGATAGAAAACCTACTAGTGCTTCTACAGTTAGCTTGCATACGGGATAGTAGCTACATTAAATAGAACTGAAATGCTTCCTGAATCACAATGAAGACAACATCACAGAGAGGAATGGTTTTACAACATTTCAATTTACCCCCAAAATAAATAAATGAATACATGTGAGTCAATTTAACAGACACAGCCAATCTCTTCATATGAACACAATAAAGCCACTACTTAATACAGTGTTCTTCCTGTCAGTGGTCAAGTAACCAGAGTGGAGGAAACTGGAGGAACCAATTGGTGCAGAAATGGGCTTTTAGTGGCGTGGACAGGCACGTTGTGACAGGGTGCTGAATTCCCTCGTTAAGTGCCAGTGTGGGTGGCACTAATGAGACGCAGTGGAGACTTGATTTGATCCCCACAAATAGCTTAACAACTGCCTAACGTCTATTATATTAGATCATATACACTGAGTGTAAGAAACATTAGGAGCACCTTCCTAATATTGAGCCTTTTGGCCTCAGAACAGCCTCAATTCATTGGGGCATGGACTCAGTCCATGGTGATGCTGGCCCATGTTGACTCCAATGCCTCCCAGAGTTGTGTCAAGTTGGCTGGATGTCCTTTGGATGGTGGACCATTCTTGATACACATGGGAAACTGTTGAGCGTGAATAAAATCCAGCAGCATTGCAGTTTTTGACTCAAACGTGAATGCAACACTCTCCACACCTTAGCACACATCGTTAGACCGCTGTGCCACTTGGAAAGTCAATTAGGCTATTCTAAGAATTGGAAGCAGAGAACAATTGAAAGCGGCAACTCTAGCCTTTTTATTTTACTACACTTCCATTTTTATAATGTTATTTGAGGATTTATTTTAAAGCTGGCTTTAGGCTAAAAACAAACTGCTAACTGCTAGCCTCCGGGCCCAAAACCACCTGTCTCTCATGGCTTCGCTCACCCCTGGATGTACCACCTGCCAGTATCTGAGCCAGAGAGTCGCTGAGTTGGAGGGGAGAGTATCTGTATTGCGCCAGATCAAGGAGGACGAAGAACTCCTGGACTCCATGGTTGCACAAACCACCTCCAAAATCGACGACGTCACCTGCCCCTGGCTCGGCACCTCAACTTTTGGGGAGCCTGTAAAGGAGAAACTCCATTCGGTTCCCTTAAACGAGCCATGGCCCAGGCTAGGAGCTAAACCGAAGGGCCTGGTCTGTTCCACCCCTTCTGCTTCGCCTCAGGATGCCTGGATTGCTGTCCGGGGAGTAAAGCACTCCAGGAAACGGAATCCATCAAATGTTTCGGAGATGCTACAATTGGGGAGAAGATTCGAGGTCCTGGAAGACCTTGCTACCCTGGCGCTAGGATCCCTGACCTAAATTCCATGCTACCGCTACTTATTAGCAAGCACTCCGCCGCTTCAATTGTCATTGTCCATGTTGGGTCTAATGACATTAAACTCCAGCAGTCAGAGAAATTGAGAGACGATTTTAAAACATTGATAAATACGCTGCTGGAATCTGGGAAGCAGTGCGTTGTTTCCGGTCCATTTCCATCCCCACACTACACGGATATGGTTTTTAGTCGTATACGCCAATTACACACCTGGCTTAAGGGATACTGCTGCACGATGGGAATTCCATTTGTGGATAACTTTGCAGCTTTTACAGACCGACCCGGTCTATTTCTTCGGGACAATTTACATCTTAACAGGTATGGCTCCAGCATCCTCTCCACCAACATGTCTCTTACTCTTGCCTCATGTAGAGCCTTTGATACCTGACGTTGTGTATTTTCGGGGGTTGACTTTTGGGATTGTACGCTCCCCTATCAGACTACGTTCAATGCTCCTCTCCCAGTTTCATTAATTAGTCCCTCAATTGCAAATATGGAACAAACTACAGTTAACAACCTTTCTGCAATTCCTAGATTATTGTCCAATCACCGTATTGCGAATACTACTCACATGCAGAGAGGTATTGTTAGTAGTAATCTTGTCCCCATAAAATTGAGCTCTGTCAATAGCTCGAAAATGGTTTATTGCTCATCCAGTGCAGCTTCAGGTGCTACCTTGGATACTCCATCTGATATGAATTCATGTAGCAATGGCATTGGAATAATTCATTTGATTGCTAGAAGCCTGATACAAAAGTTGGACTTTATTGAAATTTTGGTCTCACAATCAAATGTTGACGTATTGGTTGTATCTGAATCGTGGCTGTGTGATTGTGTGCCTGATTCAGATGTTCAGTTGATTGGGTACAATATTTATAGAGCTGGTAGAGTTGGTAGAGGTGGTGGTATCGCGATTTATGTAAAATGCTGCTTAAATGTTTCTGTGTCCATATCAACCTCTGTCCCAAAGCAATATGAATGTCTAGTTTTAAATTTGGTACTTGGTAATAATGCTCGTTTAACTCTAGGAGGGGTATATCGCCCCCCCTCAGCTCCTCCTTGTACTCTATGCAAATTATCTGATATACTGTCTAATTATGCAAACTCTGAATTACTGATTTTGGGAGATTTTAACCTGGATTGGCTTTCACCAGTATCCGATAAATTAAAAGACATTTGTACTGAGCTAAATCTAACTCAGCTGATAACTAAACCAACCCGTCCCAACTTTAAGAACCCAGTAAAATCTACTCTACTAGACATTATTCTAACAAATACCCCCCATAAATACACAGCCAGTGGGGTTTTTGCAAATGATATCAGTGATCACTGCCCTATTGCTTGTATTAGAGATACCAGGCTGAAACACTCTGATCCCTGTATAATCTCTAAGAAAAATGATAAACATTTCTCACAGCAAGCTTTTACCCTTGACTTATATCACTCTGAGTTTTTATCCACTTGCTGCTTTCTGGACACGGTTTTAGCCCTTGCTTTTTTATCTTCTATTGTTACCTCTATGTCTGATAAACATGCCCCGTGTAAGAATCACAGAGTAAGAAACCGAACCAGTTCTTGGTTCTCTCCTGAATTGTCAGGTCTTTTCCTGCAAAAGAATCGGGCCTGGGCCTTGGCGAGGTAAACAGGTACTCCAGCTGATTGGCTGTTTTTTAGGCAATTGAGAAATAAATGTACTGCAGCTGTCAAAAAGGCAAAATCAAATTACTTCCTTAATGCTATGACAGATTCTGCAGGAGATCCTGCAAAATTCTGGAAAACCGTTAATTCACTGAAACGGGGGAATTCTGCTGTTTCTCTTCCTAAGCAAATTACCTCAGATTCCTGTATCCTAAGTGAAAAAAATGATATTTGTGATGCTTTTAATAAGCATTTCATCTCTGCTGGTTTTTTATTTGAAAGGAAAAGTGGCCATTGTGGCTTTGGCCAGTTAGTTGATTTTTCGTCTTGCTTTTCAACCGTTACTCTGAACAATGGTAACCCTGTTTTTAGTTTCCAGAAAATACCCGAAGCAGAGGTTCTAGCTGCCCTGTGTGCCATTGATACTAAGAAATCCTTAGGCGCTGACAATTTAGACCCGTTCTTACTTAAGTGTGCTGCACCTATCATTGCTGGTTCAGTGACACACATTTTTAATCTAACATTAAGCACAGGAATTATCCCTAAGGTGTGGAAAGCAGCTTTTGTTCTGCCATTACATAAGGGAGGTGACGGTAGTGATTTGGATAACTATCGACCCATCTGTAGGCTCCCTTGTCTGGCAAAGATCCTAGAATCTATAGTCAACAAACAGTTACAGTCTTTTCTTTCTGCTAACAGTATTCTTAGCACCAATCAATCTGGTTTTAGATCTAAACACAGTACCACATCGGCCACTATGCTTGTTGTAAATGATATTGCAAATGCCTTAGATGATAGAAAGCACTGTGCTGCGTTGTTTGTAGATTTGTCAAAAGCTTTTGACACTGTAGACCATGCTATCCTTTTGAGTAAGCTGTCATCTATAGGAGTGGGCACTGATGCCTGCCGATGGTTTTATGACTATCTTAAAGATAGAACTCAGGCCGTCATGGTCGACGGGGTCAAGTCTGACTCCTTACAGTTACTTAAAGGGGTCCCTCAGGGTTCAATAATTGGCCCACTATTGTTCTCACTTTATATAAACAACATTGGTGATGATGTCAGATATTGTAAATTCCATTTATATGCAGATGACACAGTGATGTACTCTATTGCTCCAACAGCGGACCAAGCTTTAACCTGTTGGGGCTAGGGGGCAGTATTTTCACGGCTGGATAAAAAAACGTACCCGATTTAATCTGGTTACTAATCCTACCCAGTAACTAGAATATGCATATACTTATTATATATGGATAGAAAACACCCTAAAGTTTCTAAAACTGTTTGAATGGTGTCTGTGAGTATAACAGAACTCATTTGGCAGGCAAAACCCTGAGACATTTTCTGACAGGAAGTGGATACCTGATGTGTTGAATTACCTTTAAGCCTATGCCATTGAAACACACAGGGGTTGATTAATGTTTTGGCACTTCCTATTGCTTCCACTAGATGTCACCAGCCTTTACAAAGTGTTTTGAGTCTTTTACTGTGAGATCTGACCGAACAAGAGCCATGGAACGGTGATGGCCGATTAGACTCTGGCGCGCGAGTTCATGTTGGGTACCCTCGTTCCAATACGTTATAAAAGAGAATGCATTCGTCCACCTTGAATATTATTCATGTTCTGGTTAAAAAAGGCACTAATGATTTATGCTATACAACGTTTGACATGTTTGAACGAACGTAAATATATTTTTTCCCCTCGTTCATGACGAGAAGTCCGGCTGGCTTAGATCATGTGCTAACAACACGGAGCTTTTTGGATATAAATGATGAGCTTTTTTGAACAAAACTACATTCGTTATGGACCTGGGATTCCTGGAAGTGACATCTGATGAAGAGAATCAAAGGTAATGGATTATTTACATAGTATTTTCGATTTTAGATCTCTCCAACATGGCCGTTTGTCTGTATAGCAAAGCATATTTTTCTGGGCGCAGTGCTCAGATTATTGCAAAGTGTGATTTCCCAGTAAGGTTATTTTTAAATCTGGCAAGTTGATTGCGTTCAAGAGATGTAAATCTATAATTCTTTAAATGACAATATAATATTTTACCAATGTTTTCTAATTTTAATTATTTAATTTGTGGTGCTGACTTGACTGCCGGTTATTGGAGGGAAACGATTTCCTCAACATCAATGCCATAGTAAAACGCTGTTTTTGGATATAAATATGAACTTGATAGAACTAAAAATGCATGCATTGTCTAACATAATGTCCTAGGAGTGTCATCTGATGGAGATTGTAAAAGGTTAGTGCATCATTTTAGCTGGTTTTATGGTTTTGGTGACGCCTGTCTTTGAATTGACAAAACATTACACACAGCTATTGTCAATGTACTCTCCTAACATAATCTAACTTTATGCTTTCGCCGTAAAACCTTTTTGAAATCGGACAACGTGGTTAGATTAAGGAGATGTTTATCTTTCAAAGGGTGTAAGATAGTTGTATGTTTGAAAAATTTGAATTTTGACATTTATTTGGTTTCAAATTTGCCGCTCTTGAAATGCACCTGCTGTTGATAGGGTGCACCACGGGTGGCACGCTAGCGTCGCACATAGCCCCAAGAAGTTAATGCAGTTGGAGTCTGATTTTAGGATACTACAGGGGTCTCTTTTACAGCTTAAACTTGTTTTAAACGCTAAGAAAACAAATGTCATGTTTTTTTCTAGGTCTAAACTCTCAGTTAGAAACACTTTTGTAATCACTAGCTTGGATGGTACTCAAATCAAACAGGTCTCTGCATATAAATATTTAGGGGTATGGTTAGATGATAGGCTTTCTTTTAAAAAACATCTTACTGAATTGGGAAAAAAGCTCAAATTCAAGATAGGGTTCCTTTACAGAAACAGGGCTTGTCAGAATTGGCTTGTGGGTTGACTGGGTTGCAAGGTGTTAATTGATTTTCCCTGACCAAATGTTGAACAACAATGACCTGGTGTGTTTCTGGTGGGCTGAGCTATATTAGCCTGGTCAATAGCCTGGTCACTTACACATACCATCACACAATAACTGCATGCTGATTTAATTAGGGTTGCTGTTTGGGCAGACCTGCAGTAATTACTATCTGCTGCCAGCGTGGGAGTTCACCTCGCACAGAGACACACACAGAGACACACACATACACGTTTAGCACACACAGAGACACACACGTCCTTCACACACACACACCTCTCACACACACACTGACCAACTCTTCATACCAAATGTATTTAAGATTGTCTGTGCTTAAACTGGAACATAGTGGATGCACAGTAACATGCTATACATGACTCCAGAGCTTTGGCTCTGCGCTTCACAGCTCTGTATGGGTTTTGACTGACAGCCGTTCTGAACTTGAGCATCTGTAAATTACGATGAATCTATGTATTTTGAAAGATGAGACGTTGAGGATTATAATTAATACCACTTTGATGTCATCGAAGCAAGCCAAAGACTCGTGGGTCCAAATGTGCACTTCACATTTCCATATCATAAAACTCATGTCACATACAGTGTCATTGTTTCTGATCACTATGTTTGATGTGCAGTTACAATATGAGATGGTGTTCTACCCTGGGTTGTCCTGAACAGAATGAACCTGTTGTATTATGAAGAACATTTTCCGCATCTGAATGAACTCATGACTCCATTCTATGCACACTGTACGACCTGCTTTTCTGAATTGCATTGTGAAAGCCTAACACTGTAAGATTGTATTTTATAATTTAGCTAGTCATGTTGGCAATAGAACAAGCTTTCAAATCATGCCCACCTGACCCAGATTGCGATTTATAACGGACCATTTTTGGTTGCGTAAACAACAACAGTAATTGTGTAAAGGCAGGGATGCAGAGCTGTGTTCCAACGTGCTCTATTTCCTCAACGGCACTGCTAGGAGAGCTAAAAAAACACCTTATAGTTGAAGACTCTTTGAGTGCATTGAAATGACTTAGGAACTGTGCCCACACTGGAGAGGTGTGTGGCCACTTGAAGACATCAGCTAGTCCTCTCACTCAAACCCTTGTCATATTTTTGTCTTATGTTGCACCTACCCCACATTTTCCAGAAATATTCTTATCACTGGAAGCCAGTGGAGTGTGCGGAGGAGCGGGATGACGTGAGAGAACTTGGGAAGGTTGAACACCAGACGGGCTGCGGCGTTCTGGATGAGTTGTAGGGGTTTAATGGCACAGGCAGGGAGCCCTGCCAGCAGCGAGTTGCAGTAATCCAGACGGGAGATGACAAGTGCCTGGATTAGGACCTGCGACGCTTCCTGTGTAAGGCAGGGTCGTACTCTGCGAATGTTGTAGAGCATGAACCTACAGGATCGGGTCACCGCCTTGATGTTAGCAGAGAACGACAGGGTGTTGTCCAGGGTCACGCCAAGGCTCTTAGCACTCTGGGAGGAGGGCACAATGGAGTTGTCAACCGTGATGGCGAGATCATGGAACAGGCAGTCCTTCCCCGGGAGGAAGAGCAGCTCCGTCTTGCCGAGGTTCAGCTTGAGGTGGTGATCCGTCATCCACACTGATATGTCTGCCAGACATGTAGAGATGCGATTCACCACCTGGTCATCAGAAGAGGGAAAGGAGAAGATTAATTGTGTGTCGTCTGCATAGCAATGATAGGAGAGACCATGTGAGGATATGACAGAGCCAAGTGACTTGGTGTATAGCGAGAATAGGAGAGGGCCTAGAACTGAGCGCTGGGGGACACCAATGGTGAGAGCACGTGGTGCGGAGACGGATTCTCGCCACGCCACCTGGTAGGAGCGACCTGTCAGGTAGGACGCAATCCAAGAGTGAGCCGCGCCGGAGATGCCCAACTCGGAGAGGGTGGAAAGGAGGATCTGATGGTTCACAGTATCAAAGGCAGCAGATAGGTCTAGAAGGATGAGAGCAGAGGAGAGAGATTTAGCTTTAGCAGTGCGGAGAGCCTCCGTGACACAGAGAAGAGCAGTCTCAGTTGAATGACCAGTCTTGAAACCTGACTGATTTGGATCAAGAAGGTCATTCTGAGAGAGATAGCAAGAGAGCTGGCCAAGGACGGCACACTCAAGAGTTTTGGAGAGAAAAGAAAGAAGGGATACTGGTCTGTAGTTGTTGACATCGGAGGGATTGAGTGTAGGTTTTTTGAGAAGGGGTGCAACTCTCGCTCTCTTGAAGACGGGAGGGACATAGCCAGCGGTCAAGGATGAGTTGATGAGCGAGGTGAGGTAGGGGAGAAGGTCTCTGGAAATGGTCTGGAGAAGAGAGGAGGGGATAGGGTCAAGCGGGCAGGTTGTTGGGCGGCCGGCCGTCACAAGTCACAAGATTTCATCTGGAGAGAGAGGGGAGAAAGAGGTCAAAGCATAGGGTAGGGCAATGTGAGCAGGACCAGCGGTGTCGTTTGACTTAACAAATGAGGATCGGATGTCGTCAACCTTCTTTTCAAAATGGTTGACGAAGTCATCCACAGAGAGGGAGGAGGGGGGGGATTCAGGAGGGAGGAGAAGGTGGCAAAGAGCTTCCTAGGGCAGATGCTTGGAATTTAGAGTGGTAGAAAGTGGCTTTAGCAGCAGAAACAGAGGAAGAAAATGTAAAGATAACGGAGTGAAAAGATGCCAGGTCCGCAGGGAGGCTAGTTTTCCTCCATTTCCGCTCGGCTGCCCGGAGCCCTGTTCTGTGAGCTTGCAATGAGTCGTCAAGCCACGGAGCAGGAGGGGAGGACCGAGCCGGCCGGGAGGATAGGGGACATAGAGAGTCAAAGGATGCAGAAAGGGAGGAGAGGGGGATTGAGGAAGCAGAATCAGGAGATTGGTTGGAGAAGGATTGAGCAGAGGGAAGAAATGATAGGATGGAAGAGGAGAGAGTAGCAGGAGAGAGAGAGCAGAGCGAAGGTTGCGACGGCGCAATACCATCTGAGTAGGGGCAGAGTGAGTAGAGTTGGAGGAGAGCGAGAGGAAAAGGATACAAGGTAGTGGTCGGAGACTTGGAGGGGAGTTGCAGTGAGATTAGTAGAAGAACAGCATCTAGTAAAGATGAGGTCAAGCGTATTGCCTGCCTTGTGAGTAGGGGGGACGGTGAGAGGGTGAGGTCAAAAGAGGAGAGGAGTTGAAAGAAGGAGGCAGAGAGAAATGAGTCAAAGGTAGACGTAGGGAGGTTAAAGTCACCCAGAACTGTGAGGGGTGAGCCATCCTCAGGAAAGGAACTTATCAAGGCGTCAAGCTCATTGATGAACTCTCCAAGGGAACCTGGAGGGCGATAAATGATAAGGATGTTAAGCTTGAATGGGCTAGTCCGGAGTCTCCAGCGGCGGTCGGCAGTCCGGATCGGCAGTCCGGAGTCTCCAGCGGCGGTCGGCAGTCCGGAGTCTCCAGCGGCGGTCGGCAGTCCGGAGTCTCCAGCGGCGGTCGGCAGTCCGGAGTCTCCAGCAGCGGTCGGCAGTCCGGAGCCTCCGGCGATGATCCACGGTCCGGTTCCTCCTCCGACGATCCACGGTCCGGTGATACAAAAGCGGAGGGATCAGCTGGCGGAGCGGGGGCTATGCCCTGAACCGGAGCCACCACCAAGATTAGATGCCCACCCGGACCCTCCCCTATAGGTTCAGGTTTGCGGCCGGGAGTCCGCACCTTTGGGGGGGGGGGGGGGGGTACTGTCACGCCCTGACCTTAGAGAGCCGTGTTTTTTTCTCTATTTGGTTAGGTCAGTGTGTGTGGTGGGGTGGGCATTCAATGCATTCTATTTCTTTTTTTTCTTTGGTTTCCAATCAGAGGCAGCTGTCTATCGTTGTCTCTGATTGGGAATCATACTTAGGCAGCCTTTTTCCCACCTGTGTTTGTGGGTAGTTGTTTTCTGTTTTGTATAGTGTACCTGACGGAACTGTTTAGCTTTTCGTTTTGTTTCTTTTGTTCGTGTGATTATTAGTTAATAAAAATCATGAACATGTACCACGCTGCGCTTTGGTCCACTCCTTCTGAAGAACGCCATTACAGTTTTACTTTAAAACATACATTTCTCTCCACCATTAAGAAGGGCCACTAAAATGTTTTGTCGCGAAGTGGGGGGCCCAAAAGGCTAGATCTGAGTCATTTTGTTCTGTTTTCTGCTGTAGGAGCGTTGATAGGAACATAAGGCTAGCAGGGTACTGATGGTTTGATCCCCAAAAATTAAGCTGTCATGATTCATTACACAGAATACTACAGTACTTACTATAAAATTCTGTAGAAAACTGTATTATACTGTAGAATACTATACTACACACTGTAGTATACCTCAATCATGTATAGTACTTACTATAGAATGTTGTAGTATACTGTAGAATACTATAGTAAATAGTAGAGTATACTACAGACCACAGTCCGCAAAAACAATCCAGTAATTACTATAATACAAACCAAGTTTTTTTTTCTTACTACAGTATTTATACTATAGTAAACTGTAAATATTACAGTTGAGCCCTACTGTAGTATTTACTATAGTGAATACCACAGTAAAGTCTGCAAAAACACTACAGTGAATCCAATTTTTTTTTTCATTTGGGTACATATTATGATCCAAACATTCTTTCTATCCCACTATGCCTGTAATTTATAAAAATATTATCATCATCAACAACATTTTCCTCTCTGTTGGTGACTAATGGAAGTAAAGCTGCTAGACAGAAACGATCTGTGTCTCATTGCTTTTAAGTGTTTACTAGCTACTAACCTACTCCTGAGGCACGAGAGGCTGGACAATTCTAGCTACCATCGTTTCTGTCGACTATCAATATGCAAAACACATCTGGGCATTTAAGGCCAAGATCTCATTTGTACCAAACACTGTACCCCTAATAATATTTGTCCACTGATTACAGCATATAATGTAATCAAGAATTACACAGCAGGGAAAATGACTGCTCCCTGAGACTCATTTTTTTGGTCATAACTCTATATTGTTTTTTTGTCACAAAGAGATGAGAGAGAAGGTAGCAGAAAAACAAGAGAAACAGACAAGGCAGGAGCAGTGAAGGTGGAGTGATGGGTGTTATCTATGTTTGTTCAGGCTGGTTCCATTTTCTCCCTCCTTCCCAGGCCTTTGCTAAGTGTGTGAGAGTGTGAAAGGTCCTTTAATAAGACACTGCACTGCAGGGGTGTTGCCAGGTCCCCTTAACCCCAAAATAAGATATAGAGCAAAGAAATACAAAAACAACCCAGAATATAAACTGAAGTGGTAAAAAACAACCCAGAATATAAACTGAAGGGGTAAAAACAACCCAGAATATAAACTGAAGGGGTAAAAACAACCCAGAATATAAACTGAAGGGGTAAAAACAACCCAGAATATAAACTGAAGGGGTAAAAACAACCCAGAATGTAAACTGAAGGGGTAAAAACAACCCAGAATGTAAACTGAAGGGGTAAAAACAACCCAGAATATAAACTGAAGGGGTAAAAACAACCCAGAATGTAAACTGAAGGGGTAAAAACAACCCAGAATATAAACTGAAGGGGTAAAAACAACCCAGAATGTAAACTGAAGGGGTAAAAACAACCCAGAATATAAACTGAAGGGGTAAAAACAACCCAGAATGTAAACTGAAGGGGAAAAAACAACACAGAATATAAATTGAACGGGTAAAAACAACCCAGAATATAAACTGAAGGGATAAAAAGAGACAATGCCCTAAAGAGGAGAAGAGAAAAATAATCTGACATGACAGGGAGTTGACTGTCTATTTGACGAATGTATATTTATTTATCTCTAATTGCATCCTGTTGTGTTGTCAAGTAAGTGCCATTGAGTTAATAATAGATGAAATCACAGTGTAAATTCACCTGATGCAGCCTACTTGATGGAGGGAGGGAGGGAGGGAGCATCTGGGTAAATTATATTGAGATTAATGAAGGTGTTTTAATTCCATCAGATTTAATTAGTGTTCTGCATAAACCACAGCGTTTACATTTAGCTAACAGGCCAGACTTCATCTCAGCCTCTGACTGAGATATCAATTACCACAGCCTTTGACTGAGATATCAATTACCACAGCCTTTGACTGAGATATCAATTACCACAGCCTTTGACTGAGATATCAATTACCACAGCCTTTGACTGAGATATCAATTACCACAGCCTTTGGGATGCACCTGCACTGATAAGGTGGCTTTAGAGGCTGACAGAAATCCATACACACACATTCTAGATGCCACACACACAGGCACACACACACACACACACACACACACACACACACACACACACACACACACACACACACACACACACACACACACACACACACAGGCACACACACACATATTCACATGGACGCACACACCTATATTCTCACAGGCACATACAAAGGCACACACACAGACAAATGATCAGACAGACAAAGAAATGCACTCACTCTTGCACACAGGTACAGCAGAGGAGACAGAGCATGTTTGACCCACTACCTACCTGTGAAGACACATCCACTAGACCACCTTTACTCCACACACAGAGATGCATATAAAGCTCTCCCTCGCCCTCCATTTGGCAAATCTGATCATAATTCTATCCTCCTGATTCCTGCTTACAAGCAAAAACTAAAGCAGGAAGTACCAGTGACTCGCTCAATACGGAAGTGGTCAGATGATGCGGATGCTACGCTACAGGACTGTTTTGCTAGCACAGACAAGAATATGTTCCGGGATTCATCCAATGACATTGAGGAGTATATCACCTCAGTCATCAGGTTCATCAATAAATGTACCGACGACGTCATCCCCACAGTGACCATACGTACTCCCAACCAGAAGCCATGGATTACAGGCAACATCCGCATCGAGCTAAAGGCTAGAGCTGCCGCTTTCAAGGAGTGGGACACTAATCTGGACACTTATAAGAAATCCCGCTATGCCCTCAGACAAACCATCAAACAAGCAAAATGTCAATACAGGATTAAGATTGAATCCTACTACACTGGCTTTGACGCTCGTCGGATGTGGCAGGGCTTGAAAACTATTACGGACTACAAAGGGAAAGCAAGACACAAGCTGCCCAGTGACGTGAGCCTACCAGACGAGCTAAATGCCTTTTATGCTCGCTTCGAGGCAAGCAACACTGAAGCATGCACGAGAGCACCAGCTGTTCTGGACGACTGTGTGATAACGCTCTCGTAGCCGATGTGAGCAAGACCTTTAAACAGGTCAACATTCACAAAGCCGCAGGGCCAGACGGATTACCAGGACAAAGCCATATCTCAGACTGGCCAATAAAACGAAAATATTAAGATGGGCCAAATGACACAGACGCTGGACAGAGATATGGCTTTTTCTTTGCAACTCTGCCTAGAAGGCCAGCATCCCAGAGTCGCCTCTTCACTGTTGACGTTGAGACTGGTGTTTTGCGGGTACTATTTAATGAAGCTGCCAGTTGAGGACTTGTGAGGCGTCTGTTTCTCAAACTAGACACTCTAATGTACTTGTCCTCTTGCTCAGTTGTGCACCGGGGCCTCACACTCCTCTTTATATTCTGGTTAGAGCCAATTTGCACTGTTCTATGAAGGGAGTAGTACACAGCGTTGTACGAGATCTTCAGTTTCTTGGCAATTTCTCGCATGGAATAGCCTTCATTCCTCAGAGCAAGAATAGACTGATGAGTTTCAGAAGAAAGTTCTTTGTTTCTGGCCATTTTGAGCTTGTAATCGAACCCACAAATACTGATGCTCTAGATACTCAACTAGGCTAAAGAAGGCCAGTTTTATTGCTTCTTTAATCAGAACAACAGTTTTCAGCTGTGCTAACATAATTGCAAAAGGGTTTTCTAATGATCAATTAGCCTTTTAAAATGATAAACTTGAATTAGCTAACACTACATGCCATTGGAACACAGGGGTGATGGTTGCTGATAAATGGCCTCTGTACGCCAATGTAGATATTCCATTAAAAATCAGCCGTTTCCAGCTACAATAGTCATTTACAACATTAACAATGTCTATACCGTATTTCTGATCAATATGATACTATTTTAATGGACAAAAAAATTACTTTTCTTTGAAAAACAAGGACATTTCTAAGTGACCCCAAACGTTTGAACGGTAGTGTAGACTCGGTACCGGTACACCCTGTGTATAGCCTCGTTGTTGTTATTCTATTGTGTTACTTTTAGTTATTTTTTACTTTAGTTTATTTGGTAAATATTTTCTTAACTCTTTCTTGAACTGCACTGTTGGTTAAGGGCTTGTAAGTAAGTATTTCACGGTAAGGTCTACACTTGTTGTGTTCGGCGCATGTGACAAATAAAGTTGAATTTGATTTGATTACAGTATACTGAGTGTTACTGGTTTGTCTCCCCTGCTGCCTTTGTCTGCAGATCATGTGGTGTGTGAAGAGGAGTTTAAGTATGCCATGCTGGCCCTGAACTGTGTGTGTCCTGCTACCTCCACCCTCATCACCCTGTTGATCCACTCCTCTAGAGGACAGTGAGTACACACACACACACACACACACACACACTCTTTTTCCAGTGGGAGTGGGCGTGGGTGGTACCAGACAGGGGCAGTGAAGTATGTCCTTTGACCTAACAGATGCTGTGTACATTGAGCTGTACACAGCAGATTAATCATGGTAGATAGAATACTGACCTAAAGTAAACCCAGACCAGTCATGATCCTCTTAAACCCAGACCAGTCATGATCCTCTTAAACCCAGACCAGTCATGATCCTCTATCTGTTACCCCACCACCCCTCTACTTTCAGAACAGCACCCCCAGAGGCCTTCAGGCAACGTGCAGGAGCCTTCCAGCCCCTCAACAGGTCAGTGTGTGTCACTGTCCTCCTAAACCACCGACAACTCCCTCCCCCTCCTTCCATATCCCTGATGTACGGTGACATTAACTCGGCCAGGCATGCTGTCCCCATGAAACTGTCCATCTATTATTTACAGACGACAGTTGTTTCTGTAATGCAGTCCTTCTCACATCACCGCCACCCACAGCCACACTCTCCGCCCCACACCCTTCCTTTCTCACCTCCTGTTTCTCAACTCATCCTTTCTAAAGGCTGACAAAGTGAACACAGCCCATGTGTGAAACTCTCTCAATGTGTAGCGTTCAGCAGCGTCTATCTTGGCAGCTGTATTGCTCTGATAGTGTCTGTGTCCCTGTGTGTGTGTCTCAGTGCTGATTGAGTTATTGATTGGTTTCTGACACAGTTGTAAAGTGTTAACACTGCAGCCTTGAGGGGAAGTGTCTTTGATGTGGGGTTGATGCTGAAAGGGAAGCTGCGTGCAACACTGTTTAAAAGGTCAACTCTGTCCCCTAATGACCAATCCATTCCCTGATCGTGTCTCAGGGAGGGCGGGCCATGCTCAGCTGACCAGTGGCAGCGCACCTACCGCCGCTGCTCGGCCAATGAGGTGCATCACATTTGTCTGGAGGAGAGCAAGTTCTTTGGGGAGTACCAGGGGAAGAGTTTCACCTTCGCCTCCTTCCACGCACACAAGAAGTGAGTCAATAAGCAGACATGCACAAAGTTTACATTTGACATTTTAGTCATTTAGCAGACACTCTTAACCACACACACCCACACACCACACACCACACACATTTGACATTTTAGCCATTTAGCAGACGCTATTAACCACAAACACACACACTTCCTGTATCTGATCCTCTCCTCCTCGGCCAGGTATGGTGTGTGTCTGATCGGAGTGCGAAGGCTGGAAAATGCCAACATCCTGCTGAACCCAGGTCCCGGCCACATCATGGGCGGCTCAGACACCTGCTTCTACATCAACATTTCCAAGGAGGAGAATTCAGCTTTCGTCAGGGGCCACAGAGAGCCCACGCGGGGGGGCCCCAAGGGCAGTGACAGGGGGGTGGGGCCCCAGACCATCTACCATGGACTCACCAGACTGCCTGTCCACAGCATCATCGCCAGCATGGGTCAGTCAGTCTCACTGACTCACTGTGACACAGTTACACTCAGATACTTTGTCCAAGTGCACTTAGCATAATGTTTCTTATTATACAATTCTGACTTTCCTGATCCATGTACATGGCACAGATTAAGACATGTTTTACATGTTGATCCACAATAGGCAGATGTAAGAAGCCTAACAGTTGTATGAGGAATCAAACAGTATCTGATTGTAAGTCTCTGGTGATAAGAGCATCTGCCAACTAAGTGAAATGTATCTGGCATGTAGGTTTCCTTTTGTTTTAGAGACGTTTTACAACCACACCCCCTGGTGGAGAACTCTGGGACTTCTGGTTCTCAAAGTTTGAAAGTGAAAATGTGCCCCAGAACGATCACAGACACTGATGCAAACATAGCACACATGGCAAGCACAGATCCAGAATCAGTACTATTTGGCTTTGTGAGAGAACAATGGTACTCCCAGTCACAGCACATTGGTACTCTCACAAAGCCAAATAGTACTGATTCTGGATCTGTGCTTGCCATGTGTGCTATGTTTGCATCTGTATCTGTGTTTGTTCTAGGGCACATTTTCCCTTTAGCCTGTGCTTGTATGGACAGGACAGTGCTATAACTGTTTTCTACTAAGGGTGTGTACTGGTCATAGATTGTATGTGTGATTGTATGTGTCCTCTGTCCCCCGTAGGCACGGTGGCCATTGACCTGCAGGACTCCAGTGACAGCAGCCCAGAGGGCCAGGGCCCGGGGGGCATGACCATGGGCAGTGGGGGAGGTGGAGGTGGCAGGACCAGCTGGACAGAAGGGGGGCTGGGGGGTACTAACACCCTGGCCCTCCCAGCCACAGCAGACTCTGCCCAGGAGAGACGTCACAGCATCGCCCCTGTCCTGGAGCTGGTGGATGGGGTCAACTCAGCAACCTTCGACCCGCTGGGGGACCAATCAGAGGACGAGGGCGGGGACGAGGGGAAGGATGAGGGGGACGGAGACGAGAATGGCCAGTGGTGGGGTGGACGCTGCGAGTAAGTGTTTAAGAGTTGCCTGAGGTCTAATGTGTGTTTGAATTTGTTTGTTTGAGTCCTGCCATGTTGTGTCCTCAGACCCATGTGTAAATGTGTTCGTGTGTTTCTGTCTGTCTTTGTGTATGTGTGTGTGTGCGCGCGTGCGTGTGTGCGTGGCAGGTGGGTGAAGGGGTACCCGCTGAACTCTCCATACATTGGCAGTTCCCCTGCCTTGTGTCACCTGCTGCAGGAAAAAATGCCCTTCTGCTGCCTGCGCCTGGACAAGGTGGGAATCAGACTACTTCTGCCTTACTTCCCCTCAACTAGAACCATCCTCCCTCCCTACCTGACCCCTCTTCGATGATGATGATGACGTTCATGTAATCCAATTTATTTCCTGTGTCGTTCCCGTGTCATCTCCCTCCTACAGGCCTGCCACCACATCCCGTTCGAGGACGCTCGGTCCTACGGCTTTAAGAACAAGCTGATCATCGTGTCGGCGGAGAGTGCAGGAAACGGCCTGTACAACTTTATCGCACCCCTGAGAGCATACTACCGCCCCAAGAAAGAGCTCAACCCCATCGTGCTGCTACTGGAGAACATGTGAGCGGAAACAGACACATTGCAGGAAACCATAGAATTACATAGATATAGAACACTGTAAATCTCTATGGTGTAACCACACTGCAGGAAACTATAGAATTACATAGATATGGAACATTGTACATCTCTATGGTGTAACCACACTGTGGGTGGAGCATAGAGAGACTTGTCCTTTAGAGGCCCTCTTTAAACACACTGTCAGGGAAGAAGGGATGGTCTCATTTTAAGAGTTCCATTAACAGAATTTACTGTATGAAAATGTCTGTGTTTTAAGAGTTTATGGGCACTCTGCAGTGCACTGTGCACATAATATGAAATATTACTGTGGTTTCTCCTGGTGCAAAACCCCAATATGGGCATATTAAAGTGGAATCCAATAAAAGGCCAATAAAAAGCTGACTCATGGCCGTGTAGCGCTTTGCTATCCCACTGTTCTCTGCACACAGCAGCCAGGACTTTATATTTCAAATCTAAATCTAAAATCAAATCACATTTTATTTGTCACAGGTGAAATGCTTACTTACAAGCCCTTAGCCAATGCAGTTCAAGAAATAGAGTTAAGAAAATATTTACTAAATAAACTAAAGTAAAACATTTAATAAAAAGTAACACAATAAAATAACACTAACGATGTTATATACAGAGGGTACCGGTACCGAGTCAATGTGTGGGGGTACAGGTTAGTCGAGGTAATTTGTACATGTAGGTAGGGGTAAAGTGACTATACATAGATAATAGAATCTATGACTTATGTGGCTGGAGTCTTTGACAATTTTTTGGGCCTTCCTCTGACACCGCCTAGTATATAGGTCCTGGATGGCAGGAAGCTTGGCCCCAGTGATGTACTGGGCTGTACGCACTACCCTCTGTAGCGCTTTACGGTCAGATGCCGAGCAGTTTCCATAACAGGCGGTGATGCAACCGGTCAGGATGCTTTTGATGGTGCAGCTGTAGAACCTTTTGAGGATATGGGGACACATGCCAAGTCTTTTCAGTCTCCTGAGGGGGAAAAGGTGTTGTTGTGCCTTCTTCACAACTGTCTTGGTGTGTTTAGACCATGATAGTTTGTTGGTGATGTGGACACTAAGGAACTTGAAACGCTCGACCCACTCCACTACAGCCCCGTCGATGTGAATGGGGGCGTGTTCGGCCCTCCTTTTCCTGTAGTCCACTGTAGTCAGCTCCTTTGTCTTGGTCACATTGAGGTAGAGGTTGTTGTCCTGGCATCACACTGCCAGGTTTCTGACCTCCTCCCTATTGGCTGTCTCATCATTGTCGGCAACTGCTCGGCCTCCGACCGCAAGGCACTACAGAGGGTAGTGCGTACAGCCTGATACATCAATGGGGCCAAGCTTCTTGCCATCCAGGACCTCTATACCAGGCGGTGTCAGAGGAAGGCCCTAAAAATTGCCAAAGACCCCAGCCACACAAGTCATAGACTGTTCTCTCTGCTACAGCACGGCAAGCGGTACCGGAACGCCAAGTCTAGGTCCAAGTCTAGGTCCCTGTTGTATTCGGCGAATGTGACAAATAACATTTGATTTGATTTGATTGGGGGTTCTCTAGTAGCCTGGTTCCCAGATCTGTTTGTGCTGTCTTGCCAACTCCTATGGTGATTGACGCATGACAATAATAAGAGATAATGAGAGTTATAGGAGTTGGCAAGACAACACAAACAGATCTGAGACTCATGCTACTTCTCTATCTCTACCACTGCAGGGAGCCTGTTTATTTGTTGTGGTAGGTATACGTTTGTGCTGTATGTGTCTCCTGGTAATCCATTTGTGTTGTGATTGATTCAGACCCGAGCCAGACTTCCTGGAGGCTATCTGCTGGTTCCCCATGGTGTTCTACACAGTGGGCTCCATTGACAAGTAAGAGAATCCTCCTCAGTACCCTGGTGTCATCATCTGCTTTTCACTCCTACTCTACTTCTTTTCCTCTACTGCTAATTCATACTGTAGCAGCTACACCCCCCGAAGCTGTATATGGATTGACTTTGTTCTGTACTGTATATCATATCAGTGTCATGTCCTGACCAGTGAAAGAGGTCATTTGCCATAGTAGAATGGTCAGGGCGTGGCAGGGGGGTTTGTTTTGTATGTATTTTGGGTTTTCTGTTTCTATGTGGGTTTGTTCTAGTTATCTATTTCTATGTGTTAGTTTTCATGTTCGGCCGGGTATGGTTTCCAATGAGAGGCAGGTGTCTTTCGTTGTCTCTGATTGGAAGCCATACTTAGGCAGCCTGTTTTTCCTTTGGGGTTGTGGGTAGTTGTTTTCTGTTTAGTCTAAGTGTACCTGACGGGACTGTGTTGGTCGTGTTGTTATTTTGTCAAGTGTCTTCATTAAAGTATTGAAAATGAGCACTATCCACGCTGCGTCTTGGTCTCCATTTCACAACCCTTGTGACAGAACTACCCACCATAAAAGGACCAAGCAGCGAGAGAGGAGGTACCTGGAGTCATGGACGTGGGAGGAGATCCTTGATGTAAAGGGACCCTGGAGCCAGGCTGGGGAGTACCAGCGCCCGAAGGAGGAACTGGAAGAAGCGAAGAGGGAACGACGGTATTATGAGGCGTTGTATCCTCCAATTGAGGAGGTAAAGAGGCAGCCCACCCAAAATAAATTTTGGGGGGGGCATAAGGGGAGTTTGGCTAGGTCAGGGGGGAACCCTGACCTAACTACCCGGGCATTTCGGAGGGAGCCATGGAGGAAACCAGAGCCAGTCGGGGAATCAAGAGCGGATTACGACGCTAGATTCCGGAGAGGGGGACTGGCGGAAAGGGCACGACGGAGCAGACGCACAGAGGGAAGAGCTATGCAGTATGGAGTAATGCGCACTATGTCGCCCATACGCACTCACAGCCCGGTGCGGTCGATACAGGCTCCTCAACGTTGTCGTGCGACAGTTAGCCGGCAGCCAGGTAAAAGTGCGCCGGCTCAACGTATCTGGCCTCCAGTGCGGCTCCTCGGCCCAATATATCCTACGCCTGCTCCACGCACGATACCCCGCATTCTCCAGCACAGCCCAGTTCGTCCTGTGCCAGCGCTTCGCCCTTGCCAGGCTAAGGCCAGCATCGAGCCAGGACCGGTTATGCAAGCTGTAAGCATCAGACCTCCAGTGAAAATCCATGGTCCAGTATATCCTACGCCTGCTCCGCGCACGGTACCTCGCATTCCCCAGCACAGCCCAGTTCGTCCTGTGCCGGCGCTCCGCACTTGCCGGGCTAGCGTCAGCATTAAGCCAGGACGGGTTGTGCTAGCCGCGAGCGCCAGACCTCCAGTAAGCCTCCATGGCCCAGTACGTCCGGTGCCGGCTCCGCGCACTCGTCCCCCAGTGCGCCCTCCGCTCCTCAGCCCGGAGCCTCCAGCGATGCTCCTCAGCCCGGAGCCTCCAGCGACGCTTCTCAGCCCGGAGCCTCCGGCGACGCTCCCCAGCCCGGAGCCTCCAGCGACGCCTCCCAGTCCGGAGCCTCCGGCGACGCCTCCCAGTCCGGAGCCTCCGGCGACGCCTCCCAGTCCGGAGCCTCCGGCGACGCCTCTCAGTCCAGAGCCTTCAGCTGTGGTCTGCAACCCAGAGCCGTCAGCGGTGGTCTGCAGCCCAGAGCCTTCAGCGGTGGTCTGCAACCCAGAGCCTTCAGCGGTGGTCGGCAGCGCAGAACCTCTGGTAATGATCCACAGGTCAGCGTTCCAGAAGCAGAGGGATCTGCGGGCAGAACGGGGGCTACGCCCGGAGCCGGAGCCACATCCGTAGTTGGAGGATTGACGGAGGGTCTGGGTGTAGCACAGGAGCCGTCATGGACGGTGACCACCCTCCCTTCCCTCCATTTTTGTTTAGGGTTGTTTTTGTGGGGTTTTGGTTTGGTGTGCAGTCGGGGTCTGCACCTTCGGGGGGGGGGTACTGTCATGTCCTGACCAGTGAAAGAGGTCATTTGCCATAGTAGAATGGTCAGGGCGTGGCAGGGGGGTTTGTTTTGTATGTATTTTGGGGTTTTCTGTTTCTATGTGGGTTTGTTCTAGTTATCTATTTCTATGTGTTGGTTTTCATGTTCGGCCGGGTATGGTTTCCAATCAGAGGCAGGTGTCTTTCGTTGTCTCTGATTGGAAGCCATACTTAGGCAGCCTGTTTTTCCTTTGGGGTTGTGGGTAGTTGTTTTCCGTTTAGTCTAAGCGTACCTGACGGGACTGTGTTGGTCGTGTTGTTATTTTGTCAAGTGTCTTCATTAAAGTATTGAAAATGAGCACTATCCACGCTGCGTCTTGGTCTCCATTTCACAACCCCTGTGACAATCAGTTTGTCATTCCTGCTCTCTGCTCACTGCTATTTCTCTGTATATGGACAGTGTCAGTTCTGTTCCAATCTTTCTGTCTCAAGACATAAGTTCTATAATCCCAAGCCCCTTTCTCTTTCCCCCTCCCTCTCTCTCCCTCCCTCCCTCCCTCCCTCCCTCCCTCTTTCTCCTTCCAGCCTGGACAGTCTGCTGCGTTGTGGGGTGACGTTTGCTGACACCATGGTGGTGGTTGACAAGGAGAGCTCCATGATCGCTGAGGAGGACTACATGGCCGACGCCAAGACCATAGTCAACGTCCAGACCCTCTTTAGGTGGGCTGCTCAGCCATACACAACCATTATACATCCATCACACCATACCATCCTGCAGAATCCAACAGTTGTTTGTGTGCATTCATAGATATCTGCATTCAGCAAGCATTCTATGTCTAAGAATTTGAATGTGTCTCTTTCCTCTGTCCTCCCAGACTGTTCCCAGCCCTCAGTATCATCACTGAGCTCACCCACCCGGCCAACATGCGCTTCATGCAGTTCAAAGTCAAAGACCACTACTCCCTGGCTCTCTCCAAGCTGGAGAAGGTAACATTGTATTATGGTACTCTCTGTGGTGAGTCGGACCGTCCTAGTCAGATCATCTAATGATGGGTCATGTGGGAATGTCAAAAGGAAGTGGTACTTCATTACTGTAATGCTTTTCCATTTCGCTGTCTCTCTCTTCCTGTCTCTCTCTCTTTCTTCCTATCTCTCTCTTCCTGTCTCTCTCTCTTCCTGTCTCTCTCTCTCTTTGTCTCTCTCTCTCTCTCCCTGTCTCTGTCTCTCCCTGTCAATTCAATTCAATTTCAATTTAAGGGCTTTATTGGCATGGGAAACATATGTTAACATTGCCAAAGCAAGTGATGTAGATAATAAACAAAAGCGAAATAAACAATATAAATGTACAGTAAACATTACACTCACAGAAGTTCCAAAAGAATAAAGACATTTCAAATAATTTCAAGTCATATTATGTCTATATACAGTGTTGTAATGATGTGCAAATAGTTAAAGTACAAAAGGGAAAATATATAAACATAAACATGGGTTGTATTTACAATGTTGTTTGTTCTTCACTAGTTACCCTTTTCTTGTGGCAACTGGTCACAAATCTTGCTGCTGTAATGACACACTGTGGTATTTCGCCCAGTAGATATGGGAGTTTATCAAAATTGGGTTTGTTTTGGAATTCTTTGTGGATCTGTGTAATCTGAGGGAAATATGTTTCTCTAATATACATTTGGCAGAAGGTTATGAAGAGCAGCTCAGTTTCCTCCTCATTTTGTGGGCAGTGTGCACATAGCCTGTCTTCTCTTGAGAGCCAGGTCTGCCTACAGCGACCTTTCTCAATAGCAAGGCTATGCTCACTGAGTCTGTACATAGTCTAAGTTTTCCTTAAGTTTGGGTCAGTCAGAATGGTCAGGTATTCTGCCACTGTGTACTCTCTGTTTAGAGCCAAATAGCATTCTAGTTTGCGCATTTTTTTTTTGTTAATTCTTTCCAATGTGTCAAGTAATTATCTTTTTGTTTTCTCATGATTTGGTTGGGTCTAATTGTGTTGCTGTCCTGGGACTATGTGGAGTGTCTTTGTGTTTGTGAACAGAGCCTCATGACCAGCTTGCTTAGGGGACTCTTCTCCAGGTTCATCACTCTTTAGGTGATGGTTTTGATATGGATGGTTTGGGAATCGCTTCCTTTTAGGTGGTTGTAGAATTTAATGGCTCTTTTCTCTCTCTCTCCCTGTCTGTCTCTCTCCCTGTCTCTCACTCTCCCTGTTTCTCTCTCCCTGTCTCGCTCCCTGTCTCTCCGTCTTTCTCTCTCCCTGTCACAATCTCCCTGTCTTTCTCTCTCCGTCTCCCTCTCTCCGTCGCTCTCTCGCCCTGTTTCTGTCTCTCTGTCTCCCTGTCTCTCTCCCTCTCTCTCCTGTTTCTCTCTCTCCCTGTCTCTCTCTCTCCCTGTTTTCTTATTCCTGTGTATGGTGATCTGATAGAAAGAGAGAGAGAGGGGCTCCAACCTGGTCTTCATGTTTCGTCTACCCTTCGCTGCTGGGAAGGTGTTCAGTGTCAGCATGCTGGATACTCTACTGTATCAGGTTAGTCTGAATTCTCACACCAGCACAGCAACGCTCCATATTTCAAAACTCAGTCTACAATATTTGTATTGCCCCTTTATTGCTCAATGACCCTCTGTTGTTTGTTGTGTGTTCCCACCAGTCCTTTGTGAAGGACTACATGATTTCCATCACCAGACTGTTGCTGGGACTAGACTCCATGCCTGGCTCAGGCTTTCTCTGTGCTGTGAGTAACTCATCTACTCATGTCCTCAATAGTTATCATCAGAAAGCTATGAAATGTGATGATCAACAATATAATGTATAGTATATAGCTGCCTGGTACTGAGGTTGAAGGGACATCAGTGTAGCTCCCTGGTACTGAGGTTGAAGGGACATCAGTGTAGCTGCCTGGTACTGAGGTTGAAGGAACATTAGTGTAGCTGCCTGGTACTGAGGTTGAAGGGACATCAGTGTAGCTCCCTGGTACTGAGGTTGAAGGGACATCAGTGTATCTGCCTGGTACTGAGGTTGAAGGGACATCAGTGTATCTGCCTGGTACTGAGGTTGAAGAGACATCAGTGTATCTGCCTGGTACTGAGGTTGAAGGGACATCAGTGTATCTGCCTGGTACTGAGGTTGAAGAGACATCAGTGTATCTGCCTGGTACTGAGGTTGAAGGGACATCAGTGTAGCTGCCTGGTACTGAGGTTGAAGGGACATCAGTGTATCTGCCTGGTACTGAGGTTGAAGGGACATCAGTGTATCTGCCTGGTACTGAGGTTGAAGGGACATCAGTGTAGCTGCCTGGTACTGAGGTTGAAGGGACATCAGTGTAGCTGCCTGGTACTGAGGTTGAAGGAACATTAGTGTATCTGCCTGGTACTGAGGTTGAAGGGACATCAGTGTAGCTGCCTGGTACTGAGGTTGAAGGGACATTAGTGTAGCTGCCTGGTACTGAGGTTGAAGGGACATCAGTGTAGCTGCCTGGTACTGAGGTTGAAGGGACATCAGTGTAGCTGCCTGGTACTGAGGTTGAAGGAACATTAGTGTATCTGCCTGGTACTGAGGTTGAAGGAACATTAGTGTAGATGCCTGGTACTGAGGTTGAAGGGACGTTAGTGTGGCTGCCTGGTACTGAGGTTGAAGGAACATTAGTGTAGCTGCCTGGTACTGAGGTTGAAGGAACATTAGTGTAGATGCCAGGTACTGAGGTTGAAGGGGTATTAATGTAGCTGCCTGGTACTGAGGATGATGAAGGTGGGGTGTTTGGGTTCTCATAGATGAAGATCACTGAGGATGACCTGTGGATCCGCACCTATGGTCGACTCTACCAGAAACTGTGCTCCTCCACTGGTGACATCCCCATCGGCATCTACCGCACTGAAGCCCAAAAGTTACCCGTCTCTGAGGTACCTGTCTGGACAGAAAGATCATCATTTACAGGAGTCAATGACACCAAGCTGTACATCATCATGATGTTTTAGTGATAAAACATCAACACCCAGAATAAAAACTCACCTCACTCAATAACAACTCACAATATTAACAGCTGCTGCTTGATATTGGTCTGAGCTGTGTGTGTCTCTCTCTCTCAGTCCCAGGTGTCCATCACAGTGGAGGACTATGAGGACACCAGAGAGCCCAGAGAGCCCCTGCTGTCCCGGAGGGGTCCCCACCGCAACTCCACCTCTTCCGAACCCCCCTCCTCTTCCTCCCACTCCTCGGACCACCCCCTCCTCCGGCGGAAGAGCATGCAGTGGGCCAGAAGGCTGAGCAGGAAGGGGGGTCGGGGGCCCAGCGGGTCGAAGGGGGCCACAGGAAGCGCTGCGGAGAGGATCAGCCAGCAGAGACTGACCCTGTTCAGACGCTCTGAGAGACAGGAGCTCAACGCTCTGGTCCGCACGCGCATGAAACACCTGGGCCTCTCAGCCACCGGATTCAGTGAGTACTGTTGGATATGTTCTGAGGGGTGGATGTGTGGTCATGTAGCACTGCACTGTGCCTGCCTAATGGAATAGAACCGTTTGCTCATAGCTTTGTGTTTTCCTCCACTATTTTTTTAATCAATATTACTAAGGAACAACTTAATTGGTATCATTTGAGTTCCTGTGACATGTCATGTTTATTTCCTGTCTTGTGGTGTGTACTTCCTGTGTCAGATGGGATGACGGACCAGGGCAACAGGTTGTCTTACATCCTCATCAACCCCTCTCCTGACACCAGGCTGGAGCTGCACGATGTGGTGTGAGTACACAATATCCTGATGGCTCAGTCAAATCACACATCATCAGAAGGCAATTTCACACATTTTCCCTCAATATACTAGTCCAACTTAAATTAAGTCTTGCACATTCACTCAGGAAGAAATCACTAAAGTTAAGTGGGTAACCCTTCATAAAAAAGCCTGTAGGTATAATGGTTTATAACTTGTTATAAGAATGTATGAGCATTTGTTAAATGTATTATTCATCTAAGTGTGTTGGTGTGTGTGTCCCATGTCCAGGTACTTGATCAGACCAGACCCTCTGTCTCTGTTGCCTAACCAGGGGGGCAGTAGGAAGGTCAGCAACAGCCGCTCCGAGGGCCACAGATTCGACACACAGAACAGCACCCATTTGTGAGCGTAGACAACAGAACTCAGCAGCATAGTGGGAGTGGAGAGAGAAACGAGAGAGAGAAAGAGAGACAGAGAGAGAAAGAGAGAAACAGAGAAAGAGAGAGAGAGGAGGGGAGAGATATACTATAGGGAAGGACACATCTACTCTGAACAGACAGTCACAGCTGTCACTTAGTTTTGTATCCGAAAACTCTCAAGTGCATGGACCTTTTCTACAAGCTGATTTGTTTAATTTATGCACCGTTTCATTTTTGAAGTGGAGAGCTGGGGACACAGAAGTGCATTCAATGAACTTGTATTTGTATTTATGTATGTGCATGTACTGTATGTGTGTTATGAGCCAGACACTGCCATTTATATCTGGACAGCCAAAGGATCACATTTCCAAATGACCGTTATTTTTCTGTCTCTATGTGGTTGTGTATGTCGAGGTGATTGTAGCCGAGCCAACAGTATGCTGATCTAGGGTTTCATAAATATTTTTTGTACCTTTTTATCTGATCGTACTGTTACTTTAACTCTCAGTCAGTTCCCACGTTCATCTTTTAGCTCACCAGCAGCAGAGGAAGCCAAAGAGCAGTGATCACCTGTCAATTTCCACAATTAGAGAGCTAGCAGGCATACACTAATGCTGGATAATCTATAACACCATTTACTGTCTTCAGAAAGAAAGGGAAAAGCTTTGAAGGAGTGACCCAGTCGATGAGTATCTCTTGAACAAAGCTAATATTCGTTTACTGATTCATGTAACTTTATGGATAGTTCTGTGGCCAAGGCCAGCCTTTCTGTCTCAGTTAGTTAGTTAGTTAGTTAGTTAGTTAGATATTTAGTTAGTGTTTACCCTTCCCCCATCTCCTCAACCAGCTCGCTATTCTATTATTGTCATGCATGTTGGAGAGTCATGCATGTGGAGAGCAAGGACTTGAAAGCCGTGAATCTTTGTCTAAAACCCAGCAGAGGTTTAGCAGAGATGGTGGCGCCACCGTGTGGTGAGAATGCTGCTCAGCATCCCTGCACATTCAGTGCTGTTTCAACAGATATGGAAATATGTATATATTAAAGTTGCTATACATCTACTCTTTCAATGGCTCAGTTTGATTTCCAATTCATTTTCAAAGCTGTCATTATACTCTCACACTGTAGCCAAGCTTGGCTGCCGTGCCTGTGTATCTTGTTCCCCCAGTTATCGCTTGCTGCGATCATATGTTTGTATTGGTGCCAGTCAGCTCTGAAGGTTATGCATTTTATTGAGGTGTTTTCCTATCCTTATGAATCCCCTAATGGTCTTAATGCAGTCTCCGATAACGAGGGAACATTGCCTTTACATTTTAACCATGCTGTAATGCTGAACTTCAGCGATACAGATTGAATACGGCCCTATGTGTTTTATAAACATACAGAACATATATATAATTATAAACTGGGTGGCTCGGGCCCTGAATGCTGATTGGCTGACAGCCATGGTATATCAGACCGTATACCACGGATATGACAAAACATTTATTTCTACTGCTCTAATTACGTTAGTAACCAGTTTATAATAGCAATAAGGCACCTCGGGGGTTTGTGGTATGTGGCCAATATACCATGGCTAAGGGCTGTGTCAAGGCACTCCACTTTGTGTCGTGCGTAAGAACAGCCCTTAGCCGTGGTATATTGGCCACATACAGTCAGGGAAAAAAGTATTTGATCCCCTGCTGATTTTGTATGTTTGCCCACTGACAAAGAAATGATCAGTCTATAATTTTAATGGTAGGTTTATTTGAACAGTGAGAGACAGAATAACAACAAAAAAATCCAGAAAAACGCATGTCAAAAATGTTATAAATTGATTTGCATTTTAATGAGGGAAATAAGTATTTGACCCCCTCTCAATCAGAAAGATTTCTGGCTCCCAGGTGTCTTTTATACAGGTAACGAGCTGAGATTAGGAGCACACTCTTAAAGGGAGTGCTCCTAATCTCAGCTTGTTACCTGTATAAAAGACACCTGTCCACAGAAGCAATCAATCAATCAGATTCCAAACTCTCCACCATGGCCAAGACCAAAGAGCTCTCCAAGGATGTCAGGGACAAGATTGTAGACCTACACAAGGCTGGGATGGGCTACAAGACCATTGCCAAGCAGCGTGGTGAGAAGGTGACAACAGTTGGTGCGATTATTCGCAAATGGAAGAAACACAAAAGAACTGTCAATCTGCCTCGGCCTGTGGCTCCATGCAAGATCTCACCTCGTGGAGTTGCAATGATCATGAGAACGGTGAGGAATCAGCCCAGAACTACACGGGAGGATCTTGTCAATGATTTCAAGGCAGCTGGGACCATAGTCACCAAGAAAACAATTGGTAACACACTACGCCATGAAGGACTGAAATCCTGCAGCGCCCGCAAGGTCCCCCTGCTCAAGAAAGCACATATACATGCCCGTCTGAAGTTTGCCAATGAACATCTGAATGATTCAGAGGACAACTGGGTGAAAGTGTTGTGGTCAGATGAGACCAAAATGGAGCTCTTTGGCATCAACTCAACTCGCCGTGTTTGGAGGAGGAGGAATGCTGCCTATGACCCCAAGAACACCATCCCCACCGTCAAACATGTAGGTGGAAACATTATGCTTTGGGGGTGTTTTTCTGCTAAGGGGACAGGACAACTTCACCGCATCAAAAGGACAATGGACGGGGCCATGTACCGTCAAATCTTGGGTGAGAACCTCCTTCCCACAGCCAGGGCATTGAAAATGGGTCGTGGATGGGTATTCCAGCATGACAATGACCCAAAACACACGGCCAAGGCAACAAAGGAGTGGCTCAAGAAGAAGCACATTAAGGTCCTGGAGTGGCCTAGCCAGTCTCCAGACCTTAATCCCATAGAAAATCAGGGTTCCTTCACTTTCCATTTATCACACTGGTTCACATTCTGTCCTACTCTCACAGAAACACACTGCCTCTATTATTATACTCAAACCTACTCACACACTCACAAACAAACATACAGTCGTTATGAATGACTCATTAGATTAGATTACTCCTGCAAGGAAACACAAACTACCCTCTGACACAGTAAATCCCTGTCATTGTGAGTGTGGCAGTAGTAGGATGATTAAGGGTGTAACTGAGAGGGAAATCAGCCATATCACCTCCCGTGAGCAGCGTCATTATGAGTCATTTACCTCCCTCTAAGAACCACAGTGCTGGTCCAAGTGCTTTCCACTTCTTTTTATTTAACCTTTATTTAACTAGGCAAGTCAGTTAAGAATACATTCTTATTTACAATGACGGCCTACTCCGGCCAAACCCTTCCCTAACCTGGACGACGCTGGGCCAATTGTGCACTGCCCTATGGAACTCCCAATCACGGCCGGTTGTGATACAGCCCGGGATCGAACAAGGGTCTGTAGTAACGCCTCTTAGGAGCCGGTTTGTCCAGGCCGTGGGAAGCGTCCTCTCATCAGCTCTCTGAATCTGATCTACCTTCTGCTCCCAAAGCTGAGTTGTTTACATTACCTCATTCATCTTCCATTGTTCAATGGACACACAGCTTTTAGCTGCAGTCCAGGCTGCGTCCCCATGCCTACTGTTGGCTTAGCTCTCATCACAGTTTACATTATGTAACTTCCCACTGGGCACAGACTCAATTCAACGTCTATTTCACATTGGTTCAATGTCATTTCATTGAAATGACGTGGAAAGAATGTTGATTCAACCAGTGAGTGCCCGGTGGGTTCTATTTCATTTGCAACCACCATATTAACGTCCTTAATTTCCCATACACAACCCCTTCTGCCAATGGCACGCACACACACACACACACACACACACACACACACACACACACACACACACACACACACACACACACACACACACACACACACACACACACACACACACACACACACACACACACACACACACACACACACACACACACACACACACACACACACAACTCAGCATACTACCTCACTGGGTGTGGTGAGGCTACAGAATAAACAGTCAATGAAAATAATTGACGTTATAAATGGGGTGAGAAGGAGAGCCCCGAACAGTCACACACTCCAGGTCGAGGCAGAGACTGAAACGAGAAGAAATGGCAGCTAAAGCATGCAGCATCCTGATCACGGGGGCCAACCGAGGCCTGGGTTTGGAGATGGTTAAACAGATGGTGGAGTCTCCCTGGCCGGTCCGCCAGTTATTAGCCTGCTGCCGAGACCTAGACGGGCTCAGAGCTGAGGTGAGAGCAGAGAGAGGAGATTGGAGTGTTCCTTATTCCATGTTGTTCTTAGGGCATCTATGTCCTTGAGGGCAGAGCCATGTATTTAGAAAGTTGGGTCAAATTTTAGAATGTTATATTTTGTTTTAATTCTAGACATTCAGTTACATAGCCTTATTTAAATCAAATCAAATCAAATGTTATTGGTCACATGCATACAGTATATTTAGCAGATGTTATTGTGGGCGTAGCAAAATGCTTGTGTTTCAAGCTCCAACAGTGCAGTAGTATCTAACAATTCACAACAATACACACAAATCTAAAAGTAAAAGAATGGAATTAAGAAATATATAAATATCAGGATGAGCAATGTCATAGTGGCATTGACTAATATACAGTAGAATAGAATACAGTATATATATGAGATAAGTAAAGCAGTATGTAAACATTATTAAAGCGACTAGTGTTCCATTATTAAAGTGACCAGTGATTCCATGTCTATGTATATAGGGCAGCAGCCTCTAAGGTGCAGGGTGGAGTAATCAGGTGGTAGCCGGTTAGTGATGGCTGTTTAACAGTCTGATGGCCTTGAGATAGAAGCTGTTTTTCAGTCTCTTGGTCCCAGCTTTGATGCACCTGTACTGACCTCGCCTTCTGGATGATAGCGGGGTGAACAGGCCATTGCTCAGGTGGTTGATGTCCTTGATGATCTTTTTGGCCTTCCTGTGACATCGAGTGCTGTAGGTGTCCTGGAGGGCAGGCAGTGTGCCCCCAGTGATGCGTTGGGCAGACCGCACCACCCTCTGGAGAGCCCTGCGGTTGCGGGCGGTGCAGTTCCCGTACCAGGCGGTGATACAGCCCGACAATTATGCATCTTTAAAAGTTTGTGAGGGTCTTAGGGGCCAAGATTAATTTCTTCAGCCTCCTGAGGTTGAAGAGGTTCTGTTGCGCTTTCTTCACCACACTGTCTGTGTGGGTGGACCATTTCAGATTGTCAGTGATGTGTACGGTGAGGAACTTGAAGCTTTCCACCTTCTCCACTGCGGTCTCGTCGATGTGGATAGGGGCGTGCTCCCTCTGCTGTTTCCTGAAGTTCACGATCAGCTCCTTCATTTTGTTGACGTTGAGGGAGAGATTATTTTCCTGACACCACTCCGCCAGGGCCCTCACCTCCTCCATGTTGGTAATCAGACCTACTACTGTTGTGTGGTCTGCAAACTTGATGATTGAGTTGGAGGCGTGATTGGCCACGCAGTAATGGGTGAACAGGGAGTACAGGAGGGAGCTGAGCACGCACCCTTGTGGGGCCCCAGTGTTGAAGATCAGCGAAGTGGAGATGTTGTTTCCTATCTTCCCCACCTGGGGGGCGGCCCGTCAGGAAGTCCAGGACGCAGTGGCACAGGGCGGGGTTCAGACCAGGGCCCCGAGCTTAATGATGAGCTTGGAGGGTACTATGGTATTGAAGGCTGAGCTATAGTCAATGAACGGCATTCTTAGGTAGGTATTCCTCTTGTCCAGATGGGATAGGCAGTGTGCAGTGCAATGGTGATTATTAAATATTCCCCATATAATGTTAATAGGGCGCTCACATGGCTGCCTTAGAATGTTGAAATAGTGTCATGTAAATCCTCAATGGCCCAACTCTCTAAATACATGGCTCTGCTTGAAGGCAAACTCTACTGAATAAGGAAAACTCTACTGAGCAAAGATAGAAAATAAAGCCTTCCTGGAGATGTATTTTCTGTGTCTAACCAACAATGTGTCCTTTGTGTTTAAGGGTCTGCGAGACCTGGCAAAGAAGCACCCGAATGTCATCACTGTCATCCGTCTTGGTGAGTACTCGCTCTGTTCCATTCTTTTGTTTCTTCACGCTCTAGCACTAGGACTATTGAGCCTATTAATGGCACTGTTGTCAATCTCACCAGTCACAGCATGCACTTGTATTGCCTGTACTGTATGAATCACATGGCAGAGTGCCAGGTTACTCTGAGCTGGCCAGCTGGGATGTTAGACTGGATACTGGGGTTGACTAGCCCCAGATCTGTTTGTGCTTGAAGGATAATTACAGTTAGGGGTGGCAAGACAGCACAAACAGATCTGGGTTTAGTCTAGCGGTTGACTGACTGACTTTTTCTCCTCTGTGTCTGTCAGACGCCACAGACCCCTGCAGCATTAAGGAGTCAGCCAAGCAGGTGGGCAGTCTAGTGGGGAAGGCTGGGCTCAACCTGCTGGTAAACAACACGGGGATGCTGACTCACGGCACCATGCAGACCACAAGTACCCAGAAAATGCAAGCTGCATTCAACACCAACATCATGGGCCCCATGGACGTCACTAAGGTGAGAGCAGAGAGCCAGAAAAACACACATACAAATACATTTTAGAGGACATTGAAAATGTATTTGTTTTTCCTAAGGTCTACAAACAAAAGGTGTAGAATACTGAAGAATGATTCATCATTTTTGTTTTCTCTGTCTCCCTCTCTGTCCCTGTGGTCCTCATTAGGAGTTTCTGCCCTATCTGCAGGCAGCAGCCACAGCCAGTGGGAAACCAGGAATGTCCTGTAGTAAGCCAGCTGTGTTCAGCATTTCCAGCACGGTGGGCTCCATGGCAACCATCAAGGAGATGTATTCTTTCTTCCCTATGGCATCAGCAAAGTAAACAGACCTCTGTTACCTTGCCTATTATAACACATCCTCTCCCATCACATTATATTCCCTGTCAGGTTAGCCCAGCCATGTCAGTGGAGGCTGGTGTCAATTTAAATCGGCGGACGGGCTCTTTGTAATGGCTGGAATGGAATACATGTCATGTGTGATGAGTTTGAAACCTTTTCATTCATTCCGTAGTCATGGTTCTACATCCAATCTATTGTCCTGTATCCTCTCCTCTTTAACAGCCTCCCTCCCTTCTCTCTTCCTGCTCCTCCTTTCCTCTCCTCTCAGGCTGGTCTGAACATGCTGACGCTCTGCGCTACAGAGGAGTTCAGGAAGGATGAGATCCTGTTTGTGGTCCTGCACCCGGGCTGGGTCCGCATTGACATGGATGGAGAAGGGGTGAGTCTGACTGGCAGGGTGCTTCTATTGACCACATTGACCTCAGGGGTGGGAAAGGATGTAATGAACTATGTTTAAGCATCTTAGAGCAGTGTTGTCCCAATAGTCCATCAGGAGCAGGAGTCAGAACCCAATAGTGGGTCGTGGCATAAGCCTAAAACTGGGCTTTAGTCTGATGTTCTGTTTTGATTATCTGGAGGGGTCAAGACAACATTTGAAAGGTTTTGATTAGTCATGGCCCAATAAAGTCTAATACCACTACTGCCACAAAGGCCGACCATGTATGTGTTTACTATGACCACCAGGGGGCGATCGATGCTCCAGAGAGTGTGGAAGGACTGCTGTGCATGATGGACTCCTTACTGAGAAACAGACTGGGGCCTTCCTGGACCATGAGGGCAAAGTCATGCCTTGGTAAACTCACTGGATTGTACTGAATACTGGAGAACTCTGAACACAATCATTTATAATCATTCTATAAACCTTCTATAAATATGCATCAAATAAACATGAGTACAATCAAGTGGTATCCCCCCAAAGTTTATTCAATTGAGAAAAAAAATAACATTTTGGGGCTTTTATATACAGGAATTGTAATATTCATTGTGTCGTATCGAATCGTATATCTTCATTCATCTCACACATGCTCTTTACTACACGTTCCATAACATGGCAAAAAAGCCAATGTCAAATGGAGTCTTTCGGTAATAATCAGTATCTAATTTCTTCTATCGATAAAGTCAAAAAGGTAATCAAAAAAATCTCTTAAAGATCTTACAAAATGTTTTCCACACACACCGTGCCAAACATTTCACTATGCCATTACCTATGTGTCTGGAGGCTGGATATGTGCCTTGGATGTACAGCTACCACTCTCTTTGAATGGTGCTGTCAGAACCCCTCCTCATCACCAGGTGGCGCTGTTCCACACAGCCACTTTGACCGGGCAGATCTTCAGCGGGCCGGGGTTGTTTCCGTTGATGTTGGCCCCAGGGCAGAAGAAGGGGAACATCCTCTCAGTGAAGATATCATTGAAGGTGTAGATGGACGTCATGTTAACAGGGTTGGAGAAGGTCACCTCCCCAGAGTCGTAGTCCAGCTGCACCCTGACCCTCTTCAGCCCCCCTGTCAGTTTGAGAAGGGTGCGTGGCCGGGTCATGGCCATATACTCACCCTCGCAGTGGGAGATCATCCACAAGCCGCCCTCAGGGCAGCCTGAGATCCGGCCCTTCCTGTTGATGGACTCCTTGGCCACACCCAGCATCCAGTCGTCCTTGTCCCCCACCTCTACCTCCCAGGCGTGGCAGCCGGTGGTGAAGCCCTCAGAGCCCAGGACGAACACGAAGTGGTCAAAACGCTCTGGGTTGTCTGGGAGCACCTGCACATGACCACTGTTGGTCACACTGGTCAGGTCCTTGTTCAGAGAGAGCCAGGAGTAGGCCGTGTTAGGATCCAGAGTCACAGGAGCTGGGAGATGGAGAAAAGGGCTTTAGTGATGGAAACAGTTTTAGAAAATATTTACAAGTTGTGGATTTAGTAATAAATGAATTATCGTACATCTATACGAGTTAGTAGAAGTTCACTAGAACATTAGTTAATACAGTTATAGCTAGCTAGATACCAAACAAGCCAAAGACTGGAGCATAAACAGACTACTGTAGTCTTGCTATACATACTGTACTCCACCAGCCCCACCATCTTCTCCCAGACCTTGTACTTGAGGGAGCTGACATGTTTTGCCACGTTGATCAAAGCACCTGAGATCTCCTCTGGACCCTTCTGAGGTATCACAGCTCTGCAACAATATAACAGACAGTTAGTTCTAGTTGGAGTTTGGTACATTACATTATAAAGGTATTAGGTACTCAAGTCAGAACACTTACCTCTTCTTTGTGTTTCTGTAGTTCTGAAAAGGTAACAAAACAAATGTTTTGTAACTGTTTGTACTGTCAATACTGCTGGTTTATACAAGTTCCTATTCTTCTTACCTGGAGGAAAAGAGCATCACTGGAGGCTATTTCATTATCAATAGCGATGATGGCATGAGAGAGGGTGAGGATGTCTGCCGTGATGCCCTCTGTCTTCTTCCTCACCAGATGTCTCTTCTGCTCATCTTCCTCCTGTAGGATAGCTATCCTGGCTTCCTCCTCATTCTGAAGGAACTGCCTGAGCTGCTCAAACTCCTCTCTGATGTGATTCTCTGTCTGCTGGGTCTGGCTCTGGACAAACAGGAGAAACGGGTCATAGGAGGGATACAATCTTATATATAACTCTAGAACAGTGGCACACAATGGCAGACATTTGTCAAAACGTTGTTTTGGTAGGCAAGCCATTGACAACAAAGTCTCTTACAACCTAGACATGTCTGATTTCTGATTTGTGTGATAAATTCAATCAATTTAAAATAACTTTATTATCCCTCAAGGGGAAATTGCTTGGTCAAACACCAGACACAAACACCAGGCACAAAGCATATTGACTGCTTTGTCCACATGAGGATATACTGTACACAAGTTATAAGACCATATTTTCAAGGGTTTGTTTTTTCAAAGGCATTCCTCCAACTGTTTACAGACTAACAGTGTGTGAGCTAAACATCAGTCAGTGTTGTGTTGGGATCTGCTGATGTCCCACGGTTTTGGACGCCCTGTTTGTTGATACCTTGATGTGCACAGTTGTGTCATCACACTCCTGCTTGGCTTCATAGAGGCCACGGAGGCACTTCTTCAGAGGGATCAATTCTTTCTTCATTTCTTCCTGAGGGAGAGAGAGGAGGGGGGGAGGGAGAGAGAGAGAACGTTTTTAGAGATACCACTGTAAAGTGTATAAGCGGTAAAGTGGAAGCTTAGCTCAAGAAAATCTAGCCGTGTAAACACGAACGTCAACGGCAGAGCTAAAGCTCATCTGAGGTCGTGCATAGGCTGCTGTTTAACCGTAATCAGGATATTTTGGTGATACTTCTTTTGGTGACACCATATTCTATGGTTTCTGGAGTACCATCTGCAACTGCACGCAAACGTTTACAATAGAAAAGTTTATTCTGAATCGAGAATTAAGAAAGTATCACCGGGTAAGGGTTAGTTGAAAAATTGCTGCCAGTGCATTGCACTAGCATACGGTGTAACTGTGTAAGGAAGCATTCACGTATCACCTTACAATGTGTATTTATTTTTTTTTAAATTTATCCAGCTATCAGATACAGTATCAATGGCTCTGGATCCCTTTCGAAATGTCACTGTTGTGAAATGTGTCACATCAATAACAATCATGTTTCACAATAGTTATGTTTGATAGCTGACGGTACAGCTTCAAGTTTTATACTGTTGCTAAAACGAGCTGGATTAAGAATACATTTTCAAGGTAGTATGGTCAATATAAAGTAGTATATCTGAATAAAAACTGTGAAATTAAAAGATTATCTGACAGAATACAATATTTGCAACACCATAAAAGAGAGGGTTACACAACCATCCAAAACTGAATGATACGAGACAAGCCATTCTAACCTTGAGCTCCTGGGCCCCCTCCTCCAGTGGGATCACACAGTGGCCCTGGTGCCTCTTAGACGTGTGACACACACAGCAGAGCACCTCGGCATCGTCCTGGCAGAACAGCTTCAGCACCTCCCCGTGTGTGGGGCACTTCGCCTCAGACTTCACTGAGACGCCCCCTCTGTCCGGCCCCCCGCCCGCCTCGCCCTGGCTCCTCTGCTCCCTGAAGAAGGTATCAGCCACGTTCTTCAGAGCCAGGCTCACTGTGGGCTCCGTCAGGGAACACTTCCTGCGGCACACGGGACACTCGCGCCTTGCCTTCTTCTGGTTCCAGAACTGCTGCAGGCAGGCCCGGCAGAAGCTGTGGGTGCACTTGAGCACCACAGGGTCCCTGAAGATCTCGCAGCACACAGAGCAGGTTAGCTCGTCCTCCAGCATGGAGCCCGAGTGAGAGGACACGGCCCTGGGCCGCAGAGCCATGACCACCTTGGGGCTCTGTAAGAACGAAGGTTTCCCAGGCTGGGAGGAAGCCCGTGGGCGCAGCGCCATGACTGGCTCCTGCACTGTAGCTAGAGACTACTGTGGTGTATTCCCTTTTCAGTGGAGGAAATATCATTCAGCAGTGCTGTAGCATCTACTCTTTCCTGAGGAAAGCTCTCTGCCAGCTCTATCTCACATCCAGGAACAGACACTGGACTGACAGCTATGGACACACAACATAGTAAATGAGGGACATGAGATCACATCCTATGGGTGACCTGGACTTGTAGAACAGGTCCTGCTCCGCCCCCCAAGGGAAAAATGTCTTTAAAAGCCAAATCACGTCCCCTGGCCTCCTACCTGCCCACAACAGGATTCTAAGAAACTAGTCCTTAGTTATTATGCCTAACCCAACTGACCTCCCAGTCAGAGTCAGTCTGCCTGTTTCTGAGAAACGAGAGGCGGGAGTGTCATGTCTGGGTAGAGCCTGGAGCAACAGGTGCTGCGGTGGGAGTAGGGTTAGGAGGCCTCCGACTGGGCACAAACTAGTTGAATCAACTTTGTTCCAACGTAATTTGTCAGCGTATTGTGACGTGGAATCTACGTGGAAAATACATTGGATTTGAAAAAAGTAATCAATGTAAACTGTTGTTTTGAGGGTGAAACTTAAACCACAGGATTATGTCATCATTGTAACACGTTTTTAACGTAGGCACAGATGTCAATTCAACGTCTATTCCACGTTGATTAACTGTAATTTCATTGAAATTACATGGAAACAATGTTGAGTCAACCAGTGTGTGCCAAGTGCGTTGTATAAAATATGTTGAATTTGTACCTTTGAAATGAAGTCAGATGCAGTGGCTGCCCATCCATTAGGGGCGGAGCCCCACTTGTGATAGGTCAACAACAACAAATAATCTACATATATATATATATATATACAGTACCAGTCAAAAGTTTGGACACACCTACTCATTCTAGGGTTTTTATTTATTTTACTATTTTCTACAATCTTTATTTAACTAGGCAAGTCAGTTAAGAACAAATTGTTATTTACAAGGACGGCCTACCCCAGCCAAACCCAAATTACGCTGGGTAAATTGTGTGCCACCCTATGGGACTCCCAATCACGGCCGGATGAGATACAGCCTGGATTCAAACTAGGGACTATAGTGACGCCCTCTTGCACTGAGATGCAGTGACTTAGACCGCTCGGGAGCAGCAGTAATAATAGTGAGCAGAATAATAGTGAAGACATCAAAATTACAGTTGAAGTCGGAAGTTTACATACACTTAGGTTGGAGTCATTAAAACTAGTTTTTCAACCACTCAGCAAATTTAGTTTTGGCAAGTCGGTTAGGACATCTACTTTGTGCATGACACAAGTAATTTTTCCAACAATTGTTTACAGACAGATTATTTCACTGTATCACTATTTTAGTGGGTCAGAAGTTTACATACACTAAGTTGACTGTGCCTTTAAACAGCTTGGAAAATTCCAGAAATGTTTTCATGGCTTTAGAAGCTTCTGATAGGCTAATTGACATCATTTGAGTCAATTGGAGGGGTACCTGTGGATGTATTTCAAGGCCTACCTTCAAACTCAGTGCCTCTTTGCTTGACATCATGGGAAAATCAAAAGAAATCAGCTAAGACCTCAGAAAAAAAATTGTCGACCTCCACAAGTCCGGTTCATCCTTGGGAGCAATTTCCAAATGCCTAAAGGTACCACGTTCATCTGTACAAACAATAGTATGCAAGTATAAACACCACTGGACCACGCAGCCGTCATAGCGCTCAGGAAAGAGACGCATTCTGTTTCCTGGAAATAAAGGTACTTTGGTGCGAAAAGTGCAAATCAATCCCAGAACAACAGCAAAGGACCTTGTGAAGATGCTGGAGGAAACAGGTACAAAGTATCTATATCCACAGTAAAACAAGTCCTATATCGACATAACCTGAAAGGCCGCTCAGCAAGGAAGAAGCCACTGCTCCAAAACCGCAATAAAAAAAGCCAGACTACAGTTTGCAACTGCACATGGGGACAAAGATCGTACTTTTTGGAGAAATGTCCTCTGGTCTGATGAAACAAAAATAGAACTGTTTGGCCATAATGACCATCGTTATGTTTGGAGGAAAAAGGGGAGGCTTGCAAGCCGAAGAACACCATCCCAACCGTGAAGCATGGGGGTGGCAGCATCATGTTGTGGGGGTGCTTTGCTGCAGGAAGGACTGGTGTACTTCACAAACTAGATGGCATCATGAGGTAGGAAATTTATGTGGATATATTGAAGCAACATCTCAAGACATCAGTCAGGAAGTTAAAGCTTGGTCGCAAATGGGTCTTCCAAATGGACAATGACCCCAAGCATACTTCCAAAGTTGTGGCAAAATGGCTTAAGGACAACAAAGTCAAGGTATTGGAGTGGCCATCACAAAGCCCTGACCTCAATCCCATAGAAAATGTGTGGGCAGAACTGAAAAAGCGTGTGCGAGCAAGGAGGCCTACAAACCTGACTCAGTTACACCAGCTCTGTCAGGAGGAATGGGCCAAAATTCACCCAGCTTATGGGAAGCTTGTGGAAGGCTAGCCGAAACGTTTGACCCAAGTTAAACAATTTAAAGGCAATGCTACCAAATACTAATTGAGTGTATGTAAACTTCTGACCCACTGGGAATGTGATGAAAGAAATAAAAGCTGAAAGAAATAATTCTCTCTTCTATTATTCTGACATTTCACATTCTTAAAGTAAAGTGGTGATCCTAACTGACTTAAGACAATTTTTACTAGGATTAAATGTCAGGAATTGTGAAAAACTGAGTTTAAATGTATTTGGCTAAGGTGTATGTAAACTTCTTACTTCAACTGTATGAAATAACACATATGGAATTATGAAGTAACCAAAAAAGTGTTAAACAAATCAAAATATGTTTTATATTTGGGATTCTTCAAAGTAGCCACCCTTTGCCTTGATGACAGCTTTGCAAGCTCTTGGCATTCTCTCTACCAGCTTCATGAGGTAGTCACCTGGAATGCATTTCAATTAACAGGTGTGCCTTGTTAAAAGTGAATTTGTGGAATTTCTTTCCTTCTTATATATATATATATATATTGTTTTAGATTTTTTATTCTTGTTTTAATTTATGTAAAGTGACTTTGGGTCCTTGAAAATCAATATATAAATACAATATATTATTATTATTATTTTCATCATCATTATTAAAATCCCTTAAACTCGTGGGAATTGACCTATATGGATAGGGCTAAATTGAAATGTTTCTTACAGAATAAAATATGGAAAGCATATGCATACCTGTCACGCCCTGACCTTAGAGAGCCTTTTCATTCTCTAGTTTAGTTAGGCCAGGGTGTGACTAGGGTGGGTACTCTAGTTTTTATATTTCTATGTTGGCCAGGTATGGTTCCCAATCAGAGACAGCTGTCTATCGTTGTCTCTGATTTGGGATCATATTTAGGCAGACTTTTCCCACCTGTTTGTTGTGGGATCTTGTCTATGTATAGTTGCCTGCGAGCACTACATTGGCCTCACGGTTCGTTTTGCTCTTTATTGTTTTCTGTGCGTTTCACTCGAATAGAAATGATGAAACCATTCCACGCTGCACCTTGGTCCGATCATTACAACACCGTTTGTGACAGTACCATGATAGAAATGAAAACGGAACAGTTTGGAGATTATGGGAAAATTATTAGACTAAAGGTGAGGACATAATAAACTCAGTAAAAAAATAAACGTCCTCTCACTGTCAACTACGTTTATTTTCAGCTAACTTAACGTGTGTAAATATTTGTATGAACATAAGATTCAACAACTGAGACATAAACTGAACAAGTTCCACAGATATGTGACTCACAGAAATGGAATAATGTGTCCCTGAACAAAGGGGGGGTCAAAATCAAAAGTAACAGTCAGTATCCGATGTGGCCACAAGTTGCATTAAGTACTGCAGTGCATCTCCTCCTCATGGACTGCACCAGATTTGTCAGTTCTTGCTGTGAGATGTTACCCCACTTCTACCAAGGCACCTGCAAGTTCCCGGACATTTCTGGGGGGAATGGCCCTATCCCTCACCCTCCGATCTAACAGGTCCCAGATGTGCTCAATGGGATTGAGATCCGGGCTCTTTGCTGGCCATGGCAGAACACTGACATTCCTGTCTTGCAGGATATCACGCACAGAACGAGCAGTATGGCTGGTGGCATTGTCATGCTGGAGGGTCATGTCAGTATGAGCCTGCAGGAAGGGTACCACATGAGGGAGGAGGATGTCTTCCCTGTAACATACAGCATTGAGATTGCCTGCAATGACAACAAGCTCAGTCCGATGATGCTGTGACACACCGCCTCAGACCATGACGGACCCTCCACCTCCAAATCGAACCCGCTCCAGAGTTCAGGCCTCGGTGTAACACTCATTCCTTCGACGATAAACGCAAATCCGACCATCACCCCTGGTGAGACAAACCACGACTCGTTAGTGAAGAGCACTTTTTGCCAGTCCTGTCCAGCGACGGTGGGTTTGTGCCCATAGGCGACGTTGTTGCCGGTGATGTCTGGTGAGGATCTACCTTACAACAGGCCTACAAGCCCTCAGTCCAGTCTCTCTCAGCCTATTGCGGACAGTCTGAGCACTGATGGGGGGATTGTGCGTTCCTGGTGTAACTCGGGCAGTTGTTGTTGCCATCCTGTACCTGTCCCGCAGGTGTGATGTTTGGATGTACCGGTCCTGTGCAGGTGCTGTTACACGTGGTCTGCCACTGCGAGGACGATCTGCTGTCTGTCCTGTAGCGCTGTCTTAGGCGTCTCACAGTACGGACATTGCAATTTATTGCCCTGGCCACATCTGCATGCCTCCTTGCAGCATGCCTAAGGCACGTTCACGCAGATGAGCAGGGACCTTGGGCATCTTTCTTTTGGTGTTTTTCAGAGTCAGTAGGAAGGCCTCTTTAGTGTCCTAAGTTTTCATAACTGTGACCTTAATTGCCTACCGTCTGTAAGCTGTTAGTGTCTTAACGACCGTTCCACAGGTGCATGTTCATGAATTGTTTATGGTTCATTGAACAAGCATGGGAAACAGTGTTTAAACCCTTTAAAATGAAGATCTGTGAAGTTATTTGGATTTTTACGAATTATCTTTGAAAGACAGGGTCCTGAAAAAGGGATGTTTCTTTTTTTTTGCTGATTTTATATTATAGGATTTAAGGTTTACTTTTAAAATGTCCAAAAAAGTTTGGTTAACGTGTGTACATTTGACTGTTTCAGAAATGAGATAGCAAGATTTCATTACATGATTTTCCCAGCACAAAGTAAATGGACCTTCCTGCGGTGTTGAGGTACTGACCAGATAGAGCAAATTGCAATTAAATAACCTGAACCGGACACTCATCATCAGTCGAAGGACCGAGGGATACACTTGCTATAACCTTCTTGCGGATCTGGTAGGACAAAAAAAACATGTCTCTGTGCCAGTGGTGATTTTAGAATGTACATCTTGATGGGGCAAACAAAACAAAAAATTGTAGATACATGCCAGCAAAGCCACTACACAACACTGAACAATACATGAATTGCACTATAACGGTGACAAACAGTGCCCACAAACTGTTAGGGCCTACATAAAGCTGTCCCAACAGCAGAGCTTTCTTTTCAGTGCCATGGAGTGAATCCTTACCACTGCTACACCTGGCTATCATCTGAGCTTTGTCTGGCAGTGAAACAGTTAAATCAGCCTCATTTACTGCCTTTAAAAAAACATAGCTGATATGGCTGACTTGCTTAAACAAATGTGGTTTCTACTGACAATTGAGATGTACAAACTATTGCATAAGGGGACGATAAGCAGATAAGAGGTCATCCGTAATTTCAATTTAGACATTAATGAGCTATCACGGACATAGTCGATATAACTATTTGTTCAGCACTTTTGAAATGTAAAGCGACAGAATTCAGAGCATTGGCCATTTTTACAGTGTTCTCCCTGTACACCAAGTCAGAACCATAGGATAATTAAAGGGGGCATATAAGCAGACAATGAAAGCTCTTACAATATCCGATGATTGCATTTCTCTAAAACAGGTTATAGGCTACGTGTGCACCACCAAGTCAGAACAGTAGGCTAAATATTCAACATTATATCCACTAGCAAAAAAATATATATATAGGATGGGCAGCACCTCCTACTTGCAAGTTGGTCTCCCATCCAGGGTTTTAACCAAACTCAGCTTTTCTATTTGTCACTGACTACTACCAATGTGCTGTCATGGGAATGATTATTAAGAGACCTATTAATAACTAAATATATGCACTGTTGCTACCTAAGTCATTCCAAAGGATAGGTTTAACAGAGCAAATTAAATGTAACCATACTTTATAAGTCATATATCATCAATGATACTATTTAGACATATATAGCATTTAAGTCAGCTATTGTTTCAATTCAACCCAGGGTTCAACTAAAATGATAAACTGTGTAGTTTGAGCCCTGAATTCTGATTGACTGAAAGCCATGGTATATCAGACCATATACCATGGGTTTGACAAAACATTTAGTTTTACTGCTCTAATTATGTTGGTAACCAGTTTATAATAGCAATAAGGCACCTCTGGGGTTTGTGATATATGGCCAATATACCACGGCTAAGGGCTGTGTCCAGGCACTTTGCGTTGCGTTGTGCATAAGAACAACCGTTAGCTGTGGTATAGTAGCCATACACCACACCTCCTCGGGGGTTATTGCTTAAATAGACAATAAATATTGGCCATGTCAACAAAAAATCTAAGTTAAAAGATAGGACTAAATCAAATCAAACTTTATTCAAAATGCATTTAAAGTTTGATTAGATTTCCTCCTATTCTTTAACTTAGATGTTCGGATTTGTGAATCCAACATATACATTTTTTATTTGTAGACAAACTGGAATTTGTTGACAACCAAACACAATTCAATATCCCTTTTGCAATAAAGTAAATAGCCTATTAACTTGTAAACAAGTTAACAAAATTATATGTTGGATTCACGTCTCCAACGAAACCAAAAATAAAAGTTAAAAGAATAGGATTAAGCTAGTGGCTCAGATGAAACTATCTGGCATTGTCAACCAAACACAATTCAATAACCTAAAGTTGGGCTAACTAGTATTTATTCAACCTTGAAATGAGTAACACATCCATGGCCACATTTTGAGGTTAGTCTACTGTAACTATACAGTGCATTCAGAAAGAATTCAGATCTCTTGACTTTGTTACGTTACAGCCTAATTCTAACATTTATTAAAAATGTTTTTTTTTTGTTCTTCATCAATCTACACACAGTATCACATAATGACAAAGCAGAAACTGGTTGTCATAAATGTTTTCACATTTATAATAAATATATATAATATTTACATAAGTATTCAGACCCTTTACTTAGTACTTTGCTGAAGCACTTTTGGCAGCGATTACAGCCTCGAGTCTTCTTGGTTATGACACTACAAGCTTGGCACACCTGTATTTCGGGAGATTCTTCCATTCTCTGCAGATCCTCTCAAGCTCTGTCAGGATGGCTGGGGAACATCGCTGCACATCTATTTTGAGGTCTCTCCAGAGATATTAGACCGAGTTCAAGTCCGGGTTCTGGCTGGGCCACTCAAGGACATTTAGAGACTTGTCCCGATGCCACTCCTGTGTTGTCTTGGCTGTGTGCAAAGGGTCGTTGTCCTGTTCAAAGGTGAACCGTTGCCCCAGTCTGAGCTCTGGAGCAGGTTTTCATCAAGGATCTCTCTGTACTTTGCTCCGTTCATCTTTCCCTCGATCCTGACTAGTCTCCCAGTCCCTGCCACTGAAAAACATCCCCACACTATGATGCTGCCACCACCATGCTTCACCATAGGGATGGTGCCAGGTTTCCTCCAGATGTGTGCTTGGCATTCAGGCCAAAGAGTTCAAATCAAATCAAAATCAAATCAAAGTCACATGCACATGGTTAGCAGATGTTAATATGAGTATAGCGAAATGCTTGTGCTTCTAGTTCAGACAGTGCAGTAATATCTAACAAGTAATCTAACAATATCACAACAACGACCTTATACACACAAATGTAAAGGGATGGAATAAGAATACGTACATATAAATATATGGATGAGCGATGGCCGAGCGGCATAGGCAAGATGCAATAGATGGTATAAAATACAGTATATACATATGAGATGAGTAATTTAAGATATGTAAACATTAATAAGGTGGCATTATTTAAAGTGACTAGTGATCCATTTATTAAAGTGGCCAATGATTTGAGTCTGTATGTAGGCAGCAGCCTCACTGTGTTAGTGATGGCTGTTTAACAGTCTGATGGCCTTGAGATTGAAAAACAGCTTCTATCGGTCCCAGCTTTGATGCACCTGTACTGACCTCGCCTTCTGGATGGTAGTGGGATAAACAGGCAGTGGCTCGGCTGGTTGTTGTCCTTGATGATCTTTTTGGCCTTCCTGTGACATCGGGTGCTGTAGGTGTCCTGGAGGACAGGTAGTTTGCCCCGAGTGATGTGTTGTGCAGACCGCACTACCCTCTGGAGAGCCTTGCGGTTGAGGGCGGTGCAGTTGCCGTACCAGGCGATGATACAGCCCGACAGAAGGCTCTCAATTGTGCATCTGTAAAGATTTGTGAGGGTTTTAGGTGACAAGCCACATTTCTTCAGCCTCCTTCTTCACCACGGTCTGTGTGGGTGGACCATTTCAGTTTGTCCGTGATGTGTACACTGAGGAACTTAAAACTTTACACCTTCTCCACTACTGTCCCGTCGATGTGGATAGGGGGGTGCTCCCTCTGCTGTTTCCTGAAGTCCACAATCATCTCCTTTGTTTTGTTGACGTTGAGTTCAATTTTGGTTTCACCAGACCAGAGAATATTGTTTCTCATGGTCAGAGTCCATTAGGTGCCTTTTAGCAAACTCCAAGCTGGCTGTTATGTGCCTTTTACTGAGGAGTGGCTTCAGTCTGGCCACTCTACCATGAAGGCCTGATTGGTGGAGTGGTGGAGTGCTGCAGAGATGGTTGTCCTTCTGGAAGGTTTTCGCCATCTCCACAGAAGAACTCTGGAGCTCATTCATAGTGACCATCAGGTTCTTCTTGCTCTTCTCCCCCGATTGCTCAGTTTGGTTGGGTGGCCAGCTCTAGGAAGAGTCTTGGTGGTTCCAACCTTAAGAATGATGGAGGCCACTGTATCTTACAGTGCACCATCAATGCTGAAGAAATGTTTTGGTACCCTATCTGTGCCTCGACACAATCCTGTCTCAGCGGTCTACGGACAATTCCTTCGACCTCATGGCTTGGTTTTTGCTCTGACATGCACTGTTAACTATAGGACATTATATCAACAGGTGTGTGCCTTTCCAAATCATGTCCAATCAATTGAATTTACCACAGGTGGACTCCAATCAAGTTGTAGAAACTTCTAAACGATGATCAATGGAAACAGGATGCACCTGACCTCAATTTCGGGTCTCATAGCCAAGTGTATGAATACTTATGTAAATAGGGTATTTGTTTTGTATTTTTAATACATTTGCTAAAACTTGTTTTCGCTTTGTCCTTATGGGGTATTGTGAGCAGATTGATGAGGAAAAAATATAATTTAATCAATTTTAGAATAGAGCTAAAACTTAACAAAATGTGGAAAAAGTCAAGGGGTCTGAATACTTTCCAAATGCACTGTAAATGTCTTAATCATAGAAAGCCTGCATGTTCAAGATTGCATGCAAAGGGTGCAGGTTTGTGACAATCTTCACAATTGCTGTAATCATCTGCACAGAATCTTGAACAGCATCAATAACTTAATTGCACTATGCACTTTTAATGTAATCTCAACTGCAATCCAGGTAATTTGGTTGTGCTATTAAATGAAGCACAGTGATAACACATTAGGTTGTATAAATACAAAACGGGACATTGTATTCCTATTTCAACTTTGTTGTGCATTTACATGGTTGAAAGCGCAGATAACACATTTAGATGATAACTAAACCAAACATCTGACATTGTTTTTCCTTTGGAATTTGGTTATTAGATAGTTGAATGCAAAGTGATAACACATTGGGAATTCAACAAATGTCTGGCTGTCTTTGAGTGGGTGAATAAAGGTTGAAATCACATTGACCAACATCTCAACCAAATATTACCCACATTTCCACGTTGAAATGACGTGCTGTGTCCAGTGAACTGTATGCAGTAAACATGGTTGTTTTGGGGATTCAGGCCGCTAAAGGTTGACCGTGGCAAAAGTTCTAGAACGTGGGATGCTGAGTCAAGCATTTAGAAGAGGCTGTATATATTCCGTCCCAGTACTAAGATTAGTGTCAGTGCAATTACAAATTAAAGCTTAGATGTGACTCTCAAACATTGATACGCCATATCAAATTCCCATTGTGTATTGCATTCCCAAATTGTCCTACTATTGAGGGCTGAAGGGAGTGATTTGATGCATGCATTTTTTGAGGTGAGAACAGGACCTGATTACACACCCACATACACACCCACATAAACACACACACACACACACACCCACATAAACACACACACACACCCACATAAACACACCCACCCATAAACACACACACATCCACATAACACACCCACATAAACACACACACACACCCACAAACCCACATAAACACCCACATAAACACACCCACATAAACACACCCACCCATAAACACACACACACCCACATAAACACACACACACACATAAACACACACACAAACACACCCACATAAACACACACATAAACACACACACCCACATAAACACACACACAAACACACAAACACCCATAAACACACACACACACCCACATAAACACACACACACCCATAAACACACACACACACACACACACACACACACCCACACCCACACCGCACTCCAGGGGGTGATATGTGTGTGGCTAAGAAGAACATGTTACCATTAGCAGGTGAACAACTCAGCCAGCCTGTGCAAAATATCAGCTTGACTACGACCTGATGTTAGTTCATTTCCTTGCCCCAGTAAGGAAAATGACAAAAATACTTTTTTTAAATAAGATTTTGCACTTTTTTCTGCTAAACAATCTGACATAATATAGTAATATGAATTACATCTAGGGAAATATTTCCTGTTGAAGAGTCAAAGGCAACATTTGTGTATTCAACTGAGGGAAAGACATGGAAGACATCTTATTTCATAGTCTTTGTCATTATTATTGCCATTATAAATCAGACATTGTAATAGAAAGCCATACCAAAACAATGTCCTCAGTATTACAGTGCCTATTATCAGTATTTTATGACAGTAACCATCTAGATATACTTCAACAGCATTGAAAGACAGAAAAACAACCAAACAACTTACTACAAAAATATGTTGTTCATTCAGAGATAGACTATGGAAAAGATAAAACCCCAAAAAGTTAGAAAATATTTCTTTTCATATGATGAGTAATTATTTTCTAGATCTTGGAACTTTGACCCATATTGCATGTTTTTTATTCATCTATAATGAAGTCACTAAAAGCCCAGATGACTTTGCAGAAAGTAGTTTGGTTTGATAATGACATTGTATCATCATGGTAGTGTCCAGGTTCTTTCCTAAAGTAACAGTGTTGGACTTGGTCCTTCATTTCATTGCAGAATTGCATAATGGCGCATTTTTCTTTCATTACTTGACCGCTCCATGACTTATGTGCATCACTATTTGGCTCCTTCATGTTGAGACTGTCTGGTCCCTAAAAAATGCAGTCTATTGGAAATGCCAACGCTTTTGGCATAGATATCAGTTTTCATTTTTACCACCAACTCAATTAAAACAGAGGAAATTCCTCATCAGTTACACAACTCATTTTCATTTAAAACACCACTCCTTTAAAAAAAATCCTGCAAAAACATTTCAAAAAAAATAAATTAAAAGCTCACACAGTCTACCAATAAGTCAATAGTTTTTTTTTTTTTAACATGTACTTCAAATTCTTGATTATTCTTGTAATACTGTAATATAACACTGCTTTTCTTAATACTGGAGTTTCCCTGGCAAAGAGGACCATTTAAGTATTAACCAGACTATCTCTGTTAACAGACGGATGTGCAACAAGTAAAGTGCAGCTTGTTTCTATACCTTATTCACTTCAGAAAAACTGATAGTGATTGTAGTTGGAACCATAGAAAACGCTGCAGCTAATTTTGTAGTGACAGCCTACGCATTGTAAACCTTCAGCAGCCAAAACACTCCTTCAATAGTGAAACTCAACGGCACATAAAACCAAAAAAACTCACAACGAGGAGACAAACAATAATAGCATGGGCTAATAAGACAGTTTTTTCTGACCATGAGATTTGACCAGAACATTCTGGGCCTGAGCGTCTCAATACGCCTCTCTCTGAACAACACTGCATAGAACACAAAGTGTAGTCCAGTTCTATGCACCAGTGCTATGTAGTGAGTGACTGCTCCAGTGAAGTACAATGCACTTTTCTTATATCTTCTACAGCGCAACACAGTGCAAAGTGGGGGGGGGGGGGGGGGGGGGGAAAATCACAGTTCGTTTGAACTCAAACTTCAAAAGGTAGGTGTATGTAAGCCGTGGTCCCTCACTTCTCCCACTTGTTGTTCTCGGGATTGTTCCTCAGAGGACTAGTGGAACAAAGACCTGGGAGTTAACATGTGACGTGTTCAAGGTCAGGAGGTGTGTCCACAACCACAAGACCTGGAAGAAAATTGAACAGCACTTGCTGTTTGAAAACAATAACCTCCACGTATTGCATTCAATAGTCTGATGAGAGTATTTTCAGCCTGATCGAGTGATCAGAGCTAGTGATCAGAGTCCTCTATCCTCTCCCATACACTGTCTCTATCCTCCCAAAGAGTCTCCCCCAACAGTATCCCAACAAGTGTAGTAAACTCCATGTAAAAAATAATACGTACACAGAAAACAATAAGTAAATCACATGATGGTAGTGTGGTGTTTCCTGGTAGTTCTGTTTGTTGCAGGTTGGTGCCTCAGCATTCAAAACCACACAGGTTGTTCCCCTGCTCCCTCCGGTTACAGCCGGCCGACCTTGGCGTCCCCGATGGCACCCCAGACGTCAAAAACAAATTCATCCGGGAAGGCGAAGTCACCAAGAGTCTCGTCCAACGCCTCGGCAAACTCATCTGGGTTCTTTTTGTCCTTCCCCAGCTCCACCATTGTAGCAGCTGACAGTGAGGGAGAGGGGTTAGACAGGGGTCAACCACAGCACAACAAAGTAATAGGACGTTAAATAGTTAACCAAATAGCTACCGAGACTATCTGCATTGACTCTTTTTGCACTAACTTTGCCTCATCACATACATTTATTATCTGTCACTTTATTCCTAGTGAAATGTACATATCTACCTCGTACCCTGCAAATCGACTCAGTACTGGTACCCCGTGTATATTGCCAAGTTATCGTTACTCATTGTGTATCTATTATTACATGTTTTACTTTTCTATTATTTCTCAATTTCTTTCTCTCTGCATTGTTGGGAAGGGTCCATGAGTAAGCATTTCACCGTTAGTCTACACCTGTTGTTTACCAAGCATGTAACAAATAAAATTTGATTTGAAGTGGTAACACACAAGTCACCACTTTGCTAACAGGAGCTGCATGTGTGAATCACATTCACACGTATACACACACCGTCTCCCTTACCCAGCTCACTGTCTCTGATGCCCATGTAACTCTCCAGGAGGTCATCCACTTTCTCTATGGCCTTCTCCTCAAACGCAGAGGGCTGACAAACAAATACCACAAACATAGTCATGACCTGAAACCATGTTTACCTTATTAACGGTAATAGAAGAACCAACACACACACACACTCACCAGCTCCTCCACAGTGGCTGGGCCTTTGGAGCGTAAACGCAGGGTGCCCTTCCCTGTCCCCAGCTGGGTTCCTGAGCCAGCCCGGGCCCCTCCTGACCTCTGGCTGATCATGTCTACAGGTAAGGGAGACAACATAACATGTCAAAGGAGCATCAGGTTTCTGACCTCCTAATTCTATATCTAGCTAGTCAATGATAATATAAGAGCAATTAGTAAAAGGCATTACAAAGTTTGATAACTGCTGACTCATTCCTAAATATAATCTGTCACACCATAATATGATTCATAATTATTTTGTCAGCACACACAATCTCTCACACACATACACACACACATACACAAACCCACCGAAGGCTTTCAAGGGCTCCACCATCTTGAGAACAAAGTCCTTCCCCTTGGGCAGCTCCTTGAGCATCTTGGCCACCTCGTAGTGTCGACAGCCAATGAGACTGTGGCCGTTGATGGACTCAATCATGTCTCCCACGTTGATGACCTGGATCTGATGGACCACGCTACCCTCCCTTATTCTCTGGAAGGGACAGGATGAGACAAAGTAAAAATCCACAATTTCACAATCAGCCAATTTGGCAGTGGGCAACATAAAACAACTCTATAATGTGCATAGGCAACTAACTAACATCTTATATTCAGTCTACTGTACATTCCACACTGTCGCTGCAATTGAGGCTCTGCATTTCAAACGCTCCCATTTTGTTCTATTTTTAGTCCTCTGTGTGTGATGCTGACGCATTTCCTTCCACTGCCAGACCTAACAGAGGTGAGACACAGACGACTCATTTCCTAGCCAGTAACCATGCCCACCTTGATGAAGGCGTATCCAGCTCCATTATCAGTGATGGTCAACCCCAGGGCGTCCTCCCCCTTGAACACCTCCACCTCCTTCCTCTGGCCTTTGATATGGGCAAAAATAAAGTCCTCCAGCCCAATCTGACCCCCCAGTAACTTGTCCATGTCCACCTTGTGAGTGTTCAGAGTGCAGAACATCACCTGAAGAGTTAGAAAGTGAGTCAGTAAAGGGACAAACTGAAGCAAATCTCTCTCGCTCGCTCGCTCTCTCACACACACACACACACACACACACACACACACACACACACACACACACACACACACACACACACACACACACACACACACACACACACACACACACACACACACACACACACACACACACACACACACACACCCAGTCGTCATATTGTTCACCTCTGGTGGTGCGATCCCAAAGGCCTCTCCGATCTTGGTGTAGAGCTCTCGCACGTTGCTGAAGCCCTCGATGCGTCCCGTGGGGCTACCGTGTGCTAGCTGGGTGTGGAAGATCAGACGAGGTCTCAGGCTGGTGGGTGGGGGTGGCAGACCCTCCTGGGTAGTACCCTCCCCGAGCCCCACACCACCTCCATCCAGGCCGTCCATTCCTGGGACATTAAGGCCCGCTCGGATCGGCTCGGCTTCCTCGTTCTCCACTAGTGGAGATGCTTTCTTCCTTCTACCCAATCCAAGAGGCATTTTTATCCTTCTGCCTGTCTGTCGGTGGACGTGAACAGATGCTGCTTTGGTAGGTAGCCAAAGGTCCTGTCCAGCATAGGACTCTCTCAAGTCTTCTTCCACCTGATGATTCACCACTGAACCCCAGCTATCTCTTGATGGTGGTCGCTGTAGCTACCTACTGCTGTTGTTGGGACAAAACTTGTTTCCAGCAACTTCAAGTGTATGGCAACTACACATTCAGAGTGCATCTGTGAACAGATTGTGACAGGTTAGTTAAACATTACTACCAAACCCCATAGCTGGTGCATCACATCACAATACACTGGAAGATAGCTTTCAAAAACGAGTATCAAAACGCCCAGGAGCTAACTTGCCAGCTAGCTAGCTCACCCTTAAAACACTTATTCAGCCTACTTGTCTTGCCATCAAGTTACATGGCATTAGACAAGATGATAAACATCTAAACTTGAATCAGAGATTGCACTTAATTTGACACACCTATTTATTTTTTTAAACAGATTGTCAGCTAGGTAGCTAACTTGTTAGCTAGTTAGCTTGTTGGCTAACACAATATTAGCTGCTAGCTAGCTGAGAATGAAGGAATATAGCAGTCAAGGTAAGCATCTTACCAGAGCTTTAGCTAGCTAACTCGCTGTACGAAGTGATTGATTCAATCCAGACGTGAAATGGAACATCAAAACACTAGGTTACTTCTTGATCCAAAGGTTGTGGAAGTAAAGTTACATCGCATTTGAATCGCTAGTCTTGTGAGATACGCTAACAAGCTAATGAGAGGAAAGGAAGATCTGATGTTATGTATGTTGTTCAGCAGGGGTGTTTTCATTAGATAGCCCAGCCACAAAGTCCAAATTGGCTATGTCGAGAGAAAAAAAAGGAAAACAAAAATGTGCTTTTTGTTATTTTATTTATGTTTGGGGGTTAGGAATAAGGTTAGCAGTGAGGTTAAGTTTAAAATCAGATTTTAAGAAGAGCAATAGTAGAAACAGGCGGGGTTTATTACTTTGCGGCTGTGGTAACAATTGACGACAGCAGGGGTGGGACTTCAGCACTTTATAATGGCCTCCTCCACTATAGGATTCCTCTCCTCGTCTCTAGCTCTTCGATGCCCCCTACTGTAAAGCAGGTTTTTTAAACCCTCTGTCCTAGGAATTCCAATAGTCCTCCTGGCATGAATAATTCATCTACACTGCCTGTAATGCATTTTATAATCTGTCTAGTATAGATGGCAGACAGAATCAAAAGCTGAGCATTTTCAGTAAAAGCCTAACTTGTAACAGATTGAGTTCCCATATGTCTCTCACTCCGTTTAACCCCTGGATGTGGATGTGTGTTTTTCAGAAGATTGTCAAACAAGCAATCTGCTCAAGGTAGAACAAAATGCACTCTGTTACAATGGTGCTTTGACCCTAATCCAGTTAGCTAGTCCCTAGTTGTTAAATCAAATCAAACTTTGTCACATGCGCCGAATACAACAAGTGTAGAATTTACCGTGAACTGCTTACTTACAAACCCGTAACCAGCAGTGCAAATAAACTAAAGTAACACAATAATGAGGCTATATACAGGGGGTGACTAATAACATTTGATTTGGTACAGAGTCAGTGTGCAGGAAAGCAAAAAGTAGCTGGTTCCCGCCCCACGGGGGGCAGAATTAAATCCACTCGGTTACTTTAAAAGTTTGACATGGCCCCAAATAAAACAGAACTACAACATTTTGTATAATTTTATTTGAGATTTACAAGTTTGCCAGTCTTTGCAACAACTAAAATACCACAAAATGCCAAGGGGACCTCGTTTGTTCAAAGGATAGGACAAATAAAATAAAATGTTCAGTTTCATACAAATTAAAAGTGGACTGCTAACACCTATTTGTCAAATAAAATTCTGGGTGCCTAATAATAATAATAAAGAATGTCTGCAAATTTTATAAAAACAACTTAAACTTTTCCATCATAGGAAAACATTTGCAAATAAAGCAAATATTTTTTTACAAAAAAGTTAAACCGAGATTACACATCTCTACATTCATGTTAAACCACATTTATCTGTTAAAATTAAGAGTGGAACTCCACTTGGAGTGGAATGATAAATGGGTAAGTGTTGACTGATCATTACAACCTCAATGACAATCAAATTCATTACATCTCGCAACGGAAACCATTTAGCGTTTGAGAACCAAACAACACGAAACGGTGCGGGACCTACCTGAATTTGTCCAATAAAAATAATTTGTTACAAAACATTTTCCGTTTGGTGTAAAACTTTTGTGCAACAGATGAAACGTTTTTCAACAGAATCAGCGTAATGAATGCACCCCAGGTTAAAATATGTGTTTCAAGTACTTGAAAATGTAACATTGTTCAAATAATTCAGACATATTTTAACAATACAACTGACTCACTACTTGGCTATTTTACAGTTTGTCAACTGTCATTTTTGGAATGATTTTCTTATTTACCACAGATGCTTACTTAGGCTTGCTTTATCTCAAACAATGTGCTTCAAAAATCAGTTCACTACTTACTGTAGGCTGCGTTCACACAGGCAGCCCAATTCTGATCTATTTTCCACTAATTTGGTATTTTGACCAATCACATCAGATCTTTTAGCAGCAGATCTTTTTAAGAGCTGATCTGATTGGTCAAGATACAATTTAGTGGGGGAAAAAGCTCAGAATTGGGGCCCGTCTAAACGCAGCCATATTTGACAAGTCATTGTTTGCTCTGCAGTGTGTAAGAAGTACAGGATATGACAAAATAAAAAGGATGAAGATTATCTAACAGAAATGGTTTGCATAGAGGTTCTGAAGTAGCAGTAGCTATAATTTTCACAGCTTTAACAGAGTTAAAGAGAGAATTTAAACAGCTAAAATGCACTGCATTTTTGAACAGCTTCTAAAGTGTCACTGCAGAGTAAACACACCTACAAGTTTCACTGGAGAATGGGCATACAAGTTCATCATACTTACAACAATAGTGATTCTCAAGTTAAATGTAAGGGGTCCTACAGAGGTCAAAACACATCACACCATCTTCTCAATAGTATTTCACAATAAGATGGTGCACGTTTGTCATATATATATACACACACACACACACACACACACACACACAAACGAGTTCAATCTCACATGCGTGACGTGAGATTTGGCACAAAATAGATAACGCGCCCTTGAATAACTAAAATCTATACAACTGGAGAAGCTACACTACATGGCCAAAAGTATGTGGACACCTGCTTCATGAACATCTTATTCCAAAACCATGGGCATTAATATGGACTTGGTCCCTCCCTTTGCTGCTATAACAGCCTCCACTCTTCTGGGAAGGCTTTCCACCAGATGTTGGAACATTGGAAGCAAGTCCCCGCAGTATTCAGCCACAAGAGCATTAGTGAGGTCGCACACCGATGTTGGGCGATTAGACCTGGGTCGGCGTACCAATTCATACCAAAGGTGTTCAATAGAGTTGAGGACAGGGCTCTATGCAGGCCAGTCAAGTTCTTCCACACTGATCTCGACAAACCATTTCTGTATGGACCTTGCTTTGTGCACGGGGGCATTGTCATGCTGAAACAGGAAAGAGCCTTCCCCCAAACTGTTGCCACAAAATTGGAAGCACAGAATCGTCTAGAATGTCATTGTCTGTTGTAGCGTTAAGATTTCCCTTCACTGGAACTAAGGGGCCTAGCCCGGACCATGAAAAACAGCCCAAGACCATTATTCCTCCTCCACCAAAGTTTACAGTTGGCACTTTGCAGTCGGGCAGGTAGTGTCCTCTTGGCATCCGCCAAACCCAGATAGGACTGCCAGATGGTGAAGCGTGTTTCATCACTCCAGATAACGCATTTCCACTGCTCCAGAGTCCAATGTCGGCGGATGTTACACCACTCCAGCCGATGCTTGGCATTGCGCATGGTGATCTTGTGTGAGGCTGCTCGGCCATGGAAACCCATTTCATGAAGCTCTCAATGAACAGTTATTGTAGTGACTTTTCTTCCAGAGGCCGGTTGAAACTCAGTAGTGAGTGTTGTAACCGAGGACAGATGATTTGTACCTGCTTCCGTGGCCCCGTTCTGTGAGCTTGTGTGGCCTACCACTTCGACGGCTGAGCTGTTGTTGCTCCTAGATGTTTCCACTTCACAATAACAGCACTTACAGTTGACTGGGGCAGCTCTAGCAGGGCAGAAATTTGACGAACTGACTTGTTGGAAAGTTGGCATCCTATGACGGTGCCACATTGAATGTCACTGAGCTCTTCAGTATGGGCCATTCTACTGCCAATGTTTGTCTATTGAGACTGCATAGCTGTGTGCTAGATTTTATACACCCGTCAGCAATGAGTGTGCCTGAAATAGCCAAATCCACTCATTTGAAGGGTTGTCCACTCACTTTTGGACATGTAGTGTATCAAGTATGTGGAATCTGTTGCCTGGAGTGACTTCCTAAAAATGTTTATTCATACCTCATTCTCTGGGTTAGTTTGAACATGATTTGCAAGTTGTGCTCAAGAATCCCCAGTATTGCCCCTCCCATTTAAGCACAAAGAATTTTCTGAATTCTATTTGCTCTAGTTCCCCAACATAACTCAGTTTCAGAATCTCTCGCATACATCACTGCAAAATAATACCGGTGTAACCAAAGATATAGAGTGCCTTCGAAAAATATTCAGACCCCTGGACTTTTTCCAAATTTCGTTACGTTATAGCCTTATTCTAAAATGGATTAAATAAAAAAATCCTCAGCAATTTACACACAATACCCCATAATGACAAAGCAAAACAAGTTATTATTTTATGTTACCAAATGTTTAAACCTATAAAACAGAAATACCTAATTTACATAAGTATTCAGACCCTTTTATGAGACTCGAAATTGAGCTCAGGTGCATCTTGTTTCCATTTATCATCCTTGAGATGTTTCTACAACTTGGAGTCCACCTGTGCTAAATTCAATTGATTGGATTTGGATAGGCACATAACTGTCTATAAAAAGGTTGCACAGTTGGCAGGGCATGTCACAGCAAAAACCATGCCATGAGGTTGAAGGAATTGTCCGTAGAACTCCGAGACAGGATTGTGTCAAGGCACAGATCTGGGGAAGGGTACCAAAAAGAGTCCCCAAGAACACAGTGGCCCTGCATCATTCTTAAATGGAAGAAGTTTGGAACCACCGAGACTCTTCCTAGAGCTGGCCACCCAGCCAAACTGAGCAATTGGGGGAAAAGGGCCTTGGTCAGGGAGGTGACCTGATGGTCACTCTGACAGAGCTCTAGAGTTCCTATGTGGAGATGGGAGAACCTTCCAGAAGGACAACCATCCCTGCAGCACTCCACCACATCAGGCCTTTATGGTAGAGTGGCCAGACGGAAGCCACTCCTCAGTAAAAGGCATATGACAGCCCGCTTGGAGTTTGCCAAAAGGCACCTAAAGACTCAGACCATGAGAAACAAGATTCTCTGGTCTGATGGAAACCAAAATTGAACTCTTTGGCCTGAATGCCAGGCGTCACGTCTGGAGGAATCCTGGCACCATTCCTTCGGTGAAGCATGGTGGTGGCAGCATCATGCTGTGGGGATGTTTAACAGCGGCAGGGACTGGGAGACTAGTCAGGATCGAGGCACAGATAAACAGAGCAAAGTACAGAGAGATCCTTGATGAAAACCTGCTCCAGAGCGCTCAGGACCTCAGACTGGGGTGAAGGGGTCGTTGTCCTTCAAACAGGACAACAACCCTAAACACACAGCCAAGACAACGCAGGAGTGGCTTCGGGACAAGTCTCTGAATGTCCTTGAGTGGCCCAGCAAGAGCCCAGATTTGAACCCGATCAAACATCTCTGGAGAGAGCTGAAAATAGCTGTGCAGCAACGCTCCTCATCCAACCTGATAGAGCCTGAGAGGATCTGCAGAGAAGAATGGGGGAAACTCCCCAAATACAGGTGTGCCAAGCTTGTAGCATCATACCTAAGAAGACTCGAGGCTGTAATCACTGCCAAAGGTGCTTCAACAAAGTACTGAGTAAAGGGTCTGAATACTTATGTAAATGTGATAAGTTTTATACATTTTTTTATTCTAAAACATTTCTAAAAACCTGTTTTTGCTTTGTCATTATGGTGTATTTTGTGTAGATTGATGAGAAGAAGAAAAAACAATTTTAATCAATTATAGAATTAGGCTGTAACGTAACAAAATGTGGAAAAAGTTGAGGGGTCTGAATACTTTCCGATGGCACTGTATGCATTGTATTTATAAGTATATCTACATTCAGATGTGTGTCACTGCTCCTGAGAGATATAGTTGATAAGTTGCCTGCAACAAATATTCTGGAAGCACTATCAAAACAACAGGATACCACACAAATTCCACGTCAGTGCTCTGTTTGCCACAGGCATTTTCAACTCTACCTATCCCTCGGACCTTATAACAACCAGCTCCAGTCATCTCTACATGGCCAGACCAACCCCTGCCCTATGCACAAACATTATTATCCAATGTCTAGCACTGGGTCCCCCAGAAGTGTCTTTATTTTCCCTTCCAATGGGAAATGGAATACTGTCAATAGGACATGTAGGTAATAAAATCTAAAATGTTTTAATAATATTAAACAGGAAAAAATTATGAAGCAAACAGAACAGCTAACATCAGAGAACAGAGACCAACATGTTACCCTGTCAATATCTCATGGTGGTTAAATATATAACTGAATTATAATTTGGATCAAAGGTTGAATCAAAATAAACAGGTATAATTCCCAAACAACTATTCTGTTCTTTGGCCTAGGGTAAGGACAACTAATGGAGAAACACAACTGGCTGTCTTCGTGTTTGTTAGGTGTCTTCAAAAGCCACTTAGTCATTCAAGGAGGAAGAATCTGAGTCAGTGCATCGCGGGCACTCTGCCCCAAATTCTCAGGGAATTTCACTACAAACTCAAGCACCATGTCCCCCCTCTTCTCTGGGCACTTGGACAGGGGTAGTCCCTCTCCCACAATACGCTTCTTCATCCCAGGTTTGACCACGTCTCTGGAGGTCACAGTCACAGTCCTGCCGTCCAGAGTGGGAGCGCTGACCGTGCATCCACACAGTGCCTGATGGGAGAGAGAAATACAGATTGTCACAATTAGGTGTGTTATGTTTTTAGTTAAAGAGTACAAGGCCTGGGAGTTGGGCTGGGCGATATATCGAATTAATTAGAAATTGTGTTTTAGCGCGATGTTCCAAATGCCTGTATCGTAAGATTTTTGTTTATGAGCGTTTACGTCCGCTTGTTCTCATGACGTTGTCTTTTCGGTCTCGTCTCCTTCAAACCTTCTGTGCACCTACCCCATCTCTCTCACACACACACACACACACACACACACACACACACACACACACACACCCCTCACAACAACAAAGACAAAAGATCACTTCTTCCTCTGACAACAAGCAGTTTCAACTCGATATTTGCATATGAGGTTTCGTCAAACAGAATGGGTGAGATGGACCCTGAAACACATTAGGACATTTTATTGTAGGAAAACTTAAACTTTCTAACGATACCCTTTTTGTCTCAACTCCCAAAATTTGGCGCAGAGCAGACCCTTATAAAACGAGACATGATTGTGGAAAATGTATGCTCAGTTTGGTGCTAGCGGTGCATTTTAGCCACGGACTGCTAGCTGTCTAGTCGGTGTTTTATAAACGTTTTGTAGGCTAAGAATGGGCTTCAAATTTGCATTGTCAAATTCATGTCAAATTCAGTCATATACGATATATTAAAATGTATGTTTCCATGTGAATTAACTTACCATATCATATGCCAGTTTAACGTATTTGACGGCCAAAAAGCAGCACACAGCCGAAAAGTTACCACTGTTTTATTAGAACTACACACATGAACTACATCTCCCACCAGCTATATATCTACCTTTCGACACCTTGTCGGTCTACAAACAAACAAAAAGTAGGCCTACTGGCTGGCCACGTTCAGTAAAAAAACTAAAGTAACAGCGCAATTAAATATAAAATATCAAACAGCCTGTAACTAACAGGTTTTTACTGTCCTGTGAGTCAACTCGAGCAGGCATGCTAACAACGCTGCAGGAGTTATAGTTCAAATTAGACTTTTCTAACTTTCGGCTATGTATCTTACTTCTTGAGTGGGATAAAAGGCATCGGGTATGAGTAAATCAATACACGAATATAATGATATATACTACCGTTCAAAAGTTTGGGGTCACTTAGAAATGTCCTTTTTGAAAGAAAAACAATTTGTCCATTAAAATTACATCAAATTGATCATAAATACAGTGTAGACATTGTTTATGTTGTAAATGACTATTGTAGTTGGAAACGGCTGATTTTTTATGGAATATCCACATAAGCGTACAGAGGCCCATTATCAGCCACCATCACTCCTGTGTTCCAATGGCACGTTATGTTAGCTAATCCAAGTTTATCATTTTAAAAGGCTAATTCATCATTAGAAAACCCTTTTGCTGTGTGTACGCCTCAAGTCCTCAACTGGCAGCTTCATTAAATAGTACCTACAAAACACCAGTCTCATCGTCAACAGTGAAGAGGCGACTCCGGGATGCTGGCCTTCTAGGCAGAGTTTCTCTGTCCAGTGTGTGTTCTTTTGCCCATCTTAATATTTCTTTTTTATTGGCCAGTCTGAGAATGGCCTTTTCTTTGCAACTCTGGGATGCTAGGCAGAGTCGCCTCTTCACCGTTGACGTTGAGACTGGTGTTTTGTGGGTACTATTTAATGAAGCTGCCAGTTGAAGACTTGTGAGGTGTCTGTTTCTCAAACTAGACACTAATGTACTTGTCCTCTTGCTCAGTTGTGCACCGGGGCCTCCCACTCCTATTCTGGTTAGAGCCAGTTTGCGCTGTTCTGTGAAGGGAGTAGTACACACAGCGTTGTACAAGACCTTCAGTTTCTTGGCAATTTCTCACATGGAATAGCCTTCATTTCTCAGAACAAGAATAGACTAAAGAGTTTCAGAAGAAAGTTCTTTGTTTCTGGCCATTTTGAGCCTGTAATCGAACCCACAAATGCTGATGCTCCAGATACTCAACTAGTATAAAGATGGCCAGTTTTATTGCTTCTTTAAATCAGGACAACAGTTTTCAGCTGTGCTAACATAATTGCAAAAGGGTTTACTAATGATAAATTAGCCTTTTAAAATGATAAACTTGGATTAGCTAACACAACATGCCATTGGAACACAGGAGTGATGGTTGCTAATAATGGGCCTCTGTACACCTATGTAATTATTACATTAGAAATCTGCCGTTTCCATCTACAATAGTCATTTACAACATTAATGTCTACACTATATTTCTCATCAATTTGATGTTATTTTAATGGACCAAATTGTTTGCTTTTCTTTCAGAAACAAAGAAATTTCTAAGTGACCCCAAACTTTTGAACGGTAGTGTATATTGTAAAAACAACTAGCTGGAGCCATCTGAGCGGTCGGCTATCAATGCCCTTACCCGCTAGTACGTAATGCTGATAATTTGTTCTGACTCGCTACAGGCTGTGCAGCAAGAACAGTACGAATGCTTCTTAGTCTAGGACTTTTATCTTCACCACCACACACTATAGTATTCACACACACAAATCTTCAGTTTACAGAGGATGGACTTGTGGTTTTCTTGGATGCATTGTACCCAGAATTATACTAAAATAAACACACATAACTTGGTCGGCAGCCAAACTTGCGTCTTCATCTGCCGACAACGATAGCCACTCTGACCTGGAGTGGGTTGGGTCAGAGTCCAAATGTGCATTTTGGCACTCTAATTGGTGTAAAACAAGAGGCTGTGACAGACAGCTGAGAAGGGGAGAAATCACCCTAACAGGACTGTGGGGAGTCAGACATGGCCTGTTTTCTCTCACACAACCTTGTTTTCATAAATGTGATTATATAAGCTTGAACCCCATTCAAAAACATAGTACGGGACTTGCAACAGGAGGTAGTAAATACTAGTACTTTCATACCGTATTGGCAACTTGTTCTCATTCTGAAAAATAAGCATCTTCTTATCCATGTAGGTAGGCCACAAAGTGGACAGGCTAGCATTTTGTTCGAACAGTAGGAGACTGACAGGAGGGTGTGTTCATAACAGTTACTGTTCGAACTTGTTAGCAAGCAAATAGATCCAAGATGGCTAGATTTTAAATATAAAGATTAGCTAACTACTCATTATTAGTGGATGTGCATCGTGTATGGTTCTGGTTACATTTTTTACAAAAAGGGCATGTTCATACAGACAGACTTAAAATCCAGATCAGTGATTATTGCAAAAAAGCAAGTTAAACTGCTATAATATAATTAATTATTAGTGGGTTGTGGAAGGCTTACATTTAGCCTAGGTATAATTTTACAAGCCATGAATTCATTATATTATTCCTGACTGTTTAAAATGTTTAAATGCAGTGTACTGACCTTTAAATGGTGCAACAAAGCATATTTAGAGGAAAATATCATTACCATGATTACAGAGAATACAAGTGAAAGAGTTTAGTGGGTTACGTTTATGACTGATACAATGTTTAAGAAATCACAAAGACCAAGCACTCACATCTCTGAGGGACACTCTAGCAGGGTAGATGATATCGGAGCCATCCCGGCGGAACACAGGATGGGGTTTGTCTTTGACCACAAACACCACGTCAGCAGGAATGTTAGTGGGCGTCTCGTCTCCCTCCCTGGGGAAGGTGATCTTGGTCCCTTCCTTCCAGCCTCGCTTGATGTCCACTGTCAGGATCTTGTCCTCGCTGCGCATGCTGCAGCCGTCCGGGTTCAGCCGCTTCCTGGAGATCTTCATCTTCTTGGTGCAGCCGGAGAACACCTCCTCCAGGCTCACCTTCAGCTCGTGCACCACCGGAGAATCTTTCTTCTTCTCACGGCCCCCGTGGGGACCCCCTGGTCGGGATTTGAAGGACCTCTGGTGTTGGTGGAACCCTCCCATTCCACCCGGCATGCCCCCCATCCCTCCCATACCAAATGCGGCAAAGGGGTCATCAGTGTCCATGTCATCGTCCCCGTTGCGTGCGAAGAACTGGTCGAATGGGCTGCGGCCACCAAAAAACTCCGTAAACATGGCGTGAGGATCTCCATGGAAGGTGTAGTTGTAGTTGTTGGGGCCATTGGGACCACCACCCCCGCCAGCTGTGTGCCCCTTCAGGCCTGTAAGAGTGAACACAACATCAAAATTGCTATTTTAGAACACAAGAACAAACATCAAAATGTTTATTTTAAATCCCTTTCAATCACTTATTCACAACACATTTTCAACACTTCCAGACATACCATCTCTCTAAATTAATAATGCTAAAGCATGCTACATTTCCACCTGTGTCTTCAGGGGTCACTGTGACAGAGCAGTGTTTCTGAAAAGGTGTTCTGCAATGTGTCACAGACCATGATCGGACGTGACAGAAGGAAGGAATTAACGTTGTGATGTGAACAAACTAGCCCCACTGACAGTTTGAACTCAGAATAAACAGGAAAGTTCCAGCAAGTTCTCGAGAGAATTGTAGTGCCTCTGTTTCCGGCGCTCAGTTGCTTCCAATATAATAACTACAATAGTTTATAGGGCTACACTAAAAGAAAAACACAAACACTAACATTTAAATAATAACGTTAGCTAGAAGTTGTCAAAAACAACGGCCACGGCTGATACAGCTAGTAACGTTACATAGTTGGCAAACCTGACAACGTCGATAGCGCAAGACAGTTTGGGTTACAATGGTGCACCACACTGTGTGGAACCAAAAGTTGATGCGTTACCTTCTTCTCCATATCGGTCATATATATCCTTTTTCTTTGCGTCGCTGAGGACATCATAGGCCTCGGCGATCTCTTTAAATTTATCCTCAGCTCCAGTGGACTTGTTTTTATCAGGGTGATATCGCAAGGCCTGCTTTCGATACGCCTTCTTTATCTCGTCCTCAGAGGCGCCTTTCTGTATACCCAACACTTTATAATAGTCTTTACCCATTACAAGTATCTGTCAAGTAACGCTTGTTATTCAAAAAAACATCGTCAATTCACCACTTAATCTTATATCAAAGGCTGTCAACCAACCACACTGAAATGTAGTGTTTGAAACTGGCTAGCTACTTAACCAGTTGACAGCTGTAAGCTAGCTACAAATCCGACCCTCCACGATTTTTTTGACCTATTAAACTATGGAGTTACATAAATATATCCCACTCTCTGCTGAATAAACCAATTTATGAGCTGAGATATCGTGGCTACTCAAAATACGCTTTTCACCATGTCGCGAGCTAGCCACCATGTAAGAAACTTCCAGAACTACTGGTGCTGATACTGCTGTGACTATCGCGTTTCCACATTGACTGAAATCTCCGCCCCTTTCTACGTCATGCTTTCAAAATGGTCTACTTTCAAGATCCTTGGGACGTCCCTACCCCAATGAAGTTGAAATGTATGAATGGTTGAAGTTCGGGTTAGGGTAGCCTCGTCGAGAACCAGGCGTGACAACGGGTTATGCTTGGCGTTAGGGTTTAGGGTAGGGACGTCCCAAGGATTCCGAATATCACTAACCCTGTCAAAATCAAGAACCCACAATTTACGCCCCACCATTCCCTGGCAGGAGTTGCTTGCGCATATAAGAAGGAATAAACTGCATGTTCAGGGATGGACAACTAGCGGCCCAACCAGATTTTGCTTTGTTCCCCCAAAAGGGTCACCCCATACAGAACCAATCAGTCGATATAATCGAGAACAATCATCAGAAATCATGCGATATGAATCGGACAGTAGGGCGCCGCCTGACCCACTGATTGCAATTGTATCGGGTAAAAGGGTAGGGCCGACTCTGACTGCATGTGTGGGTTAAGATGTAGGTACACAGACCCACTGCAGACCCTAATGATGAGTTCATATTTTTTTGTGGCCCCAATTAAAGTTGCCCATCACTGATGTAGATAATAATTTCATCACATTGTGGGTATCTGTGCCAAAGCTTTATAAATTATTGCATTAGCTAAAATAATATGAATGCATATTGTGACAAGACTATTGATATGTTGCATATCAAATGGCCACACGGTAGAATACTATAATAGTGTTCCTCTTGCAATACCTAATTACATATCTTAAATATCCTACATATATGTCATGACATGGAAAGATATTGGCTCTAAAATTACTACATGTCAGGACTTCTGGAAAATCAAGAAAAGTGATAATAATGCTGACTACCACAGAGGGGCAGCATTGCAGCTTCTTAAATCACGGAAACGGTAACATTATTCTCACGCTTCACTGGAGAGCCCCATAGCATGATAACCTGATATTTTCCAGTATCAGTTTGGATTCCAGGCTAATAATACGAGCCCACCGTACCATAACATCTGCTGCTAATCACAACGTCCAAAAAAACAAACTTGAACATGATGTTAAATTGAGATCATGAGAGAGCCATTTGTTTAAATCAATTGAATTTGCTGGCAGCAACATGATAGGACAGCTTTCCCAACTCCTGTCCAGGTTTTCTAACTCCTGTCCAGGTTTTCTAACTCCTGTCCAGGTTTTCTAACGCCTGTCCAGGTATTCTAACTCCTGTCCAGGTTTTCTAACTCCTGTCCAGGTTTTCTAACTCCTGTCCAGGTTTTCCAACTCCTGTCCACTCCAACACAGACTGCTTTTCTGCACATAATCAACAAAATCAGCAGTCTCCTTTGAACAAATCCTTGTTAATATGACAGCAGATTATTATTATTATTATTTTTTTTAAAGTAACCTTTATTTAACTAAGCAAGTCAGTTAAGAACAAATTCTTATTTACAATGACAGCCTACCCCGGCCAAACCCTAACAACGCTGGGCCAATTGTGCGTCACCCTATGGGACTCCCAATCACGGCCTGGTGTGATACAGCCTGGAATCGAACCAGGGTCTGTAGTGATGCCTCTAGCACTGAGATGCAGTGCCTTAGACCGCTGAGCTACTCAGCTAATATGTTACATCTTAATTCATGCAGATACATTAGAAAAGCTTACTGTGTTCTTGTACCACTTTGTGCTCCTGTCTGATGTGCGTTGCTGGGTGGTCTAACCAGATTGTAAATATAGAATACAGATCTGCTGCCTGAGTGTGTTGAGATGCTCGTTTTAGTCAAATATGAAAGACATGATCCCTCTGTCTGAAGGATATCTTGGGCAACATCTCCAAGCCCCCCAACTGACAGCCAGCACCTCACAGCTCTGAGAGCACTACAGCTGACAGCTCTCACGCCATTGGAAAATGACAGGACAGTATTAGGCCTTAATATTTGTTCATGGTATTGGGAGAATACACACACTCTAAAATAAACATGTGTTTGTTTTTGTTCGTTCTCGAGGTCAGAGTGGTAGAAAAAAAATGGCACAGGTGGCCTGGGGGAGGGGTAAGTGTCGGTATGCAGAGGCCTGGCTGTCCCTCATCCACATGGATAAGGCCTATAGGAGGGTCGGTGTGAGACAGTGTGACGGAGTGAGGAGCAGAGCTCAGCAGAGATGTGTCTTGGCTCTTCTGAGAGCAGAGAGGGATCTGTTTCTGAGTAGGGTTGTGTGTGGCTGACCAACGTTACTGAGCTACTGCAGAGCAAATCGGGCTTCTTATATTTAGCCTTGCGACGTGCGCCCTACGGATTATGTCTTGGGCGCCTCGGGTTTCGCCTTCAGTACGTTTGTGGGTGTGGAGGGGGTCCGGTATCTGGTGGAAGGCCTCTCTTCAGGTGAGGAGGTGGTGGGTTACTGACGTTTAACCCCCTCTCATTTTACGAATATCTCACAGGCAACCTCTCTCTCTCTCTCTCTCTCTCTCTCTCTCTCTCTCTCTCTCTCTCTCTCTATCTCCCACCATTTAGCTTTCTTTACCTCTTTCTCACACCCTCACACAGGAAAAGGCTGTTTACGGTGACATAGTCGTTTCCCATTCTGGAAGGCTATTTGGAGGTTACAGATAGTAAGAAAAACAGTCGCAGAGGACATAGCAGTGTTAGACTACAGCTTCTAATCTGATACAACTAGAGAACACTAACTAGGTTTTTGCAAACCATTGGAGGGACCTCATTTTAGTGCGGAGGCACATTGAGGTCATAGTTCAAAAGGGGTCATGGATACACTGGCATTAGAGGCGAAGGCAACTGGGCAAGAAAAGAAAAGTTCAGCCCCAAGACCAAGACCTAAACCACCCAAAAAGGCCAAAAGGATTGTTTACTTTGAGGTTGAAATCGTGGATGCAAAGACAAAGGAGAAGCTACTACTCTTGGACAAAGTGAGTGTGTGTGTGTGTGTGTGTGTGTGTGTGTGTGTGTGTGTGTGTGTGTGTGTGTGTGTGTGTGTGTGTGTGTGTGTGTGTGTGTGTGTGTGTGTGTGTGTGTGTGTGTGTGTGTGTGTGTGTGTGTGTGCATGCGCGCGCGTGTGTGGCTGGCTGTGTCACTGTGTCTCATCAGTCACTGTGCACGTTCAATATAGTATTAGATACAGTACACTGAGCAAAAATTCCATTTCAAAGATTGAAATCATCAGTTGAGGTCTAATTACAGTCCTAGTAAAAGCCATAATACTGTCTGAAGTCAGAGGACACTTGTTTGCTTTAGCTCAAGAAGTTACAGAGTCATCCCTTTGACCGGACAGCCGGCTAATTTAAGGTTCACAGATGCTATGGCTGATTCTACAGAGGTTGTGTTGCAGTTAGGAGGTGAAAATACCCCCTGAGCTTATAGGAATCTTCTGGGTGAGTTATGAGTTATGTGTCAGCTCAGTGTCCTGAAGCCAGTGGGTGTCTTGAAGCCAACAGCAAGCACCATGTGTTTAGTGGCTTTTATGAATGTGAACATTTGTATTGCAATGATAAGGTGAATGCACCAATTTGTAAGTCGCTCTGGATAAGAGCGTCTGCTAAATGACGTAAATGTAAATGTAATAATTAATTACAGTTGAAATGCTGTATCATAGTCTCACAATTTCTTCAAGATATTTAGTATGAAAACAGATATAGTTTCCTGTAACTGTAGGCTTCTTTCATTTGCCTTGGCTGTCTTAGCAGTGGGAATAAATATGTTAGTGTTATAACATATGTACAGTATGTGGTATGGTACTAATTTCACAACTTGAAAACAAATATCAAACTTTAGTCAATAGATCTATCTGGGATACATTTATTTGACCCATGCAAGTAATGCTAACAGTATGTTTGCCTATAATTGATTGTCTTTCTGAACAGGTTGAGCCAACTTCTACTATTTTGGATATTAAGGCTTTGTTCCACAAATCAAGTGAGTATATGACAAAGTCCAGTTAAAATGTAGTCATTTAGCGGACGCTCTTATCCAGATCAACTTTCAGTCAGTGATGTAACAACATGAAATGTAAAACAATTTTGTAATATGATCTACTCTCTACACCAGGGATGGGCAACTTTGATTGTGGTGGGGGCCACAAAAAATCTGAACTCATCAAGAGGAGCCGCAGTTGCTCTTGACAGCGGAGAGAAAATATTTCAGTTTTAGAGTTAATTTTGTGCAATTCTACACATTTTGCCATGGGGCGTAACGGAAATGTTGCCGTTTTGAAGCAAGTCCGCTGATATTATAAACATTTTGCCATGTGGCGGAGAGAAGATTTTGCAATTGTATAATTAATTTCATGCAATTCTACTCATTTTGTCATGGGGCGGAGAGGAAAATTCTTCCGAGGGCCTTCAAAAGGGGGGGACAGTTGTCCATCCCTACTCTGCACTCTTAGAACAAAAGGTGCTTTCTAGAACCTAAAAGGGTTCTTCGGCCGTACCCATAGGAAAACCCTTTGAAGAACCCCGGTTAGTTCCAGGTAGAACTCTTTTGGTTACAAGTAGAACCGTTTCGATTCCATGTAGAACCCTTTCCACAGAGGGTTCTACATGGATGAAACCCAAAAGGTTTCTCCTATGGGGACAGTCGAAGAACCCTTCTGGAATGCTTTTTTCTAAGAGTGTAGATATGTATGATCCATATACAATATGTCATGATGAGGTTATGAGGTTAGTCTCGCAATGCCATCTTTCCAAGTCTCGTTAATCATTCGGCTACTGGAAGGAAGCCTTGAAATGGAGGCTATTATAAGCTTAATTAACTTCTGTCTTCTTGTCAGATCCCCAGTGGTACCCAGCCAGACAGTCCTTACGCCTGGATCCTAGTAAGCCCCACACCTCCCATGCATGATGCCTCAACTACCTACACAGACTCAAATGAGTGCTAGAAATTGCTATACCAAAACACTATAAAGGTCTTATCTTCTGTGAAATGGTCCACAATGTCATGGCTGACTACAGCATTGTGCTCTGTCTTGCTCCACAGAGGGTAAGTGTCTGAAGGATGAGGACGTCTTGCAGACACTTCCTGTTGGAACCACGGCCAGCTTCTACTTCTCTGACCTGGGGGCCCAGATCGCCTGGGGCACTGTAAGCACATGCAAACACACACACACACACACACACACACACACACACACACACACACACACACACACACACACACACACACACACACACACACACACACACACACACACGTGTTAATGCACGCACGCACATATGCATGCCCACAAACACACACACTCAATCACCCACAAGTGCACACACACATGAATGCACTTGTGCGCACAATCACACACACACACAAACGCGCGCACACACACACATTATACTGCATATCTTGACATGTCTATACTGCATTTAAATATACACAGCCACACTCCCTCAATTAATCAACTATAGCCTTGCATATAAATATACACCCCCACTGACAGATAGATTCACTGTCCTCTGGTTCGGTTTTCTATCACCTCCTAGCTCCTGTATCCTCTGTCCTAGGACACATAATCTCATGGCCCTATTTCCCCCACAGGTGTTTATCCCCCTGACCTCCTTTTCACCCTCCATTGCCACAGCCTCCTCAACCATTCTCCACAACCAACCACATACTGTAACCACGCTCCATATCCTCAATCGTCTCACCCCTCATCCACCTGTCTCTGAACCCCCAGTGGAATAGGGTGATGCCAGTGTTGGGGGGTAGCGGGGTCCAGTCTACTCCTTGCAGCCTGGCACAATAGCTGAGATCAACAGCAGCGATCAGTCATTCATGCTGGGCCTAGACCCATGCCAGAGATGTTGATTCAGAGATCTGTTTCATCACAAACTGACTGTCAGCTAAGCTGCCATATCTCTAGGGGAATGCTTGTGTTACATGCTCACTTGTTTTCTCTATTGCTCAATTACAAATCATCTACTTACCCTCCTCCCTTGGCACTCCTGTAGATCTGAAATGATCGGATAGGTAAAAGCAATATAACAAAACTTCCTTCCAGTCAATCAGAACGCAATATGAAGCTAGTACCACCTACCGATCCAATCAGCACCTACATGTCTCACCTTTATGTCTTCCCCCCTTCTCAGGTCTTCCTATCAGAGTGTTACGGACCACTGCTCATCTACTTGATGTTCTACTTCCGCCTGCCTTTCATCTACGCCCCAAAGTATGACTTTAGCAGCAGCAAGCACTGGGTTGTACAGTGAGTGTCAAATTACTGCATTTTCAAGGATCTATTCTATCTCTGTCACTGTACCTCACACTCTCCAAGTGATGATTACAGTGACATAATTAGGTCTGGTTGACCGGTGATGGTGTTGACAGTGAAGATAATGTGTGTGCTGCATCAGAGAAGCATGACAGCCATTCCAGACTGTCATAGAGACCAGTGAGTGAATGATGTAGTAATCAAAGCTAAATATGTGATGATCTTAAGCAGTAATCTATACTATGATCATTTTTCCCCTCCCACTGCAGTTTGGCCTGCATGTGTCACTCCTTCCACTATGTGAAGAGAATCCTTGAGACGCTGTTCATCCACCGAATCTCCCATGGTACCATGCCACTGAGAAACATCTTCAAGGTGAGAAGATTGAATAAGGGAATCTCCAATCTGATTCTAAAGAGGACCTGTGATCCAGTTTGATCCAATGATATCTGATAATAGCAGTATTTTTTCCCCTTTTATTTAATGGTTTACTTTCATGTGACATAGTTTTTAAACTTATTCTCAGGGGTAAACAGATTTTTTAATTAATGTGTTATTATTCTGATGACTTGTACAAAAACTGGTCTTGCTTCTTTTCCAGAACTGCAGTTATTACTGGTGTTTCGCAGCATGGATGGCCTACTACATCAACCATCCCCTCTATACACCGCCCTGTAAGTCCTGTCTACCCTGAGGTGATGTAGTAGTCACTCACATCTAACCCATCTAATGCACACTCATCTCTACTCTGTCTGCTGGTTGCCAGGATGTTACAGAATACAGATGGTCCTCTCTACTCTGTCTGCTGGTTGCCAGAATGTTACAGAATACAGATGGATATTTCCACAATCCCTAATGACTTTCAATGTCCTTTCCCATGATACATCACACCTGCTTGTGTGTTTACAGACTATGGGCAACAGCAAGTGAAGACAGCACTCATTATATTCTTAGTAAGTATGCTTTAGTTAGTGTAATGAAGAATATATTTATTTTAATACCTAATGTTGTAATATATTAATTTAGTTGTTTCTTTGTAGTGGAGTTGAGGCTACACAGTAGGCCCATTAGGCACAAATAATAGTCTCATCACCTGACAGGTTCAGTCTGGGGACGAGGTTACACAATAATAACATCATTAACATCAGTGCAATGTAGATCAGAATTCCCAGCAGAGTAACAATAATATCTTAATGGCGTTACTAGAGTTATCACATTGTTATTAGGTAAGTATAAGAGCAACTTAATGTAAAGTTTCACCAGGATATGTCGCCAGGTTTTCTTTTGTTTTTGGTTAGAGTTGTGGCTAAATGAGCCCTTTGGCATGTTATTGTGTTTTCCTCATCCTCACAGTTCTGTCAGGTCGGCAACTTCTCCATCAACATCACTCTACGCAACCTCAAATGTCCAGGTGAGCTCCCATAGGCTCTTGCTTATCTTATTCATGCAGTGCAGTCGATTATCAGATATGTACTTTGAAAGTTAGCACACAAGGTTCCTAGGTTCCTTTCTTTCTAGGGAGTTTTTCCTAGCCACTGTGTTTCTGCATTGCTTGCTGTTTGGGGTTTTAGGCTGGGTATTTGTATACTTTGTGACAACTGATGATGTGAAAAGGGCTTTAATAAATACATTTGATTGATTGATTGATTAATTAATTGACGAGCACTGCTTTACAGGAGCCCCCATGTTACCCTTTCCATGTTACCCTCTTTTTCTCCATTCTTTCTCATATTATTCCAGGTTCAAAGGTCAAGAAGATCCCACACCCAACTAAGAATCCATTCACCTGGATCTTCGCGTTGGTGTCTTGTCCCAACTATACATACGAGGTGAGGCTTTCTAGTAAAGAATGGTTAGTTGATTGAAAAAATATTTGTATTTGCACATTTTAGACTGGAAACACTTTGAAATTCAGTGTTTCACTTCCCCTCCTGGGGTTTGGAGACATAGTGATGCTGCCACCTTCTGGCCAATAGGTGTCAAGAGATGTAACAGTACTACAGTGATGAGTTGGTGTGTACTGCACACAGGTGGCTGGTGCCACCTTAATTGGGGAGGACATGCTCATAGTAATGGCTGGAACGGAATAAATAGAACGGTATCAAACACATCAACACATGGTTTCCTTGTGTTTGATACCATTCCATTTAGTCCATTCCAGCCATTATTGTAATCCATCTTCCTCTCACCAGCCTCCTGTGGTACTACATGTCTAATATGTAGGAGTGTGTAACAGTGTATCTGGTCCTCTGCAGCTGGGGTCGTGGATGGGCTTCACAGTGATGACCCAGTGCTTGCCGGTGGCTTTCTTCACCATTGTGGGCTTTGTCCTGATGACGGTGTGGGCCAGGGGAAAGCACCGAAACTACCGCAAGGAGTTCCGTGACTACCCCACCCTGCGCTCCCCTATACTGCCCTTCATCCTTTAGTCAGAGAGGGGCTGGTCCCACACATAACTTCACCCATTTCAGCCCCACTGCAGTATACAGCTGGTGTTTCTGACTGGGTAGGTTGGAAGGAGTCGTTGGAATAGTTCAACTACACTGTGACTGGTTTTGGGGAGTTGAAAACCCCTTTGATGACTTAAAAGCAGATGAGTCTTAATCTGATGTAATGTGTACTACCGGTATCTACTGTACATGTCAATGTGTGGAGGCACAAATTCATGGGGAAAAAAATACTTGTTTTACTAAAGTGGTGACTTAACTGTCGACTAAACTGTTCTGTTTGGTTTTGTATTATTTGTTGCATGTTATAGCTTGTCGTTTGGGTCAAGACTGAACGTGTCATTGTTTAAACTAAGTTTAATCTAACAGCATTTACACTGTGTGATGGTTGGGTTTCAGCCAGTAACACTAACCCATTGACATATTCATCTTACCACTTATTATATACAAAGAGATAATGAATATCACACTACAAGAGAGTGGAAAAGACAATCACTTTATTTCCCCCCTGGAAACAGGGCCAACATAGCAATTAACAGTGTGACATCAAACACGTAACAGATGGAAATATGGAATGTGACGTTGTTTCAAAAGCCGAAGCCACAAGGCAAAATTAAGAGACCTCATTGTAATCCTCTCAGATAACAACAATGTTGAATTTGATCAAGATGTCTACCATGTCATGGGGAATTGTATGTTGCTGTGTTGAGATTGTAAACAAAGAAAACGTATTAGTGCTACAATGACACTTCCTAAAGTTATGAAGTTAATTTTTGGTTGGTTAATTTTCCATTTTAAAAAAAAAGAACAGATTTCAGTTGTTTCTCCCTCCTCAGAAACTCCAGCAGAAACATTGGGGCCTTGTCCTACGTTGGTTCTGGTCTGCCAGCCCATTTCAACTAGAATTCTGCTTCAAACTGTTTTCATTTTGTAGATGAAATCTAGGTTCATCCACAGTAGATTTAATTAGATTCATCTAAAATGTTTAGAAATTACATGAACATAAATGAAGGGAAGAGGAATGCAGAAGGCAACCATACAAATAACATATTATGTTGCCTTAGTTTAGAAGGTACTACATATTGCTATTTCTAAATGTTAGTGAAACAGATAACAACAGTAATAAACCCTAGGTCAGTACTGGTGAAGCCATGAGAACATCTGGAGACTAAGCTCCATTTCCTTTGCAGGTATAATGAGAGATTGACAACATCACTGACCTTTGATGAATCAACAAATTCATACTGTACATTCTCAAATTAAATCAGTTCACATTGTCATCATAAAAGAAAAACAACGTTGAGTTTGTAGATAAATGGAGGGTACCATATGACATGTCTTTAAGAAAATACTGTCTGAGTAAACAATGAGGAAATGCAAGGACCATATTTGCTGGAACAGATATTTCAAGTATACATGTTATTATTTTCTTGTGGAACTGACTCAGGGAGCACAGAAACCAGTCTTTTAAAGTAAGCTCCAGTGGTAGCCAAGTCTAGAGTCTGAGGAATCCACAGAAAGTCTGCACTCACTGACCCGCCCCTTACAGAACAGGCAGCCCTCCCTTATAGAACAGGCGGACCTCCCCTTACAGAACAGGCGGACCTCCCCTTACAGAACAGGCGGACCTCCCCTTACAGAACAGGCGGACCTCCCCTTACAGAACAGGCGGCCCTCCCCTTACAGAACAGGCGGACCTCCCCTTACAGAACAGGCGGACCTCCCCTTACAGAACAGGCGGACCTCCCCTTACAGAACAGGCGGACCTCCCCTTACAGAACAGGCGGACCTCCCCTTACAGAACAGGCGGACCTCCCCTTACAGAACAGGCGGACCTCCCCTTACAGAACAGGCGGACCTCCCCTTACAGAACAGGCGGACCTCCCCTTACAGAACAGGCGGACCTCCCCTTACAGAACAGGCGGACCTCCCCTTACAGAACAGGCGGACCTCCCCTTACAGAACAGGCGGACCTCCCCTTACAGAACAGGCGGACCTCCCCTTACAGAACAGGCAGACCTCCCCTTACAGAACAGGCAGACCTCCCCTTACAGAACAGGCAGACCTCCCCTTACAGAACAGGCAGACCTCCCCTTACAGAACAGGCAGACCTCCCCTTACAGAACAGGCAGACCTCCCCTTACAGAACAGGCAGACCTCCCCTTACAGAACAGGCAGACCTCCCCTTACAGAACAGGCAGACCTCCCCTTACAGAACAGGCAGACCTCCCAGGCAGACCTCCCAGGCAGACCTCCCCTTACAGAACAGGCAGACCTCCCCTTACAGAACAGGCAGATCTCCCCTTACAGAACAGGCAGACCTCCCAGGCAGACCTCCCAGGCAGACCTCCCAGGCAGACCTCCCCTTACAGAACAGGCAGACCTCCCCTTACAGAACAGGCAGACCTCCCCTTACAGAACAGGCAGACCTCCCCTTACAGAACAGGCAGACCTCCCCTTACAGAACAGGCAGACCTCCCCTTACAGAACAGGCAGACCTCCCCTTACAGAACAGGCAGACCTCCACTTGACTTCTATAGCGTCCTTAGGCAGGATCCTAACATTCCTATATGAGTTTAGAGAGGGATCCTATAAAAGCAATACCACCAGAATGGGTCAGGTGACAGCAGTACCCCAGAGAGGTGGAATAGAAGCCCATGTTGACATGTTGATAATCACTGTCAAGGCCCAAGTCACGACCACAGTGTCCTTTTCCCCAAACCTCCTTGAACGGTTACAGAAGGTTCTAGAGATCCAGTGAGCACAGTATGTGTGTATACTGTATGAATACATCTGCTCCTCAGAGGAGTGTGTTGTTCTGTTCCCCCCAACCGTGGTCACAGATCATCCTCCTCATCCAGGAAGTGGGTCCTCTGCAGCACCTTCACGTGGCGCTCGTAGATCTTTAGGGCGGGCCCAAGTCTGATGGACAGGCCAGTTAACACGTCACTGCGCTGCATCAGGAGCAGGGACTTTCCATCAATTTCCTGTTGCGGGGGGAGAACAGATGGAGTGATTGAACTAACATCTAAATGTGGATTGGGGTGTGAACTAGTTACATCAAAGCAAATGCCTCCTAGTCTAGGGGGTACAGGATCTGTTGCTTTGGTTTATGGATGAGCACTTTCATATATTTGAATGAAAGCAATGCACATGTCATCTATATATTTCATGTATGCTTTCATATCATTTAACTTATTATTTGCCCAAGCCATTTACCCAGGTCAAGAAACAACCACCAGCCCAGGGATGCTCAAATACATTTTACAAGATGGACACTTTTAGAAATCAACAGGAGGACGGGGGCCACAGGTCTGTGTGGACATCCTGCAGGCTGCCATTAAAGTGTCACTGCACTAGCCCATAGGAACTTCACTTCATACAGATCACTAAGAATTGGATAGGTGGTACTGTAATGCAATAAGATCAAATCTTCACCTTGTCTACTGATAGGCTACGTGGACTGTTCACCATATTGATTATAATATACCCAACACTTTCACATCTCCAGGAGTGCCTGGGGGCTGTCTCTGGCAAGCTAGAGGCTGTCTCTGGACAGGGACTCTGTCTGAGCGGTTTTCTGAGTTTACAGATACCACCCCCATGTGGCAGTTTGAGGGACTGCACTGACCTGTGTTCTGAAAGCCACAGCCTGCTCTGGAAAGCCTGCAGCAGAGATGTAGGTGGCCACGTCCGCCACGCTCCACAGCAATAAGTTCTGCCTCAGCGTCTCCTTCTTCACAGAGCTGTGGGGTAGAGGATGGGGGAGATAGCGTGAGACACTGCAGACAAAATACAAGAAATGTGTCCTGTTGTTGACGCCGTTTCGTTTGAAGGTGCTATTTGAGGCGGTTTGCGTCCCTTGGAGATATGGATGTACATTGGTTATGTCTGTATGATGTTTAAATTGAAGTGAGTTGATGGCAGAGGAGGGGAGGAAAAGGTAGACTTAAGGCGTGGTGGTTGAGGGATAAGGGATAGGTATATGGGGCGGCAGGTATCCTAGTGGTTAAGAGCATTGGGCCAGTAACCGAAAGGTTTCTAGATCGAATCCCCGAGCTGACAAGGTAAAAATCTGTCGTTCTGTCCCTGAACAAGGCATTTAACCCACTGTTCCTAGGCCGTCATTGTAAATAAGAATTTGTTCTTAACTGACTTGCCTAGTTAAACAAAGGTTAAATTGAAAGAAATTAATGTAGCTTGGTGGGGGTTGTATTTTGGGGTGGGAGGGTTAACAACAGTGTAACTAACATGTAATAAGGAACCTGGTGCACCTAAGCTCTATCAAGGATCAAATCAAATGTATTTATATAGCCCTTCTTACATCAGCTGATATCTCAAAGTGCTGTACAGAAACCCAGCCTAAAACCCCAAACAGCAAGCAATGCAGGTGTAGAAGCACGGTGGCTAGGAAAAACTCCCTAGAAGGCCAAAACCTAGGAAGAAACCCAGAGAGGAACCAGGCTATGAGGGGTGGCCAGTCCTCTTCTGGCTGTGCCGGGTGGAGATTAGAACAGAACATGGCCAAGATGTTCAAATGTTCATAAATGACCAGCATGGTCAAATAATAATAATCACAGTAGTTGTCGAGGGTGCAACAAGTCAGCACCTCAAGAGTAAATGTCAGTTGGCTTTTCATAGCCGATCATTGAGAGTATCTCTACCGCTCCTGCTCTCTCTAGAGAGTTGAAAACAGCAGGTCTGGGACAGGTAGCACGTCCGGTGAACAGGTCAGGGTTCCATAGCTGCAGGCAGAACAGTTGAAACTGGAGCAGCAGCACGGCCAGGTGGACTGGGGACAGCAAGGAGCAAGGATGCAGTGAGTGTCCTCTAGGTACAAGCTGGTGTCAAATACAATAAGAGACTCACATTTCTCTGTTTTTCACATCGTTCTTGACATCGTCTTGAGCCATCACGCAAGAAGCAACGTCCATCCCCTTCTTGTATTTAGCACCTGTAATATATACAGTGGCCGGTAAACTCAGTGTCTCTGATATCCTAAACATCCTCACTGGGAATACGATGAAAATAGAAATATGAGAAACTAATATGAGAGACGGACATAGAATAAAGGAGAAAACCCACAGTCGTCAGATGGAAAAGACAACGTCTTGGGCCGTCTGTCAGAACCCTTCATGGTCTCATCCACACAGTCAGGAACCAGTTGGTCAGAAGTGAGGCCACTCTCCTCCATCCTCACCCCATCCTCTCTCTTCACCAAGCTCTTCTGAACCCATGGACAGGTCCCTGATGGCTGTACTATCGTCTTTAAAGCCCCTAAAGGAGAGAAAGAGGGGGGGAGAGGGGAGAGAAAGAGGGGCGAGAGAAAGAAGAGAGAAAGAGGGGGAGAAAGAAAGAAAGAAATAAGGGGAGAGAGAAAAAGAGGAGCGGGGGGAGAGGGAGAGAGAGAGATGCCCAGTCATACATGGGCATAAACACACATATCAGCTTGAAACTGTCTCCTGGCATTGGATGCTTACTCCCTCACTCACTATACTGGAACTCATTGCTAGTCAATACAATGCAAACCTACTCCTAAAACACTGTCTCTACCCAAAATTAAGATACTACGGCAAGCACAAATATATGTTAGTGTTTTCTCCAAAACATGTGTAACATGATAGATTATGTCTGTCCCTCACTGGGCTTGAACCAGCAATCTTCTGTTCCCAACACCACAACACACTCACAAAGCGGTTACCCATTGCTCCACAGACACCATGGCCAGTGCAGAGCAAGGGAAACAACTAGGCTACTTCTAGGTCTCAGAGCGGGTGATGTCACCACTGGGCAGTACAGCTAACTAGCTAGCCATTCCACATTGGCTACACTTATACACATAGTATGATCTGTTAACACAGCATACTAACCACTTCCTGTGTTTCTCTGCATCCCTGAGGGTCCATGGTCAGCAGGGCAGAAGGTAGAGTCACACACACAGTGATTCTGCCTGAGGGCCAGGGGACTAGAGGGGGACAGAGGGCTGGACCTCCTACTGGTCTTGCAGGTAGAGGGGCAGTCAGATACAGGGCTGTGGCCAGGGCGAGAGCCACTGGGGGAGCAGGGGCCAGAGTAGGGGTGGGCAGCACCAGACCCCCCCTGCACAGCATCCTCACCCCCAGGAGAGGGAGAGGAGCCCTCATGGCCATCTTCATCAGCCCCCTCCTGTTCCTCCTCCTCCTCTTCCATGGTGCTGTCTGTCTCCATTGACACTGGAACCTCATTCTGGAACACAACCATTGCAACATAAGAATTTGAAGAGATTCCCCATCCGTTGAGCTTTTTTGTGTGTAAAAACATTCTAATCATACTCCCCCAAAATGATCCACCCCACTTTATATTGTGAACAAGAAAGATCAGTTAGTTACTACATCAGTGACATTAATCAGGTGCCTAATGTACTAATAACATGCTTGAGAGTAACAGAAGGACAATTGATGTTCTCAATACCCACAGAGAATATTAATTCAGATCATTTTTCATAAATGAACAATACAGTGGGAGTGTCAATCTGATTGACAGCACAACAGCTATAGGCCAGTCTACATCCTTAACGTATTGACCCGTTTAGATCAACGAGGACAACAACAGCTCTGCTGGTAGTGATAAGTACAGCAGGAGAAGCAACATAGCCTACTCAGGCAAGGGAGGAGGAAGGGACAGCAGGCTACTGGAGGGGGAGGGAACTAGTGGGGAGAGAGTGGCCCCCCCTTTGTACTGTAAGTTAATGATTGGATAGAAGTGTATAATGGCATTCTTTACATAACTTAAATAAACATTATTCAAATTCTCTCATTTAAACTGAATATCATGCAAACTGAGCCATGATACCTAAACATTTTCTTCGGACCTTCCGCTAGAGCAGCAGTCAGAAAAACATTCATTCATTGGCCGATTTTGAACGCAACTAGGCCTACACCTGAAAGGAGAAACTCACGAGCGTGTCATAAACTATAATCAGCGGGTTGAAAATGTGTTTCAGCGCACATAGTGTGCATTAGCGCGAGTCGACTCCTGATTATAGGAGACATGACATAAAGCCACGCTCATACAGATGTCGCAATAACCAGTCTTCATATGACCGCTGTCGACAATAATTGCCATTGGAGGCCTTGTCCCCGTAGAGCACACAGGATGTTCACTCTGTTCGGAACTACAGCTGCGCTATTCGCCCACATTGTGTTCGGTATTCCAACCACAATTATTCATTCCAATATAGCTTAATATGGGCCACATATAAGTTTATAAGTGTTATTCACATATGCACACGGTTTATTGCACTCGCTTTGTCGTCGATGACTGAATATAAACGCAGAAAATAGCTTTTTCAGCCTGTGTGCGTGTCCAAAGATACAACTAGCGGAGGCGCGAGTACGAGCGCTCAACTCAGCAGAGCCCGCCCCGCACCTCAGAGGCGCTTGAGTCAGACATTAAAGTTATTGTATTGAAGAATAGGCCTAACTACCATATTTGACGGTTAATCATGAGATCCATTATTGGGATATGCAGAATATGCTATTTGGATCTGTCAATAATAGTTTTAATTAGATATATTGGCACAAAGGATGATAAATACTTGACGCAATCTGCTACTTTTTCTTGTGGATATATAATACGCTACAAGAACAGAGCGTGGACAACGTCACCCTTTTCTTCCATTTTAATACAAAAGTGCGCAATGGAGGAGTCGCACGAAAGACTTCCCACTTCAGTCACATAGAGCGCTCCCGAATCTAGTCGGATGCGACCAATTCTAACCACGAAGCTCCCTCTATAGCAGCAATACCTTCAGTGGGGCTACTTTGACTTTGGGTCATTTTTTCCTGCGACAGACGCTCGTGAAACCCATTAAATAACGTGGCTTCATATCTAGCGGCGTGTTACTTATGAATACATCGACCGTCACCCCCTCAGTGAAATAACTCGAGCACACTGTCCCCCATTCGGTCACGCACATCCGAGCTATGACTTTCGCTTCGCCCCCCCCTTCACTGAAAAGCTGAGTTTGGGCTTGAAAAGAGCCTTCGGCTTTAGGCTGTGGTTGTTGCTAATTCTGGCAATCGTGCAAGTTTTTTGTCGATTAAAGCTGTAGAGCAAACAGCGCCCGGACAAACTCACTTCTACGCACAAACTCTTTTTTGTATTATTGCAAACGCAGCTTCCATTGTTATTGGTAGGCTATTTTTCACCTCGGTCGCGCGAGGTAGCTACAGCCGCTCCCCGTCTGCGGCAGTTTGTTTCGGTGCACTTGCATTCATCACGCCACCCCTCCGTGAATAGAGAATCCCGCTCTACAACACCATTTCCCCAGCTACACCACATGCCTGCCTACTCATTATAATAGTGAGGACGTGGGTCTGTTATCTTCTCTGGGGAAGATGGACGGTGTGTCACGGCACGGGGTCACTGAAACAGGCTGCCTTGCGTTACCTCCAAATGCTCCGTCTCATCCTGGTCAATGGGACCGAGTGCGCTGTCCCCGTTGCTCAGATCGGAGTGGTTAGCTTCTTCCACGGCAGTTCTTTTGGTCGTTTGATCATCCTTTTTCCTGCTTCTTCTGACTACTTTGGCTGCATTTCGATAGGAAATCGAGCCCTTGTAGTTAACTTTCAAGACTGTTTGCTCTTGTATCAGTTTCTCGAGTTCCTCGCTGGTTTGTTCTGGCGCTGATCCATGTCGTCTCCGGACCATTCGACAAATTCTTTCAAGGTCTGGTCTGGCTTTTCGCGACCGCAGTGAGTCAATAGAGTCCAAAATCCAATCGCGGTACATGGGTTCAGACATTCTCCTGGTTGGGGTCGTTCGTCCGGTTTTGCCTCAGTGCGTCAACCTTGTTGCGATCCGCGGCCCGAGTCCGGCTTGAGAGAAAAAAATTGAAACCTCGCTGTACGCTTGCGTTGTTGTGCGCTTTTAAGGTGACCCACTGGAGATAGAGCTAGATTCTACAGGAGATATTTAAGGTGGTATTTCTTAGTTAGGACTAACGACGCGCCCAAGTGTTCATTTAGCATCACTTTAAAAACAGAACATTTAATACTTAGAATAAATTAGGGAAAAAAATATATACGTTTCATATAAAATACAATGGGTGAGTCTGGAAGGACAAATCCACTTTTTCCCCAGGGTGTGATATTGTATGTGATAGCACTGTAGGCCTACACGATGCAGATAGATAAGACCTGCTGTTATTACCATGGCGGTGGCTGGCTCCAGTCCAGACACATAGCCAGGAGCCATCTTATCAGTGACGCTATTCTCCTCCATCCTCATCCCATCTGACATGTTCTGGATAGATGGCCAGAGGCTGAACACTCATCTGGAAGGCCCCTGAGGAATAGACAGATTGACATACATATTTGTATAGGTGGTGTAGGCCCCCCCCCACACACACACACACAGGTTGAAATCAGCTCCTTGCATTATTTGTTCATCATGGCATCCCCTCCACCAAGATGTTCCTACAAACAACAATACATTTTCTGCCAACATACACATTCTGTTAGCAAAACAATCTGTATAATCTACAAAATATACTCATACAATTTTAATTTTAACAAGTAAAACTTTATTGGAATGATACATGTTGCAAAATATTACTTTATTTTTTTTAACATACTCGTTGTGTCCTAAGGGTATCCGTCAAGTTCTCCAGAAGGTAAGATAATTAAGACTGTCAAAGGCAGATATACAGTATTGTTTCCCGGGGGGGGGGTACAATAGACTACACCATCACCGTACCCAAATCGGGAAGGAAAAAGATTCAAATGTTTGTTGTTGAAAATACACTTAGAAAATATGAAAATTAAAGCAACATTTTCTCCATGGTGTAAAAAATGGAGACGTTCAATATGAAGAGTATGTAAAACTAGAACGCTAACAAAGACAAACAGAGTGAAAAGATGAAGACAGAGAAGCTGACGATAGGGTTATAATGATGCCGGGGGGAGTGGGAGGCGGTCAGTAGAAACAGGAACAAACATTTCATAGACATAAGGTCATGGGTCAGGAAAGCCAAATTACATTTTTAAAAGCTGTCACATCAGTGGTTCATGGAGCTTATCCTGCCACTCTAATCACTGAGTGACTTTTCCAGCACAAAACCTTAAATGTTTGCAGGACCAAATGGTAAAAATATTTTTCTGAACAACAATTGACCAACTTTCTAGTCACAACTTAAGCTTACATTATCACATTTCTTAAAAAAACATTTTAAATATAGACATGATTCGAGAAGTGAGGTGTGCTTCGAAGGATCCTAGCAAGGCAGTGGAGGTGACTGAATACCTGTAGCTGGCACTGACCCTCCCTTACCACTAATGATGCTTAGAAAGACCAGAGGGATGCAAAACAATGAATCAAGCTAAATCAGTTGGTTGTGGTATATGAATGGTTGCAAATCTCAAATAGTCATTAAAACATGTCATAGGTCTTGGACATCTTGCAGTTGTTGTTTTTCGTCACATGCAAGAACCGTGATTTTTTTAAATACATAACATTTCTTCAAAGAGCACAAGTTTGGAAGTCTGTATCTCCACTCGATACACATTTATTTTCTTCTGTAAAGTAGCCTTCTTACCATACTGCTCCAGACATTCAGATGCAACCTCTAATCATTTTCCAAAATTAGATTTTGTGAACATTCGGTAGAAATAAGCCATACTACAATAGACTTAATGACAAAACTGATTGAAGGATAAATACTGTATATTATCAAACAAGAAATGCATTTGCAAGAGGTGCACAAGGTGTGGTGCCTAATGAAGGCTGGTGGGGGTCCGAATCACTCAACATTTAGTGTTTACATAGGAAATTAATAACCTTATTACCCCAAATAAAAGCTTGTGGGAAAACAAAGCCTTGTTGAAAAATCAACTAAACCATGTCAATGTGTTGCGTCGTCACACCTCTGTCTACAAACCAGCCTTTGGTGAGATTTGGGCTGCGATTGTCTTGCATCCAAAAATATGACATTGCAAATAAAATAATCACAGGACAGCTTTTCAAAATCCATGAATCAGATTGTTATACATTTTTCTCATGAGGAAAAGGAAAATAATTTGACAAATTTACATCCTGAATTCCAACAGTCATACATTGTGACAGTGTCCATTTGAAGATGATGATTTCAGGGGATGTAGGAGTAAACAGGCCAGCAGCAGGTTGAACAGAGCTGGTGAATTAACATGATTAAATCAGCATTAACTGTTCACATCTAACTGAACACTGAATGAAATGACATGATTTCGGGCAGATAAAAAGCGGGCCTTGATCCATCCTACAAAAGGGGCAGGTGAGAGTCAGTCTGAACAATTTCAGATACCTCACCACGACCAGAGCTTTACGTCCTTTCACATCTTTTCTTTTAAAAGTGATATTATACAAAAATAACATGCATCATTTTGCTACTTTTTCCTGCGCATTAAAAACCACCACCTTCATAGTTAACTGACAAACATGTCTGCGTAAGCAATGTCCTTACTTTTGCAAATTTGGCAGAATTCATACTTGTTTGTTTATTTCTGAAATCTTCATTTCGGTTTCACAGCTAAGAGACAACTTTGGAAAAAAAGATGGATATTCACGTTTTTCTATAATATATCAACATACATGTATAAATGTGCTATGAATGAAATAAACACTAGTCATTATGTTAGTCACTGCGTTTTAACCCACCCTTCAACACTAACACACAAGCACAGATTGACTTGAGGACACAATGATCCTCAAAGGGTTTTAAAATGCTCTAATAAATTCAGTTGAAGAGGAAAAGACAGACTTAATTAACATTAGAAATGCTCATGTACACAATTTCACAGGTCCCCCCCAAAAAAGGTAGTAAGACCTAAATGAAGAGATAAATCATTGTTTCTCTGATCAAAAAGTGGTCAGCACTGCTTGAACTGCAAGCGATGAGAGAATCCTCCGAAACCAATAATCATGCCACAACGAGCGGACAGAAGGCGTGTGCAGTGTCAAGCTTTCAACTAGAAAGGGCACAAGGGCTGATGCCACCAATAGCCAAAGCTCTGCACCAATGCTTTCGACACGGTTTTGCAACCAGTTGGCATTATGATAGGCACGTCTGTTGGACTTGGTATTGCTTGGACAGATTCAGGATGGAGAGACAGAAGGGGGGGGGGGGGGGGGGGGGGGGGAGAAATTGGGGTAACAAGATAGGAGTGGGTGGACAATTACAAAACAAGAATGAGATGCCCTCATTCATTGAGAAGCTTGTAGAGAGGACCCACTCAGGAGGAGCCTAGATTCAGTACCAGAACATCAATGCCTCAACCTGCCTGCAATGACTCAAAATGTGTCGCTACACCTCTGCCAAGATACAAACCAACTGAAGAGAGAGGTGGTTAGCCCCTGCCCCTTCTACCCTTGCAATTAACACAAGAGGGAAAACAGGACATGGATAAGTAACAAGGTGAGAAACAATCAGAAAAGGCAACACTGCTGGCTCTTTCAGGTCTTTTCTCGCGTTCTTTTTCTCTCGCTCTTCATTTGGGGGGGTGGTTGTTACATTGTTGATGTCGTAATTACAAAATGCAAGTTAGCAGTCCAGCTTATCACCTCTCCTCCCATTTCCTTCTGTTCCCGCCTTCTCTCTCTACATCCCTGGCTCTTTCCGCTACTCCTGGTTGGGCCTAGAACTCGGCAAACTCCTTGCCACATTTCTCTGTGAAGGAGACTCGGATTTCCTCTTCCTCATAGTCGTCAAAGTTGCTGGTGTCACCGGGGCCTTTGCACTTGGGAATAAACGGTGCCTCCACCTGAAACACAGAGAATACTCAGATTCTTGCTACTGTAGCATTCAGTTTCATTCCTCAGTTTCTGACATATGCGGTTTGACAGTCACTGGTCATTCACTGGTTACGGACAACATGTTATTAGTCAAGTGGACCACGTTCCAACTCTGTAAGACTATGTGAGTAATGCATGTGTAACATGTCTCCAAACAAGACCAAGCCAAATGCATTAGCTCTGAATCATACCCCTTTAGCCATCCCTCCCTTTTCCAAACCCCAATCTCTCCGTCGCAACCAAACCTGCCTCTCTCCAGTGGCTATACAGTGAACAATAGAAGAGCCATGGAAGCAGGCCTTCTCACCTTCCTCTGGTAAATGGCAATCCAGTCAGTGGTGGCGAACCACTTGTGGCCCTTGATGTCGTTGACTCCGTTGCGCAGGTTTCCGAAGCGCTTGGTCAGGTCCACCTGGAGCAGGTTCCTCAGCAGGTCCTTCAGGTCCGAGCTGAAGTGGGAGGGAAAGCGCACCTGGGGACAGACACATCAAGGTTGTGTTCAGTAGAAAACTTTCCAAAACAGAAAAAAAAGAGGAACCATCTAAAGTCATCCCTTACAGAAATGTTAATTTTCCATAACAAATATGACTCAGTTACAGCAGATCAGAGATTGCCCATCGACTCTGACAGGGCCTGTTTACTCTTTCCCCCCCTAATGATTATGATTGGGGCTAGATCGGCTCAGATCTAGGATCAGCTTATGAGAAACTTCAACAGGTATGTGGCTCACTGCAGAGAGAGGTCAGTGGGTCATGTGGACACCACAATATATTTACAGTGGGGCTGTGGAGTCATCATGATCAAATAGGTCAGGAGAAGTGAGCTAGAATTCAGCCTAACAAAGTGCTGTGTATGTATGAAGACACCAAGGTCAGGGGTCAGAAGAGACTAATGCTTATCTTAAGATAGCAACAAAAGCAGGTAAGGCACAGTAGGACAGTGACAAGGTTTCCATCCATAATGCATGATGGAAACAGGAAATGCCGAAACAATTTTATAAATGCAAACAGATCATTTGTTAGTTCGACATGGTGGGATCTTTTTGTGTCTCTAAAATGAATGTGAAAAATGGCAGTAGAAACACCTTTAAGCGCAAATATTGATATAATTTGTATTTATTTATTTCACCTTTATTTAACCAGGTAGGCAAGTTGAGAACAAGTTCTCATTTACAATTGCGACCTGGCCAAGATAAAGCAAAGCAGTTCGACACATACAACATAGAGTTACACATGGAGTAAAACATACAGTCAATAATACAGTAGAAAAATAAGTCTATATACAATGTGAGCAAATGATGTGAGATAAGGGAGGTAAAGGCAAAAAAGGCCATGGTGGCAAAGTAAATACAATATAGCAAGTAAAACACTGGATTGGTAGATTTGCAGTGGAAGAAAGTGCAAAGTAGAAGTAGAAATAATGGGGTGCAAAGAATCAAAATAAATAAATACAGTAGGGGAAGAGGTAGTTGTATGGGCTAAATTATAGATGGGCTATGTACAGGTGCAGTGATCTGCTCTGACAGCTGGTAATGACCACCATACCGAAGTAAACTTGGAATCAGGTCGATATGTTGTGTGGTCCTCTCACTTTGACTTGGAAAAGCATGCAGTTTATTAAGCTACAGATAGAAATAAGTTATGAACTTCACAGGGTGATGAAAGTAGAAGGTGATGAGCTTGATGCTCCTTTCCAATAAATCTCCAGGGTCTTATTCTGGTCACATGATGATCGATGCTTGGCTGCCGTTTCACCCCCAAATAATATTGCTCTTATCCATAATAATCTCAATGTAGGTAGCCTACCTGCACTGTATCTGCGAGATGTTGGCTGAGCACACATGCGAAGACCAGAGCTATATAAACGCAACAGTTTGTGACAAAACCATCAGTAGAGTTGATCACTTCGATGGAAACACATTTAACATGTAATTTTCCATTTCAGTACATGGGAATTGACCTCAAAAGTTAGTATGTGTAGTACGTCATCACGCACAGCCGTTTATTCACAACAAGTCTATTTGATAGAAACATCTCTAGTGGGAAAATGCGCATATTATTTTATGCATATTTTAGAATACTCGCATGAAAATCGGTTTTAAATTGGATGGAAACCTAGCTACAGACATTAATTAGTTTGGAGGTAAATGACAATGAACTGCCTTATCTGACTGGTACTGAAAGCAGATCTTAAAGGAAGAGTGTAATCTGGGTTTCTGTCTGATGTACTCTGTACTCACCTTCCCTGATACAATCTTCTCATAGATCTGAATGGGCTGATCAGCGAAGAAGGGAGGATAGCCAGCAGCCATCTCATAAATCAGCACGCCCAGAGCCCACCAGTCCACCGCCTTATTATAACCCTGGAGGGGGTAGAGAGAAAGGAGTGTTAGATTCCCAGGGAAAGAGGCAGAACCAAGCACAAAAAGAAAGAATGGGAACGTGTCATAAATAGGCTCTTCTGTAGTTAGCGGTTGTAATCGTGGTCAGAGTTGTTTGTGAGTGGCTGTAGTGACATGATCTTTGCTGTGTCGTGGTAATGACCCCTATGTTGTGGTAAAAACCCCAGTGTTGTTATGGATACGAGGTGTGACGGCAGGACGGGGGTTTGGTGGTGACCACTCACTTTGCTAAGGATGATTTCGGGGGCCAGGTACTCCGGAGTGCCACACAGCGTCCAGGTCCGGCCCTTCACTCGCTTTGCAAAACCAAAATCTGTTACCTGGGAGGAACACAGAGGTGTCTCAGCAATGACAATCAACAGTTCAGTTCTGACATTCACTTAAAGTTATACTTCCAGGAATTTGGCAATGATGCCCTTTATCAACTACCCCAGAGTCAGATGAACTCGTGGATACCATTTTTATGTTTCTGTGTCCAGTATGAAGGAAGTTAGAGGTAGTTTTGCGAGCCAATGCTAACTAGCTTTAGCATAATCACTGGAAGTCTATGGTATCAGCTAGCATGTGATCCCTTTAACACTTGAACCACCTGGCCTTTCAGCCTACCAGCAGCCGCTAGAGAACGTTGCCGTGCGTTCCCTTTAGCATATGTATCAGATGCATATCAACCCGCAAGGTGTAGCAAACATAAGCACAAAGTAAAATGTAAAAGAGAATTGTATCAACCTGCAAGGCACTGTCAAATGATTAACATGGGCGTCAATACTGATAAATAAGCATAGCAAACTTATTACACTCGTTGTTCTAGATTAAATCAACGTCTTCACCCTTATCATTCAGTTAGGTCTCATTTAAATTAGATTGTGAAGTAACTTGCACAATTCTCACCCATTCCATCATTTGTCATTCATTCAGGGGGTTGGCATCATTTGCTTCCTTGGATAGAGTCAAGGATATGTTTGGCATTTTTCTAAAGGCCTACTTCAACATGTAGCATGTTTTCGTTTCCCTTACAATACATTAGATTAGTAATAGAGTTATAGTAAATTAAACAGTCCCATAACAGCATATTTTACAAAGTAAAACGTAAAAGAGAATGGTATCAACCAGCAAGGCACGCAGTTAAATTATTTGCTTCTGACAAATAGGCATAACAAAATCATTACACTATTGTCTTCTTAAATTAAATCAACCTCCTTATCATTCAGTTTGGCCTAATTTAAATTACATTGTGTACTAAGGTTTATTTATTTAAGAGCATTTACAAAATCAGGGCATGTATAATGCATTTCATATGTAGTATGGCCAGCCATTAGTGCTACCTGTCGAGCCGGCCAGCCATTAGTGCTACCTGTCGAGCCGGCCAGCCATTAGTGCTACCTGTCGAGCCGGCCAGCCATTAGTGCTACCTGTCGAGCCGGCCAGCCATTAGTGCTACCTGTCGAGCCGGCCAGCCATTAGTGCTACCTGTCGAGCCGGCCAGCCATTAGTGCTACCTGTCGAGCCGGCCAGCCATTAGTGCTACCTGTCGAGCCGGCCAGCCATTAGTGCTACCTGTCGAGCCGGCCAGCCATTAGTGCTACCTGTCGAGCCGGCCAGCCATTAGTGCTACCTGTCGAGCCGGCCAGCCATTAGTGCTACCTGTCGAGCCGGCCAGCCATTAGTGCTACCTGTCGAGCCGGCCAGCCATTAGTGCTACCTGTCGAGCCGGCCAGCCATTAGTGCTACCTGTCGAGCCGGCCAGCCATTAGTGCTACCTGTCGAGCCGGCCAGCCATTAGTGCTACCTGTCGAGCCGGCCAGCCATTAGTGCTACCTGTCGAGCCGGCCAGCCATTAGTGCTACCTGTCGAGCCGGCCAGCCATTAGTGCTACCTGTCGAGCCGGCCAGCCATTAGTGCTACCTGTCGAGCCGGCCAGCCATTAGTGCTACCTGTCGAGCCGGCCAGCCATTAGTGCTACCTGTCGAGCCGGCCAGCCATTAGTGCTACCTGTCGAGCCGGCCAGCCATTAGTGCTACCTGTCGAGCCGGCCAGCCATTAGTGCTACCTGTCGAGCCGGCCAGCCATTAGTGCTACCTGTCGAGCCAGCCAGCCATTAGTGCTACCTGTCGAGCCAGCCAGCCATTAGTGCTACCTGTCGAGCCAGCCAGCCATTAGTGCTACCTGTCGAGCCAGCCAGCCATTAGTGCTACCTGTCGAGCCAGCCAGCCATTAGTGCTACCTGTCGAGCCAGCCAGCCATTAGTGCTACCTGTCGAGCCAGCCAGCCATTAGTGCTACCTGTCGAGCCAGCCAGCCATTAGTGCTACCTGTCGAGCCAGCCAGCCATTAGTGCTACCTGTCGAGCCAGCCAGCCATTAGTGCTACCTGTCGAGCCAGCCAGCCATTAGTGCTACCTGTCGAGCCAGCCAGCCATTAGTGCTACCTGTCGAGCCAGCCAGCCATTAGTGCTACCTGTCGAGCCAGCCAGCCATTAGTGCTACCTGTCGAGCCAGCCAGCCATTAGTGCTACCTGTCGAGCCAGCCAGCCATTAGTGCTACCTGTCGAGCCAGCCAGCCATTAGTGCTACCTGTCGAGCCAGCCAGCCATTAGTGCTACCTGTCGAGCCAGCCAGCCATTAGTGCTACCTGTCTAGCCAGCCAGCCATTAGTGCTACCTGTCTAGCCAGCCAGCCATTAGTGCTACCTGTCTAGCCAGCCAGCCATTAGTGCTACCTGTCTAGCCAGCCAGCCATTAGTGCTACCTGTCTAGCCAGCCAGCCATTAGTGCTACCTGTCTAGCTAGCCAGCCATTAGTGCTACCTGTCTAGCTAGCCAGCCATTAGTGCTACCTGTCTAGCTAGCCAGCCATTAGTGCTACCTGTCTAGCTAGCCAGCCATTAGTGCTACCTGTCTAGCTAGCCAGCCATTAGTGCTACCTGTCTAGCTAGCCAGCCATTAGTGCTACCTGTCTAGCTAGCCAGCCATTAGTGCTACCTGTCTAGCTAGCCAGCCATTAGTGCTACCTGTCTAGCTAGCCAGCCATTAGTGCTACCTGTCTAGCTAGCCAGCCATTAGTGCTACCTGTCTAGCTAGCCAGCCATTAGTGCTACCTGTCTAGCTAGCCAGCCATTAGTGCTACCTGTCTAGCTAGCCAGCCATTAGTGCTACCTGTCTAGCTAGCCAGCCATTAGTGCTACCTGTCTAGCTAGCTAGCCATTAGTGCTACCTGTCTAGCTAGCTAGCCATTAGTGCTACCTGTCTAGCTAGCTAGCCATTAGTGCTACCTGTCTAGCTAGCTAGCCATTTGACTATGTGCGTGTTCTCACCTGTATGTATCCCTGGTTGTCAATGAGCAGGTTCTCTGGTTTCAGGTCTCGGTAGATGAGGTCCAGTGAGTGAAGGTATTCAAAGGTCAGAACAATTTGGGCGGCGTAGAAGCGGGCGTGGGGCTCACTGCAGGCAGAGAGACGAGAGGTCAGAGGGTAACGTGGACACCACAATATATTTACTAGGAGGCTGTTGTGGAGTCATGGTCTATGGAAAATGGGGAGGGTCAACTACTGTAGCCATTTGGTTATATTTCCAACAGTGGGAGACAGGTAAACAGACTCACCTGAACCTGCCAATTCTCCTTAAATGTGAGAACATCTCACCACCAGGGACATACTCCATCACCATATACAGGTTAGTGTTGTCCTACAGAGAGAAATATTTCACACATTTGAGTTGTGAACCTCACCTTCACACACAAACTTGGAAGTATGTTCACACACCCCAGGGTTTCCGTTATGAAAATGTGGCGCCGGACATTTGACCGTATTTAAAATTCACCAGACACGTTTGCATTGGGAGCGTAACCTGATCAGGGGGTCCACCCACGGTGCTCAGAATGACAGAAATCACATTTACATTATTCATCGTAACAGAACATGCAAGTCCTGGATGCAATGAGGTGTGTCCTTACCGTACACTTTGAAGATGTTAGATTAACTGTCCACATGTACTTTTCCCTCAGCCAACAAGACCAGTAACAAATAGTAAAATCACTAGCCTTTGCACAAGCAGAGCGCGAGTTTCAACTTTGGAGAAGCTCATTTTCACCATAAAAAAAAAAATTGCACCTTTATAATAAAGCATTCCATGCATCATCACATTTGCAGACCTATGTAAGAGCCTACTATTTGTAATGTGATGAGCATATTGGATAGTCATAATTTAGGCTAATAATATAACTCAATCAAATGTTTGCAAAAAAAGACAGTTAGATGCATGGCTGTGTGCATATAGTGTAGAGGCCTGGGCCACAGCAGACACCTTTTTTCTTTCTTTGCATGGGAAAAACATCTCATTCAATTCTACTACACTTTGACTGGAGACATTAGCAGAACCTTTAACACCACAAACTACAGGATAGCCTACTCTGCTGCCATTGACAAACAGACCAATAAACACAGCGCTGCCCATAGAATAGGCCTATGAGAAGGGAAGACAAATAGAATGAGGTCCATCTAAACTGGAGGAGGAAATGATTGTCCAAAAACAAAACTTAAGCGGCACTGACCCAACAATGATAGAATGAGTAAGAGCAGTGCACAGTCACTGGTGATCTGGCCGATGCTCTCCGCTGTTGCCAATAAGATAGGCTTACTGTTTAAGTTGAATTTTGATAACTAAAAGACAGTTGAGTCTTTTCATTGTCTTCTCTTTACAGAAATAGCCATATGCTTTCCAAACTGTGTTTTCCCACAATTTAATTAGGAAATATTGCGATATGCCTAGATGTGCCTCTACTTTTCAATGACAGTGGCAACCCAAATTGCCTTTCCTTACGACTATAGGCAATGCAATTTAAAACAATCCACAATTGTCTTGTTTTTAAGGCTAGGGGAAGCTAATGTTCCTCTGTGGCCAATTCATGCTTTAGTAGCCTCACTTGAATGATTATAGAGAAATAAATACATAAATTAAGACACTAGTAGGCCAATTAGGCTAAATCATTTTGGCAATTTAACTCAATTTAGTTCGGGAAAGCTTTCCCTAGCCTTTTGGATGCACCCCTATGAGCCCATGTCAATCTACTATCCCCCATAGTAGACAAGTTGACCTGTTCTATTGGTCAGCTTGTGGAGAAAGAAATAGCCCAAATAGACTGCGACAGCTGTGGGACGATAGAGCCCAAATTCATATAACCAGTAGGCCTGGCTACATTAAAACACAAATGAATGTGATGCAACAGATCAAAACGTTTAGCTTAAAATGTTGAGCGACTATTAACATTATTAGCGCACCAAGGCGACATGAGAACGTGCATTTGGCTACCGGACAATAAAAAACTAGTTGAAAACCAATAGAACATGAGAGAAATAGTCTACTGGTTTCAATGCTATATGGAAGTCTATATTAAATAATTGCCTCCACGGATATGGTGTGATTTTGCCAAGGCTACTTTGAAGCAAGGTAAGACATGCCTCATAATATGTAGTAAAACATTTCAAATAGTAAAGTAGCTATAGGTTCTCAAAATGCAAACTACAATTTAAACGTGCTGATGAAGCCTGCGTTCCGTTGCCTATGCATTTGAATGGTGAACAGGAAGCACACTTCAATTACCAGTTGAGAAGCTAAAATATTAGCTATTTTTAATCATGGCCCAGGAACTATTTTTAACACACAATTTAGAATTATTGCGCAGTGATTGGGCTTATAAAAGCACTGTCTGACAGATTTCGCTCTCAAAGGTTCTGTATCGGTATGCTGTGCGCGTGTGATAAGAGACATAATGAATACACACACACACACACACACGTGCCAATTTAATTCCTCAAAATGATGCAAATTAATACATACCGATAATCATCGGTCAAACGTATTTACATCAACTGGTCCATCATTGAATAGGCAAAAATAAATAAAAAAATAAATAGTCATTTGCAAAGGTTTTATTTTTTTTTCTTCTCCCGGACCATTGGCCAGTGCCAATTTTATTTCGCATCTCAAAAAAATAAAATAAATGCATCAGAAATCTGGCTATTACCGGCTAACGGAAACCCTGATGCACACACACGAACACATGCACCCACACACGCGTCCAGCAGTACCTTGAAAGAGTGCTCCAACCGCACCAGGAAGGGGAAGCTGACGGCCTGCAGGATGCGTTTCTCATTCAGCGTGTGTTCTATCTGCTTCAGCTTCACCACCTGAGGGGAACAAACCAGGACACCTTGTTAAGCAAGGAGCCCCCTACATCTCTGACTAATAGGCTGAGAGACAGTAACAGCACCAGAGTTGAGGCGGTCAATTCCATTTCACATAAATTAACTCATGAGATTAATATACATTTGTATTCATTAATATAAAAATATCTACATGCACTGTAAAAGAGGACTTGGAGTCAATTCACCAACTGAATTTGAATGAAATCAAACCCAGCTCTGAAAACCATACAATGTACAACTGACTCCCTAGGCCACATTACCATACCTTCTGTTTGTCAAGTATCTTCATGGCAAAATGCTGGCCCGACTCTTTGTGCTTGACCAGCATGACTCGACCAAACGAGCCCGTGCCCAGGGTCTTCAGACGATCAAAGCCATCCAAGGCCGCAGTGTTCTGGAGAGGAGAGCATGTCAATTAGAACAGGGAAACAAGCCCAACACCAGCCAGAATGTCTATCAGGGTGCCAGAGTCAGGACGAGTAGCAACACTGGACTCAAACTTCACACCGTCCTGTCAAAAAAACAGCAAAGGCAGGATACCATATGGATTCTGAGACATTCAAAAAGTGCAATGCGTCAGGCAATTGCTGTTAGTCCTGCCAGTGCACACATATTGCAGCAAAGGTATGAGTCATTCTTACATTAGTACAATAGCAAATTAAATATGTGTTAAGCTAAAAGAAAAAGTAGGGAAAGTGTTATGCTAAATGCTGCACATAATCAGTAAAGATATCATTCTATGGAGACCAGGTTCATTTATTGTGTATGCCCCAAAGCATAAGAAAATGAAAAGTTCCAACAAATGTGATTCTAGTTAGATCCAGCAGAGGGCACACTTCTCTTCTCTCACCCAGGCGTAACTGACACTGGGCTGGTATGCTGGGGTCTTTCTGAGCATGTGCAGGCCTATCATTCATTCCCACACTTCCCTCTTTCCCAACTCACCTGTGCTGGATTCTCCCATTTCTTGAGGAAATCCTCTTTGGCTTTGGCAAGAAACTCCTTCACTGTAACAGAGGGAACAGATGGTTTAGCACCTACCCTACTTCATGACACACTGATTCCATCAGACACATTTAGATGAGAACGAGGATGTTGTGATAGAGTTCAGCAGAGGTTCACGTCTATAACCACTGACCAGCGCTATAATATAAAGACTTCTCTGTAAGGCTAAACTGTGATATTTTGGAGATGAACTTGAGCGTGTGTTAGAGTGAGTCTTGTGTGTACCTTACCTGTGGCACAAGTATATCCTATGTGTAGCCTAGCCCAAGGCTGTCCATCTCCCTCACTCTGGCCACACACAGACAGGACTTATTTCCACTGATGTTGAAGCCAAATCGACTGAGTTCATGTTATCTAATACTTCCTCCTCCAGCCATGTCAGAACGGGAGCAGAGAGCCAATCAATACAGGCAGTCTATGTGAATGTATTGTGTGTGTGAACACATTACTGTCTCTGTGCCAGTGAATGTGTGTGAGATTTTATCCACTCCAAAGTGACTTATCATAACCTTTATACAGTCGCACACTCTAACGCACGCATGCACACAGACACGGCATCACATGCAGAAGTGCAGCACATCTCTCCCTCTTATCTTTATTGGGCTGATCACTGTGTGCTTTGTGGGAACATGTAGATAGATACCAGCCCTTCCTCATTAATCCCTGCTCATATCTATCTGTGCCTCAACACTGAGGACAGTGGCTGGCTGCTACTTGTATGAAAGTACCACTCAACAATGGCTGGCAGGCTGCTACTAGTATGAAAGTACCACTCAACACTGGCTGGCAGGCTGCTACTAGTAAGTTAGTACCACTCAACACTGGCTGGCAGGCTGCTACTAGTAAGTTAGTACCACTCAACACTGGCTGGCAGGCTGCTACTAGTAAGTTAGTACCACTCAACACTGGCTGGCAGGCTGCTACTAGTAAGTTAGTACCACTCAACACTGGCTGGCAGGCTGCTACTAGTAAGTTAGTACCACTCAACACTGGCTGGCAGGCTGCTACTAGTAAGTTAGTACCACTCAACACTGGCTGGCAGGCTGCTACTAGTAAGTTAGCACCACCCAACACTGGCTGGCAGGCTGCTACTAGTAAGTTAGCACCACTCAACACTGGCTGGCTGCTACTAGTAAGCAGTACTATTAATACTACTATAGGAGACAGAGGGTTGAGGGCAGGAGGAGGAGGATGATGTGTACACTACAGTAAATCAATGGGTTTGTCAGAGGAAAGCGGAACATTTAAATCTGTCACCCTCTTAAACCAGTATGCAATTCTCTTTAAATTAAAAGACTAAACAGATCTCGAAACCTTGTGTGTCAATTTATGGCTCATACATGGATAGCCTAATACACCATCTGTAATCTGGAGAAAGCCACGCAATCCTTACATTCCATAAACGTTTTGTTCTGGCGAGCTGCGTGCTTGTCCCTTTCATAGTAAAAACACTTCATTCGTAATATATTGTAAGAATTGGAATTCGTAACATATCATACAAAATGGATGACGTTGTACACAATTATTGGGGAACCATTTTGGCTCGTGAGAACAACTTTCAAAAATACTGGATGAAATTATACAAGACCTCTGTAGCATCAGTAACAGTCAAAACCTCAAAGCCATACAAACCCTTGTGATCAGCACTAATATCTCCTCAGTGGTCCTGCTTTTCTCCATTCACAAAGGGGCTATAAACACCCACCCACCCCTCTAGCAGCTCTCTGGGGAACAACTCCAACCGAAGAGGAAGGCCAGAGAGCAGCACTGACCAAAGTTCATATAAACATGACAACAATCATGTTGCTCCCATGCCAGAGCCAATGAGAAGAAAAGCAGACTAGTCTCCTGGGAGAGTACATTTCCCAGTCAGTTTGTTCCTTTATTCCCAGCTAAGTAAACCCCAACAGAGTCTCCCATAGAAGACACCCCTTCCATACTGTAGGCCTACAGCCAGAACTAAGGAGTGGAGTGGAGTCTAGCTATCAAACAGCTCAACAGTTAAACCAACAATGGCCCAAGTGGAATTGACTTGATCTAATGCAGCCTTTTTGTTAGATTTGCGAGGCTCGGCTGCCACGAAAACCATCTGATGGGTAGAAGATGATTCCTGGTCCTTCTAGCCTTCCTCTCCACTGCCACCCTCCCTTACCGTCAGGGATCATTATGGGCATCTCTGGTGCTGCAACCGCAGCCTCTGCAGCCCCGGAGCCAGAGGTGGGCCCAGACTCCCTCTTCCTGCTACCATGCCTCCTGGAGCTCTTCCTGTGGCTGTCTGAGCCTGACATCAGCCCTGTCACTTCTACGTCGCGACCTGCCTCTTCTTCCTCGTTCCTCCTCACAGTGGTTGGCTCATCGCCCCTTCTCCCATTACGTTCACGTCCAGAAACCCAGACAACCTTCAACCTTCTTGGTTTCTTCTCTCACCTTCTACATTCACTTTCCAGTTTCATCTGTCTGTCTTGTGTCCTGGCATAGAGCAGAGCTCACTCAGCAGCCAGAGCCCCTGGTAGTCCAGAGCCAAACAAAGCCCACAGTGCTGTGCTCTCGTTTCAACAACTCACATAGATCAATTGGACCTGTGCTCCGTTTGTATCTATATTTATTCTGCACACAGTTCTACCTCCTGTTCCCTATCCTGTAAACACACACACACACACACACAGCAGGGGCCTGGTCACCAGGGGGAGGGGCATCACCACAGCCAGGGGTTATATTTATGAAGCCCAGAGAGGAACTCTCCTATGGAAAAAAAGGCAATACAGTCCTCTGCTCTGTCAAACCAGGAGATCAACCTGAATTCCTGGCACCATCAATATTACTCTCATCAACACAACCCATCAGTAGACCAAGGGTTTTTCCTGCTCAGATCATGTGATCAGGAAAACCTCCTGGGTCTATGGAAGTACCCATGTGAGATGCCACAGCAGGACAGTGTGAAACCATTTCAGATGTTTTCCAAAGAGGAGCTTTTCTAAAGAAAAACCACAGTCACAAACCAACCACAGCAGTCACAAACCAACCACAGCAGTCACAAACCAACCACAGCAGTCACAAACCAACCACAGCAGTCACAAACCAACCACAGCAGTCACAAACCAACCACAGCAGTCACAAACCAACCACAGCAGTCACAAACCAACCACAGCAGTCACAAACCAACCACAGCAGTCACAAACCAACCACAGCAGTCACAAACCAACCACAGCTAAAACACATCCCCTCTAGTGCCCAATGCAACACACACCACTGTGCCCCTGCATCCAGGATCGATGTCCCAATCAATCCCATCTCTCCCCTGGGCTTGGCTGGGACCCTGTGACGCAGGCACAGGGGGTTAGATAGGGGCGCGCTGACCGAGATTTCACTCTGGAGCCCACCAAACCACATCCAGTCCACATCAGACCTCATTTATAGAGCACACAGCCCGCAGGCAACGCAGTAGAGACAGTGGACGAGTGGAGCTGCACATAGAGACGTGGGGGAGGGGGTGATACAGAAAGCCACACTGTTGTGGGGGGGGGGGGGGGGGGAAGCTATATATAGTGAAAGAGGAAGCGAAAGAGAGTGAGGATGCAGAGAGACTGTTGGGTGTGAGAGAGTCCAGAGGAAATAAGTGATAAGTCCACAACCCAGCCACTTCACAGACCTCAGTCCTTACAGTCCTCGTGGTTTGCTTCTCTGGCCACTGTACTGTCAGGTACTTAGGTTCAGTCAGTACTTGGAGTTACAAGAGGTGAGAGTGACTGGGCGTTCTTACAAGAGTATCTGAGCACGCCCAGAAGAACAAAGTGCCTTTAAAAAGAGAGTCAAGAAGTGCTGTGCTATACAAATACCAGCCTGGCCCTGTTATGCAAGCCAGTGTAAACCACCCTGCCAGACATATTTATAGCCACAGTGGAAGCTCCACCTTGACAGTGTAGCGTCACAGGGCCAAATGCATGTCATTTCATACAGAGAGGGACCGTCTACTGAGCAGTACCCCCCACACAGAGAGGGACCGTCTACTGAGCAGTACCCCCACACAGAGAGGGACCGTCTACTGAGCAGTACCCCCACACAGAGAGGGACCGTCTACTGAGCAGTACCCCCACACAGAGAGGAACCGTCTACTGAGCAGTACCACCACACAGAGAGTGACCGTCTACTGAGCAGTACCCCCACACAGAGAGGGACCGTCTACTGAGCAGTACCCACACACAGAGGGATTGTAGACAACGATGGAATGACATGTTCAGATATGTAAACCCAGATTGAAGGAAGCTAGGGTGAGAGTCAGACATCTTGTCCCCGAGACAGACACATGTGGCCAGGAGCCCATAGAGGGAACCCCGCTGGACAGACACACAGACAGGTTTCCTGGGAGACAGACAAACGGCTTCCCTGGAACTTTGTGACGCAGCCGACACCAGGCAACAGAACAAACACGAGGTGCTGAATCAAAAAGAGCTTTGTGTGTGTGTGTTGGCCACACAACATCAGTCCAAAACAACAAACCTAGCCAAAAACCAAAGCGAGTCTACTTTCGTAAAACCCGGACCAAAGCATAGTCATCCTGCCCAACACACACAGCTATGTCTTACTATACTTGTGACAACTTTTTGGGGACTAAAATTCTATTTTCCCTAAACCTAATTCTAACCCCAACATTGCCTTTTTACAAGTGAGAATCAGCAAAATGTCCACACTTCTGAATTTTAGTTGGTTTAGCATTGGTGTGAGAACCTTTGGTACTCACAAGTATAGTAAAACGCACAGAGAGCAACGAATCCACAAGAGAACTGGAAAACAGTGTGATTATGTGTATGGACAGCTGACAGTCACAACCCCCCCACCCTCAAGCCACCCCAACCAATCACTCCCCTCCCTCCGTGAGTGTCCGTGGGAACAGGCTCCGCCCCCTTGCTCCAGTCCAGTCAGTCACTCACTCCAGCAGTGGACCTCTGGCTCCTCCTGTGGCTGGCAGTGTCTGCCCTCCCCACCGCTGGTGTTTCCCAGACAGGGCCCACCGCGCTGGAACAGCCTCCCCGCCAGCCTGTGCAGCACCGACATGGCACCAGCCTCGGACCTGTAGCAACTAGCGAGGAAAAAGTGTCCTTCAGAGAGGAGCCCTGAACTTCGAGACAAGGGGAGCACCACCGACCCTTGGAGAATTCTGTATAGGAGGTGGGATATCTGACTAGACTTGAAGCTGTCCTGCCATGTAGGTAGAGACGAAGCCTGACACTGTGCAGCAATGAGTCCAGAGGCTCCTCCACTTCCTGCCTGAGCTCATACACTGTCCACCCTGCTCCTTCCTGTGGGCCCTTGCTCAGCGCTCCACAGCAACGTCTCTTCCCTGATACAGAGGTCAGGCCCAGGCTGAGAGACAGGGTCCACCTGAGCCGGACCTTAACCCTCACCGTCCTCTATAGTCTCGTCTCTCAGAGCAGGCTACATGTAGTCCTTTTCCTCCGGTTGTCTACTTGAAAATAGCTGCCCTGCCGTGGTGGGCGTAAGCATCTGAACCCCCGGTTTGCACCTGTCTCTGGGGATCAGGGCGGGCCCATAGCGAGGCCATCCAGGCCGATAAGGATGTCAAGCGTGGCATGTGGACAAACCTCCGACGGCCCTGGGACCTCCTCTCGCCCCCGCCCAGGGGTCGGATCTTAGCACTGTGCAGCTCTCCACTAATCCCTCCAGTAATACTACATCAACACCATTTAAAAACAAAGCTGTGTGCTTAGACAACTGAGAGGCAGTGGAGCTGTGATCTCTGGGCAGCCTCGTTTCAGTGGGACAGACAAGGGTTAACGCTACCAGGCTGGTCCGCTCTTCACATGTATGCTCTACAAGCAGCCGAGGCTCATTTCACAGATACCCATTCCAACCAAGCGCACGCCAATGTAACAGCTAGTGTTATGGATGCATAGCCTACACAACACTGTTTCCAAACCTGCTCCGGGACTGCCACTCCTCTACTTGTAAACAGAAAAAGCATTTCATGGAGTTTGGATGGGATGCTGCATTGCATTCACCCTCCATGGAAAAGCTCTAGAGGTGGTTCATTTCCATAGAGATACTGAACATTTCCGTTAGAGGGTTAAAAGACCAGGATATCAATGAGGGAGAGACAGTCACCACTTATAGAGAAGCAGAGACACAGTGGAACAGATAAGACCCTAGCCAGGGAGGAAAAGGGAAGCAGCGGGGAAACAAATGGATGGCACCGACTAAAAGAAGCTGCGCAGAGCAGCTTGAGAGGGAGTCACGACCCAGAGATGGGCAGGAGGGCACACAGAGTGTTCTTGTTCTAAATGCTGTTCATCACATGATGTTCAAGAGACTCCTCAGCGTCATGGTTCAGCCTGGAGAGGATCACACCACCCGCATCATATGACCCCGCCCATGTGCCTTCAGTGTCCCACCACGCCCTCCTCTCTCCTTCAGTCAAGTACAGTGTGGGATTCAAGGCTGATGACCACTACTGTGTTTACATTGGGGTTCCCCTGAGTAACATCCATTATATAAACAGTCAGACATCTGGCAAAGTTTGGCTTCTTAAAGTTGTATAGGCTGGGGCTGGGATAAACACTGAAATCCCAAAAAAGAGGACCATAACAAGGTCTATTCTGTCCTCTATTCCAAACTAGGCTGACTATTTCTCCTGAAAACCTGCATCCAAAAAGGACATTGCAGTGTGTTTAAGTCCTATACATAGCGATTTACACTGAAAGTAGAGGCTCTTCCCCTGCTACCTGACAGGTGTGCCTCTGTAGTGGCACCGATTGGCCTAGATCAGGGAAGGGTAACTGGCAGCCTGTGGCCGCCCCTTGGATCAATTTCCCTCAAACTATTTTTTTATAACATATAGGTGAGGGGGGACTCCGACAGGAACTTACTTTTCAGTGTTAGAATCAAATGTTATTTGTCACATGCTTCATAAACAAAATGCATGCTTCCCCGCCGAAACAGTTCGGAAGAGTTTGTGCATATATTATGACGACATTGTTTTTGGACTTCGGAGAAGGTTTTTCCGGCTGTTCGGGCCCACAACATTTTTTATGGAAGCAAGCAGAGTTCAGAGCCCCGTCAGTGATTGGTCAACTGTAGGGATTCTGCAATAAAGTATTTTTCATTCAACGAAAGAACTCATTTTCATGCACATTGTTTTATTACAAAATACTGCACCAAACATCTTAGTTAGATGTAAAATTTCGTGACTAAGATCATCTCTGCAAAAACGTCAACATTTGACAGAATTATTGAGTTATCTTAGATGAATTATAATTGAGGAAGTGTATACTGGCTACGGCGTCTCAAAAAGGATAAATAGTACTATTGCCACATTTCTCATTTTTCAAGCGAAAGTCTTAAAGGAATATGCAAGCACCCTCGTTCGGTTAGCCGAGTTCGGCTAGGCGCCAGCCGAACAGAAGCATGCCGACGTCTTAACAGTGAAACGCTTACTTACAGGCCCTTCCCAACAATGCAGTGAAAAATATAGAAAAAAGAATAACACGAGGAATAAATACACAATGAGTAAGGATAACTTGGCTATATACACGGGGTACCAGTACCGAGTCAATGTGTTGGGCACAAGGTAATTGAGATAGATATATACATATAGGTAGGGGTAAAGTAGCCAGGTAGCCTAGTGTTAGAGTGCTGGGCCAGTAACCGAAAGGTTGCTAGATCGAATCCCCGAGCTGACAAGGTAAAATCTGTGATTCTACCCCTGAACAAGGCATTTAACCCACTGTTCCTAGGCTGTAATTGTAAATACATTTGTTCTTAACTGACTTGCCTAGTTAAAAGGTAAAATAAAAAAAGTGACTAGGCAACAGGATAGATAAACAGTAGCAGCATGTGAGATGAGTTAAAAGAGTTAGTGCAAAGAGGGTCAATGCAGATAAGCAAATAGCTACCTGGACTAACTATTTAGTAGCGTTATGGCTTGGGGGGTAGAAGCTGTTCAGGGTCCGGTTGGTTCCAGACTTTGTGCATCGGTACCGCTTGCCGTGCAGTAGCAGAGAGAACAGTCTGACTTGGGTGGTTGGAGTCTGACAATTTACGGCCTTCCTCTGACACCAACTGGTATAGCGGTCCTTGATGTCAGAGAGCTCGGCCCCAGTGATGTACTGGGCCATACACACTACCCTCTGTAGCGCCTTGGGGTTGGATGCCAAGGGGTTGACATACTAAGCAGTGATGCAGCTAGTCAAGATGCTCTCAATGGTGCAGCTGTAGAACTTTTTTAGGATCTGAGGGTGCATGCCAAACCTTTTCTGCCTCCTGTTGGGGGAAGAGGCTTTGTTGTGCCTTCTTAACAACGGTGTTGGTGTGTGTGGACCATGTTAATTCCTTAGTGATGGGGACACCAGGAACTTGAAGCGCTTGACCCGCTCCACTACAGCCCTGTCGATGTGGATGGGGGAGTGTTCGGCCCTCCGTTTCCTGTGGTCCACAATCAGCTCCTTTGTCTTTCTGACGCTGAGGGAGAGGTTGTTGTCCTGGCACCACACTGCCAGGCCACTGACCTCTAAAGGCAGTCTCATCGTTGACTGCGATCAGGCCTACCACCGTTGTCTCATCAGAAAACGTAATGAAGATGTTGGGAGTCATGCACGGCCACGCTGTCGTGGGTGAACAGAGTACGGGAGGGGAGTAAGCACGCACCACTGAGGGGCCCCCGTGTAGAAGGTCTGTGTGGTGGGTGTGTTGTTGCCTAACCTCACCATCTGGGGGCAGTCTGTCAGGAAGTCCAGGATCCAGTTGATGATGGAGTTGTTCAGTTCCAGGTTCCAGCGCTTAGTGATGAGCTTGGAGGGCACTATGATGTTCAACAATGAGCTGTAGTCAATGAAAAGCATTCTCACATAGGTGTTCCCCTTGTCCAGGCGGGAAAGGGCAGTATGAAGTGCAATAGAGATTGCGTTATCTGTGGATCTGTTGGGGATGTATGCGAACTGGAGTGGGTCCAGGGTGTCTCGGATGATGGTGTTGCTGTGCGCCAAGCCATTCAAAGCATTTCATGGCTACAGATGTGATTGCTACGGGGCGAGAGTCATTTAGACAGATTACCTTGGCGTTCTTGGGCACAGAGACTATGGTGGTCTGTTTGAAACGACAGTATTACAGACGGTATTACAGAGAGCGAGATCACACAGTCATCCAGAACTGCTGGTGCTCTCATGCATGTTTCAATGGTGTTTGCCTCGAAGCAAGCATAGAAGGCATTTAGCTGGTCTGGTAGGCTCGTGTCACTGTGCAGCTTGTGGCTGAGTTACCCTTTGTAATCTGTGATAGTTTGCAAGCCCTGCCACATCCGACGAGCATCAGAGCCGGCGTAGTATGATTTTATCTTAGTCCTGTATTGATGCTTTGCCTGTTTGATGCCTCGTCAGAGGTCATAGCAGGATCTCATAAGCGTCCGGATTAGTGTCCCGCTCCTTGAAAGCCGCAACTCTAGCCTTTAACACAATAGTAGAATACACAAGGTGCAATTGCAAAATGTGGTTGTTCATCAGCGGTTTCTCTTGTTATGTCAGCTAACATTTTTTAGGTTGGTAAGTTAGTTTACCGCTATCTAAACTTGTTGTAATCATGGTTGAATTACCAACCGGGGTGGCCGCATCGATTTTGTTAGTCACTCTCAGTCATATATTAAAAACATTTATCTCGACCTTATGGCAAAATGTGTATTACTGTTGGAAATTAGTTGTAAACCTGCAACAGTTTCTCTACGCCCCATGACAAAATGTGTAGAACTCCAGGAAATTAATTATTATAACTTAAATTTAGCTTAGGGCCCCCAAAAGGCATTCTTTGGAGCCTAGGCCTCTGACTGCAAGTGTGGGTATCGATGTGGTTACGCAGACCCTCGTGCCACTGCGGCGCCAAATGAGGAGTTCAGATTTGTTGTGGCCCCCACCCACATCAAAGTTGCCCATCCCTGGCCTAGATAATGATGCAGTACAACCAACCATACAGGTGAAAGAGCAGTGTTGTAGTCAATTCAGTTGGAGTTTCACATCAAACTCAGTATTGGAAGTCCTGCGGAGAACTATCAATTTAAACTTAGCCAGTTGGTTTAAAAAGCTGACTCTTACAAATGAAAGAGAGGTGAGGCAGTGGATTTTATCCAATATAAAACAAATTTTACCTAGGTCATTTGGGAGGTTAATCAGTAATCAGAGGGACAAGAACTTGTGTAAATATCGTACTCCAGTGGAATTATTCAGTATTTTTGCATCTATTTGAGTTCACATACAGAGATATGACAGGTGGAAGCCTAGGCCTAGCATTTGTTGTGAAAATAGGGTGCAGTAGGTAGATATGTGTAGTGGTAATGGGCTGACATGGGCGTGTGTCAGTTGCCTGTCTGGTTTTGGGGGGTTTCCTGGCTACAACCAGACTAACCTTTTGGAAATTTAAGATAAAGGCTTTACCTTTGTCAATAACTATATAAGTGAAGAGGAGGGTCTGGGGCGAGTACAATTTACCATACACGCTTACAAGGCTAGAGATTGGAAAGAATACATACATGTAATGACTAGGTTACAAGAGGATCTTGAATGCATGTTGTATATTACTTTCATCCCTCCCGTGTAGCAATGAAGACATGTAACGCACCTTAGTTACTGTTAGTTGTCAAGCAGCTAGTACTACTAACAGTTACTAGTAGGAAGCAAAGTAAACTCACCACTTTCCATCTCGTTGCCCTTCTTGGCGGTGGGCGCGTTGCCCATGATTACAGGCCGATAGGGATCCCTTGGATCTGGGTTACTTTTGAGTTTTCACGAGCCTTTGGAGTTCTGTATTTGAGGAAGCTAGCTACTAGCTTGCTGCTATCATGGCTAACTAGCCAGCAGTGAGGTGTTAATTGTATTCCGCTACTACTTTTCCTTTATCCGGGGTTGGGGGGGGGGGTAAACTAGCTAGCTGCACAGGCTAGCTAGCTGGCCAGCCAATGGCTAGCCAACGACCCTAGCTAGCTAGCCGGTTTTCCCTCTATTTCGGTAGCGAATTTGCTTAGCTCTCCCTGGTACAATCAAGACCGTCGAACCGGTTCGGCGCGCCTAGCTGGCTCGCTAGCTATCGTCGCCTTCCTAGCTAGCTATCTATCTATCTATCAGTTACTTGCAGACCCCACTAAAGGCCCTTGATTTTCCAATGTATTCCGACACAAAACCCTTATATATCCACTTTTCCAAGTAAGTATTATTGCAAATCGATAGCAGCCCCTCCCTTTCCTTGAGCTCAGGTCCGATGATTTCTCAGGTTTCAGAACCGATCAGCTGTGGCTTACTTGCCAAAATCAACAGCCCTCCATTAATCCTCAGACTACAGAGAGACGAACTCTTGCTTCAGAGATCCACCCCCTGAATATACCTCATTGGCCAATACTTATGTGACAGACAGTACGAGACAACTGTTGATTGGATATGCATCAGTAAATCCAAACGTTGTGATGTTGTGATTTGTCTATTGGTATCTGTCAAATTGTCTTTTTAGCCCGCCTTCTCAGACCAGCTAATAACGTCATCTATTATTTTCCTCTAGTTTACCAAATAGTTGGTTTTTCCTTGCTGATTTTGGTTAACTCAATGGTCGAGAAATACAGGTATGATTCACCTCTTCCAAAAGTTCGTCTTATTCGTGCATACTAAAGTATTATCGAAATGCTAGGCCTGTAGCAAACTGTCCCTATACCGACCCCTCCCGCCCGACTAATCCGTGATTGGCTGTGTGACGTCAAGACGGGCTATTTTTAGAAAGTTGGTCAGAATTTAACGCACGCAGAGACTACGTTTTCAGAATATCTAACCACTTGATACATTCCAAGTTATATTGGTAAATGTACATTTATATTGAGTAATTTAGCAGATCGACGCTTTTATCCAGAGCGAATTACATGCATCTAAAAACAGCTAAATTGGACAAAAATGTAAATGTTGTTAGTATGACTGGTAAGGAAACCAGTGTCATTTAGTTCTATTTCATATTGCACGAATCGTCCTAGATATCAGATTTTACCACCAGACAGCCCACATTCACATACCGCTTTTGCCATTATCTCCTATGCAGAAAATGACAGTCATACATTTCATAGCTGTCAATAATTGCAAGCGTCCATACATGCATGTTTTTTCAGCAAACCGTTCACAAAAGGATTACAATAACATTCAGTGAACTCTGAAGTCAATGACACGAGAACAGGATTCAATGAAAAGGGGAGATTTGTATGTTAACATTTTCACAATTTTGTCTTGAACACAGCTGTAATTCAAATTGCATGGCAACAAGCAAGCCAGACTATCAATTTCAAAATGTGCACTATAGGTGAGCATACTACACTACAGATATTTATGAATGTAACAAAAAGTCGAGGAAGCCCCACTCATTATTTTCAATGCAAAACATTTCAATGTTGAAAAAAGGTTTTTCTCCTAGAGTTGCAACATCTGCCATCACGTCTCAAAGCTTGTCAGGGACAATCACACGCATCACATAAAAAGATATTTAATTCAAAAACAAAATGGCACACAGGAAAATAAACATATGTACATACCGTTATTAGCACCCCCCCCCCACCCATCCAAAAGTCTCCCAAAACACCAACAGGGAAAAGTGTAACTAAAATGCTATAAGGACCATAACCACTGAAACACAATGGCTCAGAAAGTTCAAAAAAATACCACCATTATTTTCCTTCCAGCAGCTTGAGTCATTTCTTCCTCCATTTTGCTTCACTAGTGTCATAATCCTGTTGGTATTTACATCACATAATTAACAGCTGACTAGTTGGTGTGAATCAGAATTTCTGCCAATTAGCTGCTAACCATCTATGGAAACTTGGATACTTCAGCTGTCGCCCTGTTGATAGTATTAAAAATGAAGGGATGAATTAGTTTTACAACTTTTTTTCACCATGTTATAGACATGAAAGTGAAAAACTTCCAATAGATAATAAAGATTACTCCAGAAAGATTGTCTTGGTTGCAAGACACTGTAGTCCATGGTGGGAGTGTGTTGTTGACAGTTTCTGGGAAATAAGGGCAGCTGTAAGGCAAAGCTGGCTGTACATCCAAGTCAGAATGTCCATGTCCATTCTTCTGCTTATAGTGTTGGGTTGATCAAAGATTATGTGTATATGTACGTTTCCCTCTACAAGCAGTCCATAGAGTTGTCAGGTAGCAACCCTATGGGTGGGGCCTTGCCCGGGAGGCAAGATGGGGGCAGCATAGAGTTGGGGGCAGGATCCACATTCTCTGAGTCTTCCATCCTTTCTGCACACCCTTCCCAGTTGATATGGAATCTTGTTACACGTGGGTTTGAAGCCAAAATATTTCTCTGGAGCTGGAAGACAAACAGCATTAAGGGGGAAATTATTCAGTAGATGTACTTATATTTGCAATAAGACATGTTCCATTTTTACATTATACGAAAGCCTGAGCAGTACTGTGGCACACGTGCCCCTGATGAGTGAGCGGAGTTTGCACTTTAAGACCAATATTAATGGATATTTCGCCCTTCCACAACGCAAAGGTTTAATTTAATTCCAAAAGGTTGTCCCCTCTCCTCTGCCATCATTCATTCCCCTTCATAGATCTGATCAAAATTGGTAGGTGTAAGCAATAGCTCCACCTAGTTTACTCAATATTAATACAACAGTCCTGTCAGATCTGTGAATGGTAGTGAACAAGGGCAGATGGGAGGGAACAAGTAAAGTGCAAGTAAGCATTTCGTTGGACGGTGTATACCTTATGTATCCTGTACATACGACTAATAAAACTTGAACATCTTCCTGGAAGGAAACACAGTCAAGCACACCCATTGAGTTTCCTCCTTTACCTGTCCATAGTCAGGTTTTATGGGTGGGTTTTCCCGCAGCTCAGGGTCGGTGTACTCGTTGTTGACGTAGTACCCGATACGAATGAACTCCTGTCCGCGGTATGTACAGGTGATTAGCGCCACAGTTACACCGACAGCATCACTTTCTGGAATCAGACCCGTGTTTGGGGCATCCGCCTGTTGAAGGATAACATACTGTAGATGAGGTGCAAGGAGGAAGGCAGGAGAAGAGCGGGGTAAGAGGGAGGGTGTAGTTTCTATATCTGGTTTCTCCAATACAGCACCAGTGTGTTACTAGTGATTATGTTATAAGCTCAGTGTTACTTTTCGGGAACGGTTTCCATCGCTAGGGCTGTCACTAAGGACAGAATCAACAACCTCTGCATCATCAAATCAGTTGCTTTGTGAAGATGTTAATGTTCACAGTTGGCCAGTGTTATGTAAATTATATCTGAAAAAGAGAGAGAGAAATGAAGAGGGGCAAGGAAAGCTGCTGCCAGACTACTGCTGAAATAACATTGTTAGTTACTGCCATCTATAAATACAAAAAAAACTCACCTGGAACACAAACATGTGCCTCCCAGCTGGTACTGGGCCAACCAGAACAGAGTCAAGGGTCTGGTCATACTCTTCACTCTCTGCTGAACCCACATATATGATCTTCCACTCAAGATCTGCAACACAGAAAATTATAAAGTCAAATCACTGTCTTCCGGCCCACAAACTCAGTTCGCAACTTTGGAGAAAGCAAGGAAATAGCTGGACTGAAGACTGCTTTGGTCAGAATGCTGTTATGATTGACACCTGTGAAATTATTTGATTGTTTGGGTAGATAACGCGAAAGGCAAGTGGACATGTCAATACGTGTTCTAGAAGTTAACGTTAGTTACCTCCGTCAGAATTCCCCGCCGCCGCCGACCAAATACAAACAAAAGTTGGACACCATTCTGGCTAAGCTAGCCAGCTATAGGCAAAATAGCCAACTAACTAGCAATATCAACTAACGCCATCGTGTAGTTAAGCAATATCAAAGTACAATGTCATATATATATATATATATATATATATATATATATATACACACACACACACACACACTTTTTTTTAAACGAGCCAACTCTTTGTTCAGTAGACATAAGGGATTAATTAACCATTGTTTGCCACCCGGTCGAATAATTACTTTGTTAATTCTCATCTAAACGATTTATGGCATGTTTGCTAACGTTACCTCGCTAGCTAAATTGCCAGTTTGAACATGAAGTAGCTGGCCTAGTTGAGAATCTGAGAGCTAGCTAGGGAGATTCTCAACTAGGCTAGTTACTTCATGTTCAAACTGGCAATTTTGTTAGCGAGGTAACGTTAGCAAACTAGCCATAAATTGTCAGATGAGATTTAGCTAGCGAGCTAACATTAGCAAGCTAACTATACATCGTCAGATGAGAATAAACAAAGTAATTATTCGACAGGTGAGCACAACACTTACCTTCTGGCAGGTCTTCCATGCACTCAAATGTTATTTCAAATTGAAATGGGTTTCCGAATCGACTCGGGTTATCGAGGACAGCGACATTTAGTACTTGAACCTTCGCCATTATTGCGGTTCCGGCTGCGAGTGACAGACACGCTGGCTGAGTGGCTCGCAAATTTTCCCGTGGAAGGTTTCAGGCCTCAACAATGTAGCAACGAGCAAGCAATGTTCTCACGCAGCGTATACAAAGATCAATTCTATCACTGAAGAAATTCGGTTGTTGCATTTAAAAATGTATCTGATTTCGCAGGTTGACAGTTACGCTTTAGTGTAATTTTGAAATGACTAGGTATATATATATATTTGTTATGATCGCCTGCTATATGAGCCAATCATTTCTACAGAAATTGTATTTTTTAAAGAAAGTGCTATTAATTTTTTAAGTATTTACTGTTATCTGGAATATTCCTCTGACTAGTTTTGTTCAAAACAGCTATTTCAAAAACCACCCGCCAGTAAATTTCACAAAGCCACCAAAATGTCGAATGAAATGGGGCGGGTGTTTTTTCTGTTCTAAACGATGATTCGCTGGGTAGAACAACAGTAAAGCTATGGTTGGCAAGCAACAAGTACGTAGTGCAGGAATAACGCCACAAGACGCTTGCAATTACAAAACGTTTCAGGTAGAAATTCAATTGACACGACCCAACTCCCCCATGTACCCCACTGCTTTTGCCAAAGCAAACAAACACAACCACTGTACCAAATTCAGCCACTCTTTTAGATGGAAACATGTCTACATTCCAGTCTGGAGCGTTGAGGAAAGTCCCAAGACTATTTCATTTTTGGTCCCATAATGTCTACACCACGTTTGTGTGTGTTTCAGTGGATTTGTGTATATGTGTAGGGCTCTAGCAATTGATGATGCATACTTCAAGTTTATGTTGTGTGCGTCAATACATGGGAGACCATTAACCGAAGGACCTATGTGGCAGAGATACTTTCTGATGTGACTAATCAGTGTTTTTTTGCAGACTGCAGAATGTAGGCCTACATAACATACAATATTGGGGTGGTTATGGCTTGACAATCAACCACACCAAATACAAACATGGAAATAGAATCATACATTGATCAGATTGTGTTTTCTATGCCAGTCTTCAGTCACATTCTGGCATAGGCCTAGATGAAACTGTGATTAGGCAATAATTAAGGGACCATGATTAGCTGTGCTTATGGTATTTCAGGATTCTTTTTTATCTTGCTTTGAGGATAGAGTCAGCTAGAAAAATACAATTGCTCTCCACTAGAGGTCCTAAAACTGCAAACAAATTCTCACCATGCACTCACATGAAACATGTGTCCCTTAAAATACAGGATTTAAAAAATGCAGCCCAAAGCTTCTCAAAATGTTCAGTGTTTACTCATTGGGCCTGAACATATTTCACAGCCTTTTATATTTCTTTTGCAGATGGAAAAAAAGGTAGATGAACACGTTCAAGGCTTCAGACACACATCAATAGAATAGTAGATCTTGAGAAAGGGTCCCATAGAACTCTAATAGTTAAGGATCCATAATGAGTGAGAGAGCATGAGCAATGGGAGGAAGTAGGCTCCATTGAGCAGGTGGATTTTTGTCCACTAATCTGGTGCCTCATCATACAAAGGGTATCTGTCTCCTGTGCCACAGGTTGATACTGGGCTCAGGTACTGTAACACGAGACTGAAGTGAACCATGTGACCATAGGGGCGATGTGAAGAGAGAATTAAAAAAACTGTTTTACATAGTTAAACCTATACAGGTAATCTACGGTGATATATATAAAAAATAAACCCATTCAGCCAGTAAAACTGCTTTGCGATCGGATTTAGTTTGCAGATTATTTTTCAGACATTGTTGGGAGAGGTTTAATCATAAACACGTCCTAACATATGATCCAGTTTCGGTTCACCCACTCACTCGATTAGGTGAGGCGGCGGAAGCGAGACGTTGTTTTTTCGCAAGGAGTTGGATTGATCCCCGTTGCCTAAAACGGTTATCAACATTATTCGGTGAAAAGGTGTGTATAATGTTCTGTACAGGTCTGTCGATAATAAAATCCTATACTTCTTGTATTATTAGATCGACTAATTTGTTGTGGAGCAGGAGTGCAGTTTCTCTTTACATAAAATGGCTTGGAAGTATTGGAAATGAATTATGGGGCACTATAAATCCAATACTTTACAGTACTTTTATAAGGCTTTCATTTTATTTCGATAGGATGCTACTTTCACAACATTCACTAAGAATATGATTTATGAATTGTCATTTGTTATTTCAATGCCCTCCCTCCCCACCTCCCTGAACAGGTGCAATTGTTCTCATATACCACTAGTTTTACTAAGTCAGCCCACCTTAAACGTTTCATTTGGCGTATAGGCCTATATATGTCTCAAACAAATGATCCAGAATGTGCCTTGAAGGGACAGAAAACTTAACTCACATTTTTTGGGGGGTGGTCATGTTTCGACATGGTGCTGAATTAATCACAATTGTAATTTTGCCTCTAAGGTCAAATGTACATTTTAGTCATTTAGCAGATGTTCTTATCCAGAGTGACTTCCAGGAGCCATTAGGGTTAAGTGCCTTGCTTAAGGGGACATCCTAAGATTTTTTATCTAGTCGGCTCAGGGATTCTAACCAGCGACCTTTCAGTTACTGGCCCAACGCTCTTAACCGCTAGGCTACCTGCAGCCCTATCAATTTCTGATTGGACAGTTTCTGACAGTCTGAAATGTTTATAATAACTTGATTCATTATGTTCTATTGTATTGTCATGGTATGGGATAATTGTTTCTCCTGGGACTTACAATGATTCTATGCAGAATGAAGTATAGAAAGCTGTTATGATTTCATCTTCTCTTACATTTTATGTCACTTTATGAACCAGACTCAATAACATTGGGGTTTCAATAGAGACTCGGGCTCAGTGTAGCTCCATATGAACTGCTCTTTTTTTCTTTAACACTATCACCTTCATCTCTTTAGAGCGGCCCTGGAGACTGACGCCGGTGTGTTTGTGCTGCTGAGCACTACTCCTGATGAAATGGCCCCTTGCTGATGTCCAGGCGTCCCCTTGCTGATGGTCTACCCTCTTTAGAACCCATTGGTTTGAATGGAGATGGCACTGCTCCCAGACATGACGGCCTGGCCTGGTCTCCTGGCTGGGAGTGTCATACTCCTGATCTTGGGGAGTAATCCTTCCTGGGTTGTGGGTGAGTCATGCCACTACCTCTACAACCCCCCCCCCCCCCCCATCCTTCTTGTGAAATAACCCCATCACCACCACACTGGATTGTCTCTGACCACAGACAAACAATCTACTGTACGACTGCTTGGAACGATATGCACAAAAGCAGGTTTCACACATTTCTAGGCATTACTCAATAAAAACTAAAGCATGCAGTAACATGCCAACAGGTTGTACAAATATTTCGTAATGCGTGAGAGCTTTGGGTAGGAACCATTGGTATGAAAAGCTCTGGTACACCCACTTTTCTTAATGCGGACATGTGATTTCTCTGATAGACTTATGGTAATACATAATGCTCGTATTTGTAATGCTTTATTACTTGTTATAAAGTACGTATGAGCCCTTATATGTTATATTTTACACTGCTAGTCGTCAGTGCACTGAACTGTTAGTCAGGATCATTATCAGATGATAGTAAGACATTATAAGGGGTTTGTATGTGCTTATAGAACGTTTTCACAATGCATTATAGCTGTATGTTACCCAGCAAGAAACAATAGATAAAGCTGCCCTTAGTTGTTGTTCTGAGTGTTCTTCTGCTTTTCTGGTAATGGGACAACACTGAACAATGGCTGCACTCCAATGCAGACACCTCCAAGCTGTACTGTCAACCGTAGTTAGTTTGCTACAATAAACGTATCTGGCTGTCACTGCTACAGGAGGTTTTTCGGTGTCTCATTTTGAGCAAAAGTTGTGCCCCTCCCCCAAACAACCTACCCTTGTTTTTTGTTATCATGGTGTACTTTTGCCCCAGGGGGAGTTTACTATTTTACTATTTGCATTAGCCAATCATTAACTTAGTTAGACATCCCTAAATGGGCGATGAAGTTTTCTACGCAAGACATCTACTGTGAATTAATAGTCAATAATCACTTTGACACTGCACTGACATGGTAACCAAAATATAATAGTGCTTTTCCGGATACTTCAACTAATAAAACTGTTCAGGGGCTTAGCTTCACTGACCACAGGCAAAGGCCGCATTCCAAGTCCTCTCCTCCCCCTCTCCTACATTCAAGTAGTTACTGTGCGGGATGTCACAGAGTAATCACATGGCTTGTCATGGAGAAAGTGCCTGAAAAAAGCACTGGACTTGAGGAACTCAGTGATCCCATCGCATTGCAATAGGCTATTATGTTGTCAATCTATCAATCTAAAAATGACATCAACTTCCACCTTTCTGTTTTGTTTCCCCCTCCCCCTAGGCTGTAAATAAATGACTCTTAACTGTATTTAAGTAACTTGATGTGTTAAAACGTTTGCTTATTTGTTTATTAGGATCCCCATTAGCTTTTGCAGAAGCTGCAACTACTCTTCCTGGGGTCCTCAAAAAACACAAAACATGAAAAGTAACAAAACACTGACACAGTCACAAATTGAACATACAACGATATGCAAACAATACAACAAAAAAATAATACAAACAATACCCATATACATGCTTTTACATGTGCGTGTTGTTCTGGTATGTGGTCATGTGTGGAGTTGTTGCCTCAGAGCACCACACGTGTTATTTCCATCACCTGCACTTGGTATACAGTGTAATTTTGAAATGACCCGTTTTCCCACATTGTTCAAACCTATTGTGTTATCCTACATTGATCAAAGAGAGGGTGTATTTGTATTCTTGTAGCAAACTATTACAATGACCTGAGTGGTAATCATTAATGTTTTCTACAGGGGACAACACAACTAATAGATTACCCTCTAACACAACTGCCCCAGTGAGTAAGCTGCTGCTATCTTTATCTCTGTTTTTGTTAGAGGAAATTAAACCAGAAGTATCCAGAGCTTTATTTGTGAGAATGACTACCACCCCTGTGTTGTTCTGCCTCTAGGGACCCAACATTGCAGCTATTGTGGCCCCGACTGTTATACTGGGGCTGCTGGCCATAGCATCTGCTGTGCTAGTGTGGCTTTTCTGCGTGGTGAGGAAGAAGAGGCAGACAGAGGGGACGTACCGCCCCAGTGCTGAGGAGCAGACGGGGGCCAGCAGTGTTGAGACACCAGATGCACTCAAACTGCCCAAGGAGGAAAGACTCATCTGAGCCTAGTCTCTTAGAAGTATCTCAACACCTGTCCTGTACATCCAAGCAACAGCAAAATCCTGATGACTGTAGAAGCTCCACCTAAAGAGCTGATGATTACCTAGATATTAGAGGGTCATGACACAACGTTGACAGATACAGGATGGGACGAGAGGTACACAGCACCTAGCCCTGGAAGAGGAGGGCCCAGGCACTGTGTACTGTACGTACTGCAAACACATGGACTAGTGCTAGTACAGAACCCAGACACAGACGTTGGGATAGCTACTACAAATACCACAGCCCGCAACTAGAACAACTAGATCTAAGGTCCATGAGGCTCTGACTGCTTTCTCTGTGGTGTGTTATTTAATAGCACTGGCATATTTGAATGGGATAGACATGTACACAATCATTCAAATGGTCATACTGGAAGAGGAACCAAACCATCACCTGCACTATATGGAAGAGGACCAGTATTCAGTCCCTGCTCATACTCGTCTTTGGTAAATACATTTCAGTCTGAGTATTTCAGTCCTCTGTCGAGGCAATTTGGCCCTACTAAAAGACTGGATACAGTCTAACTGCTATAATCGTAAGCAGACTGCTGTTACCTGTGCTACCTTGATACATGCAAAAAATGATATTGGAATGTAATGTAAATGTTTGTATAAATTCCTTATAGATTACTTAAATGTATAGCGTGCAATAATATTTGTTTAACCACTATTGATTGTCAGAAAAGCATTTCATTGTCTAGATTTTTACACTGATTACTTACCTCAATACATGTCTCACTACTGAATCAGTCCTGTATCCAGCTTTACAGATAATGACACTGTAAGCTAATATTATCTAGAAAACATTTCTCCCAGTGGGATATTCTGTTTGTGGATACTGTGTGCAGAACAAATAATTATGTCCTTATTAATAATATTTAAGCACAAAATGAATGATTGTTTACGTTTGAATAATTGTATTGTAGTATTTCAGAATTGTTACATTAATTTAACATTGGCTGAAATGTGATACTACATTAGATCATATGTTCTATGTGTGTTCTTACCAGTACGCTGTTTGTATGTTGCAAAGCCTATGATGGGATTCAATTCTCATCATGTAGTTGTTTCACAATGTCATGACATATTTATCTATTGTAGCCTGCATGTTAAATAAATACTAATAGTCATTTTTAGAATTGGCCACCTCAGTAGATTTTCTTTGCATAATCAGTGTTGGACTTTGATCAGATGATGTCAAGACTTGCTTCTGTCTCTCTCTTTCTTGTGAAAACACAACCAGACTTCTATGAGGAATTAACGAGAGGGGAAAAACAGAAGACAGAGCATCGTATCAGCTGACATCATGTATCAGACATCCCTAAAATGGTGAGTGTGAAGTGTATGAGAAATAACGCACTTGCTCAGCATGCAGACCTTACGAGTCAGCTTTCGGTGAAGCTGTGATTGACAATATAGCTTCAGTCAGAATTATTAGCCAGCGGCAACTGACTGCAGGAGCTGGGAAGTGAAGAATGCAGTCACTATACGTCAGTCTCATTTTGCCTGTTGTTACATTCTAGGAATGCATTCCAATGCAGAGTTTATTGCTACTAACTCATTGGCATGAACCCATAGTGGGCAGTGCAGTTTGTCTTCAGCCTATAGTTAATGCTCCCTCACAAACCCAGTTTCCAACTGTGGTTGGCCTTTTCTGGTTTGTAAATCTGCTTTTACCTTTGACATTTTGGGCTCATGGCTTCAAATTCATATAATTTACAGTATGTGAACATATTGTAATTGTACATGCTGACTTTAACCTAGTGTGCCATTTTAATTTCATGTTGTACAGTAATCAAGTTTATATAAGACCATATTTATAACACCCATCATATATAAACAATAAAAACATAGAGTAAGGACCAATTTAATTTGAACTTTAAAATCACTTGCTTTTAATTCCATAAAGCAATGATGAGATGAATGTAGGAAAAATTGAAACAATTCAGTGAATTTCCAACATACAACAACAAAATAATGTCAAAAGTTCACTACTATCTGGTAAGATCACTGTCTAATGTGGAAAAACATTCAATTCATTTTGGAACATCTGCCTTCTTGAGAGAAAGCAGATGGTAAGGATGAAGGGGTGGAGTTGGGGACAGGACGGAGGGGAGTGATAGACTGTTTGGTAGTTGAGTGACTGGATGGTTTAGGCGGCTTCCTCTTCTCCCTCCTCTTCAAACTCGCCCTCCTCAGCGGTGGCATCTTGGTACTGCTGGTACTCAGACACCAGGTCATTCATGTTGCTCTCAGCCTCAGTGAACTCCATCTCATCCATACCCTCTCCGGTGTACCAGTGAAGGAAGGCCTTACGGCGGAACATGGCAGTGAACTGCTCAGAGATACGCTTGAACAGCTCCTGGATGGCTGTGCTGTTGCCGATGAAGGTGGCAGCCATCTTGAGGCCGCGGGGTGGGATGTCGCAGACAGCGGTCTTCACGTTGTTGGGGATCCATTCCACAAAGTAGCTGCTGTTCTTGTTCTGGACGTTGAGCATCTGCTCGTCAACCTCCTTCATGGACATGCGACCACGGAAGATGGCGGCTACGGTGAGGTAACGGCCATGACGAGGGTCACAGGCCGCCATCATGTTCTTGGAGTCGAACATCTGCTGGGTGAGCTCAGGCACGGACAGGGCGCGGTACTGTTGGCTCCCCCTGCTGGTGAGGGGGGCGAAGCCGGGCATGAAGAAGTGTAGGCGGGGGAAGGGCACCATGTTGACAGCCAGTTTGCGGAGGTCGGCGTTGAGCTGGCCAGGGAAACGAAGGCAGGTGGTCACTCCACTCATGGTGGCTGACACCAGGTGGTTGAGGTCTCCATAGGTGGGTGTGGTGAGCTTGAGAGTGCGGAAGCAGATGTCGTAGAGGGCTTCGTTGTCGATGCAGAAGGTCTCATCTGTGTTCTCCACCAGCTGATGCACAGAGAGGGTGGCATTGTAGGGCTCCACCACTGTGTCGGACACTTTAGGAGAGGGCACCACGCTGAAGGTGTTCATGATTCGGTCAGGGTACTCCTCGCGGATCTTGCTGATGAGCAGGGTGCCCATGCCAGAGCCAGTACCCCCACCCAGAGAGTGGGTGAGCTGGAAGCCCTGGAGGCAGTCACAGCTCTCTGCCTCCTTCCTCACTACATCCATGACAGAGTCTACCAGCTCTGCTCCCTCTGTGTAGTGGCCCTTGGCCCAGTTGTTTCCAGCTCCACTCTGGCCTGCAGACAGAAGTGTCATAACCCATTATTTCCTGGACAAGATTTTAGAAGTAGTCTACCACCAAATCTCATATCTGCACTGAACACACCAACCACTCACCAAAGACAAAGTTGTCTGGCCTGAAGATCTGTCCGAAGGGGCCAGACCTGACAGAGTCCATGGTGCCCGGCTCCAGATCCACCAGAATGGCACGGGGGACATACTTCCCACCTGAAAAAGAAAATAAATATTATTACTGTGCATATTTGCACTGTATTTGTGATAATAGGGTACCTCTGAATGCCAGTATTTTTTAAAATTGTTAATACAAGAGTCTATTTAATCAATTGTGCATGTTTCTGTTTGTTTCAATAATTGGAGACATAATGTGGTTCATGTATTCAATGCTAATGTGCATACTGTACCTATAATGTGCATACTGTACCTGAGGCCTCATTGTAGTACACATTGATCCTGTCTAGCTGCAGGTCGCTGTCTCCATGGTAGGTGCCAGTCGGGTCGATGCCATGCTCATCACTGATCACCTCCCAGAACTGAGACAGTGAGAGAGAGAGGAGTTGAGATGCACTCAATAGCAATACACAGAAGCATCCATTTAAAATGCAAGTTAGAATATAAAATATAAATAAATATATATAATGCAATGTCTTTTCTGTTGCATGGACATTTACCTTTTTGTGAGAAACACAAATAGCATGATTTGCAGTAAATATTCCCTTTACATAATTATGTAAGCCTCTAAATGATTTCAATTAAGCATTAAAATTCCATTTAGATCTAAATATTTATCAGGTTAAATATGTCGTGTCATAAAAGAGAGGAGAGGAAGGTATTCTAGTACCGTTATCTCTCCCTTCCACCGCACGTCCATTTAGGGTCCCCAAATAACCATTGGGAATGAGTCAGCAGCAACAATAACAAATCTGCCCATTTCATATGCAAAAGTGATATAAACTGATATTAATCGGATATAGCTATTGTTTAGCCTATTTCTCTTATACACATATTTATTTTGTGCACGGAATGACCATGCATTTTTCATGCATGTTATATTATAGCTAATCGATAATGCACACAGTTCTGCACCAGCTTTCTCTACAAGTCTTATGGGTGGATTATCAGCGGCCTTTCTTCATTTTGCTACGCAGAGGTAAAAAAAAAAAGAGGTATAACTAGCTCGCCTGCAATCATTCACATGAAGCAATCTATTTTCTTGGTAAAATACAAAGGAGTCAACAATGATACCTTGGCTCCGATCTGGTTACCGCACTGGCCGGCTTGCAGATGCACTATTTCGCGCATTATGGATGGATGGACGGGCGTTGGCAGTGAGGTGACCGCAGTCGAGATTTGGCCCGGAGGACGCTTCTTCTCTTCTTCCCCAGCTGACCGTCTGATGGACCCGCCTCTCCTTCAACTACTGGGCCGAATCGGTGGGCGTCATCCCCATGGTAACCAAAGACCGGAGGAGAGGAGGGATCCTAAGCTCGTGGAGAGAGCGGATAGGATGCTGTTATTTGGAAGTCTTCATCAATGAGTGTTCCAGTGATGCGCAGTCACCCGACCCTACTGACTGAGTGGTGTAGTGATAGCTACAGGCATCCTACAGTGTAACAGACTCTCGTAAGTGAGCTGAAGGTATCATTGTCATCAACCCACTAATGATGTTCACGAGAGATTTTCCCCAGTTACACAAAGTGGTCACAATCACGAGTGGTGAAGCACAAGATACAAACCACACGCTGTGGACTGATGATATATTGGCACCAAGCAAAAAAAAATACATATTTAAAATACCATACTGTAGATTGAGGCGGATTGTAGTGTGGTAGAGTTAAAATGGTTATTCCAGCAAATTTCTGATTATTGGAATAGTACACAACGCAGAGCAGAACAATCAGATTGAGGGTCAGTGGCCAAAACCCGCGAACAGGAATGATCCAAGTTCAGACAGAAGGGGGAGTCAGATCGCTATGATCGCCAGGAACTTTGCTTTTGGTTTCTAATTTTAATTGTTGCGCTACTGGTGATGCCTGTTGATGTTAGGTGGGCAGCTACAGTAGCTGAATGATGTTAACATCTTCGGGTTTTATTTCATTAAATGTATTTTATTTTATCTGGGTGCTCACGTCACCTACTAACACCCTGGTACTACCCATAGCTCCGGTTCTCCTCAGTCTGAGAAAACACTGAGAGAGAAAGGTATGTGTAGCAGATTACTCCTTTGTAGAAGTCCGTAAAGTGAAATAAATAAAACGTCCCAAGGTTAATGCTGTAGATATTGTTATAAGGGAGTGTGAGACTATTGAAACACGTAACTTTCAGAGTTTTATTGTTGTTATTAATATAGTTTACAGAGTGCTAAAAGTGTTGCTAGCTAGCATGCCTTTCTGTGATGCAGACGGCTAGCTGAGCACCGGCTAGTGATGGTGTTGCATTATGGGAGATGTCGTTTTGGCCCTCTAAGCTCTGAATGGGATAAAGGCGATTTCACGTTGTAACTTGTTTGTGTTGCAGTGTTTTTGTACATGAGTTGTTGTATTTTGGTACTGTCAACACTGAAAGCACCTAGCAATGTATTGGGGATGTGAGACAGGATATGTGTTTTACCTTTCTTCATGCTCCTGTATAGAACAGCTTGTCAGGTGGTGCATTGGAGACTGATGTGTTCCTGTCCTGTCTTTTCACAATACTATTGCAGGTATGGTTCTATTGTCTAAGAATTAAGATTATACATTCTTTGTATTAAGGACTGGTTATTATTTTATACTATACATTATGGCTTTATGTATGAGTGTGATTGTGAGAGTCTGAGAAAACACTGAGAGAGAAAGAACAGCTTGTCAGGTGGTGCATTGGAGACTGATGTGTTCCTGTCCTGTCTTTTCACAATACTATTGCAGATCAACATAAAAGCCTAAAAGACAGCCGTGGTGTTGCTCTTCATTTCATGGATTCTCCTGTGGTGCATAGTAAAGCCACTACAGTAGTAGGTTATTAAATCAATATTCTGAAACTGACTGTGGTCAAGAGAAACACCCTGCAAGTGTGATCAAACAGGTAGTCCCTCCTGTGAAGCCCCCTCCCATTATGTAAATCCAACAATTTTTTTACAGGCTTCACAGGAAGAAACTTGGTTTGGCATTGATGTTGTGTACATTGTTAAGGTGTTGCTGTAACATCAACAGTACTTTACAGGCAGCTAGTGGTAAGTAAGTTAATGTATTTCATATTGCAGTAGAACTACTGTAATTTAAATACAGTGTCAAAATAAGTACTGTGTAATGACACATGGTACAATACCATAGAATTTAGTGTATTATACTGTAAAAAAGTAAATGCTACTGTAATCATAATTAATGAATGACATTCATTAAGGTGAGATTGGGTTTGTATTTCACAGTATTTTACTGTAATTAAATGGGATTGGTGGAGGCAGGTTGGCTGCTAGGTATAGCTCTCTTTCGTATCGTCTGAGATCCCCAAAGATTGGAAAGCTGCCGCGGTCATCCCGCTCTTCAAAGGGGGAGACACTCTAGACCCAAACTGTTACAGACCTATATCTATCCTACCCTGCCTTTCTAAGGTCTTCGAAAGCCAAGTTAACAACCGGATCACCAACCATTTCGAATCCCACCGTACCTTCTCTGCTATGCAATCTGGTTTCCGAGCTGGTCATGGGTGCACCTCAGGCACGCTCAAGGTCTTAAACGATATCATAACTGCCATCGACAAAAGACAATACTGTGCAGCCGTATTCATCGACCTGGCCAAGGCATTCAACTCTGTCAATCTCCGCATTCTTAATGGCAGGCTCAACAGCCTTGGTTTCTCAAATAACTGCCTCGCCTGGTTCACCAACTACTTCTCAGACAGAGTTCAGTGTGTCAAATCGGAGGGCCTGTTATCCAGACCTCTGGCAGTCTCTATGGGGGTGCCACAGGGTTCAATTCTCGGGCCAACTCTTTTTTCTGTATACATTTACATTTTAGTCATTTAGCAGACGCTCTTATACAGAGCGACTTACATTTCATTTCATACATTTTTTATTTTTTTTCCCCGTACTGGCCCCCCGTGGGAATCGAACCCACAACCCTGGCGTTGCAAACACCATGCGTTGCAAACACCATGCTCTACCAACTGAGCTACAGGGACATCAATGATGTCGCTCTTGCGGCTGGCGATTCTCTGATCCACCTCTACGCAGATGACACCCTTCTGTATACTTCTAGCCCTTCTTTGGACACTGTGTTCACTAACCTCCAGACGAGCTTCAATGAAATACAACTCTCCTTCCGTGGCCTCCAACTGCTCTTAAATGCAAGTAAAATTAGATGCATGCTCTTCACCGATCGCTGCCCGCACCTGCCCGCCCACCTAGCATCACTACTCTGGACGGCTCTGACTTAGAATATGTGGACAACTACAAAACCTAGGTGTCTGGTTAGACTGTAAACTCTCCTTCCAGACTCATATTAAGCATCTCCAATCCAAAATTAAATCTAGAATCGGCGTCCTATTTCACAACAAAGCATCCTTCACTCATGCTGCCAAACATACCCTCGTAAAACTGACTATCCTACCGACCCTTGACTTTGGCAGTGTCATTTACGAAATAGCCTCCAACACTATACTCAGCAAATTGGATGCAGTCTATCTGTTTTGTCACCAAAGCCCCATATACTACCCACCACTGCGACCTGTATGCTGTTAGCTGGCCCTCCCTTCATATTCGTCGCCAAACCCACTGGCTCCAGGTCACCTATGTCTTTGCTAGGTAAAACTGCCCCGCCTTATCTCAGCTCACTGGTCACCATAGCAGCACCCACCTGTAGCACGCACTCCAGCAGGTATATTTCACTGGTCACCCCCACACATATCTCCCTCACCAACTTTAAGCACCAGCTGTCAGAGCAGCTTACAAATCATTGCACCTGTACATAGCCCATCTGTAAATAGCCCATCCAACTACCTCATCCCCATATCGTTTTTTTCTTCCTTTGCACCCCAGTATTTCTACTTGCACATTCATCTTCTGCACATCTATCACTCCAGTGTTTATTTGCTAAATTGTAATTATTTCGCCACTACGGCCAATTTATTGCCTTACCTCCCTCATCTTACCTCATTTGCACACACTGTATATAGACTTTTTCTATTGTGTTATTGACTGTACGTTTGTTTATTCTGTGTGTAACTCTGTGTTGTCGTTTGTGTTGCACTGCTTTGATTTATCTTGGCCAGGTCGCAGTTGTAAATGAGAACTTATTCTCAATTGGTCTACCTGGTTAAATAAAGGTGAAAAAATAAATACATTACAGCATATCAATGAATATTTGGTGTTGTGTACCACTTGCACTTCTAGAGGCTTTAACAAAGGCTTCCAAACCGGCAGCGACTACAGGGCAAAGCAGGCCAAAGGGACATGGCAAAATGCTCAAACATTAAAGGTTGAAGACTTGCTACCACTCTCATCTGTCCCCTATATATTTTAAATTGAAGGGGCACGGTAACCACATAGGAGTTAGATCCGTACAGCATTCTCACTAACAGGTGAAAAAAAAATATTACCTTACAAGGCACGCCTCAAAATATATTAAATGTGCCATAAACAAAATGTTTTTGGCACCCCAAAAATACAGTACGGTACTGTATTTTGTGGGAAGGAATTACAGTACCATTCGAAATACAACATTTTCCCACTGCACCATAATTTACCTACCATGGTCCAAAGTATTCTATCTGCATTCCTATGGGATAGTTGACCTGCTGGTTGTACGTCAGTGCCACTTACTGACGTACAACCGCACGTCAGATGATGGACTGAGTGTTTTTACAGAAAAAATAAAATAAAATTGTAAACATAGAAAATTATCTCAGGTATTGAAAGGGTGATTTAAGTAAAGCAACACACCTAGCATTGGAACACATCATTCATTTATTCACATAATTCAATTTAGACATCTAGTAATTGAGTTACAGCTTGCTGCTTTCATAAGAAACCTCATGTTAGAATACCCTCTGACTTCTAGGATGAGCACTGAAAACCTTACAGGATACTAATTAGACTGAAGGGAAGAGATCTTTGAGCACATTAATTTAATTATCACAAATCTGAGTTTCCTTTTCATTAACATTAACTTAAATCAATCAAGTTGTGCTTTGGGGACAGGACGGAGGGGAGTGATAGACTGTTTGGCAGTTGAGTGACTGGGTGGTTTAGGCGGCTTCCTCTTCTCCCTCCTCTTCAAACTCGCCCTCCTCAGCGGTGGCATCTTGGTACTGCTGGTACTCAGACACCAGGTCATTCATGTTGCTCTCAGCCTCAGTGAACTCCATCTCATCCATACCCTCTCCGGTGTACCAGTGAAGGAAGGCCTTACGGCGGAACATGGCAGTGAACTGCTCAGAGATACGCTTGAACAGCTCCTGGATGGCTGTGCTGTTGCCGATGAAGGTGGCAGACATCTTGAGGCCGCGGGGTGGGATGTCGCAGACAGCGGTCTTCACGTTGTTGGGGATCCATTCCACAAAGTAGCTGCTGTTCTTGTTCTGGACGTTGAGCATCTGCTCGTCAACCTCCTTCATGGACATGCGACCACGGAAGATGGCGGCTACGGTGAGGTAACGGCCATGACGAGGGTCACAGGCCGCCATCATGTTCTTGGAGTCGAACATCTGCTGGGTGAGCTCAGGCACGGACAGGGCGCGGTACTGTTGGCTCCCCCTGCTGGTGAGGGGGGCGAAGCCGGGCATGAAGAAGTGTAGGCGGGGGAAGGGCACCATGTTGACAGCCAGTTTGCGGAGGTCGGCGTTGAGCTGGCCAGGGAAACGAAGGCAGGTGGTCACTCCACTCATGGTGGCTGACACCAGGTGGTTGAGGTCTCCATAGGTGGGTGTGGTGAGCTTGAGAGTGCGGAAGCAGATGTCGTAGAGGGCTTCGTTGTCGATGCAGAAGGTCTCATCTGTGTTCTCCACCAGCTGATGCACAGAGAGGGTGGCATTGTAGGGCTCCACCACTGTGTCGGACACTTTAGGAGAGGGCACCACGCTGAAGGTGTTCATGATTCGGTCAGGGTACTCCTCGCGGATCTTGCTGATGAGCAGGGTGCCCATGCCAGAGCCAGTACCCCCACCCAGAGAGTGGGTGAGCTGGAAGCCCTGGAGGCAGTCACAGCTCTCTGCCTCCTTCCTCACTACATCCATGACAGAGTCTACCAGCTCTGCTCCCTCTGTGTAGTGGCCCTTGGCCCAGTTGTTTCCAGCTCCACTCTGGCCTGCAGACAGAAGTGTCATAACCCATTATTTCCTGGACAAGATTTTAGAAGTAGTCTACCACCAAATCTCATATCTGCACTGAACACACCAACCACTCACCGAAGACAAAGTTGTCTGGCCTGAAGATCTGTCCGAAGGGGCCAGACCTGACAGAGTCCATGGTGCCCGGCTCCAGATCCACCAGAATGGCACGGGGGACATACTTCCCACCTGAAAAATCAAATCAAAATCAAATCAAATTTTATTTGTCACATACACATGGTTAGCAGATGTTAATGCGAGTGGAGCGAAATGCTTGTGCTTCTAGTTCCGACCATGCAGTAATATCTAACAAATAATCGAACAATTTCACAACAACTACCTTATACACACAAGTGTATGTACATAAAATAAGAATAGGGAAATGTTGGGCATACTGAAACTATTGTTGAGGTACATGTTTTATGTATGTATTATTTGTTTGTATAAGTGTAATCAGTTAATTTTTCCTAATTAAAACAGCAGTTTATTTAATTGTGCATGTTTCAATAATTGGAGACATTGTGGTTTATGTATGCAATGCTATATAATGTGCATACTGTACCTGAGGCCTCATTGTAGTACACATTGATCCTGTCTAGCTGCAGGTCGCTGTCTCCATGGTAGGTGCCAGTTGGGTCGATGCCATGCTCATCACTGATCACCTCCCAGAACTGAGACAGTGAGAGGAAGAGAGAGAATTAGAGCGAGCGAGGGAGGGTACAGGGGGATGAGATGCAAGTCAATAGCAATACACAGAAGCATCCATTTAAAACGCAAGTTAGAATACAAATAAATAGATAATGCAATGTGTATTTTCTGTTGCATGGACATTTACCTTTTCAAGAGCAACACAAATAGCATGACTTGCATTAAATATTTCCTTTGCATAATTATGTTATCGTCTAAATGCTTCAAATGATGCATTAAAATGCCATTTAGACCGAAATATTAATCAGGTTGAATATGTAATGTCATAAGAGGGAGGACGGAGGTATTCTAGTAGGCTACCATATCTTTCCCTTCAACGCCCATATTTACAAGGACCCCAAATAACCATTGGGAATGAATCAGCGGGGGAAAAAATCAGAACATGTCATATCGTATGCAACAGCGATTAAAATGTAGTTTATCTTGTGCACGGAATGATCATGCATTTTTCGTCCATGGTAGCCTATTATAGCCTATCGAGGATGCAGTCTTATGGGTGGATTACAAGCGGCCATTCTTAATTTAGCTACGCACTACGCAGAGAGAACGAGAGGTTTATCTAGGTCGCATGCAATCCCCAAATGAAGCAATATATTTTATTGATATACAAACAAGAGAAGAGTAATACCTTGGCTCCAATCTGGTTTCCGCACTGTCCGGCTTGCAGATGCACTATTTCGCGCATTTTGGATGGAAGAAAGGGCGTTAGCTGTGAGGATTCGACGGTGGAACGAGAAGGTACTGGGCTTGGAGGACTCTCTTTGTCTTCTTACCCAGCTGACTGAATCATGGACCCGCCTCTCCTGCTACTACTGGGCCGAATCGGTGGTGCAACCTGACGTCATCCCCATGGTAACGACAGACCGGAGGAAAAAGGGGGATACATCATCCTAGGCTCGTGGAGAGAGCGGATAGGATGCTGTGATTTGGATCTCGCCATTTTATTTTATTTAACCTTTATTTAACTAGGCAAGTCCGTTAAGAACAAATTCTTATTTACAGTGACGGTCTACCAAAAGGCAAAAGGCCTCCTGCGAGGACGGGCCCTGGGATAAAAAATAAATAATAGTAATAATAATAAATACAATATATAAATACAGGGCAAAACACACATCACAACAAGAGAGACAAAACAACACTACATAAAGTGAGACCTAAGACAACAACATAGCAAGGCAGCAACTCATGACAAAACAGCATGGTAGCAACACAACATAACAACAACATGGTACAAACATTATTGGGCACAGTCAACAGCACAAAAGTCAAGAAGGTAGAGACAACAATACATCACACAAAGCAGCCACAACTGTCAGTAAGAGTGTCCATGATTGAGTCTTTGAATGAAGAGATTGTTCCAGAGATGAATGAGTGTTCCAGAGATGCGCAGTTACACGACTATAGTCCCTGAGAGGTGTAGTGATAGCTGCATGCATCCTACAATAAAATCTCTTGTGAGTAGCCTGAAATTATCATTGTCATCAAGCCACTAATTAATGTTCATAGATTTTCCCCAATAATATAAAGTGGTCACAATCACATGTAGTGATACACAAGCTACAAACCACATACTGTGGACTGATGTTGAGAGTTTCAATTTCCTTGGTCTCCACATCACCAACGAACTATCATGGTCCAAACACACCAAGACAGTCGAGAAGAGGGCAGAACAAAACCTTTTCCCCCTCAGGAGACTGAAAAGATTTGGCATGGGTCCCCAGATCCTCAAAAGGTTCTACAGCTGCACCATCGAGAGCATCCTGACCGGTTGCATCACCGCCTGGTATGTCAACTGCTCGGCATCTGACCGTAAGGCGCTACAGAGGGTAGTGCGAACGACCCAGTTCATCACTGGGCCGTTCAGGGGAAAGCCCATAAAATTGTCAGACTCCAGTCACCCAAGTTATAGACTGTTTTCTCTGATACCGCACAGCAAGCGGTCCCGGAGTGCCAAGTGTAGGACCAAAAGGCTCCGCAACAGCTTCTACCCCCAAGCCATAAGACTGCTGAACAATTAATCAAATCGGCACTGGACAATTTACATTGACCCCCCCCCCCCCCCCTCCCTTTTGTACACTGCTGCTACTCGCTGTTTATTATCTATGCATAGTCACTTGTGTTACTTTTTATTATTACTTTTTATTTTATTTTCTTAACTCTTCTTGAACTGCACTGTTGGTTAAGGGCTTGCAAGTAAGCATTTCACGGTAAGGTCTACACTTGTTGTATTCGGCGCATGTGACAAATCAAGTTTGATTTGATTTGATATTGACACCAAGCAACAATAACAAATATTTTAAAATACCACACTGGAGGTGGAGGCAGATGGTTGATTTGTTTTAAACCAATATCATGAAACCTTGAGTTTTCAAGGGAAACACAGGCTAGCCTCTCCAAACCCCTTTCTCCCCCTATGAACCCCTCTTCATCCCCTTTCCTAATGTAAATGCAATGAAACTGCACAGGCTTTTGGGGAAGAAACTTGGTTTGCCATTGAGGTTGTGGAAGGGGAAGATTAGGCCTACAGAATACCTTTTGATGCTTAGCCCTATATGTGCATTCATCGGTGTCAAAAGCACTGGCATATAATTATTGCTTTAGATTACACAGTTATCCCCATTGTAAGTTTTATTTGCAAATGATTAATATAGTGCAAGGTACAAACAGGTATAACAGTTGTATACAATAGGTAATGATGTGTATGGTATTTACGTTAGGTCTACATTGTACCTGCCTTTGTGATAACCATGTAAATACATATGTTTTAGGAGCACAAGTTAATGTGAGGCCAATTTTATTTATGAGGATTTTACCAATAATTTTTGTATTATTTTGGTTGATCATATTTTCATCCTGCTTCATAAGATATATCTTGACAGTCGTCTTTCATTTTTCAGTCTTTTAAAGGCTTTTAAAGTTATTGATTGTGTATCTCTATCCACAACCTTTAACAATGTTGCTATTCAAAACATGTAACAGGTTCTAGGCTAAACCAGTCTGCAGCTATTCCACATGTGACCAATAGGGCTCGACTTCCTGTTTCACGTTGCTGTCTGTCACACAGTACTGTGTGTCTCTGGAGTCACACACAAACACAACTCAACAGACAGGAAAACAGCCTGCACTTTTAAGGTCTGGCATTAGAACAAGAACAATGGAAGAATAGGCACTTTGAGTATCTGTTTTGAAAATCAAAAGGGAGTTGATTTCTGAAAGAAAAAGTAAATAATCTCCACATTTATATGCTTGACATGGGAATGTAGTATTGTTTAAGCCAGAGGATATCTTCTTCACAGACTCCCGGTACCTGATCAGGTGAAGACATACATGTCATCCAGTGTGTGTCTCCCAGAGGAGGATCTCTCCTGTCCTGTGTTCTGTGACATCTTCAGGGACCCTGTCCTCCTACCATGTAGCCACAGCTTTTGTAAGACCTGCTTACAACGCTACTGGAACACCTCAGCCCTCAGACAGTGCCCTCCCTGTCTGCAGGAGAAGAGCTTCCAAGCGCACCCCTCCCTCCAACCTGGCTCTGAAGAACCTCTGTGAAGTTTTGCAACAGGGCAGGATTCAGAGCTCAGCGGAGGGGAATAGGGTACTTTGTAGTCTACATGGAGAGAGACTCAGACTCTTCTGTCTGGTGGACAAGCAGCCTGTCTGTGTAGTGTGCCAAGCCTCGAAAATACACAAGAACCATGAAAGCGTACCCACAGAGAAGGCAGCACAGGGTTGCAAGGTGAGAGACTGAATAATAATTGAAATGACTCTAGTATGTATATGCATGAAATAACTTGGCAACGTCTTTTTTCATAGTTAACGTTGCCATTTTCTCATGTAAGGGGCCTGTGGCCCCTGGCAGTAGAATGCTGTTAATCAGGTCTATCCTGACAGTATATGCGAGTGTACAGTATTAGCAGAGAAATATAGCAGAGAAATTCCAAAGTGTGTAAAGTATTATATCTGCATTCCTATGGGATAATATCTGATCTGCTGGTTGTACGTCAGTGAGTGGTGTTGATGGACATAGTGTGTTTGCAGAGTAAAACATCTTTAAACATAGTAAATTATCTCGGGTATTGAAAGGGTTATTTTAGTCAAGCGACACACCTGGCATTGAACCTATTGTTCATTTATTTCACATAATTAAATCTAGACGTCTAATTGAGTTACAGCTTGCTGCTTTCATAAGAAACCTCCCGTCAGAATACCCTCTTGTAGGATGAGCTCAACGTAGTACTGAAAACCTTACAGGATTCTTCTGGACTCCCTCATTAGACTGAAGGGAACCTCTGAAGAGATGCTCGAGGACATTAAGGTCATCTCCACAGATGTCATCTATGTTTCCTTTTCATTTAAATGAACTCAAATGCATCAAGTTGTGCTCTAACTGCCCCTCAGAATCAGGCCCTGGAGACAGAGGCAGATAAAGGATCTGTTTGTTGAACTCCACCAGTTCTTGTATGATGAAGAGGCAGCGAGGCTAGCTGCTCTGAAGGAGGAGGAAGAGGAGACAATAGGGGTGATGAAGAGTATGGTGACAAAGGCTGCAGCAGGGATGCTATACCTCAAAGAGACTATAACAGTCATAACACAGGAGATGACAGATGCTGAAGACATGACATTGCTCCAGGTTTGTATTGGCACAATTTATACATTATACACAAATTAAATAAAGCCAGAATAATCATTTTTGAGGAGGATGGGATTTATTTTTTTATTCAGACACAATATTACACTTTCTTTGTTTTCCAGAACTTTAAAGTCACTATAGAGAGGTATGTTGAAATCCCCCACCTCTGTCTATCATTCTATTTTTTCCTCCCTCTCTCTGCTTTGGAATACTGAACAGGACAATTGTATTATTTTGTCATTTCAGAGCCCAGTGCACAGGGCAGGGTCCAGAGAGGATTTCAGGGGTGCTGATTGATGTGGCCAAGCACCTCTGTAACCTCAAGTACAGAGTCTGGAAGAAAATGCTTCTGCATGTTGAATACAGTAAGTCAATTTCAATGGTTAACAGAGATGAGGAGATAAGGAAGTTAACTCCCACAGCATTTTAACCTGGCAGAGGGAAGCTAAAACAGTGGTGAATGACCCAAACCCTTTCCCTGTCTCTAACCCAGTCTCTGGCCCATTTTCTCCTCTTCAGCTCCTGTGACCTTGGACCCAAACACAGCCCACCCCTGCCTTTTACTGTCACATGACCTCACGTCCCTTGAGTACACCAGCCAGCCCCACCGTCTCCCTGACAACCCTGAGCGCTTCCACATGGTTGCAGAGGTCCTGTGCATGACCGGGCTTAGCTCAGGAAGCCACTGCTGGGTAGTGGATATTGGATGTACACAACTGGATTCTGGGCGTGGCCTGTACGTCTGTCACCAGGAATGTGGAGGTCCAGGCCAGGCCCGAGAACAGGTTTTGGACCATGTGTCTGCGAGACAGGGAGTACAGAGCGATGACCTCACCCCCAACAGCCGTGACAGTCACAGAGAAACTCAAGAGGGTCAGAGTGCAGCTGGACTGGGTCAAGGGCCAAGTGTCTTTCTTTGACCCTGCTGATGACGATACACCCCTTTACTCTTTCTCACACAAGTTCAGAGAAAGTGTTTCCGTATTTTTATACGCAAAGCAAACACCCTCTGACAATCCTACCTGAGAGGACGTGTGTTACAGTGCAACATAGTGGGGCAGGGCATCCTTGTACAGTTCCCAACTGATCATTATTTACAATAAATTAATTTCTGTCAACCCACAAATAGACTTTCATTTACAGGGTAGTGTATGTCAACTATGTAATTGATACTCCATACAAGCACAAGTTTACAGAAATAATGTTTCCTTTTTCATCTACTGCAGGTGACCTTTCTTACAAGTATCTGTTCTGGTTAAGAATTTCAATAAGGGAACATGTTTACAATCTGTAAAATTATATAAATCATAAAAATGTGTTGTTCAGAACTTGATACAAATTGTAGATCAGAGAAAACCAAAATCAATGAACCATTGAAAGTGTCAGATATATATTTTTTGTAAATACAGTTACCGTCGTTGAGAACACAATCTACTTACGATTTTCCCATCCTAGATAAAACAAATAAATTCTTTCGATAGTTGAGTTAAATGAACTTATTCACTATTAACCAGTTATAACGTGTTAACTGCTATAACATAGAACCATTATTAGAAAATGAATAGCTCTAGCCACGCATTGTACACTGTGTTCAAAATCTTTTGCATCCTGGAGTAGGTTCTTGATGGGGTGATGATTGCAGATGGTTCCGACTGATACTTCTCTTCAGAGATGATAGGGAAGGATGGACCAGTCCATTTTAAAACAGCAGGGGGTCAAAATCAGAACAGTCTATGGTAAGATCATTTAATATTCCATTTGAAAATGTTAAAGCTGGGTGTCTCTGTATGAAGGCGCTCAGGGTTGTGGATGAGTCCATGTTAAATACGGGGGTGTCAGAAGTATCTCTATAGGAAGGCGATGGGCGGGGAGCCCACATTGCTGGGGCTGTGGAGGTGTGACTCATATGAGCCAGGGGTCATACCCATCACACCCTTTGTCTCCGGCGTCTCCCCTCGCAGGAAGTCATCCTCATCTGCATCCGAGCACTGAGACAGAGAGAAAACAGCCAATCAAACCACAAAAAACAACCAATAGGGAGACACACAGCATCCAATCATGTGTGTGCCTGAGAGAATACAAGAGTGTCTGTGTTTTACCTGTCTGACTCTCTTGGTGGTGACGGTGTCCACTTCAGTGTCTGCTGGCTCCTCCCACACCTGGTAGAGGGGCTCGATGAGTTTACTTGACCTGGAGAGGAGAAAAACATGAGCAGAAATGGAAAATGAACTCTTCTTAGAGTTCAGGTTGTACTACTGCCATTTCCAACCAATTTCTCCTGTTTTGTGCCTACTGATAAGTGGTCCCTGAGAAGGGTTCATGGGTTACCTCTTGAGCACGTAGGGGTCGAAGGGGAAGAAACTGTCCAGGGGGTTGGTGTTGGTGGACACACAGTCGCCCCCCACGGAGCTGCGGACCACGGGGAGAACATGGCGGCTGTTCCTCTCGATGATGGTGTAGCAGAACACCAACTGGTACTTTCTGTGGATGGATGGATGGATGGATACACGTCTGGGTCAAACAACCACTTCACATTTTTAGAAGCAGACAGAAACTAACACAGTGCTGTAGCAGAGTGTAATTGATGTGTGACTGGCTAAAAGGGTGGTTGGTTGGTGTACCACGGTACCTGGTGATGGCAGCAAACATGTTGGTGACGGCAGGCAGGCAGACCTTCAGAGGGTTGAGCTGACACATCACTATCCTCTCTAGGTTCAGACCCTGCAGGTACGCCAGCCCTGGGGGGGGGGGAAACAGACATAGTTATAAAATACTGGACACTGGTAGAGAGCCCCCCCCCCCCCCCCCCACAGAGATTGCCAGGTCAGTGAGATTATATATATATATTGCTCAAAAAAATAAAGGGAACACTAAAATAACACATCCTAGATCTGAATGAATGAAATCATCTTATTAAATACTTTTCTTTACATAGTTGAATGTGCTGACAACAAAATCACACAAAAATAATCAATGGAAATCCAATTTGTCAACCCATGGAGGTCTGGATTTGGAGTCACACTCAAAATCAAAGTGGAAAACCACACTACAGGCTGATCCAACTTTGATGTAATGTCCTTAAAACAAGTCAAAATGAGGCTCAGTAGTGTGTGTGGCCTCCACGTGCCTGTATGACCTCCCTACAACGCCTGGGCATGCTCCTGATGAGGTGGCGGATGGTCTCCTGAGGGATCTCCTCCCAGACCTGGACTAAAGCATCCGCCAACTCCTGGACAGTCTGTGGTGCACTGGTCTGTTGGTGGATGGAGCGAGACATGATGTCCCAGATGTGCTCAATTGGATTCAGGTCTGGGGAACGGGCGGGCCAGTCCATAGCATCAATGCCTTCCTCTTGCAGGAACTGCTGAAACACTCCAGCCACATGAGGTCTAGCATTGTCTTGCATTAGGAGGAACCCAGGGCCAACCGCACCAGCATATGGTCTCACAAGGGGTCTGAGGATCTCATCTCGGTACCTAATGGCAGTCAGGCTACCTCTGGCGAGCACATGGAGGGCGTGCGACCCCCCCAAAGAAATGCCACCCCACACCATGACTGACCCACCGTCAAACAGGTCATGCTGGAGGATGTTGCAGGCAGCAGAACGTTCTCCACGGCGTCTCCAGACTCTGTCACGTCTGTCACATGTGCTCAGTGTGAACCTGCTTTCATCTGTGAAGAGCACAGGGCGCCAGTGGCGAATTTGCCAATCTTGGTGTTCTCTGGCAAATGCCAAATGTCCTGCACGGTGTTGGGCTGTAAGCACCCTCATGGAGTCTGTTTCTGACCGTTTGAGCAGACACATGCACATTTGTGGCCTGCTGGAGGTTATTTTGCAGGGCTCTGGCAGTGCTTCTCCTGCTCCTCCTTGCACAAAGGCGGAGGTAGCGGTCCTGCTGCTGGGTTGTTGCCCTCCTACGACCTCCTCCACGTCTCCTGATGTACTGGCCTGTCTCCTGGTAGCGCCTCCATGCTCTGGACACTACGCTGACAGACACAGCAAACCTTCTTGCCACAGCTCGCATTGATGTGCCATCCTGGATGAGCTGCACTACCTGAGCCACTTGTGTGGGTTGTAGACTCCGTCTCATGCTACCACTAGAGTGAAAGCACCGCCAGCATTCAAAAAAGTGACCAAAACATCAGCCAGGAAGCATAGGAACTGAGAAGTGGTCTGTGGTCACCACCTGCAGAACCACTCCCTTTATTGGGGGTGTCTTGCTAATTGCCTATAATTTCCACCTGTTGTCTATTCCATTTGCACAACAGCATGTGAAATGTATTGTCAATCAGTGTTGCTTCCTAAGTGGACAGTTTGATTTCACAGAAGTGTGATTGACTTGGAGTTACATTGTGTTGTTTAAGTGTTCACATACATACATACATACATACATACATATATATACATATATATATATATATATATATATATATATATCTCAACTGATACAACAAAACATTTAAAATTGTATCTGTGTGAGTATGTGTTTTACAAGCATGTGTAATCCCCCTACCTTTCTTCATGTCGCCCTCCAGGATGCTCCTGTGTCTGAAGATGAGTGTGTAGAAGACAGCCTGGCAGGCGTTGTAGAAGGGCCCGTGTAGCGTGATGTCACAGTAGGCCCGGGAGCCAGAGTCCTGGCTGTCTATGTATAGGTGGAGCCAGGGGACCAGCAGGTCCAGACACGCACGCACCGTACTGCAGGACGGAGAACACAGTCAGAGAATCTTAGTTAGGGAGTTAGGAGGGACCAGAGAGTATGCTGCGTAGAACCAACCACACCCCAACATGCTCTAAGAAGCCCTTTCTGAACAGCAAAGGTACACTTTTGAATATTTAGGAGGACAGAGGGTGTGACTCACGCGACGGGCAGGAAGCTGGCACGGGCCAGGAAGCTACCCATGTAGCCAGCGGCAGATTGGCGCAGTACTGCCGGGTGAGACGGGCTCTGCAGTAACCTCCACAGGTGTTCCAGAAACGCCTCTGCCAGAGCCTGAGAGAGGGGTCAAACACACAGCCAATCAATCCAGTTACCCACTCAACCGTTCTATAAAATGCCACTACTATAAAGTCGCACGGATGCACACTGTTGCGAGTACTGACCAGTCTGAAGCTGCAGAGGTAGAAGAGGGCGTATTGGACGTGACAGGAGGCGTGTGTAGGTAGGATAAGTTTATCAAACACACACACCAGGTCCTTGTATAGATCCTTAGTCTGCTCCACATCCAGACAACCTGCCAGATAGAGAGTAGAGGGGGAGAGATGGAGGGGTGGAAGGGGAGAGAGAAAGGGAGCAGAGTAAGCACTGTCTTGTCATATGTCTAGTGAGTGTGAAGACCCTGTGCTCACCGTTGACATGGCACATGTCCTTGATGAAGGCCAGCAGCACAACCATGAGAGTGTCCAGTCTCTCAGCGACAGGGTGGACCATCACATTGGTCCCTGCTGGACTGGACTTCACTGAACACACATCCTCATCCTGTGTGATAGAGAGAGAAGAGGGAAACGTCACACCACATCAGTCGTAAAATGGAGAACTATCACACCAGTGACTGCTGTATGTAAACCCTAGCAGATCTAGTCAGTCACCATGTCAAAGAGGCCCTCCTCCTCCTGCTCTCCTTTCATCTCCTGCTGCACAGCGTTCTCCTCCACCTCCTCTATCTCTCCCCGAGAAGCACTCACCTGGAACACAACACACAGTGTTAGCACACAAAAAACAGCTATTTCTCAGTGAAGAACTGGAAAGCCAACACACACACACACAGGAGCAACTGTGGCTTAACAAACACACACGTACGTCCAGTTTGAGCATCCTACTGATAATGAGTTCCAGGACGTCTCGTCGTAGAGAGGGGATGTACACCGCCACCCGCAGAAGGTTATGGACATAACACTCCTGGGGAGAGAGAAAGACAACCATACTGTACAACAATCTGACAATTAAAACAACAAACATGAGGCTACCAACCGTAGCCACTACTTACCAGGGTTCTGGAAGATTTCTGCACAAAAGGAAAGTTTTCAGTCAGAATGGGCATCAGGAAACGGCTGGTGCTGAAATGAGAAGGACGAAGAAAACATTTTGTTACCAGTTTGCATTGGGGGTCAACAATTCCCAAGGTCAGACCTGGGTCTGAAAATGATCCAGCAACATGTTGTAGGATTGTCTTATGGATACTTACGATGGGACATATCTGGCAATCAGCTGCAGGGCCTGATGACACTGGTCAAAATTTCTTGGAAGGTCTTCAAAAATCAAGAAAGAAGAGAAAAGGTTAAAATTGTGCATAAATGGAAAAAGTATTTGCCGTTTTGAACTAACATCCAACGTTGAACAAGTTGGATCTGTGAACTGGGTGTCATTATACCCTTTATATTGGAATGGAACATTGATTCTGTAACGTTTGAAATAAAAACAAATTGTAACATTGAAGTAAAACTAAGATTTATGAAGAGGTCTGTCAGCCTGACAAAAATCAGTAACCATAAGGGGTGGGACTCCTGCAGTGAAAGTCCCCAGTGCTAGAGTCTCCGTGCATTATCTTATCTACACCTCACCTCCCCTCTTATCATCCTCACTCTTCAAGGACTTTAGAAGTGTGCCTAGTTTCCCTAAAAGGACGAGCGGAGCAGCCTTTTACCAACCGCATTCTCAGATCACTATGAATTTACTGCAGTGTGTATTGCAATGAAACATTTCAGGGACTGTCCGTTGAACAATCTTGGTTTTCCATTGGAAACAGTAATGAAACAGTAACACCTACTTTCATCGTCATCATCCGAGTCTGAGATGTCCACTCCTCCCTCACAAATCTTCACTCTCTCTGGAAAGGAAGGAAAAACAATACGTCTTCAAAGTAGCCATATTGAGTTATCAGAATGTCCACGCAGACAGACAGGAACTCACTGGGTGTGAAGTTGGAGACCACCATCTTGAGGCAGGCCCGGAGGTAGACAGTCTGAGCAGATACCAGGTTACTGAGGAAGGCCAGATACTCCTCCACTACGGCAGGGCTTCGACCCAGCCACGGCAGCCTCTGGTACAGAGACAAGGGGTAGATACAGCATTAGAAAACTGTTCCTGGCCTGGGCAGTACTGTCCATCTCTTGATTCAAGTGTTCCATCCTCACCAGAACCACATAGATCAGCTGCTCATGGTCTTTGCTGAGTTGTGTCACACAATTCCGGAACTCCTGCAGCCAGTTGATGATTTGGGCATCCTGTCAAAAAAAGGAAGGCATTCTATTATCATTAAGACCTCTGGAAACTTCCTTGTTACACAGTACATGTAGCATAACTGCTAGTCGTGCTCATTTACCTTGATATCTGGATCTGCCAGCTGATGTTTCAACAACTCATAGTCACTGGTGTCTCCCTTGAAAAACAACCAACCAGCAGCAAATACTGTCATACGTATACCAGGTTATAACTACATTCCAGAATGAATCATATAAGTGTTTAAGGCATCCATGTTTGGTGTCACTGGATTGGAAATCTCACCTGTTTGAATTTCGCTAACGTGGCAACAACGTTGCCCCCAAACCGCACCGTCTTCAAGGGGGGAGTGTTCATGAAATCTCTCCCCTCAATCTCCATGCTTTACACACACGCACTGGGGAGGGGAGGATGGCGACAATAACGCGCGAGTAAATTAACTGAGATACAGAGTGGTAAGCAAGTATTGTGAACCATAAAGCATGACAACACAATACAGCTAGCTACCATTAGTTTGATGGTAATGCGTTTACAGCAACGTATTTGAAAGGCTTCAGTCTTACCAATCAAATTGAATAGTGTACAAATAGCTACAATTCTATTAGCAACGCAAAACGCTGTTTCGATCGTGATACAATGAAACGTGCCATCTCCATGCCGCTAACTTCACAACAGGAAGAGAAAATGGTGACCGATTTTATTTACGGAAATGAATGGTAGATTCTTCTTCCTGTACTAGCGCCGTGGTCTTCTATGGTGCATTACTGCTACCTACCGTGGCGGAGCATAGGCATATTTGATAGAACAGTTCCACCAGAACGTGCCACCTTTGCAATCGCTGCCTATCTGGATTGAGCGTTATCAATCCGACTCTAATACTGCACTCTAAATTTATGGGGAGGGATTAGAACATTGGACACTGCATTTGGGCTCCTGAGTAGCGCAACTGTCTAAGGCGTCACTACAATCCCTTGGTTCGAATCCAGGCTGAATCACATCCGGCCGTGATTGGGAGTCCCATAGGGCGGCGCACAATTGGCCCAGCGTCGTCTGGGTTAAGCCGTCATTGTAAATAAGAATTTGTTCTTAACTGACTTGCCTAGTTAAATAAATGTTAAATAAAATTGCAGGGAATGTTTTTTCAAGCAGTAGTGCAATACTTGACAGCGCTTACCTCAATTTAATACGTGGTGAAATCATGCTCGGAGTGTCTCTTCCAACAGTCCATCCAGCAGGCTCCCTACATGGTGGCGCATGGGTTCAACCTGGGCATGCAGCCTGGTCTGATAGACTAGACATAACATAGTAAACGTAAATTCGGGACTATCAAAGTAGAATTATATGTTATATTTGGTATGGTTACATAAGACAGATGGTTATTATTATGGTTATGAAATTAGGGTGTTGGTCGGGGTGGATGGGTAGGCATATAATGCGAATGTCTACCAATCCAAAGGTTGTGAGTTCAAATCTCATCAGGGATAACTTGAGCATTTTAGCTAATAAGCAACTTTTCAACTACTTACTACTTTTTAGCTATGCAACTGCTTAGCATGTTAGCTAACCCTTCCCCTAACCCTAACATGAACTATTTTAGCGAACCCTTCCCTAACCATAAGGTTAGCCACCGAGCTAGAATTTGTAACATATACTGCGTTTTGCAAATTCGTAACATATAGTGTGTTTTGCAAATTCATAACAAATAACATAACGTGGACATCCACAAGTGAATACATACCATATCAACCATATCCCACTAAAGGAGTGTCTCGGATTTACATACAGAATATTACGAAATGCACTGAGACCAAGTTGGGGCATGAGACCAAACCAGATGCTGGCTGAGCAGAAGCAGCAGTAACAGCAACAGGTCCAACAGCAACAAGCACAGCAGCAACAAGAACAGTACCTGAGGCAGTAGGCACTACGAGTATGTTCTTCTAACTATAGTTAGCTGTACAGTTATCCTACAACTCCTTTTGTTCACCATCAATTCATCCTCATTGCACCACAGACAGTATCTTTAGATACTCTGTTGTCACTATACATCAAGTGGCACAGCAGTCTAAGGAACTACATCTCAGTGCTTGAGGCATCACTACAGACACCCGTTTTTGAATCCAGGCTGTATCGCAACCGGCCGTGATTGGTACACAATTGGCCCAACGTCGTCCAAGTTTGGCCGGTGTAGGCCGTCATGGTAAATAAGAATTTGTTCTTAATAACTGACTTGCCTAGTTAAATAAAAAAAATAGATCTACAATGCAACGCATTGGCTTTAGGCAAATTTATTCCCACTGATTTATCAGATATCTACTCAATACTCTCAGTCGCTATATCTCAACACTACTCATCCACTCAAAGCCCTACACATCCACTCAGACATACCTGTACACACAGTATTACATTTCGGTCATCGAAAATGTTGTGCCAATTAGGCACAAACTGGTTGAATTATTTCACCAACAAAAAAATGCAATGTGATAACTTTGAATCAACAGTAATTCAACCAGTTTGTGTCCAGTGCAGTGGCAATTTTAGCATGCAAATCTTGGTGGGGCAAACAACATTTTTTTTTTAGGTCCATCCCAGCAAAGCCACTACACAACACAACAATAAACAATACATTAATTGCACTATAACGGTTACAAATGGTGCCAACAAACTGTTAGAGCCTACATAAAGCTGTCCCAACACCTTACCACTGCTACACCTGGCTTTCAGTGGAGCTTTGTCTGGCAGCGAAACAGTTAATTCAGCCTCATTTACTGCCTTTAAAAAAAAACATATCTTATATGGCTGACTTGCTTAAACAAATGTGGTTTCTACTGACAATTGAGATGTACAAACTATGGCATAAGGGGATGACGAGCGAATAAGAGGCAATCCGTAATTTGATTAAGACATTAATGAACGAGGTAGGATGGACGTAGTCAATATAACTATTTGCTCAGCACTTTTGAAATGTACAGCAACAGAATTCAGAACATGGACCTTTCTTACAGTATTCTCCCTGTACACCAAGTCAGAACCGTAGGATAAATAAAGGGGGCATATAAGCAGACAATGAAAGCTCTTACAATATTCAATTATGACATTTTGCTAAAACAGGCTATAGGCCTGTACACCAAGTCAGAACAGTAGGCTAAATTATGAGGGGGAAAGGGACCAAATTATTAGGGTGGATTGACAGCATGGCCAATGTTGAGTGTTTATCCTTTTAAGCTTGGAAAACTTGGACCACACACCCACTCCACTGAATAGCAGGCTAGTGATTTCTTTGCAATGCTTGCTGTTAGCCACTGATTCCTTCCAAACTACTCATTGTGATTGTGCCAATTTGTTGTGTAATGTTCATGTCCAATGGCCGATGAGCACAGATACGGTTTATCTACAATTTCATATGATAAGGATTGAAAAGGATTTGCCAGTAGATTGTCGACTTGATTCATGATGATAACTCCTAGCTTGCTAGCTAAGATTTTAAAAGTCTGATGTTGACATGATCAGTCCAATAAAGATACGGTAGATATGTGATTTTACGTCATTTTATCTGTGGCCAATGACCTTGAGCCTTCTTGGATGGGCACTTCGAATGTAACTCTATGGCAGCACCCAAGGGGCTTGAATTTTCGAGCTCTACCAGTAGATTTGGCGGTGACGTAGTGTCCCCATAAGTGACAAAACACTGAGCCAATCACAGCAGCTAGAGAACACTACCAACCCCTACAGTCAGTATTTTTCAGTTGCTGCCCAACCACCACAAAAGCACTGAGCTACATTTTACATTTTAGTCATTTAGCAGACACTCTTATCCAGAGCGACTTACAGTAGTCAATGCATCCATTTCATTTTATCCATTTCATTTTCCATACTGGTCCCCCGTGGGAATCAAACTCACAATCCCAGCATTGCAAACACCATGCACTACCAACTGAGCCACACGGCTAGGCTGAAACACCTGCATTTTGGAGCTGCTTTACTCAAGAAAGCAAAAAAGAGACCAAGTTTGCATGCTGCTTTATTAACTCAATGATTTTACATTTTTACATTGTTTGCAAACTGATATGTGACACGTATTAATGACAAAATAACATTCAAAATTGGCAACAACAAAAAAAAAGATATATGTATATACAGTACTTTTCGAAAGTATTCAGACCCCTTGAATTTTTCCACATTTTTTATTCTAAAATGGATTAAATAAAAAAATCCACTCAGAAATCTGCACACCCCATAATGACAAAGTGAAAACAGATTTTTATAAATTATTACGCATTGTATACTCAATGCCAGTACACTAAACATGTGAAAAGTTTCTTCCACCCCAGATCGGGTTGAGACATAGAAATCTAAAGTACCATCAATGGCAATTCTAGCAACGTGATCTACGTGATTCGCTGCCTGTGCGGCCTATTTTTCGTAGGAGAACCTCAAGGGAGTTACGCACTAGAACAGGGTTCCCCAACTGATTTTGGCCCACAGGTGGTTTTATTTGGCCCCCCAATCTTTCTGAGACAAATCTTTATTTTTTTATTTTGTATTATTTTTGGGGGCATGAAAGACTGTAAAAACACCAGGAAATCAGCTCCAAGTGATTTTAATTTAAGAAATCTGTTCCCAAGTATTCTCAAATGTAAACAAGGTTTAAAATTATAATGTTTTAGTCAAACATTATATCTGTTTGGGCTTCTTGCGGGCAATTTGCAATGCACGTATTATTTGTCCTTTTGTTCCGGCCCACCGACCTTCCACTTAAGAATGGAAGTTCGGCAAGTGGCTGAATCTAGTTGATGATCCCTGCACTAGAATGTATGAGCACTGAAGTGCCTTTTGACATGCTGACCCCAACAGCCCAGTGGCCCTCCATTTCAAAGAGTGAGGACACTCACTTAGTGAGTTCTTCTACTTTGGAATTGAACAAGTCAGCAAAAACAAACGCAGTGCCGATGTTGACAAACACGGAAGTTCCAGAGAGATGATCTGAATCCATTCTTTAGATACTTTAGTCCCCAGAGGTATTAACTTAGAGAAGGACTATAGTATTATTTTGTGAAGGGCTGCATCCCTTTGTTTGTCAAGTGACAACCCCCCCCCCCCCCCCCCCAAACCAGTTTTAGATCTCTTTTCCTCAGCTTTTGATGTTTTTTGTTGTTATCCCTAGTTTGGCTTAGCCCTGTTGTTTATATTCCAATACCCAACATATTGAACATGTATTATATAGTAAAGGTTGTATATAAATTACACCTACTGCAGTTGAAAAAAAGCTTGCCCAGTTTTCCAATAGTTTTTTTTACTGGTTCCACTTGTGTAGTTCATCACTAGGTGGAGACATTGACCACAGTACCCCACACCCTGAGTATCAACCTGTATGGTCTACCACACCATCTCTCATTAACACCACCAGTTTAAGAGTTTTCTCCCTAATTGTCTGCCCCATGCCCCATATGAACTTGTCCATTCCCTTTGTGATTATTCTGAAAAATGCCATTAAAGGCCGAAAACGTAAATCTTTTAAACTTGCTTAATAAAAGTAGGAATTTTTAATGGCGAGCGAGCCTTGCGCCTTTTCCTTTCCAATGATGTTTACACATTTTTAGGTTGCACCTCGACTCACGTTGGTTGAGCACCCTCTACTTCTTTCCCAATGGGTCCAGAGGCTGTCATAACCTGCTTGGGTAGTGAGGGGGTGGATTTTTTTTCTCAAATACTTTACCACTTTCCACAATTTACCTGGATTTCCACCACACTCAGATACACAATTCAAAAAGTATATTGACTTTACTTATCTAACCAGAGTAAGACATATATTTCTCAAATGTCTGAAGAACTGCCAGTCACAGGAAGAATCAGTCAATCTAGCCTTAGATTGACTTTCATTAAATATTTCTGACAATTCATGCATGAACTATGGGTTGCATATGTCCTTTACCCTTCATCTCTTATGTGGGGGATTCTTATCTACAACAGAGTTAAATAGAGAGGTAAAACGTTTAAGGGCCTGATCCGAGTCAGAGATAGAGGACACACCCTCCCAATCAAGCAACCCCAAGTCATACAGGAAATGTTGTTCATTGAAAGTTTCTATGTCTCTTTGTAATAATGTGTGTACATGATTTAGGTAGCTTAGTATCGCTAATGCAGCAATGGGACAATGGTCACTGAGCTTGTTAGCAAAGATTCCATTAGCTCTATACTTTCAGAATGATATCCAAAAGAGTTTATTTCTCAGGGTGTTTTAAGTTGGGGCAAGCTGATTTAGTTACCAGTTGAGTTAAATTTAGCTCAGTACAAATATATGTCAGTCTAACTGATACTGGCATCAACCAATCCAGGTTAAGATCACCCAAAATTCAGAATTCAGAATGAGTATAGTCAGCAAGTCAGATAATTTGCTAAGTGCAATTGGGAGGGCAATAAACTCCCACTAACGTTAGTTGGGCATTATGACAAGGGCCCATATTTAGGACAATCCATTCAAATTGCTTGGGGACAGAGGTGGTAATACACACAGTAACATTCAAGTTGTTCTTCATGAATTTGGAGACACCTCCACTTCTGCCTGCACTGTCAGATCTTTAAACATTATATCCATTTAGAGACACATCAGAGTCTGGCACATACCTTTTTAACCAAGTCTCAGTAATTAAAAGAATGTCGGATTTAGTTTGAGAAGCCAGAATTTCAATAAGATCCATTTTCGAAATCAAACTTCTGATATTTACATGAATCAGTCCAAGACCACAGCTGTGGGATTTCAGATAGTCTCTAACACAAACATGCTATGATCAGTAGGTAACCCTCTATATAAAATGGCCATGGGGTTGGCTTGAAATTGTATAGATACAAGATTGCTTAGAACTGTGCAATTTGGTCTATGCCTTGAACAAGGACGTGGAATAATACAAGACTCGATTAGGGTTACCTGTTTCGGCCAGTTTCAGGTTACCTGTAATTGCATTACTGTTTTCAAGCGAATACAAAATTCTATTCTAGGCTGCAGTGAAAATTCCATTTGAATAACGGCGACAAAGGCCTGTGATTTGAATGTTTCATTCCATTTGGATCAGTTGTGAGTCTACTCTAGACCGTTTATAAGGTCTCGAAAGGCGCGGTAGCAGGCCAGTCTGGGTGTATTTTTACTTTTGATACTGAGACGCGCTGTCTGTTGCAGATCAGCATTCTTCCTGGTAGGTCCAGTTATTCAGGAACGCTTAATGCGCGCTCTGCCTCCTCTCCAATCCAAGGGTCTATTCCTCGTGCACATAGAACCTAACACTTTAATATAACCTAAAAATATAATTCCAGCCTCCTCAAAATGGTTTAACACTAACCAGGTTTCCATCCAACTTTTTTATGCGAGTAAAGAGTGTCACGACATCATGGGAGAGCATGCAGTTTATTAGGCTACAGATTAAATCATTTATGATGACTTTCACAGGGTGGTGGTGAAAGTAAATGCCGATGAGTTTAATGCTCCTTTCAATAAATATCGAGGGTCTTATTCTGGTGACATGATGATCGATGTTTGGTGCCGTTTGATAAATAAAAATAATCTTGCAATTTTGTCCATAATAATCTCATCATGTTGGCTATACCCACTCTGTATGTGAGCTGTTGGCTAGAGCACAGGTGCCAGTACGAGAGTGGCCACATTCACTATACCTATGCAACATTCTTTTGTGTGGCAAAACCATCAGTAGGCCTAAAGTTAAAAATGCGATGGAAACCCATTTAACTTGTTGTTTTTTATTCGGTGCATGGGAATTTAACAGCAGAAGTTAACTTTATGTGCACTACGTATTTCCACACATACCTTTCTTTCATACATTTTTATTCAAGAGCCAACGCTGCAAGAGCATATAAAGAACATGTACTAAACATACAAAATATATCTTTGCTGTCTTTACAAAGGCCGTAATTACATTCACATGTTAAGGTACATTTTGGTTGTACAGAGCAAATATTTCAAGTCTAAATAAGAATACAATTTCGATAACGCCACAGGAAAAATACAAGAAAAAATAGAAAAAATAACAGAAATGACAGAATAAGACCAGTAGGATATGTCAGGAACTCTGACCAGACACCTTCATACCTATTACAGACTGGTCATACCTATTACAGACTGGTCATACCAATTAAAGACTGGCTAATGTGTTGGTCCAGTGTCACTTTCATTATGCCTGAAGATCATGGTTCACCAGCAGCCCCAAATATGTAAAGAATAAGCTACAGGCCAGACAAAACAAGCTTGTAAGAATTGTTCTTAAACTCCCCCCTCATAGTCAACTTGAGGTCGAGCATGTTTTGGTCTGTACCTCTGTAATTTGTTTGTATCTATGTAATTATATATGTATTTATGTACAGAAAAAGCAGGGACCACAATGGAAATAAGTTCCCGACTTTATTGTGCAATCCCCGTCACAACAATCTTTGTACTTTGTGTATACTGTATACGTATTTTTTTACCTGACACAATTATCAATCAATCCAAACTGTGCAACGGCCATTTGATGAATGGAAAGAGACATCTGTTACAAAAAAACAAAAAGTTGAATAACATTCAAAGATTGTCAAGGCAAGGACTCGATACTGCGTAGGCCTACAAGGTAGGGGAGGAAGTACTTTCTGTTTGTCGAAATTGACATAGTCTATTTGTTGTGGTGTTGAAAAAGCAAACCATGATACTGAAGTGGCCGAAGTCTGTAATACTTTGTTTATTGGTTGCCATTGGCACAGAAAGTTGTTGGGGGAAAATGTGTTGCATATATTTTATATAATTATAAATAGGCCGTCATTGTAAATAAGAATTTGTTCTTAACTGACTTGCCTAGTTAAAAAAATGTTAAATAAAAAAATCAAAATAATATGGCATCAAAATGTTGAAAATCTGATTTCCCCCTAGCTGATCATTGTCTGCAGCCGTAGTGTCGTAGTGTAATACATCGTAGTGTAATGAAACAGGCAGCGAGAGTGAGCTCGCCCATGGAGGTCGGTGAAACCCCCACCTTCTGGCCGGTAGCCCTGCGTGACATCGACTGTGCCACAAAAGCATGCTGAAGTGGCAAAGTCGATATGCACGTCTATAAGCAGGGTCGCTAGTTATTGTTTACTCTGGTCGTAAACATAATTTTAAATCAATTATATGGGGGGTGCAATTTATTTTACAGTACAAGGGGAAGGTCATGTGAAACTTCATTATCAACATATTTTGCTATTGTTTCACAGGAGGTTGGTGGCACTGGGTCGTGGTAACGACTGGAGCGGCGATAGTGGAATGCTATCAAATACATTAAACACATGACTTCCAGGTGTATGACGCCATTCCATTTGCTCCATTCTGGTAATTATTATGAGCCGTTCTCCCCTCTGAAGCATCCCGTGGTTTGTTTGTTGAGTGATTCCGTTGGTTTGAGAATGGTGGACTTCCTAAATATTAATTTACCATTTGGTCTCCTCCCACTCTATATCATCCCATCTCTACGCCGTGTCTGCAACATACCTGTCGTGGGCTTGGTTACATAGGCCTACACACAGCTACATCGAGCTCTGTAAACGTATTTAGGAAGCTCCGTGGTTGTGGGGGAGCGCAGCTCTAGCTCTATATGCGGTGCAATTTCAGCAGTCAACTTCAAATTTAAAAATTGGGTTTTAACTGTTACTGTCCTGGCGTCGGACCTTTTCGAGATTTTTTTTAGCCCCTTGCCGGTGAAGAGGGTTTTGTCTAGGAGGGATACAGCTTTTGTAAAAATGTACTTTTCATAGCATTTAGGAGAAGGGTTAGGTTTAGCTAAAATGCACAAAAAAGTACTTTGACGTCAATTTGACAAAAGCTGTAATCCATCTAGACATGACCGGAGAAGAGGCGAGAGGGAGGGGGCAAGAGTGTGTAATGACGGATAAAGAGCATGAAGGAGGCGACGGGAGAACGGGAAGAAGAACATCCGACAAAGATCAGGTTTGGTTTACTATTCCAAACACGTGTCACGTAATTTCGTACATTAAATAACCCGTGTCTTTTTAGCATTATTTTATCCCAAATTAGCTGCTTTTGAGGCAGCGGTACTCTTCCTGTGGACCAAAAAGTGAACAAAACAGCATATCAAATACAAAATATACATAAATATACACTATATATATACAACAGTATGTGGACACCGCTTCAAATGAGTGCATTCGGCTATTTCAGCCAGGTGTATAAAATCGAGCACACAGCCATGCAATCTCCCTAGCCACATTGGCAGTAGAATGGCTTTACTGAAGAGCTCAGTGACTTTCAATGCTGCACCTTTCCAACAAGTCAGTTCGTAAAATTTCTGCCCTGCCAGAGCTGCCCAGTTGAACTGTAATTGCTGTTATTGTGACGTGGAAATGTCTAGGGGTAACAACTGCTCAGCTACGAAGTGGTAGGCCACACAAGCCCAATAATGTTTGTACCATGTTGTGTTGTCATGTGTTGCTGCCTTGCTATGTTGTTGTCTTAGGTTTCTCTTTACTAGTGTTCTGTTGTCTCTCATGTTGTGATGTGTGTTTTGTCCTATATTTATATTGTATTCATTTTTTATTTTTTATCCCAGGCCCCGTCCCCTCAGGAGGCCTTTTGGTAGGCCGTCATTGTAAATTAGAATTTGTACTTAACTGACTTGCCTAGTTAAATGAAAGTAAAACAAATAAAATATAAATAAATAAATAAATAAATAAAAAGCTCACAGAATGGGATTGCCGAGTGCTGAAGCGCATAAAAATTGTCTGTTCTTGGTTGCAACACTCACTACCGAGTTCCAAACGGCCTCTGGAAGGAAAGTCAGCACAATAACTGTTTTGTGGGGAGCTTCATGAAATCACTTTCCATGGCCTATTAGCCACACACAAGCCTAACCATGCTCCATGCGCAATGTAAAGCTCGCCGCCATTGGACTCTGGAAACGCGTTTTGGTGGATGCCAGGAGAACGCTACCTGCCCGACTGCATAGTGTCAACTGTAAAGTTTGGTGGAGGAGGAATAATGATCTGGGGCTGTTTTTCATGGTTCTTGCTAGGCCCCTTAGTTCCAGTGAAGGGAAATCTTACAGCATACATTGACATTCTATAGTACAGTTTGGGGAAGGCCCTTTCCTGTTTCAGCATGACAATGCCCCGTGCACAAAGCGAGATCCATACAGAAATGGTTTGTCGAGATTGGTGTGGAGGAACTTTTATTTATTTTTCCCCCAATTTTTGTGGTATCCAATTGGTAGTTACAGTCTTGGTTCATTGCTGCAACTCCCGTACGGACTCAGGAGAGCGAAGGTCGAGAGCCGTGTGTCCTCCGAAACCCAACCAAGCCTCACTGCTTCTTGACACAATGCCTGCTTAACCCAGAAGCCAGCCACACCAATGTGTCAGAGGAAACACGTACACTTGGCAACCGTGTCAGCGTGCATGCACCCGGCCCGCCACAGGAGTCGCTAGAGCGTGATGGGACAAGGACATTCCTGCCAGCCAAACCCTCCCCTTATGGACAACGCTGGGCCAAATGTGCACCACCCCATGGGTCTCCCGGTCGCGGCCAGCTGCAGCAGAGCCTGGACTCGAACCAGGATGTCTAGTGGCACAGCCTTGGGCCACTGCTCCACTCGGGATGCTGTGGAAGAACTTGACTGGCCTGCACAGAGCCCTGATCTCAATCCCATCGAACACCTTTGTGATGAATTGGAACGCCGACTGTGAGCCAGGCCTAATCGCCCAACATCAGTGCCCGACCTGGCTCTTGTGGCTGAATGAAATCAAGTCTCCGCAGCAATGTTCCAGCATCTAGTGGAAAGCCTTCCTAGAAGAGTGTAGGCTGTTATAGCAGCAAAGGGGGGGCCAACTCCATATGGATGCACATGACTTTGGAATGAGATGTTCGACAAGCAGGTGTCCACATACTTTTGGTCATGTAGTGTACATTTATAATTGAGTCATTCAGCAGACTCCCATCCAGAGCGACCAACAGTTAGTGCATTCTTCTTAAGATAGCTAGGCGAGACAACCACATATCACAGTTGTATCCCAACCACATATCACATAGGCTATGTAATACAAATGCGAAATATAATAGGTGAAAAATATTTTTAATAAAAAAATACAAAATGCATAAAAATGTCTCATCAGTCCCCGTTGTGCCATAAGGTGTTCTTTTTGTTCTTCTTTGGGTATTGGCAAGCCAAAATTGTGTGTGAATGGTAGCCTACTACAGCATATGCAGAAAGTGTTTTCTGTTTCTGTGTTAAATATTTCACTGAATGCAGAAAGTATAGTATTAACTGACTTTTTATTATAGAATAACGTTTATCACAAAATAAAAATCAATTTAGATGTAAAATTGCAGTAGCCTATGTCATTCCTTTCCATTTCCTGGTATTTCTTTATTTAACCAATTGCTCTCTTTTCTGTTGCTGAAATTCAGTAGGCTTAAGTGCTTACAGAACCAGTAAACTTGTATCTTAATCTTGATCTTACAGTTCCACCTAACCTCTTGTACCCTAATCTTGATATAGCCTACATTCATCAATGCCAGTAGCTTTACATTCATCAATGCCAGTAGCTTTACATTCATCAATGCCAGTAGCTTTACATTCATCAATGCCAGTAGCTTTACATTCATTGGCAAAAATCTACCTCCTCAAGGCTCTATAGTATAAAGCTATTGCGTTTGGCAAATATTGTTTTAATAAATCTGCACAACTGCAAATTGATCGTAAATGGCACATTATTCCTATGTGGTGACAGGGAGACAAGAATAGCTGAATTCTCAATCCTTGTGACAGTTACTTACTCATCAATGTAGGCAAGGCATACTACTGTAGGCTTGCTGTTTTGTTCATACCTTCTAACAAGTTTCTTTATGACTTTATTGCATATTTTTGTCGACGTTTAACCGTTTTTTGAGTGGGAATGACGGGATAATGTCTGCGTTGTTGTAAAAACATAACTCTGTTGTGACAAGCGCGTCTCGAATCACCAGGGCAGGCTAGTCCATCTTTTCATGCATGAACTGATAGGATGATAGGTTAGACATACGACTAATTTAAGTTGTATAGCAGCTGCCAACTGTCCCACAAAGTAGTTTATAAAAAAACATGACTTTTAATGTCCTCTGTTCTCTTGACATACAAAAGCTGAAAGGTTTTTCTACCCCTATTTGAAAGGAGTGAAAAAGCAAAACTGTGTGACAATTGGCCCATAAGTTCTGTATATGTATGCAGCCTCTCATAAACTAAACTTGAGAATTTAAATTACACAATTTGTGTCAGTCACAAAAGATAAGGCATGATAGCCCACATGCTGATATGGTAGTACTATGCATTACATTCATTGTTCCCGAGAAATAGAAACAAAGGAAACATAAGACTGGACAAAACTCTGTTCAAGAGAGAGCAAATAGAGACAAAGACCACGTTTCCATCCACAGTTTCTATGGGACTATTGTCATACCGAATAGAAAATCACTACAGCTGTGATGGAAACAGGAAGTGGGAGTATAATTATATAAATGTGACAATTTGTTCGTTCCACATGGTGAAATATTTTTGTGTCTAAAATTAATCCGCATGAAATGGCGATGGAAAATGCATTTATGTGCAAATACTGATATAAAAGCATTATATTGAAGTAAACTTGGATTCACATGATTATATGTGTTGTCCTCCTATGACTTGGATGCAATTTATTACCCTACAGATAATGTTATGATGAACTTCAGAGTGGTGAAAGTGCACAGTGATGAGCTTGGTGCTCTTTTCCAATAAATATCCAGGGTCTAATTCTGGTGACATGATGATCGATGCTTTGATTTATTAGGGTCCCCATTAGCCAATGGCAACAGCTAATCTTACTGGGGTTCGACATATAACAAGAAATACATTACAGACAAAGACTTTACAATTTACATACATTTAAAAACATTAACATGTAGTGTGTGTGTGCATCTATCAGTTACACATGTTACTACATACACACAACAAGTAGGTCACATGGGGGAGAGGTGTTGTGCCGTGAGGTGTTGCTTTATTTGTTTTTGGAAACCAGGTTTGCTGGTCACTTGTGCTATATAAGATGGAAGGGAGTTCCATGCACTAATGGCTCTGTATAATACTGTGAGTTTCCTTGAATTTGTTCTGGACCTGGGGACTATAAATAGACCCCTGGTGGCATGTTGCTTGGCTGCCATTTGACAAATACAAATATTCTTATTTTATGCATTATGATCTCATCATGTAGGCTAGCCTATCGGCACTTTATCTGTGAACTGTTGTCTGGACCACATGTGCCAAGACCAGATTGGGCACATTTGTTATTAAAAAGCAATGAAAACAAATGTAATTTTATACTTGAAAATGTAAGCGAAAAATGACAATTTATGTGCACCAAGCTTATTTTAGAAGGGTATAATGCTTTGTTTTTGTTTCAACTGCTGATTGGCCCTTTAAATGTGAAGTCAAACTCAATGTGACTTGGATTCAAAAATAATAATGCTAAGACTGGTGGAAGGAAACTCTCTCTCGCCCATGTTTACACCAATCCAATGCTTTTTCACCTCAGTAGGACATGCAAGAAGAATCAAGTTGGCTACCAAGACGATTAACCCATGCAGATAAATGATATGAAGCATAAAAACAGCCAAGAACAAGATGATAGAAACAGGAGATCATTTCATAAATGTCGACAGACAATTTGTTCATTCCACATGGTGGGATCTTTTTGCCGGTAAAATGAATGATGTTAAAGGAAACTTGGAGTTACATGATGGTATGTTATGTGGTCCTCCCACTACAACTCGGAAAAGCATGCGGTTTATTATGCTACAGAGGAAATAAGTTATGATGAACTTCACAGGAGACATGATGATCGATGATTGGCAGCCATTTGACAAATATAAATAATCTTGCTCTTGTCCATAATAATCTAATAATTTGCTAATTAACACAACAGTTTTTATGACAAAACCATCAGTAGCCTACAGTTTGAAAATGTGATGGAAATACATTGAACAGGCAGAATTGAAACGCTCACAGCAGTAGAAATCCTATTTTTCGAGCTGAAAGACAATGGCCAGAACTTACCCATGATGTTGCACAATGATTTAAGTCCATAAGTCCTCTACAACAAGGTTCACAGGATGATCGAAAGGACAGTATCAGTTGGTTATCAAAGCAAGCACTCTATCATGTAGGAACTATCATGTGAAATCATTACCATGTTTATCTCAATACCACAAGGATGATGCAAGTGAAGTTTAGTGAAATGTGGTAGGTTGGTTATTTTTTAATGACATTCTTAGTCATTAGTTAATGTAATGAGTTTATATACCAATTCTGGGGTCAATTTGACTAATGGTTTACGTTAAGATTTGTGAAATATTTTCAGCATTAGTGTGTATATAGCTATATTGTGGTCATCATTGACAAAATAAAGTCCAGGAATTCAATATTTGTGTGTAAATGATTTAAATCTCAGTTGATACACTCCACATCAGCGTTCCAAAATACGTCAATACAATCTCACAGCTGTAATACGCAGACTTCCGGGTTTCTAATATTCCTGAATAATAGATCCACTTTTCACTATGTTCATACAACATTGTTGCCCTATTATGTGATTTATACAGATATACTAATCACAATATTTATTTTGGCTTGCCCATATTTTATATATATTTTTTGCATTAGACAATAGTCATTGCTCTGGCACCAGTGGCAGCAGGTAGGCTAGTGGTTAGAGTGTTGGACTAGTAACTGGAAGGTTGCAAGATCAAATCCCCGAGCTGACAAGGTAAAAATCTGTAGTTCTGCCCCTGAACAAGACAGTTAACCCACTGTTCCTAGGCTGTCATTGAAAATAAGAATGTGTTCTTAACTGACTTGCCTAGTTAAATAAAAAATTAAGTGGCACCATAGGATACTAATGACATCCATAGTGCAGCCATCAAAGGTTGCAGTGACTTTATATCCACACAGCTTCTAAGGACATATACATAAGGTTTACATACCAAATTTCATGGCCCCATGTTGTTCGGTTCAGTTCTTATATCCCTGGTGTCATCTAGTGGTGTAGCGTGGCCCACTTAAAATGCAGCAACTAATCATTCTCAAATTCATTGAGTTAATATGATTTATCATTCATGAGAAGAAAATGTATGTTTTTTTTCTTCTCAAAACCATTAGACTGATGTAATAGTCTAAATACAAAATTTGGAGTCAATCTGACTTATGGTTAATGAGAAGATGATTGCAGATGATTTTGAGTATTAGCGTTACATATACGATTTAGTAGTTAATAGTTTATTTTTATGTCAATAGCAAATTCATTGTGGTTCATCTTAGGTACTGGCCATAATAGTGATGAGACAAGTTGATAGGCCACTGTGGAGTGGATTTACAGTGGTTTAAATGGACAATCCCTTAGTTTGAGAAAAGCTAATTTAAGACATACCAAGGGCCTACATTCCAAATTTGGTGTCATTTAGTCCTATAGTTCGTGAGAAGTATTTTTTTGCATATTAGCGTATGTGCTAATAAGCATCTACTGGTATAGTGTGGTCATCTTTAAATGCATCAATTAGGAACTATTGTGATGAGTCTAAAGAACACATTTGGAGTGAATCTGACTCTTAGGCCAAGAGAAGAAGATTTTTATGATTATTTTAAACAGTGTTTCGTAGTCAAAAAAGTGAGTTGTTAAGCTTCCTCCTTTTTTATAATATCAATGCCAAACATATGCTATGACATGGTAATGTTTTTGATGACCCTAAAATGTTTCAAGTTGACAGGCCATTGGAGTGGATTTACAAAGGATTTAAATGGACACGTAAAATTGGACTTCCTGATTTATCGATAACTCAGCCATGCCTTAAGGCCGGCGTGATTTAGGGCTTCTAACCCCTTTTAAACATTGTGTATTTAAGCTACATACTGCTGGGTTGTACCATTTGGATTTGTCTATTTATTCTACATCAGTTGGTAACAACCATTATGTGTTATTGAAAGGGGCTGAGCTAGAGCAGTTTTTGTGAGACAAGGGCGGACCCAGAAGGGGCCCCGGGCAGGGTCTTTTTTTACAAAAACGCCTGTAGAGTAAGAATGGTTTGCGCTTTTAATAGTTTGTAGCTATCTATGAAAAAGCTGAGACTCTCATGAACACGTGTAACATGTTTTGCTCTATGACGCTCACAAGCTACACAATAGTTGTTATCCCCTTTCAGCAGCTATTGCTAGTCAGGTTCTACCAGTTAGATTGGTCTACAGTTTGTTTACTTAACACTTACAGTATCCCACAGTCTCAGAAAAAAAGGTTGCACATTATACTTAAAGGGGTACAAATGCTTGTCACTGTAGTGGTACCCTGTAAGGTATGCCCACTGTACCATTAATTATAGGTAGGAGAGAGTAGGGTAAGTTGACCCAAATAGTTAGTTGAGCCACCCCTTGTTTCTGGGAAACCGTCCATACACCAAATATTAAATCATTCCATGGAGTATTTGAAGGAAGAAACAACGTGGAAAAAGTGGTGAGCAAGTTGGGTGCAAAAAGCAGATTATCATAGTTAAGTTAATATATTGTGTTATAGGTTTAATGATGTTTGTATCTAAACCAAATGAAGAATTTTTAAAAATTGTAAATCAAGCTACAATGTGAGATCATAAACCTATCATGAAAGTGTATCATGTATGGGCTAATATAGTCAATATGTTTGCCTTGACGAAAGTTGAGCCAATGTCCATTGGTTAAGTTGAGCCAATGGCCACCATAGACCATACAAATTCTAACATTTTGTCAGTTTTATGCAATGTATCATGTATTTAAACTATTGTTAAAGAGCAGACATCGTCATGCCCAGTGTATACAAATGTAAAACCAGCACGTTTAGCCCCCCAAGGAATTGAGAGAAGGGAAGAAGTCCATTCAGCAGCAGCAAGAGATGGAAAAAATAGACTGAATGGTACATTGACAAAAAAGAAAAGCACCATGTACCTGTGTGAAAGAGAGCTATGATAGAGTAGCAGAGGCACACAAGGTCTTATCTGATGACATGGAGTCTGAGCTTGATAAACATGTCAAGAATCACGCAGACTAGTTTTATGGAGAGAACTTGCCTACAAATTGGCACATCAAAACAACATCCCTGTCCCAGACAACTGCTCAAGAAATGGAAGGATAAGTGATATTGAAAAGAGAGATCTATATATGAATATAGGCATGCTTTTTAGATACACAATATATCACACCCCCAATCCATTAATTAAACTTTGACCGACCAGCACCATCACCCACTGTCACAGAACACCATCACCCACTGTCACAAAACACCATCACCCACTGTCACAGAACACCATCACCCACTTACCCCAAGGTGGCTCAACTTACCCTTTTCTCTATGCTCAACTTACCCCATAGCTGAGGTCATTTTTTTTAAGAGACTACTTTTGACAAGCTATGTTTTCAAAACTGTTATGTTTACATCAATTGTGATTATTTCCAGGGATACACAACATCCGGAAATTAATGTAGATAGTGTCTTTTTTATAAAGAATACTATATTTCTCTTGACATAGTGATGCTGATTGTAAAAAATGGCTCAACTTACCCAACTCTCCCCTACATAATTGTAAGTTTGCAGTGTGACCGCAAAACAGCCAATAGTGCACCTTAGGGGACAAGATAGTACCTTTTATTATTAGTCCCTACCACACTTTCACCTCTTCGGTAATAAAGCCTGTGTAACTTCTTGTCAGTAAGAGGCTGAAAGAAGGTGGAGTGTATCCAAGCTGTTTGCCACTCCCAACAAATCAAATCAAATCAAAGTTTATTTGACACATGCTTCATAAACAATATTGAAATAATGCTTACTTACGGGTCATTTTCCAACAATGCAAATAGAAATAATGACACTAGGAATAAATACACAGTGAATAAAGAATAACAATAAAGAATAACAGTAACTTGGCTATATACAAGAAGTACCAGTACTGAGTCGATGTGCAGGGGTACAAGGTAACTGAGGTAGCTACAGAATGTACAGTTGAAGTTGGAAGTTTACATACACCTTATCCAAATACATTTAAACTCAGTTTTCCACAATTCCTAACATTTAATCCCAGTAAAAATTCCCTGTTTTAGGTTAGTTAGGATCACCACTTTTATTTTAAGAATGTGAAATGTCAGAATAATATTAGAGGATTATTTATTTCAGCTTTAATTTTTTTCATCACATTCCCAGTGGGTCAGAAGTTTACATACACTCAATTAGTATTTGGTAGCATTGCCTTTAAATTGTTTAACTTGGGTCAAACGTTTTGGGTAGGCTTCCACAAGCTTCCCACAAAACATTGGGTGAATTTTGGCCCATTCCTCCAGATAGAGCTGGTGTAACTGAGTCGGGTTTGTAGGCCTCCTTGCTTGCACACACTTTTTCAGTTCTGCCCACATATTTTCTATAGGATTGAGGTTAGGGCTTTGTGATGGCCACTCCAATACCTTGACTTTGTTGTCCTTAAGCCATTTTGCCACAACTTTGGAAGTATGCTTGGGGTCATTGTCCATTTGGAAGACTCATTTGCGACCAAGCTTTAACTTCCTGACTGATGTCTTGAGATGTTGCTTCAATATATACACATCATTTTCCTTTCTCCTGATGCCATCTATTTTGTGAAGTGCACCAGTCCCTCCTGCAGCAAAGCACCCCCACAACATGATGCTGCCACCCCCGTGCTTCACGGTTGGGATGGTGTTCTTTGGCTTGCAAGCCTCCCCCTTTTTCCTCCAAACATAACGATGGTCATTATGGCCAAACAGTTCTATTTTTGTTTCATCAGACCAGATGACATTTCTCCCAAAATGATGATCTTTGTCCCCATGTGCACTTTTTTATGTTGGTTTCGGAGCAGGGGCTTCTTCCTTGCTGAGCGGCCTTTCAGGTTATATCGATGTAGGACTTGTTTTACTGTGGATATAGATACTTTTGTTCCTGTTTCCTCCAGCATCTTCACAAGGTCCTTTGTTGTTGTTCTGGGATTGATTTGCACTTTTCGCACCAAAGTACATTAATCTCTAGGAGACAGAACGCTTCTCCTTCCTGAGCAGTATGACGGCTGCGTGGTCCCATGGTGTTTATACTTGCGTACTATTGTTTGTACAGATGAGCGTGGTACCTTCAGGTGTTTGGAAATTGCTCCCAAGGATGAACCAGATTCGTGGAGGTCTATCATTTTTTTCTGAGGTCTTGGCTGATTTCTTTTGATTTTCCCATGATGTCAAACAAAGAGGCACTAAAGCCATGACATCATTTTCTGGAATTTTCCAAGCTGTTTATTAAAGGCACAGTCAACTTAGTATACGTTAACTTCTTGCCCACTGGAATTGTGATACAGTGAATTATAAGTGAAATAATCTGTCTGTAAACAATTGTTGGAGAAATTACTTGTCATGCACAAAAGTAGATGTCCTAACCGACTTGCCAAAACTATAGTTTGTTAACAAGAAATTTGTGGAGTGGTTGAAAAACACGTTTTTTTAATGACTCCAACCTAAGTGTATTTAAACTTCCGACTTCAACTGTACATATAGGTTGGTGTAAAGTGACTAGGCAACAGGATAGATAATAGACAGTAACAGCACCGTATGTGGTGAGTGTGAAAGTGTTTGGATGTATGTGTGTTGGGATGTCAGTGTAAGTTTGTGGGCAGTGTTCCGTGTGTGTGCATAGAGTTAGTGCAAAAAAGAGTCAATGCAGGCCTTTTTAAATTTTTATTTAACCTTTATTTAACTAGGCAAGTCAGTAAAATTTTACAATGATGGCCTACCCTGGCCAAACCCTCCCCGCTGAGCACCGCCCGAACAGGGAGAGGAGCCACCTTCGGTGGAAGTCGTGACAATGGCTATGAACAAAGGCGGAGAGTCGAAACGAAAAGCCAATCAATTTCACTGGTGCCCACTTGGGGTAGTGTCATTTTCAAGCAAATGATATACAAAATGTATTCTAAACAATATATAGTATGCCAACAATGCTAGCACCGTAAATTATCTTAATATGGATAATTTGTGTTTCTCACAGCCAATTTAGCCAGCAGCCGCTGGTAATCAGCTTTCCACTCATACCTACCGTTCCAATATGAACTTCCCCAGACTCTTGAGAACAATGTGCTGAGGCCTGGAAGCAGAGGCTACTTTATTACAGGTGTTAATTTCCTATGATAAAATCCTATGATTTGTTAATGTGTTCGGACCAAACAGCTAGCGCTGAAAAAATACGATTCAAGCTAAGAAGAGACGTATCAAACAAAATAACTGCATTATGGTATTTACTCATATACTATTGACATAGAATTTTGTCCACAAATGTATCCAATTTTCTAACTTACTCAACCTTTAATTTAACACTGAAAAGTGTGGACCCATATTATAGACAATGGAACAGTGTTATAAACCGGGTAGTTTGGATCCTTGATGCTGATTTGTCTGAAAGCCGTGCTAAATCAGACAATATACCATGGGTATGACACACAATTACTTGTTTACTGTTCTAATTGTGTTGGTAACTAGTTTATAATCGCAATAAGGCACCTTGGAGGTTTGTGGTGAATTGCCAATATACCACGGCTAAGGGCTGTATCCAGGCACTCCTTGTTGCGTCGTGTTTAGAGCAGTCCTTAGTCGTGGTATATTGGACATATATACCACACCTCCTCGGGCCTTATTGCTGAAATATAACACTGTGTTGATTCAGCACTGGAGAATATGCTGTGTACAATGACGAATCCACTTGTGCTATCTTAGTGACATTATTTAAATATTGTAATGCAGGGCCTTGTTGTATTGGAGTCGTGGCTTAGTGGGGCGTGGCTTTTAGTTAGTTATTTTTTTATCGAGTTGGGAATTTTTATTTACCCGCAACCTGCATTCAGAATGACAGTCAGGGTTAGGAACCTTGGTAAAAAGATATCTATTTTTGTCCTTACTGATATTAGCCCATGCAAACGCATTGAATAACAGATTTACTACATGGAACAACAGATATCCCCCAAAAAAATCTAAAGGAAGTTTGTTCTGAAGTGTCTGTCTTATCTGATAGATATACATTTATAAGATCAGGAAACATTTTTTTTAACATGTATTTAAGCCCTTATTTTTGGCACTAAACAGTCCCATTATATACAGTACTTCCATTCATTTTCATCAACTGGTACTAGGGGGCATTCAGATGAGTCTCACCTTTCCACATATTAATGTGTAGCCCAGACCGTTCAGACGCTACAGACAGAAGTTGGCAGATCGGCTGTACCGACTTCAGATGAGTCCCAAGACGCTTGTGGGTCGTAGAACAGAGCACATCGTGCTCGTGAGAGTCTCATCTTTCCATAGAGGGGTTGCTACAGACGATTTTGTGTGAAGACCGATTTTCAGGAAGTCTCATGGTCAGACAAACACCGCAATAGCGCTGTCACTTTTCACCGCAGATGCGGAGGTGTGACATAGCTTAAACCGACAGATTTTAATGGGGATTTTTGTATTATGCTAATCCTTAGCATCCTTTGCACAATAACATGTCCATGTAGTCCACACACAAACACACACACTTTCGTACAATGTATATGATGACTTGGCTTTTTGCTAATTGCTACTATACATCCGGTTTCACAAAAAATTCAACATCTGTAGCCGAGATAGTTTACTCTTAATCAACTCTTTCTCTCCCAGAGCTGGATCCCCAACATCATCAGGAAGAGAGTATGCACCACATTCGTAGAGGACTCTTTAAGGTACAGCCTCTCTCTGGGTCACTGAGTTGTCCCTTTATCTGACACAATATAGTTACAGTTACAATGCAAAATGTGTCTGGTCTATGCAAATGTGTGTGTGTGTGTGTGTGTGTGTTTTGTGTGTGTGTCTCTCTCCCTGTCAGCAATGGGGCATTGTGTCAGTGTGGGGGCATGCGGGAGACTCACGGCTCCAACGCTACGGGAGACTATTTCGGAGCCGCCATCGTCAGCCAGTGGGACAGCTCCCAGCACTCCTCAGAGTACCCCACCGACGCCTTCGGAGAGCTGGAATTCACAGGGGCTGGCAGGAGACACAGCCATGTGAGTAACACACACATGTAAGAGCATGCACATAGCAACATATGCACACACGTGCGTGCATACACTTGCACATATGCAAGCACACACACACTCATGCAAGGGCAAACTAACTCACACACACAACACTGGTGTCTTGGGTTTGGCCTCTGGCCCTTGTTGATGACCTCATGGAGGACGGTGTGTTTATTCAGCCGTGTCCCGCACTCAATCAATCAGCCCAGGGTATTACTAAGGTATAAATAACATTAGGACACACACATGCATATCTGTCAGTATGGTGACTGGCTGATTCATAAATTAGGTAGCTGGCTTAGTGCCCGTCAACTCATAACTATCAATTGACTCAGCTATGTTACCACATGATCCTACTGAGAGATTGAGTTCATGCTAATCTCATGATGCTATATGTTATGAAATGAATACGTCACATAGCCATTCATTGACACTAAATGACAAATATGTGAATGTAGTTCATTTCAGTCTTTTGCTCATCTACATCAGGTGTAGTTGGGCTGTATGTTGCAGAACGTCTGTCTGGCATTCTATGGAACCATGGTGGGCCGAATGTTCTCACCTGTACTGATATCTCTTCACTTTCGATTAGCTACACCATATAGGCAAAACAAGCAACTAGCAAGCAGCACTTTATGTAGCCTCTTGAGCATCATAACTTTGTGTGGCGATACTCATTGACCCTTCCCCATCCTCTTCTCCTTTTCTCTTCCTATTGGTCAGTTCTTGCGTCTGTCATGCGACACCCCACCTCAGATCGTGTACAGTCTGATGACGGCCCACTGGGGGGTGCCCTCCCCCAACCTGGTGGTTTCTGTTGTGGGGGGTGGGGGGTGCGAGAAGGTCAAGACCTGGGTCAGGGAGGTGCTGAGACAGGGGCTGGTCAAGGCGGCACAGAGAACCGGTGAGACACACACACACACATACACACAAACAGACATACCATGGTGTGCTGTGATTGAGGCTGGTCAGAGCACAGCTGAGGACAACGCCCACTCTGTTTCATCTATTTGTTTAAAATATAATTAATTCATACACTCTTAGAAGTAAAGGAACCTGGAAGAACCTTTAGGCATTCAAAAAATTGCCACACGGAGGGAACCTTTCCAGTTCAAAAAGGTTTCTTGAGGAACCCCAGTGTAAAGGTTCAAACTGGAACCTTTTTGTAATGGGAGGGGTACAATTTGAATCTTTTTAATAATATATTGTAGAGGTGGCAGCCTATTAGAAGATTGGAGAGGTGTGGCTTATCGGGGCCGTGGCTTTCAGATAGTTATTTTTGACCACCTGTTTGAGTAAATGTCATAATTGTTCATCATGTTAAGTTTGTACACTGAAAATTGACATTTTCCTTAAATGCTTCCTGATGACCCCCATTGGGAGGAGGACCTCCCGCCCTATGGTGACGGGATAAGACTCCTCTACGCAGGAGAGGAAGAGGAGATGGAAGATGAGGCGTAAGCCGACAGATCATCTTCCGTCCTTAGCGGGCATCGATAGTGGACGACAAATATTCGCTGCTCAATGTCTGCAAATGGGCAGCGGCCAGACTTGACATTGAGTGGGCCGAACCCGTGGGTGACTGAGACGCAGAGGGGGACTTTTACGATGGGAGGCGTCTCTCCTCTCGTGCTGTCCCAGGCAAGCAGCTCTGGTAGCACTTTATTTGGATAGTCCATCTGTAGAGGCTCTACAGGCTATCAGTAACATTTCAACTAATTATCTATTAATCCTAGCTCTAATCCTAACTTTAGCCCTTATCCTAACCTTAAACTTAACCCTTACCCTAATCTGTATTCTATACCTAACCCTAACTGTAGCAAGCAGTTGCTTATCAATAGTTTGACCATCTGTAGAAAATCCGGACTATGCAAATAAAGTGTGACCGCAGCTCCTCCCGGCTGTCCCAGCCTACTTGCCGGGACCCAAGCGCTACTGTGTCAATCCCTTTACCTCCAGGGTCCAAACCAGGCATTTTTCCAACATGGAGGTCAAGGACATGGAGGACCTGGGTATTTGAGCTTTCACTGGCCTACCACCTCAACCCCAATACCATCACAGAGCTCAACCTCCGTGCCTCTAGAGGTGCCATCCAATGCTGCCATGAATCTTGCGGTGGTAGGAAAGAGAGCCTTGAGGCTCAACCGGTCTGACAAGGGCAAAGAAGACTTCCTTGAAACTCTAGTAGTGCCTAAGGTACTGTTTGGGCCTTCTGTTGCCAACATGCAGCAGAAGTGCAAACTCTGCAAGAAGGAAAGTCAAGCTTTCAACTTCTGTCTGCCCTGTAGACCTGGGAACTGTGGCAATCCGGGCTAGCCCTCCACTAACCAAGGTGGGGAATGGGGAAGCCCCCAGAAACACAGCATGTGACACTGGGGCAAACGGCCATCCCCTGTAGCCACGTCCAAGTCCCGCCCCTCTGGTTCTCCTGCCAGGAAGAAGGGGTGTCAGACTTATGGGTACGTCCCCTGCGGAAGAGAGGGGCAGTCAACGAGGCATTCGGTTCCCTGCACTGTTCCTTCTTGGGTGGAGCACAGACTCTCCACACAAGGGAGATCACTCTACCCCCGGGTGCCCTCCGTGCCACAGCTCTCCCCTCCACTCGTTCGTTTTCAGCCGAGGCAGGAAGACAAATTGCCAGTTGATTCGAAGCATTGTCACCTGTTCCCAGTGTCACTACACTCTCTTTCAATAAAACACCTGTCACAACCAGGCATCTTGCCAAGGAAACAGAGCAAAAATACAATGCACCACTGGTGAGTGAGAGTCAGCCTCCCTGTTGGCTACTCGCCGAGAGAGTAGACAATTGGCACGCATGTGCCGTCAAGCCTTGAATCCTATCCACAGTTACCAAGGGCTACAGACTGCAGTTTGCAATGAGACCTCCTGCCTTCAACGGCATTCTGGAAAGGTATACCGAAACTTCTGTACTTTTTGTTTATACTAGAACATGGTACTAGAATTTTTCTAAACTTTTGGTAATTCTGTCAAATGTCTCATGTCATCTACTGATTGAGAGAGGATCAAGTCTCTCTAGCAGCGCTGCCGATGTCCCCTTATAGGGTAAACGCATCGTGCCTGCTCCACTTAGTCATTGCTAGCTCAAGCCTGTCCCAAGGAACCATTGCACTCACTGGGAGTCTGGGCTGCATCATGTTAGCTCCCCACTCATGCTGCACAGACGTTAACACACTTCAATAATGCTGCACGGCATGTAAAAATGTTTCAACTTTTAATTACTGTTTGCAAAACAATGTCCATTACAGGCTACAACACTTTACAATGCCAGAAGATACCAGTAGCTTCCAGCTTTGTAGGTTAACTTTCCTTGCTAACTTACAACTGAAGCTAACTGTCAGGTTGTGCGCTACTGGTGTAGAAGTCAGGTGCAGGAGAGCAGAGTTGTGATCAGGTGCACACTTTATTTGGCAGAAGCAAACAACAGACGGACGCAACTGCGTCAAACAAACCTCCAGCCAAAAGCAAAAGTGAAAGCGCGACAAAGTCACAATGATTAAAAAATGTTTAACAATAAACATACTACGGGTGAACACGGTACACGGAGAAAAACCAGCCTGGCGCGTCACACAAAACAAAAACAATTCCACACAAAGACATGGGGGGAACAGAGGGAATATATATATATATGTAGTGTGATTAGGGAATGTAAACCAGGTGTGCGGGGAAACAAGACAAAACAAATGGAACAATGAACAGTGGAGCGGCAATGGCTAGAAGACTGGTGACGTCGACTGCCGAACGCCGCCCGAACAAGGAGAGGAGCCGACTTCAGCGGAAGTCGTGACACTAACGTTAATTCACTATTCTAGAACTTTGTTTGTGATAACTAAGTACCATAATGCAAGTATGCTGATTTCAAAGCTGATTGTCACCAAAAACCATACAGTCATTGACAAAATACCTATTCCTTCACTTGTTCTCCCTAGCCCCGAGTGTCTGGTCTGGAGCGTGAAGTCCTGAGCTCTGAAGTGCTGGTCTGCTACTGCGTAGCAAGCCCTGGTCTGCCCTCGAAAGCCTATGTAAATTACGATTAAAAACAAACAAAACATTTTGAAGCCATTTTGGCCACTAAAATGTGTTTATTATGATCAAGTTTGGTCCCCACAGTGAATTATTATAAAGTTCACTACAAATCGTGATATTTAATTAAATAGTGATCCGTTCTGACCACTACATTTGTCGTCACACAGGACCACGTGCTGACACAGACCAATCACAGGCTGGCAGGCCTGAGTTTGCCTGGTTGGGTTGACTCTCTCAGGCAGGATGAAATCGACTACATCGACCATGATCCTTTGCTAGTTATGGCCACTTTCACCATGATCGTTAGCGATTTTGTTTTTGGTTGCCATTCAGCCCCATTCAGCAATATGGCGCGCTTCAAATTCAAATACTTTCGGCTTCATGCGCCATCGGGAGTTATCTATAGGAATACGTGGATGACATCAACGCTATCACTATCTACTGGTTTTAATGTCTATGCCCTCACCTCCCATCTCTCTCACTGTGTGTGTGAATGATGTCATTAGGTCTTAGAGACAGCACACACTTTTATAAAAGAAGAGATTGCTTCTTCAATGCAAATGTTGTTGATCAGCACAATAACATTAGTCCCAAATGGAAAGGAAATAGATACTTTTTCATCTGTAACCCCATGAAATCAGCCAAAACAAGCTGAATAACTCAATACATGAACACACTCCTATTGAAAATGCATTCACCTTTATTAGGCTCCCAAGTGGCGCAGCGGTCTAAGGTACTGCATCTCAGTGCTTGAGGTGTCACTACAGTCACCCTGGTTTGATTCCAGGCTGTATCATAACCGGCCGTGATTGGGAGTCCCGTAGGGCGGTGCACAATTGGCCCAGTGTTGTCTGGGTTTGGCCGGTGTAGGCTGTCATTGTAAATAAGCATTTGTTCTTAACTGGCTTGCCTAGTTAAATTAAGGTTAAAGAAAAAAAGAATTGTGAATTGGCCTTGGCTACATCTGAATTAACCCAGTTTATCAATAGCTATTTACAATTAAATTCAATTGCCATTATGTTATCTAGTTACCTTGTAATAAACAAAGTCAAATGGATTATATGATGGTATAATTGATTAATTAATGCATACATGGCTATCTTTGAAAAATGTACATGATGTAATATAGACCTCAAAAGATCTGTCTGGATCAAGTGCCATTCTGTCACTTTGTCTGGCTAATTTTCCTTTTTTGCCGTGGTATCGTTTTGGTGTACTAAACCTGATATCAAAGTCAAATTATGTCGAATTCTGGTTTTGTGACAACACTACTTGGCACGCAGTAGTGTCAATTGCCAGGTTTGCACTTGTTCACAGCCTAGCAAAGGCAATTATTCTGTGGAGCAAAACTCATCAACTTTCCTTATGCGCGACTCATGTCCTTGGCATACTAAATGTAGGAGTGGACTTATTGTCCAGAGGGAATCCCCTTTACAGATATTGGAAACTCCATTTCCGAGTAGTGGAGGGAATCGAGAAGAAATGCAGACAAGCATCCGTAGATCTCTTTGCATCGCATGAAAAGGCACATTACCCGTATTTCTTTGAGATATCAGGTTATGCACCTCAAGGACTGGACTCTCTCAAACTGCTCAACGCTTTTCCCCCTACAGGACTCATACTCCCCAATAGGGCTGTGGAGGTCAAGACCTTTTGTCCGCCTGTGATTGTCAAGCAAATAACTGTCGGTCTCACGGTATTTGATCATTAATTAACATAAACACATTTAGCATCTCCTGTCTTCCTACAAGCCACTGATGCAGACCTTTGGAACATATACATTTTAAAAAGTCTAATAAATCCATGTAATATAGCCTACACCATCACAATAAATCCATTATTTATTTTAGACAGGTCTAAAGAAACATGATATGAAGAAAATGTAGTCTAGTCTGAGTTTTCCTGATCTGGCTATGCCATATGGCTGTGGGCTACACTAGTTAGTTTAGCAGACAAGATTTGCTTAGAATTCCATGCCATTATTTTATAGTATGAAGAATGCAATTGAACAAAGCTGAATAAAATAGAAAGGATATTTTATCCAAACGATTTGAGGGAATGCACACATTCAGCTATTCTGTGTAGAGGTTAACAAAGAAATAGGTACTCCTATATGATTTAATTTAGAGCAGTGGTTCCCAACCAGGGGTACCACTTGGCCTATCCACAGGGGGTAATTGAGAAGACTCAAGAGACCATAGACCTACTGTTAAAATGCACATGAGGGGGTACTTCAGGGGTACCCCGAGCAGAGCAAAATTCAGTTACATACATTAACCGAAAAAGGTTGGGAACCACTGATTTAGAGTTATTAATGTAACTTTAGTTGTTCTACAAACGTTGGGCTATATGTTTAGATTTTTAATACATTGCAAGGCTGCATGATGCGACTCTAATGATGATTTGAAGGCTTTACACACTTCGTCATTCTCTCATTCACAATTTGAGAAGCACTTGATAATGCCTCGAATATCCCGGCGGCAGCCCCTTTGTGTGGCCATAATGCACCCCAAAAAAAATCAATGCCTTTTGTAGACCTTCTCCCTGAGGCTCTCCATCACGTGACCGGGTCTTTCTCACAGGCTACAAGTGAAGACCGACACATCAGGGACATAACTGGGCGTGTCCTTATCCAATTCCGAGGTGCATATTGAAGATATTGGAAGAACTGTCCACATTTAGTTTTCGTCAGCAAACGAGATGAGTAGGCCTAACGAACAGCAAAAGCACGAGCCTATTTCAATCTACTATCCTGCATAGTATAAAAGTTGACCTATTCTGTGTGAGAAATAAATATTCCAAACATAGTCTGGGACAGTTGTGGAATGCGATAGATCCCAAATCAATACAACCATTAGCATCAACAAAAACTTTTTTTATGCAATGAGGCTGACGCAACAGATCAGAACGTTTAGCGTAAAATGTTGATAAACTATTAGGCTATTTCTTCACGTTATAAGCGCAGCAATGCGCACGTGGCAGTAGGCTATAAACATGAATGTTCTGTTAGCGAAAAACACCATTATCAAAAGTGACTGCAAATGCAATTATGCATGTAATGCTTTTATTATAAAGGTGAATTTTTATCGTGAAAATGATCTTCCACAAACTTGAAACTCACACGGTGCTTATGTATGCCAGTTAAGCTCTACACCCCTTGTAAAGTGGATTAATGTGCTTAATTTTAAGGAGTTATTTGGCCACTTTAGTTGTGATACAAACTTTGTCAAAACATTATAGGCCTATGGGCTAAGCTACATGAGGTGTGTGATTATGATTGTTTTTATTCTTGCCTTAAGCTGGGCATCATTCACAAGTGATAATATAGAATTCACAAGTGATTGGCTAATATTGTCACCCATCAGATTATTCTTGATTTAATCTTGTCTTTATATATAATAAACTCAGCAAAAAAAGAAACATCCTCTCACTGTCAACTGTGATAATTTTCAGCAACTTAACGTGTAAATATTTGTATGAACATAACAAGATTCAACAACTGAGACATAAACTGAACAAGTTCCACAGACATGTGACTAACAGAAATGGAATAACGTGTCCCTGAACAAAAGTAACAGTCAGTATCTGGTGTGGCCACAAGCTGCATTAAGTACTGCAGTGCATCTCCTCCTCATGGACTGCACCAGATTTGCCAGTTCTTGCTGTGAGATGTTACCCCACTCTTCCACTAAGGCACCTGCAAGTTCCCAGACATTTCTGGGGGAATGGCCCTAGCCCTCACCCTCCGATCCAACAGGTCCCAGATGTGCTCAATGGGATTGCGATCCGGGCTCTTTGTTGGCCATGGCAGAACACTGATATTCCTGTCTTGCAGGAAATCACGCACAGAACGAGCAGTATGGCTGGTGGCATTGTCATGCTGGAGGGTCATGTCAGGATGAGCCTGCAGGAAGGGTACCACATGAGGGAGGAGGATGTCTTCCCTGTAACGCACAGATTTGAGATTGCCTGCAATGACGACAAGCTCAGTCCGATGATGCTGTGACACACTGCCCCAGACCATGATGGACCCTCCACCTCCAAATTGATCCCGCTCCAGAATACAGGCCTCGGTGTAACGCTCATTCCTTCGACGATAAACGTGAATCCGACCATCACCCCTGGTGAGACAAAACTGCGACTCGTCAGTGAAGAGCACTTTTTGCCAGTCCTGTCTGGTCCAGCAACAGTTGGTTTGTGCCCATAGGTGACGTTGTTCCCGGTGATGTCTGGTGAGGACCTGCCTTACAACAGGCCTCAGTCCAGCCTCTCTCAGCCTATTGCGGACAATCTGAGCACTGATGGAGGGATTGTGCGTTCCTGGTGTAACTCGGGCAGTTGTTATTTCCATTCTGTACCTGTCCCACAGGTGTGATGTTCGAATGTACCGATCCTGTGCAGGTGTTGTTACATGTGGTCTGCCACTGCGAGGATGATCAGCTGTCCGTCCTGTCTCCCTGTAGCGCTGTCTTATGCGTCTCACAGTACGTACATTGCAATTTATTGCCCTGGCCACATCTGCAGTCCTCATGCCTCCTTGCAGCATACCTAAGGCATGTTCACGCAGATGAGCAGGGACCCTGGGAATCTTTATTTGGTGTTTTTCAGAGTCAGTAGAAAGGCCTCTTTAGTGTCCTAAGTTTTCATAACTGTGACCTTAATTGCCTACCGTCTGTAAGCTGTTAGTGTCTTAACAACCATTCCACAGGTGCATGTTCATTAATTGTTTATGGTTCATTGAACAAGCATGGGAGACAGTGTTTAAATCCTTTACAATGAAGATCTGTGAAGTTATTTGGATTTTTATGAATTATCTTTGAAAGACAGGGTCCTGAAAAAGGGACTTTTTTTGGTTGATGAGTTTGTGAAATTCGTTTTGATTTAGAATGGACCATTTATCATGCACCTGTATTGAAGCAGGGGGGAAAATACATGCCATCTCTGCACTTAAATAGCGAATGCCAGCCAGGTAAGCTATAGTCCTGTTGTAAAGATAAGCAATGTGCTTAATATTAGGAAAGTTGATAAATAAATATTGTAGGCCTAGCTTATAGAAAGCTGATGGGATTCTCCTCTTCTTAATGGAGGCCGTTTTGGGCTCATGGGCTCTCATGTAGTGTCTGATTAGATTTTTGATTACATTTGCATTGATGTCAGAGTGATTAGAGGGACAGCGGGGCATCAGAGCTTGGAGAAGCCTAATTACTGTGACTGCCTTCGTGACTTGTGACCGCCGGTGTGGCGGTAATACAGTCAACGCAACAGCCCTAATGAAGGAAGGAGGCTTCTCCCTTATCCCGGTAGCCCCTCGATGGCCAGGCAAGCTCTGGCTAGCAGAGATCATTCTTATGCTTTGCAAAGAGCCCTGGAAACTCCCATTACGCACGGATCTCCTGACCCAGGTAAACAGAGAAATGTATCAACCTTACCCATAGACCATGGCCCTCTGGGCCTGGCCCATGAGAGGTTAAATCTGGTCACGACAGGCCTGCCTCTCAGAGTAATTGAGACCAGAGCCCCTTCTACAGGCTCACTGTATGAACATTAGTGGTGCATTTTTGAGAAGTAATGTGACCAAAAACAGATCATTCCTTACAAACCCACATAAAAAAAATGGCAGTACATCCAACCGGCCTCCCAACTACAGACCACGTGTAAACACGCCAGCCCAGGACCTCCACATCCAGATTCTGCAGGATTGTCTGAGACCAGCCACCCTGAAACTGTGGGTTTCTCCAACTGAAAACGTTCTGCACAAACTGTCAGAAACCGTCTCGGCGAAGCTCATCGGCATGCACGTCTTCCTCACCAAGGTCTTGACCTGACTGAAGTTTGGCATCGTAACTGACTTCAGTTGGCAAATGCCCACCTTCGATGGCCACTGGCATGCTGGAGAAGTGAGCTCTTCACGGATGAATCCCAGTTTTAACTATACTGGGCAGATGGCAGACTGCGTGTATAGCATCGTGTGGGTGAGCGGTTTGTTGCTGTCAACATTGTGAATAGAGTGCCCCACGGTGGCGGTGGGGTTATGGTATGGGCAGGCATAAGCTACGGACAATGAACATGATTGCATTTTATCAATGTCAATCGTAATGCACAGAGATACCGTTACGAGATCCTGAGGCCCATTGTCGTGTCATTCATCCGCTGCCATCACCTCATGTTTCAGCATGATAATGCACAGTACCATGTCGCAAAGATCTGTACACAATTCCTGGAAGCTGAAAATGTCCCAGTTCTTCCATGGACTGCATTCTCACCAGACATGTCACCCATTGAGCACATTTGGGATGCTCTGAATCGACATGTACGACAGCGTGTTCCCTCCAATATCCAGAAACTTCTCACAGCCAATGAAGAGGAGTAGGACCACATTCCACAGGCCACAATCAACAGCCTGATCAGCTGTATACGAAGGAGATGTGTCGCGCTGCATGAGGCAAATGGGGGTCACACCAGATACTGACTGGTTTTCTGATCCAAGACATGCATATCTGTATTCCCAGTCATGTGAAATCCATAGATTAAGGCCTAATGAATTTATTTCAATCAACTGTTTTCCTTATATGAGCTGTAACTCAGTAAAATCTTTGAAATTGTTGTATGTTGCATTTATATTTTTGTTCAGAGTAGTATTTGTCCAGTAGGTTTCCTGAAGGAGAAAGCCCCCTACTTCTATGTCAAACATAATAAAACAAAAACATGTTAGTAAATACTACACTTATGTCCCCAAAAACTCTACAGTACATAGATTACTGTCTGCAAAAACTCTACAGTAAAAACTATAGTATACCGTACTAGTCTGTAAAAACAGTTCAGTAAATACTATAGTACAGAGGTTCCCAAACTTTTTTGGCCCAATGCCCCATTTTTATATCTGAACCTTGTCGTGATACCAACCATGTGAAAAACAAATTATGTTATTAATAGCCAAAGTTTACTTCTTTATTTGGGCCTATGGCAGTCAATTGAAAAACATTCTAACAGTATTTCTGATTTCTTTTAATGATGCACTCCAGCAATTTTTTTACTTTTAAAAACAACATCCCACTTATAAATAGAGTAAGCTAAAAATAAGTATGTTTTGAGCAAAATGTGTTTTTTTTAGACAAGTACAAACTTCATGGAGTAAGCCATTCAGGGAGTTGGCCTGATGGTGCCCTCTGATGTCATTGGCATCCCCCCTTGCTTGAGGAACAATAGAGGAGCAATAGAGAACAAAAGAGGACCCCCCCCCCACTTGTGCCATGTCAGATTACACCTGGACCACTTTTGGAGATATGCCTTTTGTTAAGTAAATCAGGTAATAAATTAGCTGGAGACTAGAGTAGGAACTGGAGAGACTAGTTTCTGGAGGACAATGCCATGCTGACTCGCATGCGGACTAACGTGTGATTGGGGCTAAGTGCGGTTTGAACAATGCAGGCGTGAACAATGCTGAAGGGACGTGAACAAAGAAGAGACTTTCAAAGGCTTTTTCTCCTACATGTCTCCTAAGTGGATTTACAGGTTTATTATCTTTCAAAGTAGCATAACTTTCCCATTTTTCCTCCAACTACAGTGTATGTGTCACGACTTCCGCCGAAGTCGGTCCCTCTCCCTGTTCGGGCGGCGTTCGGCAGGCGACGTCACCGCCTTCTAGCCATCGCCCATCCACTTTTCATTTTCTATTTGTCTTTGTCTTACACCCCTGGTTTCAATCCCCCAATTACTTGTTCATTATTTAACCCTCTGTTCCTCCATGTTTGTTTGTTTGAGTAATTGTTTATTGTATTGCGGTCTGTATTTGTGGCCTTGTATTTATACGACGTGTATTGTTATATTATTGAGTAAAATTGCTTTCATTACTCATATCTGCTGTCCTGGGCCTGACTCATCTCACCAGCTACACACAGACGCCTTACAGTATGATATACTGTACCATTTTGAAGCTCTGCATTTCCTCTTCCTCTAGCTGTACTGGTTAGATATTCACAGGACACATGACCACCTAGGCCAGGTTCATTAAATCAAGGCCGGGAAATAAGCAAGTTCAGACATAAAGCATAATAAAGTTTGCAGACACAGCAATGGTAAGAGGCAAACCAGTAGGTCAGATGACAGCTGATCCAGAGAAGGAACAGGATATACTGAACAGTAGTTTCATATAGGGGCATAAGTGAGCATTCAAATTCAGTATTTGAAAGAACCCTTTCTAGGCCTGATTCCAATACGTCTTTCACTGCCGTAAAATGGACAAATTGACTTTTAAAGGATGGATGCATCTCACATTTTCACAGTGCCCTTCTTCTTCTTTAATTACTTGTTACTTTTATTTCTTATTCTTGTCCGTATTTTTTTAAACTGCATTGTTGGTTAGGGGCTCGTAAGTAAGCATTTCACTGTAAGGTCTACCTACACCTGTTGTATTCGGCACATGTGACAAATAAAATTTGATTTTAACCAACAGGTTCCTGCTCCTTATCTGTATATTGTTTATTGTCTATGATTCTGTGTTGCTTAGTTGGTAAGCATGTGGTGCTTGCTATTCCAAGGTTGTGGGTTCAATTCCTGCAGGGATTACAGACTCATTCTAAAAATGTATGTACCTATTGTGTCATTAACATTTCTCTCACTTCCCTCTCTTCCCCTCCCCCTTCTCTCCCTGCATTTCTCCCTCCTCTTCTCACTCCCTCTCTCTCCCAGGGGCGTGGATAGTGACGGGGGGGCTGAGGGAGGGGGTGGGTCGTTGTGTTGGGGAGGCAGTGCGAGATCATGCAGCAGCGGCTTCCTCCCTCTCCCAGAAGAAAGTCATTGCTGTGGGCGTGGCCCCCTGGGGGCTGGTGCACAACAGAGAGCAGCTAGTTAACACACAGGTACACGCTCAGAGACACAAATACACTTACACACACACACATGAATAGACGCATACATGTCATGACCACACACACACAATGTTCAATGTATACAGAATTAAACATGCACAGACACACACACATAAGGCGGCACAGGAACACACTACTGTACACTGACACTGAATACAAATAAATTAATGTCCTTCACTTTCCTTCATCTCTCCCCTCTTCTCACCCTCTCTCACTCAGCCAAGCAAAACCACAGGAAATGTAATTAGTAACAACAAGGACATTGTAATACACAATGGATGGTAATCACACTGACCTCTCTTTTTCTGTCTCCCCTCCTTTATTTTCTCTACCTTGATCTCTCTCCCCCTCCCCTCTCGCTTTACCTTCGCTGATCCCCTTCTCTAACCTTGCTCCCACCCCCCTCTCTTTCTCTCCATCTCCTCCCCCTCCTCCTCCTCTCTCAGGGTAGTTTCCCTGCGCGGTATTATGTCCAGAACGCATCCCGTGACTCGTGCTGCCTGGATAATAACTACCAGGCCTTCCTGCTGGTGGATGATGGGAGTGTAGGCCGGCGGGGAGGGGAAACGGCCTTCAGGTCCAAGATGGAAGACTACATCTCCCACCAGCGCACCGGCATCTGGGGTGAGACACAGTACACACCACACACACCACACACACGGCAGGTAGCCTAGTGGTTAGCGCGTTGGACTTGTAACCGAAAGTTCTTCCCCTGAGCAAGGCAGTTAACCCACTGTTCCTAGGCCGTCATTGAAAATAAGAATTTGTTCTTAACTGACTTGCCTAGTTAAATAAAGATAAAATAAATGCATACGTACTGGTAAGACTAGCCCCCATCTCCTAAAAGTTTATAAAATATATTACAGGTGTACAGGTGAAGTGCAGCATTTTCAAGCCGCCCAGTGAAGGTGTACTAAGTGCAGATCACAGTGACTTTTTCTTTAATCAGCAATCATGTTTCTAGTGCACAGATTTCAGCATGCAAGTGTGAGGTTACGGTAAGCCAAAGTTATGCTGTCTATGGAGTGGTCATTATCTGCCATCTAAAGCCCCTATCCTATTCCCACGTGTTTACAATTATAAAACCTGATTTATTTCTCGTAACGTTCAAGTACGAGTTTTCACCTACATTTCACACCCAACGTCCTATGCGATATGATATAGCCTATACAACTCAGTGATGCTCATGTAACGCTTTCGTGTTGATTATATTCGGTGGGTTATTTTTATATTTCAGTAAGAAAGACTAACAATGTTTGACAGTTCATCCAAAGTTGAACTCATCTGGTGAGCAACCAATGGGAGTTTCTGTTGTTGACATCATGGCTACACTGTAAAAAAACTATGTTGATTCAACATACAATTGTAAGGCAACCAGCTGCAATAGGATTGTGTTTGCTCAACATTTGGGCATATAGCTGAACCAACATACATTCTCAAGTTTTATTTGTATATTCACTCAACTTGGAATTTTAGGTTGAGTGAATATACAATTCAACTTGAGAATTTATTCTACTTTATTTGCATATTTCCCATTGTAATCACAAGGCCTTTCTTTGAAGACCCAGTTACACCCTAATGCAGTGGTCTGAAACTCCTGGTTTACATGCCACATCAAACCTGCAAGTCACATTAAGCAAAGTGATGTGTAATTCCTTTTTTGGGGGACAGGGGATTGTTTTATTGAGATCGGATAGTGAAGAGGAGACAGGAAAGGTAGGAGAGATTAGTGATGGTCGTTCGCGAATGAAAGGCTCTTTTTGGTGAACGTCGGGAATTGAATCTCATTGGTGAAAAAGACGTTCAATTGGCTCTCTGATTTGCATACTGCTACTACTGCTTTTTGATCTTCAAACAACGATTATCTACAAATAAGTTACACAATCATTGTCTGAAGATGGTGAATCATCACTGCAGAAACAATAAATAGTGGGGAGAGCACATCATTCTGGTGCATGCGCAGGAAGACCATGCTAATATTCTCTGTATCAATCCAATTTTAATATGTGTCCCGGTGGATCGGTCATAAAAGAGAAGAGGAGATTTCCTTGCATTTATACACTGTAAAAAAGCCAACATAACCAACAGCGTTATTCTGTGAGTTGAGTGGACTTCAAATGGACAAGAATTTGAGCTAAGAAATTTTGTTTACTCAACAAACTCCGTTCAAAGTGAGCTGAATTTGAAAAGGTTTGAGTAAAATTACATTCATATTTGCCTTTGGTAGGCAACACTGTATGTTGGTTCAGCTATACTGTATGCCCAAATGTTGAGCAAACTCACAATCCTATTGCAGCTGTTTCATTACACTCGCAATAACATCTGCTAAACACGTGTATGTGACCAATAACATTTAATTTGTTTGCCTTACAATTGTACGTTCAATCAAAAAATTCGAAGCGAGACGAATTTGAACAAGCTTGTTGAGTAAAATTACAAATGTATGTTTGCTCAAAACCATGCCTAACATTATCATACAGTGTCTCCCAGCATGCTCTATTGCAGGTTGATTTTCAGATGTTTTTTCTTTCAATACCTGTGTTTTTGCATGTACATTGATTGGTTAATTACACAAACATAAAAACAAATATCTAAACTAACCTAATGTTAGTAATTTGACTTTTTGCACCTGTTTCTGAGATGGCTGTTGCAGTTATATGATTTAGGTAGTCTCGATACATTTTCCTTGCCCTGGCAGCCATTCTCAATGCTGGTGATTCAAAGTGCCAATTGTTGTATAGTCTCACTCTGGCCGGAATTACACATCACATGGCCTGTCTGGTCCAACGGTTAAAGCCGCGGACCCCGGCCCACATGCACAGCCTAGGCTAACAGAGTTGGCATGGGTTCAAGTCCACTGCCCTTCTGACTTGCAATCTCTCCTAGTCATGGGCAGTTATTTTGCTCCGTTTTTGTATAAGAGCCGCATCATTTAGCTCCAAATGGCTCCTCATTCAAAATGCTTGAAATTCTGAAAATATGCGCACATCTCAAATGTAAATCCCAAAAATGAGGCTACCATTATGTCAGATCATGATATGCACGTTCAAATAGCTACATTTTCACCTGGTCAAATTATTAGATCCCCTGAAGAAAATAATGATGATAATAATAATACTCACTGCAAAAATTTTCTCTGCGCAAGCATAACGTGCACTATCGTGAAGTGCCACAATTTAAAAAATATTTTTTAATAAGGAAATCCGTTTAACTAACTGTTCTAAACCCACAATGCTTGTGGATATTCATATGAGTAGTACATCATGAAACATTCACACATTGACATTAATATGATGGACATTCACAATGACATCTGATCAATGACTCATGACTAAAAACTTGATAATAATTTGATGGATTTCTCCCCACACCCCTTCCCTGTACCTGTTATCTTCCAGGTAGTGGCAGTATAGAGATTCCTGTGCTGTGTATGCTCATCTCAGGGGAAGCTGCCATGCTGAAGGTAAGCTATTACAACATCACTATCATCACTTAACTTTACTGTCCATGTCCAGAACATTCCCTTCACCCCCCCAAACCTCTCTCTCTCCCTCCCTCCAGAGGGTGGATCTCTCTCTGAGGAAGGCTACTCCCTGGCTGGTGTTGAATGGTTCTGGTCCAGCGGCAGACCTTATCTGTGAGCTGCTGGATGCCTTGTCAGCTGTGCCCATGAGCTGCACCTCTCCCCCGCCAGAGGGTGAGGGGAGCGAGAGCCCCAGCGCGGAGCTGCGCGAAAGGACCCGTGAGAGGGTCAAGAGGCACTTCCCTGCCGAGGCAGACCGGGAGAAGCTTGTGGACAGGGTGCGTGTGGGATGGGTGGGGAGTGTGTGAGTGAGCACTTCATCATACTGCTTATTTCTCGCCCTCTCTCCTCCTTTGTTTTTCTATCTCTCTATGTCTCTCTCCCCTCTCTGTCTCGCTCTCCTCTTTCTCTCTCATTTGTTTTCTTTCTTTCCCCAGGCTCTGAGTATCTATCAGAACAGAGATCTGATCACAGTGTTCCACGGGGAGCAGGACAGTCCTGATGATTTTGACACTGTGCTACTGAAGGCTCTGGTCAGAGGTAGGTGTGCGTGAGTTGTGCGTTTGCTGTCTGTTGACAAATATGTTGAACATGATCCTGGTCAAACTATTCACTCGTTCAATGTAATGTCTGTCAGCCAGTAAACGTGTGTCCAGTGACGCCAGTGAGTACACAGAGGAGCTGAAGCTTGCAGTAGCCTGGAACAGGGTGGACATCGCTAACAGTGAACTCTTCAACGGAGACATCCAATGGAGGGTGAGCTGCTCCTCACTTCTGACGCCACTCTTTAACTCCATTTCTTTTATTTTATGTTATTTAGTTGACAGGATATTTATTCTATTCAAAACGACAGACTTTACCTTTCCAACTTCTCTGTATCTGATAACGTGAGGAACATAAGGAACGGCTTCACAAGTTGGAACAATACAGAGAAGGTAGGCTGGTGTTGAAGGGAAGTTGGAACAATACAGAGAAGGTAGGCTGGTGTTGAAGGGAAGTTGGAAATCAGAACAATTTCCAATTTGTGAAGCGTTTCTTTATTTTCTCACTCGGCAGGATGTTATTGTTTCACTTTTGACAGACAGACAGTGATAGATATGTTTATAAAAACGCCCTCCCATCCTCCCGCAGTACGAGGACCTGGAGGACTCCATGACGGACGCACTGATCAACAACAAGCCCCAGTTTGTACGTCTCTTCAACGAGAACGGCCTCAACATCCTGGACTACCTGACCTACCAGCGTCTGGAGGGCCTGTACCGCTCGCTGTCCAGCAGCTCTCTGGCCTACACGCTTCTCCAGCGACGCCTCACAGAGAGGCAGAGCCTGGCCAAATCCGTGCCCACTGTCCCCTGCTCTCCGGACGAGCCTACACCCCTCAAGAGGCCCCAGAGCCCTATGAGCCCCATATCAGGACCCTCCTCTGCCAAAGAGCTCAGCTTGTATGAGGTGAGGAGGGGTTGCACTTTAATACATGGTACAGAAATGACCTGGTATTTATTGAAAAATTACATGGTGAATTGGTCAAATAGGAGGGGTGAGAGGGGAGGTATGGGGTCATTCGCTCTGTGTGGAGGCGCATTTGCTCTAATTTAGGTGTTTTGTTCTCAGTTATTTGTGACTCGCCTCTCCCTCCAGGTGTCGCGGCTACTATGGGACATCCTGGGAGATGTGTGTCAACCCTTCTACTACAGTCCTCTGGGTTTGGACCAGAGCACCAGCACCTGGAAAGCACTGAAGGTAGTGGCTGCCATAGTTGCGTTCCAAATAGCGCTCTATCCCCTATACACTCTCAGAAAAAAAGTTGCTAAGAAGAATCATATAGGGTTCTTTGGCTTGTCTCCATATGGAAACCCTTCTTGGTTATATCTAGAACCGTTAAATAAATGGTTCTACCAGGAACCCCTTTTATCGTCTAAACCCATTAGGCACAGACGTCAGTTCAATATCTATTTTTGATTTACATTTGGTTGAGTTGTCAACTAACTTGAATTCAACGTAAAATCAAGAACAAATGTCACTATGACATTGTATTTAGATTAGAAGTAAGGTGAAAAAAATACAAAATTCCCTTACCTTGATGACTTTTTGCAAATCCAATCAGTTTTTCCCATTTGATTCAACTTCATCACATAGAATTGTTTTCTTGAAATGATGTGGAAACAACGTTGATTCAACCACTTTTTCCCCAGTGGGAAGGTTCTTCCTAGAACCCTTTTATCTTTGAACGGTTCTACCAGCCTTATTAGCCTTTAAAATGAACCACCTCTTTTTGACAATACATTACATGCTGTATATCATAATGCCTTACTTTGAGGGCCTATATACCCTAACACAGTGGTCTGAAGCTCCTGGATTACAGGCCACATTAGGCCTGCAAATCACATTATGCTGGCTTGTAAAGTGATGTGTAATTCCTATTGGAATTCATAGTGATCTTGCTCTTCGTTTTCCAATATGAGTAACACTTTTAAACCGCTGCCGGGCCAGATGGAATACCAGGACGGGTTCTCAGGGCATGCGCAGACTAACTGGAAGTGTCTTCACTGACATTTTCAATCTCTCTTTGTCCCAGTCTGTAATCCCAACATGTTTCAAGCTGACCACCATTGTCCCTGTTACCAAGAACTCCAAGGTAACCTGCCTAAATGCCTATCGTCCTGTAGCACTCATGAAGTGCTTTGAAAGGCTGCTCATGACACACGTCAACACCATCATCCCAGAAACCCTGGACCCACTCTAATTTGCATACCTCCCCATCAGATCCACAGATGACGATATCTCAATTGCACTTCACACTGCTTTCTCCCACCTGGACAAGAGGGTAAATAACTATGTGAGATTGCTGTTCCTAGACAACAGTTCGGCGTTCAACACCATAGTCCCCTTCAAGCTCATCACCAAACTCGAGACCCTGGGACTGAACGCCTCCCTCTGCAACTGGACTTCCTGACAGGCTAGCCCCAGGTGGTGAGGATAGGCAACAACACCTCCGCCACACTGACCCTCAACATGGGGGCCCCTCAGGGGTGTGTGCTCAGCCCCTTCCTGTACTTCCTGTTCCCCCATGACTGTGTGGCCACGCACAATTCCAACACCATTATCAGAGAATTGGCACTGTGGTGCCAGGAAAACAGCATCTCCCTCAACGTCCCAAGACCAAAGAGTTGATCGTAGACTACAGGAAAAATACTGCTGGCAGAGCTGTAGTGGAGCGGGTTGAGAATTTAAAGTTCCCTGGCGTCCACATCACTAAGGACTTAACATGGTCCACATACACCCGCACAGTCGTGAAGAGGACAGAGCCTCTTCCCCCTCAGGAGGCTGAAAAGATTAGGCATGGGCCAAAAAGTTTTTCAGCTGAAGCATCAAGAGCATCTTGACTGGCTGCAACATCGCTTGGTATGGCAAATGCTCGCCCTCAACCGCGATAGAGGGTGGTGTGGACAGCCCTGTACATTAATGGGGCCGAGCTCCCTGCCATCAAGGACCTCTATATCAGAAGCGAATTAAAAATCTCTTTCCCTATCTTCTGAATCACGATTGTAATGTTTGTAGCCTAAACACGCACGCACACACACTGACAAAGATTTTCAGCTTGCAAGCAGACACTGGAATACGTTTATGAGTGACTGAGGGTTTTGCATAGGTGCTTTATTGTGTTTTTTTGTGGGACTAGAAAAAATGCCTGGAACATAAAATAATGATATTAACCGGTTCCCATGCTTTTAAAATAACGGTTATGTTCTGGAACAGTATAGATCGCTGTTGTTCCAGGCTCCATTTCTGTTGCTTGAGAAATGTTGTTCTGCTCCCTAAACCGGTTCCAACCCCTGCTGTATACTGAGTAAAACAGGTTTTTGGAACACCTGCTTTTCCATGACAGGTGAATCCAGGTGAAAGCTATGATCCCTTATTGATGTCACCTGTTAAATTCACTTTAATCCATGTAGATGAAGGGCAGGTGACAGGTTAAAGAATGATTTTTAATCCTTAAGACAATTGAAACATGGGTTTTGTATGTATGCTATTCAGAGGGTGAATGGGCAAGACAAAATATTTAAGTGCCTTTGAACGGGTTATGGTAGTAGGTGCCAGGCACAACAGTCAACAGTTTCCTGTGTGTATCAAGAATGGTCCACCACCCAAAGGACATCCAGCCAACTTGACACAACTTTGGGAAGCATTGGAGTCAACATGGGCCAGCATCCCTGTGGAAAGCTTTCTACAGCTTGTAGAGTCCATGCCCTGACAAATTGAGGCTGTTCTGAGGGCAGAAGGGGGTGCAACTCAGTATTAGGAAGGTGTTCATAATGTTTTGTGCACTGTGTATATACGCAGTACTGTATATACACTCACACACTACACTTTCACACAAACGCACACACGTCCCCCTCCCCCCACACATGATGCCACACACACACTTTCACACTCATTATTTGCTACTCTGCTACTCTGTTCTTTATTTTACTCGTATTATTATCTATCCTGATTCCTAGTCCCTTTACCCTGCCTTCATGTACATATCTACCTCAAATACCTTATTATTATCTATCCTGATTCCTAGTCCCTTTACCCTGCCTTCATGTACATATCTACCTCAAATACCTTATTATTATCTATCCTGATTCCTAGTCCCTTTACCCTGCCTTCATGTACATATCTACCTCAAATACCTTATCATCTATCCTGATTCCTAGTCCCTTTACCCTGCCTTCATGTACATATCTACCTCAAATACCTTATTATTATCTATCCTGATTCCTAGTCCCTTTACCCTGCCTTCATGTACATATCTACCTCAAATACCTTATTATTATCTATCCTGATTCCTAGTCCCTTTACCCTGCCTTCATGTACATATCTACCTCAAATACCTTATTATTATCTATCCTGATGCCTAGTCACTTTACCCTGCCTTCATGTACATATCTACCTCAAATACCTTATTATTATCTATCCTGATGTCTAGTCACTTTACCCTGCCATCATGTTCATATCTACCTCAAATACCTTATTATTATCTATCCTGATGCCTAGTCACTTTACCCTGCCTTCATGTACATATCTACCTCAAATACCTTATTATTATCTATCCTGATGCCTAGTCACTTTACCCTGCCTTCATGTACATATCTACCTCAAATACCTTATTTGTATACATTTTCTGAAAACTTGGTAAGGGCTCATGAGCAAGCATTTCACGGTCAAGTTTCTACCCCTTGTATTCTGTGCATGTGATAAAACATTTGATTAGAATATATATATATTTTTTTCTAAGAGTGTTTAGGGCACTACAAGAGCACATGAATTACAAATGCATCTGTTGTCAATGACAAGGTCCAGTGATGTGTACTAACTAGGCCTGTAGACTCCACCAATATAGTTGAATTATCAACACTGCTACGGTGAACCCACTTTATCACTGGCCATAGAATGTAACTGTGACTGCTGTGCTAACCAAGCTGTATTTACTCTCACCCTATCTCTCTTTATGTACTGTATCTCTCTCCCCTCTCTCCCCTCTCTCAGCAAGTGAATAAGTTGTTACTGGGGGATTGTCCGTATAGAGAGCAGCGCTGTGTCTATCCCTGGGCCTCTCTGTTTATCTGGGCTCTGCTGCAGAACCGCAGTGAGATGGCTGTCTACTTCTGGGAGATGGTAATTTATTAATGAATGATTTTATTAAACTTTTATCTGACGAGGTAAGTCAGTTAAGAATGTATGGGTCCAGGCAGCAACAAAAACAACAAAAACAATTAAAGAAATACATACAAAGATAACCCCAAACCATTCCCCACCTCAGTTCCCACCCCACCCAGCATACGAGGTTGCTTATCAGTCCCTCCCACCCATCCATCCCCTGAGTCTCCCCTTACATCCCCCACGCCCTCCCCACACAATGACCAGAGACCCCCCAACCCGTACCACGCCTTCCCCATGGGCCTGAAAGCAAAGAAAGTAACAAAAGTCTGGATGGATGGATGGATGGATGGATGGATGGATGGATGGATGGATGGATGGATGGATGGATGGATGGATAGATAGGGGGCTTAGCTGAGATTGTTCTTTACAGAGTCAAGTATATTTGTCCAGGCTATCATTGTTAAGTAACATAATACATGCAATGCATTGAATATTTAAATTAATGTACTTAAAAATACATTTTATAACTTTGCCCCAGAAGCATTTAACTGCAGGGCACTCCCACATCATATTAAGGAATGTGCCTAACTGATTTAGGGGACACAGTGAACAGTTGGAATTCATTTTTGTAACTTTGCCCCAGAAGCATTTAACTGGAGAGCACTCCCATGTCCTATGAAGGAATGTGCCTAACTGATTTAAGGGGTGGGGGTGCCATGGGAAGCATTGAACTACGGAAATTCAGCCATGGCAATATATTCACTTTGACTATAGATATTCTGCCAGTTAAAGAGACTGGGATATTATTTAATCTACTGAAGTTGGATTTAATTGATTTGAGCATTCTATTAAAGTTTCTGGCAATGGTTTTGAATCAATTAGGTCCACTATTGCTCAAAATGATTAATATAGCCATTTACAAAGGTTAATTTAGGAGAGATGTGAATACAATACTAATTATCTTTATGGATACATTTAAGGAAAGTGATTCGCCTTTACTCAAGAAGGTAATGTTTTGTTTCTTATGTATCATTATGATTACACCTTTAGTTTTGATTGGGGCTGATGAAAAAGCAGCCAGTTTGTACAAATGGTTCTCTATTCTATGTGAGTCCTTTTGGAAAAAGTGTGTTTCTTGGAGCGTTGCTATATCAACATGGTTTGTTGCTAGGATATCAAGACAGCTGGAATGTTTAATAGGACAGTTTGGGCCTTCCAGATTCCAAGAGAGTAGAGCTAGTGTTGCCGTTGTTAAAAAATTAAGTGTTAATAAGCCCATGATGTGAAACCAACCCCCCCCTTCGCTTGAGGGCTGACGGTTATTTCCTCATAATCAATCTCTCAGATAGTAGTGGCCAACTCTTTTTGTTTTCTGGTGTTGAAAGCCACCATGTTACCACAGGTGAATTGTGAACAGACAGAATATGCCAGCTGCTGGAGCGAAATAGACCTGGTATTGTTCCTTGTAATACAGTGAATGTCCCACACCTTAATGTGATGATACTGTATGTGTTGACAATTATTTGAAAAAAGAAAGCCACAAGAAAGCCAAGCGTTTCAATGCATGCCCCCGGAACAGAAACTCTGACATGTTACTGATGTTAAAACAATACCCTTTTTCTTTCTCTCTCTTGCTCTTTCACTCGCTCTTGCTTTCTCTCTCTCTCTAGGCAGGGGAGTCTGTCCTCAGTGCTCTGGCAGGCTGTAAGATTCTGAGGGAGCTGTCTAAGCTTGAGAGTGAGACGGCGGCCAAGCTCTCTATGAAGGAGCTAGCACAGAAGTTTGAGAACTTGGCCAATGGTGGGCTAGCCTTATTCCAAATGTTTAGCTAGTTTGATAGTTAATGTGATGGGCTGCTCCCTGACATTCTGATTCCCCAATTAAAGCCTAGACAGTCAATGTATCCATGTAATGCCTATGGGCGTTTATCTGTTTTGCATACAAGTGAGCATCTTGTATTTTGTGAGTGAAGTTATACCCCATAATGCCTAGTAGCGGCTCCGGATCAGAATGCAAGGGACCACCTGTTCGAAAAGTCTGCTGTAGGGCATCCAAGTCTGGGGCCATTTGCAATGTTTTCAAACTCATGGCCTGTAGGATGAGGATGGAAGCAAACCAATTCACACCCCTTATTCCTAATGGGAAACCTAATGTGAAAACCTGTGACCCGTTTCCTCTCTAGACTTGTTCAGTGAGTGTTGAGTATTAACTCTTTAATTGTCTCTCTAGATGTGTTCAGTGAATGCTATCAGAGCAGTGAGAGTCGCTCTTTCAACCTCCTTATAAGGCAGTCTCTAGTGTGGGGCGAAGCTACCTGTCTGGAGATGGCCACCGCAGCCGATGCCCGCCTCTTCTTCAGTCACGATGGCTTGCAGGTCTGTATTAAAACAAGGGATCAGAGGTCAAGGTGTGTGTGTGTGCGCACGTGCGTATGTGTGTGAATCTGTGTGTACGTGTGATCTGTATGTTCACATTCATCTTTATAAAACTAACCAGATTTCCAGAGTGTGTGTATTAGAATGTGGAGGGTGGTTAATTGAAGTTTCTCAGGACTAACTCTGCTCCTACCTCTTCCCCTGGCAGTCTCTGCTGTCTCAGATCTGGTGGGGAGACATGGAGAGGAGCACGGAAGTCTGGAAACTGATCCTCACCTTCTTCTTACCCCCCCTCATCTACACCAACCTCATCAGCTTCAGGTTAGTGGCTACCTGTCTGAGAATTTCCAATCCATTAAGCATTAAGATATAGAGAAGATTGGCTACCCACTTTGAACAAATACTACAGTACTTACAATAGAATACTGTAGTTAACTTTACTATACTGTAGAATACTATACTAACAGAGGATGTGAGCGGAGTTGAGCGGTCGGAAATCCCGTTCATCGCTTAACGTCCACATTCCCCCGCTTCGCTAAAAACACTCACCGCTGACAGGAAAAAATAACTGCCACTCCAAATTCGCTCCATTCATTTTTGTTTAAAAACTTAATTTAACTAACCCCATCTACTGTACTTTTGTGAGTATGTACCATTTATTTTGGAAGTAGCTCTCAACCAAGGGCGTAGGAGCCAGGGAACAGGGGGAACATGTCCCCCCTACATTTGCTTTGAGTAGTACCTGACACTACTGTGGCAACACATCCATTGAAATGCGTTAGAATGTGTCTCCATTCTGATTTGTTTTATACTGTTCAATTAAACTTCAACCAAAAATAATCTAGGCCTTATTTTTGACCAAATGTTACAATTGCGATTTGACTTGCGATTTAGATCAAAACACTTGGGTGAACTGTTGGAATCATGGAAAAACAAGGTTCTAACGATGAACTTAGCTTTAAGATGCTTTTGATGCGGCCTACAATAACCATTGTAGGGAAAAAGCCTAAATTAAATGAAAATTCATTTTTGTAGTAATTGTTATTTTGGTGGTTTCTAATACTTTACACCCTTTTATTTAATTATAATGTACATATATTTAATGATACCTGAAGTGAAACAGTTCATTTCTAAGTTTTTAAAAAACACTGTATTATGCCCAATGCAATGTGAATACGCTAGCTCAAACTTCCCATTGTTGCAGCTGACTTGGGCCACTCAAATAAAATACAATTGTATTTGCCACATGCTTCATAAAGAACAGGTGTAGACTAACAGTGAAATGCTTACCTGCAGGCCTTTCCAAACAATGCAGGGAGAAAAAAAGAAGATTTGAGAAAAATGTAAAAATAATATAATAATTATTTTAAGACTAGGAAAAAATAGAAAGGTAATAAATACACAATGAGTAACAATATCTTGGCTATATAGACAGGGTACCAGTTCCAAGTGGTTGTGCAGGGGTATGAGCTAATTGAAGTAGATATCAAGATAACATGCTACAGATCAATGAAATCAGGCTGGTTTGGACACAAAATAATTAGCAAGCTAGCTATCTAGTAATGCAGTACTATAAAAGCTGTCATTTACAATCAATGATGTAGTTATGAACGCAAGTTGTCCAATTTTCATATAGTCAAAGAGTTATGGCGCTAACATTTTGTCCATTCATAATGAGGTTCACACTTCTATTGCCGGTGTAATTTGCTTGCTTTGATCTTTGGTTATTTGCTGTATAGAATAACATGAAAAGTGATCAAAAATATGTAAAAGCATTGGGTAGGTATTAGATGAAATGTATACCAATACAGTTACACCAATCCACTGCTTTTAAATCTTTGAGGGGGTGTGAACGAGTGCAGAGGCGAAGAAGGGTTACGAGACTTGGCTCCTGTCATGCTATAGTAGCCTAGCGCACCCAGTTACCGCTTTCTTAGTCATCAATCACCGTTGAAGCTGATGGAGGACTTCTCAGAATAAATGCAATGTTGCTTGTCTCATTTAGCTAATTAGTTGCCAGTACAGCATTTAATTTGCATTTAACCTGCCCATTCCCTTCCCCCAAATTCCAATTTGTGCTACGCATAAGTAAGAAACCTACATACCAAGTATAGACAATATTGTGTTCCCTAAAGGTTATAGAAAAGAGCAGAAGCTCTGAACTATCCATTCAGACCCCAGTCCTACTTAGAGGATTTGGAAACTGTGCTCTTTTAGTATTTGTCCAGTAGTTTTCCTCAAGGAGAAAGCCCCCACTTCAATGTCAAAGGTAATGAAACAAAAACACTATAGTAAATGTTAGAGTTCATTGGAAGAGGAAGTGTAAACTCTAACCTAGTCTATTAGCTAGAAGGGTATCTTGGCGGCAAAGAGAACATTTTTCTTTTGTAAATAAAATGTTCTGCAAATCGACTAAATTCATTGAGTTGAGAGAAAATGTTGCAGTTTTTAAACACATTTCCAGCAATTCTACACAGTTTGGCATGGAGCTAATGCTCTATTCCTCTGCTCAAGCAGAACAAAATCAATCGGTATGTATCCTGAATGTTCTGTTCTCTCTGACTGTCTAGCTTTTATTTGATTGTTATATGCAGTATAGCTCAATAGACACAAACTGTTTTTCCATCTGTAAATTACCACTTAGACGGCCCGCATAAGAATTTTCTATTCAGAAAAAACCCTGTAATTAATTCCAATGATAGTCATTTTCTCCATATTACAAATATATGTATCTACTTCCCAAGAGTTGGATGTGGCTCAGTTGGTAGAGCATGGTGTGTGCAACGCCAGCATGGTGTGTGCAACGCCAGGGTTGTGGGTTCGATTCCCACGGGGGGCCAGTACAAAAAAAAAAATGTATGCACTCACTACTGTAAGTCGCTCTGGATAAGAGCGTCTACTAAATTACTAAAATGTAAAATGTAATGAACAGGACTAGCTAGCATGCTAACTGTTCCTGTAGACGTCCAGTCATACACCAGTTAGCATTGGCTTGTGAAACTACGTCTAACTTTCTTCATACTGGACACAGAGACATTCCATTTTTATCCACGGTGGTATTCTGTTACAGCTAGTGATATTCATAAAAAAAACATTTTCAAATGGGCATTTTTTATTTTCGCGGACCCCTTCAGTACGTCCACGGACCCCAGTTTGAAAACCCCTGCAGTATACAGTCTGCAATGACAATAACTATAGAAATATAGTAATACTAAAGATTTACACTATAGTAAACTATAGTATTTTTTCATGTGGTTGGTGGTGAAGGGGAAAAAAGTTTATAATATGTGGCAAATGGCCAGTATGTAAAGCATTCGTTATTTTCCTCATAGGGTGTGAATTTGAGAAATTAGGCTGGTGGTGAAGGAAGGTTTCCTCTGCGCAATGTCTGTCTGTCGGTTTATCAGCTCTCTCTATCTCTACCTCTCTTTCTCAGGGATCCTGAGGAAGAGGGGAAGACTGAGCAGGTGCCCCATGGTCAAGACACAGACAGTCTGGACGGAGGCGATGCCACCATGTTCTCCCTCACCGACATCATGTAAACACACACGCATGGACGCTCGCACACATGCATGCACACACAAAAAGTAATTATTCTCATTCTTGTCCTCTCAGGGATGAGGATGCTGAGGAAAATGCTGCTATAAGGGTCAATCTGAAAGGTGCCCCCTCCTCCAATCCTAAGAGGCCCTTTATACTGCTACGCTGGAGGGAGTTCTGGTTTGCGCCCGTCACAGCGTTTCTAGGCAACGTGCTGATGTACTTCCTGTTCCTCAGCCTGTTTGCTTACGTTCTATTGTTGGACTTCAAGCCCCCGCCCCCTCACGGCCCGTCCACCTTAGAGTTTGTTCTCTACTTCTGGGTCTTCACCCTGGTCTGTGAGGAGTTTCGACAGGTAGGACGCATCGCATGTAAACACACACACACACACACACACACACACACACACACACACACACACACACACACACACACACACACACACACACTAAAACATATACATATTTAGTCAGTTCAAAAATTATTGGCACCATTGATAAAGATGAGCAAAATAAATAACGCAAATATTAAACTCTATTGTATGCTCAAAAATGTTACACTCGCCACATACGCTGCTGCTACTGCTTCACATACGCTGCTGCTACTGCTTCACATACGCTGCTGCTACTGCTTCACATACGCTGCTGCTATGGCTCAGTCTATTATCTGTCCTTTGCCTAGTCACTTCACCCCTACCTATATGTACATATCTACCTCAGTTACCTCGTACCCCTGCACATCAACTCGGTACTCCCTGTACTGTATCATGTTATTTTTGTTATTGTTATTTTTACTTGTTATTGTTATTTATTATTCACTGTGGATTGATTCCTCATGTCAGTATTTAAAAATATATATATTTCTTGATCTTTAACTCCGCATTGTTGGGAAAGGACCCATAAGTAAGCGTTTCACTGTTAGTCTACACCTGTTGTTTATGAAGCATGTGACGAATAACATTTGATTTGAAAGAAGGATGCATATGCAGAACCTACTGTAAAATATGGCGGTGGATCTTTTATGTTATGGGGCTGTTTTGCCTCTACTGGTCCTGGTTCCCTTGTTAAGTTCAACAGCATCATGGAAAGTCTGCCAAGTACCATGATATTGTAGCTAAAAACCTGGTTGCCTCTGCCAGGAGGCTGAAACTTGACTGTAAGGGGATCTTCCATCAAGACAATGCATATATCAAAATTCCACAAAGAAATGGTTAATTGACCACAAAATCAACGTTTTGCAGCTGCCATCTGTCTCTGGACTTCAACCCCATTTGAAAACCTGTGGTTTGAATTGAAGAGGGCAGTCCTTATGCAAAGACCGAAGGATATCAAAGTTCTAGAAAGATTCTGTATGGAAGATGGATCCCTCTCAATGTGTTCTCCAATCTCATAAAACATTATAGAAAAAGGCTAAGTGCCGTTATCCTCGCAACGGGGGGTGCACAAAGTATTGAAAACAGCGACCATTGCCAATCATTTTGACAGGTTCTTTTTGAGATTTTGTTGTATTACTTGTTGAAGGTGCTATACGGGATTTTTTTGTTGTTGAATTTTTGCATTGTAATTTCAGAAAATGTCCATTATATACTGTATCTGCTGGTAATAGTGGAATGATAGTGTTTCACAGTATTACTTATCCGCCAGTGTTGTGATTGGCTGTGATATTTGCCTATTCATTTCTCCCACCAGAGTGGCATCTGTTGTCAAACTGGGAAAGCTGTTCTGACTTTGTGGCTGTGTTATCTAGTGAAAATCATTGTACCACCTAAATCACTGTGAAATATTTTTTCAATAGCACAAAATATAGTTTTTACAGCTGTTTGAAGCTGGTGGACCAAAAAGGGTCAAATACGTCGTGGCTGAGTGTGTGCGTGGTGGTGAGTGTGTGTATATGTCTTCAGCAATTGTTTGGGGCCTTACTCGTCCCCCAGTGATGCGATGGGCCATCCGCACCACTCTCTGTAGGGCCTTCTGGTCGAGGTTGGTGCAGTTGCCATGCAAGTGATACAACCAGTCAGGATGCTCTCGATGGTGCAGCTATAAAAGGATCTGAGGGGCCATGCCAAATCGTTTCAGCCTCCTGCTGGGTTGAGAAGACCATGTTAAGTGCTCAGTGATGTGGACACCGAAAAACTTGAATCGCTCTCCCTCTTGCTCTCGCTCGCTCTACAGTGCCGTAAAAAAGTATTTGCCCCCTTTCAGATTTTCTGTATTTTTCATAATGAATGTTATCAGATCTTCAACCCAAATCTAAAATTAGATAAAGTGAACCTGTGTTTACAAATAACAACAAAAATGTATGCTTATTTTATTTAATTAACAAAGTTATGCAACACCCAATTCCCCTACGTGAAAAAGTAATTACCCCTTTACTCTCAATAACTGGTTGTGCCACCTTTAATGACTGCAACCAAATGCTTCCTGTGGTTAGCCCACTCTTGCATGTAGAATTGCTTTAACGCAGCGACATTTGCGTTTTTTTCAAGTAAAAACTGCTTGTTTCTAGTCCTGCCAAAACATCTCAATTGGGATTAGGTCTGGACTTTGACTAAGCCATTCTAAAACTTAAAATGTGTTGCTTTTTAACCATTTTCATGTAGACTTGATTGTGTGTTTTGGATCATTGTCTTGCTGCATGACCCAGCTGCACTTCAGCTCCCAGACGGATGGCCTGACATTCTCCCGTAGAATTCTCAGATACAGAGTGTAATTCATGGTTCCTTCTATTAAGGCAAGTTGTCCAGGTCCTGGGGCAGCAAAGCATCCCCAAACCATCACACTACCACCACCATGCTTGACCGTTGGTATGAGGTTATTACTGTGGAATGGCCAGACCTAATCCCAATTGTGTCAGGACTTGAAGAGAGCAGTTCATGCTTGAAAACCCACAAATGTCACTGAGTTGAAGCAGTTCTGCATGGAAGAGTGGGCTAAAATTCCTCCACTGCGACGTGAGCGATCGATCAACAACTACAGAAAGCTTTTGGTTGCTGTCATTGCAGCTAAAGGTGGAACAACCAGTTATTGAGTGTAAGGAGGCAATTACTTTTTCACAGCGGGGCATTGGGTGTTGCATAACTTTGTTAATGAAATATATTTTATAAGTATGTAATTGTTGTTATTTGTTCACTCAGGTTCCCTTTATCTAATATTATCTTTTGGTTGAATGTTCAACATCCAAAATATGCAAAAGTAAAGAAAATTTGAAAGGAGGCATACTTTTTCTTAGCACTTTGTGTATATATAGCTCTATGTATTTTTTGGTCATCTTTATCAAGGCTGCCATTTAATTTTGGAGGTGACAATAAAAGAAATGTATTGCTCTCTCCCTCCCTTTCTGTCCTCTCTATCTATCAGACGTTCTTCAGGGGCAGCACTACTTTATATCAGAGGATGAAGCTCTACATCCAGGACATGTGGAATAAGTGTGACATCACAGCCATCTCACTCTTTGCACTGGGCATGTGCTGCAGGTGTGTGTTTTTACATGTATATGTGTCTGTGTCGATGTAAACACAGCTTTTTTTATTTCTAATATTCGTTTTTTTCAATCACTTTGGCACGTTTTTGATGTAAGTGGTATATTTTTCAAAACTCGGGTAAGTACAAAACTCCAAACTGATAACAGTTGTAATTCTCCCTGTCTTATGTTCAGAACCTTTGATTGAGCATTCATTGGGGTTTCACACATCTTTCACACCTGAGTCATTCATGCAAAATCAAAGTTTGTCCGTGAAATACCATGACATTTTTTGGTCACCAGCTTATCAGGTAATGATAGGCTCACCATTTAGTCATTTTAACTACCATTAATCCAATAGCAAAAAATATAAGATAAACATTTCAAAACTGTTATTTTTGAAGTACTGAAGAAAACATTTTTTTCCATACAATATATGACTAACTTGACATTGCACTGTTTTTTTTACAATCATTTGTATCCAATGGCAGGTTTTGAGCATGTTGAGAAATGTCAGTCTTAGATTCATTATTATTATACAGTACATATGTAGGACAAATCATCAGAAATAGGGGTATTGTAATGCAGTTGGCTACTGTAAAAACGTAGAATGATGATATATGCCTTTTCTGCCCCATGAAACATTGTACAAGATCACCTTTTTTATGTGACTTGTCAATATTGTCTGTCTCTCTGCTTGAAATTCACCAGCTCATCAGATAATGAGTGGAATATATTGTTATATACAATCCAGTTATTTCAGCAGTGCATTCTACACTACACTATAATTCCAAAGGGTAGCACATATAGTGACTCTTTCCACTGTGTCCTATTGAAAAACAATGGCTGATGGAGAATGATGAGTATTTACAGCCACATCCATATACGATTAGGTTTTACCTTCCAACTTAAAGGGTAGGTAGCTTAAACGTAACCACATGTAACATATGGATTTGCATTAGTATACATATCAAAAGTCTCAATATGAAGTTACACGTCGCTTTTCTATTTTTCAAGTTATTACAAAAAAAAACGATCAGAGTGCCAAAGTCAATATTGAAAAATGTTTTTGTGGAGTGTGACATATGAAGGACCCGGCAAGCCATGCTATTCCCATTAATGTAAATTCCAACAAATAACGTCAAATGTATAACTTCAAATTAAACCAAATCGTTTGCACACATGACTACTAGTTTCAATTAAATTTTCAGACAACTTACAAGCAAATACTTTATGAATGTATTGTTACAAATCAGCTTGCAAGGTTGCTAGCCAACTAGGTTGCTAGCCAACTAGCCTGCTAACGTTAGCCCTACCAGCCTGCTGTCAACATACCACCACAGACCGATGCTGGCACTAAAACCCCGCTCAATGAGCAGTATACCGCCATAAGCAAATAGGAAAACGCTCATCCAGAGGCGGCACTCCTAGTGGCCGGGGACTTTAATCAGTTTGACCTCATTTCTATCAGCATGTTAAATGTGCAACCAGAGGGAAAAAATTATAGACTACCTTTACTCCACACACAGAGACGCGTACAAAGCTCTCCCTCGCCCTCCATTTGGCAAATCGGACCATAATTCTATCCTCCTGATTCCTGCTTAGAAGCAAAAATGAAAGCAGGAAGCACCAATCTATAAAAAAGTGGTCAGATGAAGCAGATGCTAAACTACAGGACTGCTTTGCTAGCACAGAACAGAATATGTTCCAGGATTCTTCCGATGGCATTGAGGAGTACACCACATCAGTCACTGGCTTTATCAATAAGTGCATTGAGGACATCGTCCCCACAGTGACTGTACGTACATACCCCAACCAGAAGCCATGGATTACAGGCAACATTTGCACTGAGCTAAAGGGTAGAGCTGCTGCTTTCAAGGAGCGGGAAGCTTATAAGGAACTCGGAAGCTTATAAGGAATCCCGCTATGCCCTCCGACAAACCATAAGACAGGCAAAGCATCAATACAGGACTAAGATTCGAATCGTACTACACCGGCTCCGACGCTTGTCGGATGTGGCAGGGCTTGCAAACTATTACAGACTACAAAGGGAAGCACAGCCGAGAGCTGCCCAGTGACACAAACCTGCCAGACAAGATAAATAACCGCTCTGCTCACTTTGAGGCAAGTAACACTGAAACATGCATGAGAGCATCAACTGTTCCGGATGACTGTGATTAAGATATCTGCAGCCGATGTGAGTAAGACCTTCATACAGGTCAACATTCACAAGGCCGCAGGGCCAGACGGATTACAAGGACGTGTACTCTGAGCATGCGCTGACCAACTGGCAAGTGTCTTCACTGACATGTTCAACCTCTCACTGTTTGAGTCTGTAATACCAACATGTTTCAAGCAGACCACCATTGTCCCTCTGCCCAAGAACACTAAGGTAACCTGCCTAAATGACTACCGACCCGTAGCACTAACATCTGTAGCCATGAAATGCTTTGAAAGGCTGGTCATGGCTCACATCAACACCATTATCCCAGAAACCCTAGACCCACTCCAATTTGCGTACCGCACCAACTGATCCACAGATGATGCAATCTCTATTGCACTCCACGCTGCCCTTTCACACCTGGACAAAAAAACACCTATGTGAGAATGCTATTCATTGACTACAGCTCAGTGTTCAACACCATAGTGCCCTCAAAGCTCATCAACAAGCTAAGGACCCTGGGACTAAACACCTCCCTCTGCATCTGGATCCTGGACTTCCTGACGGGCCGCCCCAGGTGGTAAGGGTAAGCAACAACACATCCACCACGCTGATCCTCAACACGGGGGCCCCTCAGGGGTGCGAGCTCAGCCCCCCCCCCCCCTGTACTCCCTGTTCACTCATGACTGCACGGTCAGGCACGACTCCAACACCATCATTAAGTTTGCTGATGACACAACAGTGGTGGGCCTGATCACCGACAACGATGAGACAGCCTATAGGGAGGAGGTCAGAGACCTGGCCGTGTGATGCCAGGACAACAACCTCTCAACGTGATCAAGACAAAGGAGATAATTGTGGACTACAGGAAAATGAGGACCAAGCACGCCCCCATTCTCATCGATGGGACTGTAGTGGAGCAGGTTGAGAGCTTCAAGTTCCTTGGTGTCCACATCACCAACAAACTAACATGGTCCAAGCACACCAAGACAGTCGTGAAGAGGGCACGAGAAAACCTATTACCCCTCAGGAGACTGAAAAGATTTGGCATGGATCCTCAAAAGGTTTTACAGCTACACCATCGAGAGCATCCTGACTGGTTGCATCACTGCCTGATATGGCAACTGCTCGGCCTCCGACCGCAAGGCACTACAGAGGGTAGTGCGTACGGCCCAGTATATCACGGGGCCAAGCTTCCTGCCATCCAGGACCTCTATACCAGGCGCTGTCAGAGGAAAGCTCTAAAAATTGTCCACTCCAGACACCCTAATCATAGACTGTTCTCTCTGCTACCGCACAGTAAGCGGTACCGGAGCACCAAGTCTAGGTCCAAGAGGCTCCTAAATAGCCAAGCCATAAGGCTCCTGAACAGCTAATCAAATGGCTACCCAGACTATTTGCATTGCCCCCCCCCTCCCCCTTTAATTTATTAATTCTACCTACATGTACATATTAGCTCGACACCGGTGCCCCCGCACATTGACATTGACTCTGTACCGGTACCCCCTGTATATAGCCCCACTATTGTTATTTACTGCTGCTCTTAAATTATTTGTTATTCTTATCTCTTATTTTTATTTTTTATTTTTTGTATTTTCTTAACTGCATTGTTAGTTAAGCATTCCACTGTAATGTCTACACCTGTTGTATTTGGAGCATGTGACAACATTTTGATTTTAATTCTGCCCAAAAACAAATACAATTTCTCTCAACCAGTGGCATATGGGCTTTTTAGGTGAGTGCTGATGACACACTGTGATAAACAGTGCCCACTTTGTCAAAGGCATGGGTGCTTGTCCATTCCCAGCGCGCCTCTTCAGGGTCCTGTTGGAGAGACGCATCGCTGCGACGCTCCACCAACATTCCGTCCAAAAATTATCTAACATAAATTATGTAGAAGATATAGGATATGGTAGAAAGAGTATGTGGCCTTTTCTGTAGCCTACAGACTGGAGATGAACATTTATGACTATGTAATGAGACGGACACTTTTTTACATCATGCTGGTTTCTCCAATAAAATAGCCTAACCTAAATGGCGCCCAATCAAAGAATTTTTTTTAACAAACAACGTATCTTAAAAACAGGACAGTTCAAAGTTAAATTGATAATATGGAATGGACAATTACAGCTGTTGTTCAGGAGTTTCACCCCATTGTCATGATTAGTGGTTTCAAATGTGTATTTTCGACAAGCTGATCATAGCGAAAAAGAAAATACTTCTACATTTCCCGCTGTGTAAACACATTGCAAATAGGCTCACGATAAATCCTGATAAAGTTGGGTAGCTGATATTCAGAGTTTATTAGCCAAATTGATTAGTCACAGGAATCAGGACTAATAAATCCAATGCAATGGCCTGTTTTACAAATGATGGGCATTCATTAAATTCCATTGCTGTTGACATGGTAGGCAACAACCCGGTAAGCACGAGCCAACATGTTTTGGATGTATTATTTTGGTGTTCTACAAATGGTAGGCTTAGCACATCGATGGTCATTCATAAAATTCAATGTCAGGGGACACTGTAGGCTACACCTCAGTAAGCATGGGCCGATGCCTTATCCGATTTCTTTTTTTCGTGCGGTCCAGACCAGCCTTGATTTCAACGTCCATCATCCAGACCAAATCTGAACCAATCATGTTTGGTTCAGATTTTGTCCCATCTGGACCAGCCTTGATTTGTCCCAAACATAGACATCTATAAATTAAGTATTTTCAACTTTCATTCAGAACCGACTATAACCAGGTGTTTGTTGTGTGTTCTAGAATGTTCCCATGGTCCTATGAGTTTGGCCGGGCTGTGATGGCTGTGGACTACATGGTGTTTACCCTCCGTCTCATCCACATATTCGCCATCCACAAACAGCTGGGACCCAAGATCATCATCGTTGAAAAAATGGTGAGGGCTTTCTAAAAAGAGGGATAAAACCCTTTTTACTGCAGTGCGTATAGATTAGGGATGGACAACTTTCATGGTTGTGAGGGCCACAAAAAAATGGTAATGAGGGGCTCTGCGTACCCACATACAAAGTCAAAGTCCTAGCCTTAAAGCTTTTTGGGAGCCCTAGCGAAATGTAGTTTTAGAGTTCATTTCCTGCAATTCTACACATTTTGCCATGGGCGTAGAGAAAATGTTGCAATTTTAAAGCAAGTTTGCTACAATTTGAGAGAGAAAAATTAGATGGGGTGGAGAAGAATCTCATAAAATATATTTTGATTTGTGTAACACTGTTTTGGTTAATACATGATTCCATATGTGTTATTTCATAGTTTTGATGTCTTCACTATTATTCTACAATGTAAAAATGATGAAAACCCTGGAATGAGTAGGTGTGTCCAAACTTTTGACTGGTATTGTATATATGCATGTGTATACAGTGCCTTCGAAAAGTATTCAGACCACTTGACTTTTTCCACATTTAGTTAATTTAAGCCTTATTCTAAAATGGATTGAATACATTTTTCCCTCATCAATCTACACACAATACCCCATAATGACAAAGCAAAAACAGGTTTTTAGACATTTTTGCCAATTTTTTTAAAATAGAAAAACTTAAATATTACATTTACATAAGTGTTCAGACCCCAGTACTTTGTTGAAGCACCTTTGGCAGCAATTACACCCTCGAGTCTTCTTGGGTATGACGCTACAAGCTTAGCACAACTCTATTTGGGGAGTTTCTCCCATTCTTCTCTGCAGAACCTCTCAAGCTCTGTCACGTTGGATGGGGAGCACTTCTTCAAAGCTATTTTCAGGTCTCTCTAGAGATGTTTGATCAGGATTAAGTCCAGGCTATGGCTGGGCCACTCAAGCACATTCAGAGACTTGTCCCTAAGCCACTCCTGCGTTGTCTTGGCTGTGTGCTTAGTCTGAGGTCCTGAGAGCTCTGGAGCAGGTTTTCATCAAGGATCTGTGTACTTTGCTCCGTTCATCTTTGCCTCGATCCTGACTAGTCTCCCAGTCCTTGCCGCTGAAAAACATCTCCACAGCATGATTCTGCCACCACCATGCTTCACGTAGGGATGGTGCCAGGTTTCCTCCAGACGTGACGCTTGGCATTCAGGCCAAATAGTTCAATCTGGGTTTCATCAGACCAGAAAATCTTGTTTCTCATGGCCTGAGAGTCTTTAGTTGGCTTTTGGCAAACTCCAAGCGGGCTGCCATGTGCTTTTTTACTGAGGAGTGGCTTCTGTCTGGCGACTCTACTATAAAATCAAATCAAATTTTATTGGTCACATACACATGGTTAGCAGATGTTAATGCGAGTGTAGTGAAATGCTTGTGCTTCTAGTTCCAACAGTGCAGTAATATCTAACAAATCTAACAATTCCCCAACAACTACCTAATACACACAAATCTAAAAGGGTGAATGAGAATATGTACATATATTAATATATGGATGGCCGAGCGGCATAGGCGCAAGGTGCATTAGATGGTATAAAATACAGTATATACATGTGATATGAGTAATGAAAGATATGTAAACATTATTTAAAGTGGCATTGTATAAAGTGACTAGTGATCCATTTATTAAAGTGGCCGGTGATTGGGTCTCAATGTGGGCAGCAGCCTCTCTGAGATAGTGATTGCTGTTTAGCAGTCTGATGGCCTTGAGATAGAAGCTGTTTCTCAATCTCTTGGTCCCAGCTTTGATGCACCTGTACTGACCTCACCTTCTGGATGATAGCGGGGTGAACAGGCAGTGGCTCGGGTGGTTGTTGTCCTTGGCGATCTTTTTGGCCTTCCTGTGACATCGGGTGCTGTAGGTGTCATGGAGTGCAGGTAGTTTGCCCCCGGTGATGTGTTGTGCAGTCCGCACCACCATCTGGAGAGCCTTGCGGTTGAGGGCGGTGCAGTTGCAGTACCAAGCTGTGATATAGCCCGACAGGATGCTCTCAATTGCATCTGTAAAAGTTTGTCAGGGGACAAGCTAAATTTCTTCAGCCTCCTAAGGTTGAAGAGGCGCTGTTGCGCCTTCTTCACCACACTGTCTGTGTGGGTGGACCATTTCAGTTTGTCTGTAATGTGTATGCCCAGGAACTTTAAAGTTTTCCACCTTCTCCACTGCTGTCCCGTCGATGTGGATAGGGGGGTGCCCCCTCTGCTGTTTCCTGAAGTCCACGATCATCTCCTTTGTTTTGTTGACGTTGAGTGAGAGGTTGTTTTCCTGACACCACACTCCGAGTGCCCTCACCTCCTCCCTGTAGTTTGTCTCGTCATTGTTGGTGATCAAGCCCACTAGTGTTGTGTCGTCTGCAAACTTGATGATTGAGTTGGAGGCGTGCATGGCCACACAGTCGTGGGTGAAGAGGGAATACAGGAGAGGGCTGAGCACACACCCTAGTGGGGCCCGTGTTGAGTGTCAGTGAAGTGGAGATGTTGTTTCCTTCCATCACCACCTGGGGGCGGCCCGTCAACGTCTAGGACCCAGTTGCAGAGGGAGGGGTTGAGACCCAGGGCCTCAAGCTTGATGATTAGCTTGGAGGGTACTATGATTAGCTTGGAGGGTACTATGATTAGCTTGGAGGGTACTATGGCTGAGCTGTAGTCAATGAACAGCATTCTTACATAGGTATTATTTTTGTCCAGATGGGATAGGTCAGTGTGCAGTGCGATGACGATTACGTCATCTGTGGACCCGTTGGGGCCGTATGCAAACTGAAGTGGGTCTAAGGTGGCTGGTAAAGTGGCGGTGATATGATCCTTGACTAGCCTCTCAAACACTTCATGATGACAAACGTGAGTGCTACGGGGCGGTAGTCATTTAGTTCAGTTATATTTGCCTTGGGTAAAGGCCTGATTAGTGGAGTTCTGCAGAGATGGTTGTCCTTCTGGAAGGTTCTCCCATCTCCACAGAGGAACTCTGGAGTTCTGTCAGATTGACCATCGGGTTCTTGGTCACCTCCCTGACCAACGCCCTTCTCCCCCGATTTGCTCAGTTTGGCCGGGCGGCCAGCTCTAGGAAGAGTCTTGGTGGTTCCAAACTTCTTCCATTTTAGAATGATGGAGGCCACTGTTCTTGGGGACCTTCAATGCTGCAAAAATGATTTGGTACCCTTCCCCAGATCTGTGCCTTGACACAATCCTGTCTTGGAGCTCTATGGACAATTCCTTCGACCTCATGGCTTGGTTTTTGCTCTGACATGCACTGTCAACTGTGGGATCTTATATAAATAGGTGTGTGCCTTTCCAAATCAGGTCCAATCAATTGAATTTACCCCAGGTGGGCTCCAATCAAGTTGTAGAAACATCTCAAGGATGATCAATGGAAACAGGATGCACCTGAACTCAATTTCGAGTCTCATAGCAAAGGGTCTGAATACTTATGTAAATAAGATATTTTTGTTTTTAATTGTTAATACATTTGCAAACATTTCTAAGAACCTGTTTTCACTTTGCCATTATGGGGTATTGTGTGTAGATTTCTTTTCATTTAATCAATTTTAGAATAAGGCTGTAATGTAACAAAATGTGTAAAAAGTCAAGGGGTTTGAATACCGAAGTGTGTGTGTGTGTGTGTGTCATTATTGAGTCTGATAGCATAGGCAGCGCCATTGAGGCCATCTCCATTTTGAAGAAGTCAATTTCCTTTTACAACTTCTATGAGTTAGCAAACAAACTGAAAGGGTGCAAACAAACCACCCTGAGTTTATAGCAACTGGCCAGGTCGCAGTTGCAAATGAGAACTTGTTCTCAACTAGCCTACCTGGTTAAATAAAGGTGAAATAAAAAAAGGTTTGCGATTTACTGCCACCTGCAGTTATGGAATATTTGCTCACAAGTATAATTCATTGTCTGATCCCTCCTAATACCCGGATGGAATCATGTAATCCTTTCTTAACCCATAGGAAGTCCCACCCATTTGACTACTTAAAAATGGTGAAAGTCCATATTGGCGCTGCCATGCTAAAACGGGCTTTTGGGAAGTAGAGTCCCCAACCTGTCTAGCAAAAATATTCAGACCCCTTGTATTTCTTCACATTTTATTAACATTGATTTAATTGTATTTTATTTGTCAACAATCTGCTCAAAATACTCTGTCAAAGTGATATATATATATATATATATATATATATATATATTATATATATATATATATAATTTCTATTAATCTTTTAAAAAATATAAAAAATCTCCCACTTTAAAATTTAGAGTATTTTGTGTAGATTGTTGACAAGAAATCACAAATAAATCTATTTTAATCCCACTTTGTAAATCCAAATGGTCTGAATACTTGCAAAGCACTGTCTATGGTCTAGATCCAGGTGCTGGTTTTGGCAGCGACAACTAATATCCAAAAACAAGTTTAAAAACTGCACTAGAAAAAACAGGCAATGTAATTTTCTCCCCTTGATATTCTGTTCCCCTCCTGATTGGCAGATGAAGGACGTCTTCTTCTTCCTCTTCTTCCTGGCAGTGTGGCTCATGGCCTATGGCGTAGCCAATCAGGCGCTGCTCTACTCCTACGATCCTCGTCCCGGTTGGATCTTCCGCCGAGTGTTCTACAGGCCATACCTGCACATATTTGGACATATCCCCATTCATGAAATGGATGGTGTGTTAATGTTTGTGTACGAATGCGGTTTGCATGTAACATAGTCCAGGTAACTGCCAAAATAAAGGAAACACTTGAGTAAATGAGGGATACAAAGGACTGTATATTGAATGTAGGTGGTTCCTAAGTTAATTAAACGATTAACATCCCATCATACTTAAAACATGCCCAGTTGGCCATTATTTTGGCTACCATGGCTAGAAGAGATCTGTGACTTTGAAAGAGGGGTCTGAAAGGAGGATAGGATATTTAATGTGTGTGTATCCACAAAACACCAAATGATGGAATTTCTCATGGATTAAAAGGTGTTGCATCCCTCCAATAGAGTTCTAGACACTTGTAGAATCTGTGCCTAGGTGCATTGAAGCTGTTCTGGCTCGTGGTGGCCCAACGCCCTATTAAGACACTTTATGCTGGTGTTTCCTTTTGGCAGTTACCTGTGTATACCTGTATGCACACTGAGTGTACTAAACATTAAGGACACCTGAGCTGCGTCACCTTTTGCCCTCAGAACAGCCTGAATTCGTCGGGGCATGGACTTTACAAGGTGTCGAAAGTGTTCCACAAGGATGCTGGCCCATGTTGACTCCAATGCTTCCCACAGTTGTGCCAAATTGGCTGGATGTCCTTTGGGTGGTGGACCATTCTTGACACACGGGAAACTGTTGAGTGTGAAAAACACAGCAGCGTTGCAGTTCTTGACACAAACCGGTGCACCTGGCACCTACTACCATACCCCGTTCAATGGCACTTAAATCTTTTGTCTTGCCCATTCACCCTCTGAATGGCACACACACACAATCCATGTCTCAAGGCTGGAAAATCATTCTTTAACCGGTCTCCTGCCCTTCATCTACACTGATTGAAGTGGATTTAGCAGGTGACATCAATAAGGGATCATAGCTTTCACCTGGATTCACAAGTCAGTCTATGTCATGGAAAGAGCAGGTGTTCCTAATGTTTTGTATACTCAGTGTGTGTGTGTGTATACCTGCCTCTCTCTTTCTCGGTTCCTCTACCTCTATTCCTCCCATCTCAATTCCCTACTCCAACCCCTGCCCAATCTACCCACTTTGTCGTACCATTTTAAATATTTATTCTGCACACCCCTCCCCCTGCTTCTTCCCATCTCTTTTGAACTCTCACCGTCTCCCTCCCTCCTCTCCCTCTGTCTGTCCGCAGCTGATAAACTGGAGGAGGGGATAGAGTGCACCAATAACGTCACCCTGATCCAGGCAGGGGCAGAGCCCTGCACGAGTACCTATGCTAACTGGCTGGTGGTCATCTTATTGGTCATCTTCCTGCTGGTCACCAACATCCTGCTGGTCAACCTGCTCATTGCCATGTTCAGGTAACGGACCCTCTCGGTCTGTCCCTCTTTCCCACTCTGTCCCTCTTTCCCACTCTGTCCCTCTTTCACTCTCTGTCCCTCTTTCCCATCTAGCCCCCCCCCCAATATGCCTGTTTTCACTCTATTTGTGTTCCCCTTGAGAGATCATCACTCATTCAGTAGGCCTCTTTAATCCGTGGGCTGAATTCATCTTATCTAGTTCCTTACTGTTGTTGTATTTAAATGAATCAACATGATAGAATTTTGAAGTGTCTTATTTGATACTAGCCCTGCATGTTTGAGTGTTGTCAAAATGCCATATCTTTTTCTGGCTCTTCTTTCATGTGTGTCATTGGGGCCCAAAACGTCATTAACCAAAAAGTATAATAAAATCAATCATTTGTTATATGAGTGGGAGTCACCTATTCCCTGATATTCTGCCTGTTAACGACTTCTCGCTCTCCTTCCTTCCTGCAGTTACACATTCTCCAAAGTGCAGGAGCACAGCGACACCCACTGGAAGTTCCAGCGCTACAACTTGATCGCAGAGTACCACTCTAGACCCTGTCTGGCTCCACCCTTCATCATCCTCTCCCACCTCCACCTCTTCATCAAGAGACACATCCGCAGGATCCCCTCTGTCAAGATCAAACACTTTGGTGAGAGACTGGGGGAGGGAGACAGAGGAAGGGAGACCAAATGATCAGATAATTCATTTCAAGTATTGAACTTCCAGCATTTTAGAAGTCTACTTCCATTGTCCTTCAAGAGTATTTTTCTCATTTTCTCTTCTTCCCATTTTCTTTGTTCTTTCATCTTTCCCCCTCCTCTATCCCTCCTTCAGTTCTGGATATCCGTGGCAGGCAGGCCAGTAGACTGAACACATGGGAGGCCATCCAGAAGGAGAATATACTGTCTGCCCAGAACAAACGAGAGCGAGAGAAAGACTCCGAGAGACTCAAACGCACCTCTGTCAAGTGAGACATCGCTCCATCTCTCACCCTTGTCCAGTTATTTATGTCATCGACTAAATGCCAGATTCATTTAAAAGCTTCAGTTAACAGCTCGGCTTGATCTGGCCTATGAATAGAATGGTGTCGATTGTTTGTCTTCCTGTGTTAGGTATCGGGTCAATGACATTTTAAATGTATGAATCGAACTACACTTCCTAAATTGACTGATAAGTGAATTGACCGCTAATCTGTGTTGCGGTTGTGTCTGAAGGGTGGACAGTGTCCTAAAGCAGATGGCAGAGATCCGGGACCATGGCCACAGGCTCAGAATGCTGGAGACAGAGGTCAGTGTCAGCCTGGGCTGCTGCCCGCAGCTCTCTCTCTCACACACACACACACCCTGCTTTATCTGCGCAGTGGCAACGAGACACGTGTCTGAAGTTTCAGTGGTTCTTAATGGGGGGGGGGCTTAGTGTGTGTGTGTGTGTGTACATGACAGGGGCTCAATGCGCCTCCCCTGGTTTCACCCTCAACGTTTGGACTGCAGCTGTTGAATCTGCCTGCTCAGCACTGTATAGAGTCCATCCATCATGGTCACCCCTCTCACCCTCCCTCTCTCTGTCTCTCTCTGTCTCTCTCTGTCTCTCTTTCTGTCTCTCTCTCCCTGTCTGTCTCTCTCTCCCTGTCTGTCTCGCTCTCCCTGTCTCTCTCTCTCTCCCTGTCTCTCTCTCTCTCCCTGTCTCTCTCTCTCTCCCTGTCTCTCTCTCTCTCTCCCTGTCTCTCTCTCTCTCCCTGTCTCTCTCTCTCTCCCTGTCTCTCTCTCTCCCTGTCTCGCTCCCAGGTGGAGTACTGTTCTAGTGCCCTCTCCTGGATGGTGCAGGCTCTCTCTCAGAGTAACTTGATAAAGCCCACACGTCCTCCACCTGCTCTCCGAGGTAAGTTTGCATACAGATATGTAATACATATGATATAGGTTACACATATCTTCTATTTCTACGAAATGGTGCCTCCTACCTCCGAGAGACCTTTCCAGTCATGGGATATAACATTTAAATTAACTTTATTGATCCCCAGTCAATTTTATTACTTGGTTTTATGTATTAATTCCAGTTTCTGTTGTGTATTCTCTTTCAGATCTAACTCTCCAACTAGCTGATCCAAGTCTGATGGAGAATAATGAAATCTAGACACACGTGTACACACACACAATCACTGTCACTCAGAGCAAAAGAATGTCTGACTCGGTGCTCATTCGTCCATCGTCCTTTTATAAACTTTGATCATTTGAACTGCTGCCATTTTGTAAGTGGATCATTGTTGCTCTTCTATGTTACACTTAATGTTCCTATGTTGTTCTAGAAATCTTTTTCCTGTGGGTTCTATGGGCGTCTGTTATTAATGTAATATGTACAGACATTTGTAAAAGTGCCATTCAAATGTCTCTACCCCCATAATGACATGACCAGGTACAAACACATTCAACCTGACACGATCACAAGAACATACATTGTTTGTATGTTGATTTTTGGTTTTGCACTCAGACTGTCAGCAAGGGCTATATTCAATCAGTTCTGCCTTAATGCACGGTAACCGACAACTCTATAGCAGTTTCATTGTTTTTATTTAGGTGATGTCAGAGTTGTAATTGTGTTGGAGCTGTCAAATCAGAATACTGCTCCCTGCTTTATATGATCAGTACACTGACTGTGCACGTGCGCATGTTGATTTTGTCAATCCCCACCAGACACGATCAGGACAAAATACCAAAATCAACTGTGAATAAATTATATTAATTTCGGGGCAGGTGGAAACACACCTGAAACTAGCAGGTTAGCCGCTAGTGGGCTTTATTTTCACTATCGTCTGGGCTTGATGTGCAAAGCTGGTAATACACACGTGTCCCCCGGCAACCGGTTCCAACATAAATCATTCTCCCTTACCTAGATTTAATGGCGAGAAGGCAACAAACAACTTGGAAAATGTGCGCACCTGCTTTATAAAACACCATTTCCACCATTCTAGGAATGCTATTTCCTGATGTTGCACCCAGTGTTCAGCCAGGGGTAAACAAAAGACTACTGCTACCTGATTGGCTGAACGCGATGTGAAATTTCACTTCCTTATGCTATAAAATATATTTTACCAAAACAAATATGATTCTTCATGTTCTGAATTGTTCAATGGGGTCTTTCTCTAACATATCATTAACATTATCCAAAAAGTCAGATTTCATAATGTAATACATCCGATAATAAGCACTGAGCTCTGTTGACGGGGCGGTGCCGTTTTCTCACAGCGGATTTTACATGTGGTGGTGGTGGTCATCTAAAATGGTGTTTCCGCGAGTTGCTAAATTAGCATGCCACAAACTGAATTAAATCTAAAAAGCTTTGAAAATAGAAAGCTTGTGGTACGCTCAGTGATATGCTTGTTTTTTAGAGGAATGTTGCATTAATATGAAAAGCATATACTAAAAGTATGAAAATATTACGTGGTCTCAAAATCGATTTCTTTCTTACCTCTTTATAGAGCCCACCAACTTGTAGTCCTAAAATCCAGAAATTGATTACTTGTGGTTCCTTCAGCCATTCCTATCGGTAAAATGAAGGGGGAAAGAAAAGGGTTTTGGGATAAACGCAGAAAATAAGGTCTGAGGTTAACACAGGCTTAGGAGAGCTTATATGTTTTCTGTGAGATAATATCAGTCTGCTAACATGAACTTTGAATTTTGAAGTCTTTATGTGATATTATTTATGACATATTCTTAAAACGAGATGTCCGCTGATGAAGATTATCTCATAGAACAAAACATATAAGATTTCCTAAAGTTATGTTTACCACAGACCTTATTTTCAGCGTTTATCTAAAACCCTACAACAGCTCTTTCTCCATAGGCTTTGCCCAAAAAAATAGGTGGCATTTTTGCCACCTCCCCAGGTCTTATTCGTCAACTTTTAAGAGAAATATAAGCCATAAAATAATTACTTAAAACCTTTTTTTCATTATTTTATAGTCCTAGTTAAAATATCTCATCAATGTTTTTGTTTTTTTCATGATTATTGTATTTATTGTTATTGTTGTTATTGTATTTAACATTTTCTGTGTGTCCCTGATATCATTTTCCACCCTGTTAGTTTATAGTAATTTTCCTTTAAGAAAACAGCCCCTTACCACAGTGACATGTTCAGGAAGTGTCATCATTGTCTTTGTGGTAAAACAATGGTGCAAAGCTAAATAAATATAAACACTCTGTTTTATCTATTTTTCCGTGTTTCATGATGCTAATCTGCCTCACTCATATATTTTACACCCTGTTAGTCTAAATTATAGAGCCATTTATTTTTATTTTACAATGTTAAAACACATTTTACATAGAAGTTAAAAACTTTAAGTGTTTATCATTATGCTTTTTTAATCTCAATCACCAACAGAGCTATGGCTAATAGGCTCCACATTTCTACCCTGTTAAATTCCACCCTGTTAGGATTATGAAATGACTGTATGGGATTATACACCGAACAGGGATTTCAGTGCTTGAGCTTGACCAATGTTTTTCTGATAGTCAAACATGTCTTTTTTCTCAAATGAAAAATATATACATTTCTTCCCAAAAATGATGAGGTCCAAAATGCACCGGATTGTACGAATGACCCCGTTAGTGATAGAAGTGTGGCATTAAGGAGGCTGAATACAAAAAGACACCATTGCTCTCTATTGTGGTGGAGGTGGTTGAGCAACACTGGGCTGCGACTGGCGCAGAGATGAATGGGAAGGTAGGGGGATAATGAGTTGAGGAGGATGGGATGGAGTGGAGTGGAAAAAGGTGGAGGAAGAATAGTGAGAGTAAAGAAGAAGAGGAAGCCTGAGGAGCCTTTGCAGGTTTTGTCAGAGGAGAGTAGTGATGAGGGAGATTCTGTTTGCAGTGTTGTACTGAGAGAAGTGGAGTTCAAGGTGTTAGTGAAATTTAAGGATGGAAAGGGAAAGGGAGATACCTACTAGGTATTACCTAGTCAGTTGTACAACTGAATGCCTTCAACTGAAATGTGTCTTCTGCATTTATTCCAACCCCTCTAAATCAGAGAGGTGCGAGGGATGAGGGTGGAGTCACGGCGCTGAGTCCGATCATGTTGACGAGGGATTTGGAGAGTAAAGTAGGAGAGGTTGTGTCTGCTAAGGTCCTTCGTGACGGAAGTTTGGCGGTGGTGTGTATCAGTGCTGAACAGCATGAGAAGGAGCTCAAACTCAAAAGGTATGTAAACATGTGGTTGACAGTAGCATGCCGGATCAAACTGGACGGCAGTGGGTGAAGGGAGTTATTACAGGAGTTCCAGAAATTGTTAACATGAAAGAAATAAAGGTCCACTTGAAGGGAGGCTCTCTTATTGAAGAAAAACATCTCCAGATGACACGAGAGGGGAAGAAGGTGGATAGCCTTTAATATTGTAGATGGTTTGTGGCTTCTATCATTGGAATTGTCTGCATAATTTCCAATTCCAATGTTTTTTTTAAATATATATACAGACCAGACAAAAGTTTGGAAACACGTACTCATTTTTACTATTTTCTACATTGCAGAAAATTAGTGAAGACATCAAAACTATGAAATAACACATATGGAATCATGTAGTAACCAAAAAAGTGTTTAATAAATCCAAATGTATTTAATATTTGAGATTCTTCAAGGTAGCCACCCTTTGCCTTGATGACAGCTTTTTACACTCTTGGCATTCTCTCAACCAGCTCTGTGAGGAATGCTTTTCCAACAGTCTTGAAGGAGTTCCCACGTATGCTGAGTACTTGTTGGTTGCTTTTCCTTCACTCTGTGGTCCAACTCATCCCAAATCATCTCAATTGGGTTGAGGTTGGGTGATTGTGGAGGCCAGGTCTATCTGATGCTGCACTCCATCTCTCTCCTTTTTGGACAAATAGCCCTTACACAGTCTGGAGGTGTGTTGGGTCATTGTCCTGTTGAAAAACAAATGATAGTCCCTCTAAGCGCAAACCAGATGGGATGGCGTATCGCTGCAGAATGCTGTGGTGCCTTGAATTCTAAATATATCACTGACAGTGTCACCAGCAATGCACAATCACACCACCTCCTCCATGCTTCACGGTGGGAACCACACATGCTGAGATCATCCGTTCACCTACTCCGCATCTCACAAAGACACAGCGATTGGAGCCAAAAATCAAAAATTTGGACTCATCAGACCAAAGGACAGATTTCCACTGGTCTAATGTCCATTGCTCATGTTTCTTGGTCCAAGCAAGCCTCTTCTTCTAATTGGTGTTCTTTAGTAGTAGTTTCTTTGCAGCAAGTCGACCATGAAGGCCTGATTCTCCTCTGAACAGTTGATGTTGAGATGTGTCTGTTACTTGAACTCTGTGAAGCATTTATTTGGGCTGCAATCTGAGGTGCAGTTAACTCTAATGAACTTATGCTCTGCAGCAGAGGTAACTCTGGGTCTTCCTTTCCTGTGGCGGTCCTCATGAGAGCCAGTTTCATCATAGCACTTGATGGTTTTGCGACTGCACTTGAAGAAACTTTCAAAGTTCTTGAAATGTTCCATATTGACTGACCTTCATGTCTTGAAGTAATGATGGACTGTCATTTCTCTTAGCTTTTTTGAGTTGTTCTTGCCATAGTATGGACTTCTGCATATCACCCCTACCTTGTCACAACACATTGGCTCAAACACAAGGCACACCTGTTAATTGAAATGCATTCCAGGTGACTACCTCATGAAGCTGGTTGAGATAATGGCAATATTGTGCAAAGCTGTCATTGAACCTTTATTTAACTAGGCAAGTCAGTTAAGAACAAATTCTTATTTACAATGACGGGGTACCGATGAACAGTGGATTAACTGCCTTGTTCAGAGGCAGAACGACACATTTTTACCTTGTCAGCTCGGGGATTCGATCCAGCAACCTTTCAGTTACTGGCCCAACACTCTAACCACTAGGCAACCTGCCACCCAGAAGCAAAGTGTCACCAAGGCAAAGTGTGGCTACTTTGAAGAATCTCAAATATAAAATATATTTTGATTTGTTTAAACATTTTTGGATTACTACATGATTCCATATGTGTTATTTCATAGTTTTAAACTTTTGACTGGTACTGTATGTGTAAATGTATTTTGCAACACGCACGCAATGCCGCTGGTCTAGTTTTGGTGTTATACCTATCATAGATAGAAGTGTGGCATTAAGGAGGCTGAATACATCGGTTTGGTTTGCTCCTAGCAGAACTCGGCTTGGAGAAGTGCCTCGCATACTCCCTTAAGACCTTCGCTTGACAATTTTGAAAGCAGCAATATTACAGTTTGTCCCTCCTTGAGACGCAATAGCAACAAATAGCCAGTATACACTTCCTCATAATAGTCCGAATTAATCAAAGATAAATCAATTTTTGCCAAGGTCTTAGTCACGCAATTTTACATTGAACTAAGATGTTTGGTGCAGTATTTCTCAAGTGAAAAAATGTGCATGAAAACTACACTGCGTGCACAATTGTTAGGCAAATTGTATTCCTCGGGATTAAATTTACTGTTGAACAAACACAATGCTCTCAGTCAATCTAAAATGTTATTGAACCTCAAACCTAAATGTTTAACAAAGGAAAAGTGAGTTTTGTCTTTCTCAGGGAAATATGTGTGCACAATTATTAGGCAGCTATTAGTGTGCAGAATTATTAGGCAACTAAATTACAAAAATAATTTCTCTTAACTCACTTGATTGATTCTCAATTTTTAGAGTAAGTGTAACAGATAAGTAACACAAAATGACAATTCAATAACATTTTTGGCCTTTCAAAAATATTCAGTGACCAATATAGCCACCCTTATTTTCAATAACTGCCATGAGCCTTCCATCCATGGAGTCTGTCAGTTTCTTGATCTGTTCACGATCAATTTTCACTGAAGCAGCAACCACAGCCTCCCAAATGCTGTTCAAAAAGGTGTATTGTCTTCCATCACTGTAAATCTCACGTTTGAGAAGGGCCCACAAGTTCTCAATAGGATTTAAGTCAGGTGAGGAAGGGTGCCAGGTCATTATTCAGGCATCTTTGAGGCCCTTGCTAGCTAGCCAAGCAGTGGAGTACTTGGATGCATGTGATGGAGCATTGTCCTGCATAAAGATCATAGCCTTCTAGAATGCTGAGGACTTCTTCCTGTATCACTGTTTGACGAAAGAATCTTCCAGAAACTGGCAGTAGGTTTGGGAGTTGAGTTTCAGTCCATCGTCAACCCGAAAAGGTCCAACTACCTCATCCTCAATGATAGCAGCCCATACCAGTACCCCTCCTTCACCTTGCTGGCACCTGACTCAAAGTGGTGCCCTGTGTCCATTACTGATCCAGCCATGGGCCTGTCCATTTGGTCCATCAAGAGTCACTTTCATTGAATCTGTCCATAAAACCTTTGGGCAAAGAAATACCCGAAGACAGATTTTTCAATCCTGACGCTTCAACTTGTGAATCTTATTCAGTGGTGGTCTTGTTTCAGTCTTCTTGACCTTGGCCATGTCTCTGAGCACTTGACACCTTGTACTTTTGAACACTCCAGGTAGGTTGCAGTTCTGGAATACGGTGGCACTGGAGGATAATGGGTTCCTGGTAGTTTGACGTTTAATTCTTCTCAAGTCTTTTTCAGTTAATTTGCGCCTTTTCTTCCCATGCGTTTTTTGCGCCCCAGTTGACTATTCGCAACAAAACGTTTGATTGTCCAGTGGTCACGCCTCAATAGTTTTACTATTTAAAGAGTGTCGCATCCGTCTGAAAGGCATTTTACATTTTTGGCTTTTCAGTGTCAGTTAAATCTCTTTTTTGGCCCATTTTACCTGAGGTAATGAGGCTGCCTAATAATTATGTAAATCTTGATATAAGGTGTTATTCACTTTCGCCACACCCTCCCTCATTACACAAATACATATCACCTGAAAATGATTAAATCCAATAAGCATTCATGTTTATATGGTTTGGAGTTCGAAAATGTGAATAGAAATAATGATAAGATCAGAATACTCACTTGCCTAATAATTGTGCACGCAGTGTAGTCCTCTCTCGTTGAATGACAACAAACACTTAATTGAAGAGTCCCGTCCATAGTTCCCACCATTTACAGATAAAAGGGCGTAGACTTTGGCTATCGAACTTCGACTTGCCTCACAGGAAAAAAAACTGCCGAACACCAAAACGAACAAAAACACCACACAATTTTGTCAGAATATATGCGCAAACTGTTTCAACTGGGAAACATGCAACATGGTTGACGACAGGCTTTTACGCAGCTACACTTCTGTGTGATGACTGTCCACGAGAATCCAAAATAGGTCAGATCAGGTTTGCAATGAATAACTTCAATCAGACCCCCTCTCACCCATAGAGGGGGAAGGAAAAAATTAGTGAGGATTAACAACTCATGCCCTGTTATAAATCAAGGGAGAAGATTCAGGCCTGCGCTCTCAAGATTCACCAAAGGAATGTGCTTTGTCTCAACAGACTTTTTCCTGCTGAAACTCTAACACGTTCAAAAGCGAATACTGGAACAATATTTCTAACGTAGAACGTGGGGAATGGTCAGATGCGATCTATAGAACACTAATGTCATTTTGTTTGTTATTTTGCGGTGTCATTAAAATGTTATAAAGGAAATACTGTAACTTGGAAAGTATACCCACTACATATATGAAGTTTCCATACTATGCGTTGTGCATGTAATATGATACATTATGAAAGTGTTTATGTTAACCTGTTATGGCTAGGGGGCAGTATTTTCACGGCTGGATAAAAAACGTACCCGATTTAATCTGGTTACTACTCCTGCCCAGTAACTAGAATATGCATATAATTATTGGCTTTGGATAGAAAACACCCTAAAGTTTCTAAAACTGTTTGAATGGTGTCTGTGAGTATAACAGAACTCATATGGCAGGCAAAAACCTGAGAAGATTTCATGCAGGAAGTGGCCTGTCTGACAAGGTGTCGTTCTTCTTGTCTCTGTTTATTGAAGAGTGAGGATCTTAGCTGTCCCGTGACACTTCCTACGGCTGCCATAGGCTCTCAGAAGGCAGCAAAACGCTGAATCGTGGCTTTGCAGGCTCTGGCTGAAACAAAGCAGCGCGTTTGGGTAGTGGCTGGTTACAGTACTGTGAGACTCAGGCTCGTGCCCGCGTCGACCGAAAGCTTTGGTTTCTTTCCTCTGTTTAGCTAAATGGACATTCCCGGTCGGAATATTATCGTTTTTTTATGAGAAAAATGGATTTTAAACAGCGGTTGACATGCTTCGAAGTACGGTAATGGAATATTTAGATTTTTTTTGTCACGAATTGCGCCATGCGCGCGACCCTGATTTACCATTTCGGATAGTGTCTGGGACGCACGAACAAAACGCCGCTATTCGGATATAACGATGGATTATTTTGGACCAAACCAACATTTGTTATTGAAGTAGCAGTCCTGGGAGTGCATTCTGACGAAGACAACAAAAGGTAATCAAACTTTTATAATAGTAAATCTGATATTGGTGAGTGCTAAACTTGCCGGGTGTCTAAATAGCTAGCCCGTGATGGCTGGGCTATGTACTTAGAATATTGCAAAATGTGCTTTCACCAAAAAGCTATTTTAAAATCAGACATATCGAGTGCATAGAGGAGTTCTGAATCTATAATTCTTAAAATAATTGTTATGCTTTTTGTGAACGTTTATCGTGAGTAATTTAGTAAATTGTTAGCAAATTCCCCGGAAGTTTGCGGGGGTATGCTAGTTCTGAACGTGACATGCTAATGTAAAAAGCTGTTTTTTGATATAAATATGAACTTGATTGAACAAAACATGCATGTATTGTATAACATAATGTCCTAGGTGTGTCATCTGATGAAGATCATCAAAGGTTAGTGCTGCATTTAGCTGTCTTCTGGGTTTTTCTGACATTATATGCTAGCTTGAAAAATGGGTGTCTGATTATTTCTGGCTTGGTACTCTGCTGACATAATCTAATGTTTTGCTTTCGCTGTAAAGCCTTTTTGAAATCGGACAGTGTGGTTAGATAAAGGAGAGTCTTGTCTTTAAAATGCTGTGAAATAGTCATATGTTTGAAAAATTGAAGTTTTTGTATTTTTGAGGAATTTGTAATTCGCGCCACGCCTATCATTGGATATTGGAGCAGGTGTTCCGCTAGCGGAACGTCTAGATGTAAGAGGTTTTAAGATAGGGATGTGATTTGAGAAGCTATAAGAGAATTGTTTTCCATGAACTTTGCACAGTGAGTAGTCACCGGCCAGGAGTGAGGTCAGGGAGTGTGCCAGCCTTGCGGAACCGCCCGTTTCCAGCAAAATGTATAAATTACGGGTTAAGAAAAAAAACACATGGGACCAGAAAAGCGTGAAGCTGCTGCTGTGGGTTTAAAGTGGTTTGAACTTTGAATCTCAACACGAGGTGGAGACGATCACTGGTACGGCTGATTAACCTGTTATGGCTAGGGGGCAGTATTTTCACGGCTGGATAAAAAACGTACCCGATTTAATCTGATTATTACTCCTGCCCAGAAACTAGAATATGCATATAATTATTAGCTTTGGATAGAAAACACTCCAAAGTTTCTAAAACTGTTTGAATGGTGTCTGTGAGTATAACAGAACTCATTTGGCAGGCCAAAACCTGAGAAGATTCTGTACAGGAAGTACCCTGTCTGACCATTTCTTGGCCTTCTTTGTCATCTCTATCCATTACAAAGGATCTCTGCTGTTACGTGACACTTCCTACGGCTTCCATGGGCGCTCAGAGCCCGGGAAAAAGTTGAATGACGTAATTCAAAGCCCTGGCTGAAACACACGAGCGCTTTTGCTAAGTGGTCTATCAGAGGACAAAGGGCTTAGGCGTGTGCACTGGCCGCCCCCGTCTTTCTTTTTTTCCCTCTATTTACCGAAAAGCAGATTCCCGGTCGGAATATTATCGCTTTTTTACGAGATAAATTGCATAAAAATTGATTTTAAACAGCGGTTGACATGCTTCGAAGTACGGTAATGGAATATTTAGAATTTTTTTGTCACGAAATGCGCCATGCGCGCGACTCTGATTTACCATTTCGGATAGTGTCTAGAACGCACGAACAAAACGCCGCTTTTTGGATATAACGATGGGATTATTTGGGACCAAACCAACATTTGTTATTGAAGTAGAAGTCCTGGGAGTGCATTCTGACGAAGAACAGGAAAGGTAATAACATTTTTCTTATAGTAAATCTGATTTTGGTGAAGGCTAAACTTGCCGGGTGTCTAAATAGCTAGCCCGTGATGGCTGGGCTATGTACTTAGAATATTGCAAAATGTGCTTTCACCAAAAAGCTATTTTAAAATCGGACATATCGAGTGCATAGAGGAGTTCTGTATCTATAATTCTTAAAATAATTATGCTTTTTGTGAACGTTTATCGTGAGTAATTTAGTAAATTGTTAGTAAATTCCCCGGAAGTTTGCGGGGGGTATGCTAGTTCTGAACGTCACATGCTAATGTAAAAAGCTGTTTTTTGATATAAATATGAACTTGATTGAACAAAACATGCATGTATTGTATAACATAATGTCCTAGGTGTGTCATCTGATGAAGATCATCAAAGGTTAGTGCTGCATTTAGCTGTCTTCTGGGTTTTTGTGACATTATATGCTAGCTTGAAAAATGGGTGTCTGATTATTTCTGGCTGGGTACTCTGCTGACATAATCTAATGTTTTGCTTTCGCTGTAAAGCCTTTTTGAAATCGGACAGTGTGGTTAGATTAACGAGAGTCTTGTCTTTAAAATGCTGTAAAATAGTCATATGTTTGAAAAATGGACGTTTTCGGATTTTAGAGGAATTTGTATTTCGCGCCACGCCCATCATTGGATATTGGAGCAGGTGTTCCGCTAGCGGAACGTCAACTGTCCTAAGTAAAGTATCTTCGAAAGTGAATTTAAGTAGGACCATCCTGTCACTATGCTCAAACCATCGATATGGCTGGCTAGCCTATCTTCAAAGAAGCCTCTTCAAGAGTGAATGGAAGAAAAGTCTACTCTGTAGTTGTGTTCAGGACTACACGACAAGTCACTTGATACTGGTAAACTACGAAGGACAACAGTAGAAGAGTTGTTGGAACCATTTTGGACAATCAGAGACTTACAAGCATGCCTCGAAAAGGCCCAACCCCCTTTCTAAGGCTGCCCTGTTCACCGAGAGACCCCGGCGAACCCTAAGTAAACTCAGCAAAAAAAGAAATGTCCTCTCACTGTCAACTGCGTTTATTTTCAGCAAACTTAGCATGTGTAAATATTTCTATGAACATAACAAGATTCAACAACTGAGACATAAACTGAACAAGTTCCACATACATGTGACTAACAGAAATGGAATAATGTGTACCTGAGCAAAGGGGGGGGGGGGGGGGGGGGGGGGGCAAGATCAAAAGTAACAGTCAGTATCTGGTGTGGCCACCAGCTGCATTAAGTACTGCAGTGCGTCTCCTCCTCATGGACTGCATCATATTTGCCAGTTATTGCTGTGAGATGTTACCCCACTCTTCCACCAAGGCACCTGCAAGTTCCCGGACATTTCTGGGGGGGAATGGCGCTAGCCCTCACCCTCCGATCCAACAGGTCCCAGACGTGCTCAATGGGATTGAGATCCGGGCTCTTCGCTGGCCATGGCAGAACACTGACATTCCTGTCTTGCAGGAAATCACGCACAGAACCAGCAGTATGGCTGGTGGCATTGTCATGCTGGAGGGTCATGTCAGGATGAGCCTGCAGGAAGTGTACCACATGATTTAGGAGGATGTCTTCCCTGTAACGCACAGATTTGAGATTGCCTGCAATGACAACAAGCTCAGTCTGATGATGCTGTGACACACCGCTCGAGACCATGACGGACCCTCCACCTCCAAATCGATCCTGCTCCAGAGTACAGGCCTTGGTGTAACGCTCATTCCTTCGATGATAAACGCGAATCCGACCATAACCCCTGGTGAGACAAAACCGGGACTCGTCAGTGAAGAGCACTTTTTGCCAGTCCTGTCAGGTCCAGCGACTGTGGGTTTGTGCCCATAGGCAACGTTATTGCCGGTGATGTCTGGTGAGGACCTGCCTTACAACAGGCCTACAAGCCCTAAGTCTAGCCTCTCTCAGCCTATTGCGGACTGTTTGAGCACTGATGGAGGGATTGTGCGTTCCTGGTATAACCCGGGCAGTTGTTGTTGCCATCCTATACCTGTCCCGCAGGTGTGATTTTCGGATGTACCGATCCCGTGCAGGTGTTGTTACACGTGGTCTGCCACTGTGAGGATGGTCAGCTGTCCATCCTGTCTCCCTGTAGCGCTGTCTTAGGCATCTCACAGTATGGCAATTTATTGCCCTGGCCACATCTGCAGTCCTCATGCCTCCTTGCAGCATACCTAAGGCATGTTCACGCAGATGAGCAGGGACCCTGTGCATCTTTCTTTTGGTGTTTTTCAGAGTCAGTAGAAAGGCCTCTTTAGTGTCCTAAGTTTTCATAACTGTGACCTTAATTGCCTACCGTCTGTAAGCTGTTAGTGTCTTAACGACCGTTTCACAGGTGCATATTCATTAATTGTTTATGGTTCATTGAACAAGCATAGGAAACATTGTTTTAACCCTTTACAATGAAGATCTGTGAAGTAATTTGGATTTTTACGAATTATCTTTGAAAGACAGGGTCCTGAAAAAGGGACATTTGTTTTTTTGCTGAGTTTTATGGTTACTGTTGGTGAGAGTAGTTTCAGAATGTACCAATGTTAAGTGTCCCTCTCTCTCCCTCTCCATCTCTTCTTTAACAAGCATCAATGTTGTTGTCATTCTGCTAGGGACCTGTTTTCAGCCTATTACGTCTCCAGTCAATAAGCGGTGCAGTGTGTTCCATGTAATTAGCTAGTAAATAAATAATTAAACCAATTTGTGTAGAACTGAATCATAAGTAAGGCTCAGGTTTTTGCAGATGCAAGAAGGTTCCAACTGTTCAGAATGATGATATGATACAAGGTTATGATTAATAAGTTAACTGTTTATAGATGTGATAGTGTCAGGGGTGGGTGTAGCTGGTGCATGGAAGTCAGGCACAGGAGAGCAGAAATGAGTGGACAAAGCACTTTACTGAGGCAATCATTAGAACAGAACGCAACCGCGTCACAAAAACCAATGCCCAAAGAACAAGTGAGGCAGCACAAAGTACTAAAACCAAGTACAAAGTACTGGCTGCCACAAAGCACGGGTACAAAACAAAACCCGGCGCAAACCAGCCGGAAGTGTGCCAACCTTGACAAATAAACAATACCCCACACAGACATGGAGGGAACAGAGGGCTAAATACACTTAGTAATTATGAGGAGATGTAAACCAGGTGTGCAGGAAAACAAGACAAAACAAATGGAAAATGAAAGGTGGAGCGAGAAGACCGTTGACGTCGACCGCCGAACGTCGCCCGAACAAGGAGAGGGACCGACTTCGGCGGAAGTTGTGACAGATGGGTAAAGACCTTTTGAGAGTTTAATTTGGGAGATGGTAACTCTTTAAAGAACTACTCTCGTGGTGCCCCAAATCCTAATGAGTTAATTGTTACATGATTAAGTTAATCGGGTAACAATTAAACATGGTTAGTTAATTAATAAATAAGTCTTCAGATTATTGTTAAAGTCAAGTTACGACATCTGACACTGCCAAAACCCCAGCTATGCGAGTGTCGGCTATCACCGGTTAATTAATGATTGATGTGATTGAATCTAGGCCTTGGTCCTCTGAAAAGTATCCAGAGTGACACATAAAAATAGTGCATTTGAAGGAGTTCGTTAAAGATGTAATAAGATAAAGAGTTGCTATATTAAGGATTTTGTTCCAAGATGTACGTAAGCATGTTGAATGGAATTTTAAAACTATGCAAACAAAATGTAATGCCTTCTGTTATTATCTGTGTATTTTTTAAATGTGTAACACTTTATTTGGTTAGGTTGTGTAGATCATATAGAGATGGACTATCTATCAGCAACATGTCAACTGCATATCTATTGACTTTCTCTCTTTTATGACCACTTTACTGGTTGTCCTTAGGTCCACAAAGCTAGTGAGTCAGCTGCATGCACAGTCAGTTCACCATTCGTGCCTACAGTTTGCCCTGGGTTTTTCCAAGGTTTCCTTGTTGCCTAACCCCGCATTTATGCTTAAGGTCAGAGCCAATTACATTTGTTTCACCTTGAAGCTTGTGGCTTCTACCCGCCGCCCTTTCCTTCTATGGAAGAAGAGCATCTCCACCATTTGTGTCCAGTACAAGCATTACGCATATACCTGGATTGAGCGAGAGCTTTGAACAAGAGTGATAACTCTTTGTGTTCTGGGCACCTCCCTGCTAGGGGAGGCCTCTCTCTCGTCAATTGGATTGTGGCAGTTATTATATTGGTCTATAATAGCAAGGGGTTACAGACTCTGGAAGGCCTGAGGGCTCACTCCACCAGGGGTATGGCTACAGTATCTCTTGGGCACTGTTCAAGGGTATCTCCTTACAGGATATTTGCGATGTGGCTTGTTGGGCATCCCCCACAGGAGGCTGCTGAGTGGAGGATGGCACATAACTGGCTAGAATGGAGTGGTATCAAACCCATTCCAGCCATTACCACAAGCCCATCCTCCCCAATTAAGGTGCCACCAACCTCCTGTGGCATCCCCTCATACATTTATGAGGTTCTACTGGCTTGACATCACTGCGCCTTCTTTGGCGCATACTGTCCTCAGTGTCGGGGCCTCTGAGGGTTGATATGTTGAGACTACCTAGCTTCGGAAAGCATGTTTGCGATATGAGAGTTGGCTATATCCCACATGTGAGATAAGAAACAAATAATTGAAAGAGAACCAAGGTTCTCTGATAGGAGTGAAATATCTCACTGCATACCCTTACTTGCAAGAGTGTGAGGAAGTTCAGCATGGTTGAGAATGATCAGAGGCGGGCAATTGGCTCCTTATAATGAGGGGAGGGGCTCACCTCATTCGGAACTTGGCCTGTTTGTCTCCAACGGATGTGTGTAATTGGTTCTTCGAGCTTCAGAGATTCGGGTGAATCCCACTTGAGATATCTCATTCATAATATCAGAGAACCTGAGTTACGCAAGTAACGTTATGTTTTTATTGTTATTAATATAATTGCATATAAATCATTATTGCTAAGGCTTTCTTTGTTGCTTTTTCTTTGGATAGCGGGTAGTTTGTGAGTGTTACAATCAAACAACTTAAGGGAGCGACGTCCCTGCCCTACGCCAGTCCCAGGCTCAGCTGGCCCTGCTGTCAGTACCTGGTAAGGGCCTCACAAGGTTATGACGTCCACTAATTACCTTGGAGCGTTTTGGAGCTTATGGTTACTACACCATTGGAAAGATTGAGCATGTAATCTTCACTATTGTTGGCAATGAGAATGAATTTGATGTTGTTGTTGCCTCTACCAAGTCTCTGGAGGAGTTTTACAGATCTGTTGTGGACCAAGAGCTGGGTTGAGACACAGATGTCATGAGGGAATATTACAGCAAACTGGTTGAAATGAGGGATCCACACTTCATTTTAATTATTGGTGAAAAGGACAGCAATATGTAAGTAAAACCATTACATTTCTCATGCTCTCCCATTGTTGGGGCTGCAAATTTAATGAGGCTTTCAGTTAACATGCTCATAAATTTATGTCTTACATTATGACTGATAGCCACTAGATGGCAGAAGTACCAAACAACTAAAAAGTTTTGACTGGATAGTTTGTACTTGTCTCATTATCTTAATGTTGAATATCAAAGAGCTCTGCTAACCAGGTCATCAGGCCCTGAACCTTTCACTGCTGCTTGTGGGGCTCTCAACGTGCATCAGGTAAAAACTGAGCTAGTCTACCTAAAAATCCAGTATTGGGGAATTTTTGTCGAAGTTGGTTTGTATATTGCCGTCCTAATGTTGGCATTAGCAGAAATGGTCCCTGAGGCATAGTGAATGTGACAATCCTTCTATACTAGGGGGTTGGTCAAGTGGGTGCCCCTGTCCTTCATTAGCAGAGTGCTTCATTAGCCCAGCTAGATGCCTGTACCAAATGCCATTAATATTAATGAGGCCCGGGGAAATCAAAGTTATAAAGATGCCCATTAAGCCTATGGTTGTGATTACATTTGCGATCAGCCCTCCAAAGCAATAAACAGGAGCGACAAGTGATTAAATATGACTTAACCTCTGGTCAGAGACAACAAGCTGCTGGGTGGAATAAGGGATAGGCTGATTACCACTGGGCGGCTGTAAGCACAGGCTGGTTAGTGACGCGGTCATGGCTGACTGAAAGTCCCCCTATTCAACAGCAGTCTCCCAGGCACCTGCTAACTAACTAGTCCTCACTGTCACAGAGGTGTTTGTAAAGGCACGGACAATACATTGAGCAGTATGTGGCTGCCCACTGGGCAAAAATGGTTGAATCAACGTTGTTTCCTCGCTCATTTTAACAAAAAAAGTAATGCGATGACGTTGAATCACCGTGGGAAACTGATTGGATTTGCAAAAAGTCATCAACGTCAGGGAATTTCTTTTTTTCCACCTAAATCCAATGACATGGTGAAATGTTTTGTTGATTTCAAGTTAAATTCACGTTAGTTGACAACTCAACCAAATTTAAACCAAAACTAGACGTTGAAATGACATCTGTGCCCAGTGGCAGGTAAGTTCCTATCTATAGTGGAGGTTATTTGTCATGGCCTGATGAGGTGAACAAATTCTTCATTCATTCTGACAAACCACAAGTGAGTTACATTGAATAAAGGAATTATTTTGGTTTCAGGCATGAAGGATGAACTGCTGCCAAGGTGAGTCACAAACAGGGAGAAATTGAAATGGTGTAGATGTAAATAATGGATGACTTGGAGTTGTATGACTCAAGTTTGAACTTTTCCCTTGATCCCAAGCTGACAGCAAATGGCAGACATTCTGATAAACAGGACAAATACAGAGCTTTCATACCTTAAGCTGTCTTTGGATAAGAAATGCTATTATGGTACAAATATCAGTTGTGCGAGTAAGTACACTATATATACAAAAGTATGTGACACCACTTCAAATTAGTGGATTCGGCTATAAAAGCCACACCCGTTGCTGTCCTCGGTTGCAACACTCACTAGAGAGTTCAAAACTGCCTCTGGAAGCAACGTCAGCACAATAACTGTTCGTCGGAAGCTTCATGAAATGGATTTCCATGGTCGAGCAGCCACACACAAGCCTAAGATCACCATGCGCAATGCCAAGCGTCAGCTGGAGTGGTGTAAACCTCGCCACCATTGGACTGGAGCATGATAAATCACACTTCACCATCTGGCAGTCCGACAGACGCATCTAGGTTTGGCGGATGCCAGGTAATGCTACCTGCCCCAATCCATAGTGCCAAACTGTGAACTTTGGTGGAGGAGGAATAATGGTCTTTTGGCTGTTTTTCATGGTTCGGACTAGGCCTGTTAGTTCCAGTGAAGGGAAATCTTAACGCTACATCATACAATGACATTCTAGACAATTCTGTGCTTCCAACTTTGTGGCAACAGTTTGGGGAAGGCCATTTCCTGTTTCAGCATGGCAATGCCCCCGTGCACAAAGCAAGGTCCAGACAGAAATGGTTTGTCGATATCAATGTGGAAGAACTTGACTGGCAGCACAGAGCCCTGACCTCAACTCAATCGAACACCTTTGGGATGAATTGGAACGCCGACAGGGTGCCAGGCCTAATCGTCCAACATCAGTGCCCAACATCACTAATGCCCTTGTGACTGAATGGAAGCAAGTCCCTGCAGCAATGTTCCAACATCTAGTGGAAAGCCTTCCCAGAAGAGTGGAGGCTATTTATAGCAGCAAAGGGGGGACCAACTCCATATTAATGCCCACAATTTTGGAATGAGATGTTCGACAAGCATGTGCCCACATACTTTTGGTCATGTAGTGTATATGAAACCCAAATACGGTGGTGCATCTCAGGTTTATTACTTCTCACTCAGGCAGTTTGTGGACTGACTGGCACAACACAGTAGTTTGAATTTGAAATGTTGAAATATTCCTCCTGCAAAATAAAAATAGGCAAACTATGATAACTGCATGGCATGGCCTGACCTTTACTAGTGGCTTTGTTCAGCTTGAATGTTATTTTTCTCCCCATGTCTTTCTATCTTAAACCCCATATCCAACATATGTGCATGTTCCCCACTCCCCTTATCTCCCTCCTCTGTAGCTCCCCACCCCTCTGCCTTCTGCTTCTCGTCTGATTGATAATATCTCTATCCATGTGGAAAGTGTAATTAACTCTGAGCAGAGCTTGAATACATAATCAAAAGGGGACTATCGCGCTCTCAGTGAAAAAAATAAATAAAAATTAAGTCAGCTTTCTTTATGCGACATCATTTTGAGTGCAGACCCATCACACCTTTTGTTTGTCAGAGCTTGAATAGAGCCTGAATAGATGTGTTGCATGTGATAGATTCAACATTTTTTCTCATATGCTGCTTGCAAAATATTGATATTCAACATTACCAACAGATTATTTAAAATCCATTTCTATGCAACAAAAGAAATATCAAGCACCATGGTAAACAAAAATAATAACAGCAGTCCCATGATGTAAGCCCTAATTAGGTCTTTCAAGATGATCTAGAATTGCTGCCTCACTATGCATTCGCTTTGTACAAATCTATAGGCCACTGTGTCAAGTTTTCTAAGCAGTGGCAAATTCTCTACATTTCCACCCTGCCTTGCATGAAAACAGTCTCCACCGCAGGACCTGTCTGTCTAAAGCCGAAAAGATGCCCAGTGAACTCCGGATGAACCCAGGCCTGTCTCTGAGAGGGCACTGCAGCATAGACACTGGCTCATGTGTTGATACTGTACCTCCTGGGCAAAAATGGTTGTCATATTGTTTCTAGATTAATTCATCACAAAGTCATGAACACACACAGGTTTTCTCTGTTTAACCCTGGTTTGAACAAAACATCCATAAAAAGGTTTCAAAATGTATAATCTATTACCCCATTAATCTAAATTGTATGCTCGACTGACATCTTTGCCCATGTGTGTTGGTGCATTCTCACCAAGATCTTTTGCTGACACATTTTAACACTGCCTATTCAATAACCTAAGTGAGAAAAATCTATACAGGTAACAAAGTTCCTTAATTACACATCCATCAACCTAATCAATGTGTAAATATTCTCAGGTCACCGTCTACTGGCAGATTGCTTTTTCTGGCAATACTCTACAAGTAAATCAAGTGCACACACAATTCACTGTATCAGCAGCATGAGCTAAATTAACTGCATAACATTTGTGTTTTGTAGGACGTTGTCAGCCATAAATAATATGATTTGTGGATCCTGGAGTTGAACTCTAATATTATAAGACACTTGTATTAATGGAACAACAGGGCACCCAGAGGGAAGACGCAGACACAGCTCTTGATACAGCCAGAGCAAATAACTGACAGGAGTTCCTGGAGAGAGCTGATGCAAAATAGAACCTGACCAGCAGCACAACAAGGCTTTCAAGTGAATTTTCTCCCTCAGTCTGTCTACTAGTAGTGCTCTGCTTGGAGGAGTCCTCTGGTGTCCTGACTGTTGTTATCACTGGGAGCTGAGAGGAGGACATTTCAGTGCACATTAAGTCTGTGTAGTAGAGATGTCAGAGTGAAATAGGATCTCCCCTTTACATTTCTAACGCCACAACATAATGTAGGCGCTGATGCCTTTTCCCAAGCTCCCACCCCTCCCCACAAACCACAAGCACTGTAGGACAGGGTATTATGCTTGTGATCTGCACGATTGATCCTCTTTCAAAGCTATGAAGAAATGAGTGATACGTCTACACAAGAAGGCAAACACGACAGGACCCCGCTGCAAAACTTTTTTTTTTATTGTTTCATCACAAAATGAAAAAGCAGTCCTGCAATAACAATAGAAACCAAAAGAGAAGAAACAACCAGTGGCATTTTCACTGAGACTCAGTATGTGTCCCATAGTAGTTCACCTCTCTCCATGGACAGATCTATACAGTAGGTGAGAAGCAGGGGAGGACTGGGACCAGAAATTGGCTCTCGCATTTGTGATATACCGGCCCATTTTTTTCCCTTGAAGCCCTCACACCGGTCCATATTTTTACTCAAGGTCAGATAATGATAATTTTGCAAAACATTTTTTTACGTTAGACAGGCCCACTAGGCTAAAAATGAACCAGCCCATCTGGCATTTCGGGCAAATGCCAGATGGCAAGTCCGCCCCTGTAGATGGCTGAGGTCACTGCTAAAGGACACATGATAAGCCATACATGAGAGATTAGATTACACACAGCAGGTCAACAACAGACAGGAAATCATAGTTCACAAAGCACTTGGAGTTCATTCCCACCTGTACTGTACATTATAACGATGACATAGTAGAAGTTTTGTCACATACACCGGATAGGTGCAGTCAAATGTGTTGTTTTACAGGGTCAGCCATAGTAGTATGGCGCCCCTGGAGCAAATTAGGTTTAGCTGCCTGACTCAAGGGCACATCGACAGATTTTTCACCTTGTCGGCTTGGGTATTCAAACCAGCGACCTTTCGGTTAATGGCCCAACACGCTAACTGCTAGGCTACCTGCCGCCTGTCTGAATAATCATGGCTAATTGATATGCTACTCTGGATGGATGTACTCGTCATATCATAGCGATGCAATACGGTCCCTTTTAGTGTGATGGCACTAGATGGGAGGGGTGTTAAAGAAACATAAAGTGCAAACCAAATCCTTTTTGAGATGGACTCAGACCAGTCAGCGTTTCATGTCAGGGCTTCGGATAGTCCTTTGTCACTTTTGAGAACAGAAAAACACCTGGGGTTTTCACACCACCCATGGTTTGGTGATTTAGATTTTAACTGGTTATTAAATGTGTTTGGTTGGGGCTATCGTCTATTTAAAATATTGGGCTTGAAATCATCTCCAATTTGACAAAGCTTGTGTCTTTCAGTCAGAGATGGACAATAGTTCCGGCAAACGACAAGTTTTACATGTTGGGCTTGATTATTTCAATTCGTTGTGTTAGTATTATCCTGCTCTGTTACCTAATTTTTATTTGCTTCAAATCAAATGTCAACCAGTCATAAGTCGGTTCATGCAAGTCCTTCTTCAATAACATGTCCACTGTAGACAGGACAGAACACTGTCTCGTACCCGTTTTGTTATTTCCTACCACAACACCAATATTAACACCACAATACAACACACCCTGTATCCTGAAATGAATCAGAAGATCATTTCCCCTAATCTGAATCTACATCAGTGCAATTATTATCGTCCAAACATTATTTCCATTAATAGAGCCTTGATTATCATGGAAATTCAATTTTCAATTCAATTACATTTCTAGCTGGGCTATCTCCATGTAAGGGCCAAGTCCATTATGTAAAACATGGTTGGGAGTCCGTCAGTTCTCACCAGACAACACACCCACATCATGCAGCTGAAATGAAACTAAACCCCCTCAGCATGTTCATTTATGAGCGACATTTGTACTCTGCTTGTATTCTGCCAGGTAAACAATGTCATACTCCACCTCTCTGGTTTTGGCTCAGCCTCAGTCATCAATGAGTGCTTTTACCCCACTGAGGCGCTGCCGCCAAGAGGCAAGCGTTTAATAATTTACATGAGTTTACACATAGGAATATGGCACCTGTTTAATATGTTGTTAAGAAGCAGCTCAGTATCTTGCCTTCCATCGGCGTACTAACCTTGTGGTAAATTGATAAGAGTGGAATCAATAGAACGGATGCATTAAACAGCAAAATAAATAACCGAATGCAAAACAGTCATTTTGGAATTGATTCTTTAGAATGCTCATGTTTTCCTAATATGAATGCAAATACAGTCCCAACACCCCTTCCCGTAGATATACAACTTGCCGCCTAAGAAAACAGTGCATCAACAAAATGGAACTGCCTTAGATGGATGTGTCATATGAAATATGTTATAGTGAACCATGTTCAATCTATACATTCTATTTCTATAGCTGGCCTCATCTCATAGGCCACGGAGAGAGACGGAGAGAGAGAGAGAATGACAGAGAGAGAGACAGGGCAAATGTACAGTAAAGCAACACTGCAGTCCAGCGTCAGCCAATCAGCATCACCAAAGAGAGAAACCGTCTCCGATAGGAAGCAGCGCATGCAACTTGGACAGTTCACAGCAACTGTTATGGTACAATGTCTGGCAGTACTGACCGATGGGTGACTAGTGAATACACATGTCTAGGACAGAGATGAGTCCCTTACAGTGTAGTCTGTCTGTCTGTGAACTGGAGAAGACCTATGAGTCAGGTAGATGAGCACGTGAGGGGGAGAGGATGCGGCTGTCCTCCTCCAGCAGTACAGTAACAGTAACAGTTCCAGTAACAGAGAGCACCAATAAATCCAGGTGACAGCTCCTTAATCCCCATTAGTGCTGCAGTGACAGTGTGGAGGGGAGGCCCAGTCCAGCCCAGTCTAGCCCAACCCAGCCACCCTCTCCTCTGACCAGCCACCCAGCCACCCATCCTCCCCACCAAAGTCACTATCATTCTGTCCTGGTAGCCTGTGGAAGAGGCTGCTGCTCACTGGCTCCCCGTGTGGTGGTGGCTCACAGTCGCCTTGCCTGGTGTGTGTGGAGCTGGGCTGGGGGCTCAGCAGGCGATCTCCTCCAGCGTGCCCAGGGTGGTCTGTAGGGGGACGCTCACCGTGTGGCTGATGGCCTCCGAGTGGTTCGCCACCGGGTCACAGGAACTCTGAGGTAGGGTGACACACACATATGCGTGTAGTACACTTATACACATGTCTACACTGCATCCCACTGCTGGCTTGCCACTGAAGTTAAGCAGGGTTTGTCTTGGATGGGAGACCAGATGCTGCTGGAAGTGGTGTTGGAGGGCCAGTAGGAGGCACTCTTTCCTCTGGTCTGACAAAAGATCCCAATGTCCCAGGGCAGTGACTGGGGACATTACCCTGTGCAGAGTGCCATCTTTAAGATGCGATGTTAAAAGGGCACTTATTGTAAGAGTAGGGGTGTTAACCCTTGTGTCCTGGCTGCATACCCAATCTGGCCATCATTGACACCTAATCATCCAATTGGCTCATTCAACTACTCCCCAGGTCGATGCTGTATGTGAGAATGTGTTCTCATTCAACTTACCTGGTTAATTAAAATAAAAATACACTGAGTGACATTTTGACACGATCCAGTAGGAGAGATCTCATCTCCTTTCTTGTCAATAATTGAGAATGACTTTGGGATAGCTGTCTGGCACAGAATATCATAAATCATTTGAGGTTTGACTGGATGCTAAGCCATAAATACAATATAAAACATTTTCCAAACAGTGTGACAGTCCAGTTTGTCATCAGATTAACCTGATGACCTTACCACGTCCTCTCCGTGGCTCTCCTCCTCGTCATCTCGGCTCAGTAGGTCCAGCAACTTGTCCTTCACCACCTGACAACATATATATGTAACACACATTATCAGGTCATAAGGACATACACAGTATCACAAAATGATTCATGAAGTGTGGTTTTTACATGCTGTGGTAACTTATGACCAATTTAGTTTAAGGTGAATTTTAACTGTTATAATTGGCACCATAAATAATACAGCAGGTGTAGACTTTACCGTGAAATGCGTGCTTACGAGCTCTTCCCAACGAGGCAGAGTTAAAAAAATAATAATAAAAAGAAAACTAGTAACATAAGAGGAATAAAATACACAAGAATGGAGCTATATACAGGGAGTACCAGAACCGGATCACTGTGGAGCTATGTACAGGGAGTACCAGAACCGGATCACTGTGGAGCTATGTACAGGGGAGTACCAGAACCGGATCACTGTGGAGCTATATACAGGCAGTACCAGAACCGGATCACTGTGGAGCTATGTACAGGGAGTACCAGAACCGGATCACTGTGGAGCTATGTACAGGGAGTACCAGAACCGGATCACTGTGGAGCTATATACAGGCAGTACCAGAACCGGATCACTGTGGAGCTATGTACAGGGAGTACCAGAACCGGATCACTGTGGAGCTATGTACAGGGAGTACCAGAACCGGATCACTGTGGAGCTATATACAGGCAGTACCAGAACCGGATCACTGTGGAGCTATGTACAGGGAGTACCAGAACCGGATCACTGTGGAGCTATGTACAGGGAGTACCAGAACCGGATCACTGTGGAGCTATATACAGGCAGTACCAGAACCGGATCACTGTGGAGCTATGTACAGGGAGTACCAGAACCGGATCACTGTGGAGCTATGTACAGGGAGTACCAGAACCGGATCACTGTGGAGCTATGTACAGGGAGTACCAGAACCGGATCACTGTGGAGCTATGTACAGGGAGTACCAGAACCGGATCACTGTGGAGCTATGTACAGGGAGTACCAGAACCGGATCACTGTGGAGCTATGTACAGGGAGTACCAGAACCGGATCACTGTGGAGCTATGTACAGGGAGTACCAGAACCGGATCACTGTGGAGCTATGTACAGGGAGTACCAGAACCGGATCACTGTGGAGCTATGTACAGGGAGTACCAGAACCGGATCACTGTGGAGCTACAGTGGGGGGGAAAAGTATTTGATCCCCTGCTGATTTTGTATGTTTGCCCACTTACAAAGAAAGGATCAGTCTATAATTTTAATAGTACGTTTATTTGAACAGTGAAAGACAGAATAACAACAAAAAAATCCTGAAAAAAACGCATGTCTAAAATGTTATAAAATGATTTGCATTTTAATGAGGGAAATAAGTATTTGACCCCTCTGCAAAACATGATTTAGTACTTGGTGGTAAAACCCTTGTTGGCAATCACAGAGGTCAGACATTTCTTGTAGTTGGCCACCAGTTTGCACACATCTCAGGAGGGATTTTGTCCCACTCCTCTTTGCAGATCTTCTCCAAGTCATTAATGTTTCGAGGCTGACGTTTGGCAACTTGAACCTTCAGCTCCCTCCACAGATTTTCTATGGGATTAAGGTCTGGAGACTGGCTAGGCCACTCCAGGACCTTAATGTGCTTCTTCTTGAGCCACTCCTTTGTTGCCTTGGCTGTGTGTTTTGGGTCATTGTCATGCTGGAATACCCATCCACGACCCATTTTCAATGCCCAGGCTGAGGGAAGGAGGTTCTCACCCAAGATTTGACGGTACATGGCTCCGTCCATCGTCCCTTTGATGCGGTGAAGCTGTCCCCTTAGCAGAAAAACACCCCCAAAGCATAATGTTTCCACCTCCATGTTTGACGGTGGAGATGGTGTTCTTGGGGTCATAGGCAGAATTCCTCCTCCTCCAAACATGGCGAGTTGAGTTGATGTCAAAGAGCTCCATTTTGGTCTCATCTGACCACAACACTTTCACCAGTTGTCCTCTGAGTCATTCAGATGTTCATTGGCAAACTTCAGACGGGCATGTATATGTATTCTTGAGCAGGGGGACCTTGCGGGTGCTGCAGGATTTCAGTCCTTCACGGCGTAGTGTGTTACCAATTGTTTTCTTGGTGACTATGGTCCCAGCTGCCTTGAGATCATTGACAAGATCCTCCCGTGTAGTTCTGGGCTGATTCCTCACCGTTCTCATGATCATTGCAACTCCACAAGATGAGATCTTGCATGGGCCGAGGGATATTGACAGTTCTTTTGTGTTTCTTCCATTTGCGAATAATCGCACCAAATGTTGTCACCTTCTCACCAAGCTGCTTGGCGATGGTCTTGTAGCCCATTCCAGCCTTGTGTAGGTCTACAATCTTGTCCCTGACATCCTTGGAGAGCTCTTTGGTCTTGGCCATGGTGGAGAGTTTGGAATCTGATTGATTGATTGCTTCTGTGGACAGGTGTCTTTTTTACAGGTAACAAGCTGCGGTTAGGAGCACTCCCTTTAAGAGTGTGCTCCTAATCTCAGCTCGTTACCTGTATAAAAGACACCTGGGAGCAAGAAATCACCAGGGAGTACCTGAATCGGATCACTGTGGAGCTATGTACAGGGAGTACCAGAACCGGATCACTGTGGAGCTATGTACAGGCAGTACCAGAACCGGATCACTGTGGAGCTATTTACAGGCAGTACCAGAACCGGATCACTGTGGAGCTATATACAGGCAGTACCAGAACCGGACCACTGTGGAGCTATTTACAGGCAGTACCAGAACCGGATCACTGTGGAGCTATGTACAGGCAGTACCAGAACCGGATCACTGTGCAGGGCTACCAGGTATTTGAGGTAGATATGTACATGAAGGCATGGTAAAGTGACTAGGCATCAGCATATGTAATAATATCTTGACTCAAGGCCAAACGTCACCGAGGCTGTTATTTTAGTGGCGGTCTTTAAAACCACAGCCAGAGCAGCAGCTCTCTCTGTCTGCGACAAAACACCCCGCACAGGCTCCCCATTAAAACATGCGAAAGGTTTGAAAACAATGACTTTTCATGTGTATTTCTAAAGCCCAGAGGGCACAGAATGACTGGTTTGTCCTTGGCAGAGCTCCAAGCAGACCAAAGCAGTAGGAGAGAGAGACCAACAGCTGAGCTGACTTAATGAAAAGACTGATCACGCACCTCTATCACTCAGCCCAGACAGATATATGGCAAGGCTCTTTCGTCTCAACAATTTAAATGTGAATGTGAATATGTGTGTGTGTGATTGGCCTTGAGTCTGTAGAGAAATGTGTGTGTAACCTATTAGACTGGTGTCTCTGATATGAATTGTTATTCATTTTTTAGTTATTATTTCTTCCGCCAAACATAACTGTCTGTGAGAGTGTTTGATAATGCGTTTGTGAAAATGTGTGTGTCTTTGGAAGTTTCTACATGGTGTGTGTTCTATGTCTGACCTCATAGGCGTAGTCAAATAGCTCCAGGATGGTGAGGATACTGGCCCCGATGAACAGACCCATCTGGCCACCTATATCACCTGGAAGATCAACAATACACAGTTAGAGAGAGGAGAGAGAGAGAGCTAGCAAGCACTGGAAACCCAAGAGCTGATCCCTGAAAAGAATCCCCTATGGCAGCTATTGAAAACACTAAACAACTCTATTATCCAAACACACAGGGAAATCAATCAAATTGTTACAGAAATGAAAACCTCCTATTTGACAAATTGGGAAAATGAAACAAAAATACTGAATAAACTAAATTGCTATTTGGCCCTCAAAACAGAATACAAAAACGCAGAACATCTCTACTCTGTCAGAGATACAAAACAGAGAAAGATCCTGACCAAATACAGACTCAGGGAACACCAACTGGTTATAGAAAAAGGGAGACACAAAAAGACATGGCTACCCAAAGAAGAGCGTCTATGTGGTCACTGCATTACAGGGGAGGTAGAGACAGAGATGCACCTTTTCCTGAGAAATACTCCCGAATAAGATCTTCTGGCAGATACAGTATGTATAGGATTGCCATAGCCTGAGGATGATTGCCATAACCTGACTTCCCATAACCATTAATTCCCTGAAGTATTTACATTGAATATAACTGACAGTAATATATAGTGTAACCATCATCCATATACATGCTGTTCTTTATTTATTAACCATTCTTTCTTTTTCTTTTAATAATCTTATTTTTTATTAAATTAAATGTATCTTAATTGGAATTTTAGAGAGAGAGAGAGAGAGAGAGAGAGAGAGTGGAGAGTGGAGATGGAGAGGAGATGGAGAGCCAGAGCGAGAGCCAGAGCGAGAGAGAGAGAGAGAGAGAGAGAGAGAGGGGAAGAAGATAGGTAGGTAATAGCTAGATAGTTGACTATACCCAGCAAGCCTGCCACTTCGTAGGCTTTCTTCTGCTCAATGGTCTCATAGTTCAAGGCCTCAAAGAACACATCCAGGACTAGGATGTTATCCCTGAAAGAGAGACATCGATAAGATCAGATAACACTTCAATCATGTTCAAGAGAAGACAACACATTTATCTTGATATTGTCATCCTATTTAACTATCAATCAATGAACTGGTAAGTCATCAGTCATTCTTCAGGCCATCAGTCTAAATCCATCAGTTTTTTTAATTGTATTTTTTGAAAGTTTTATTAACCATCAGTCTTTTCAAAGTTTGTTTATCTTTCTGTCAATGGGGAAATAGACATACAGGGCATACTATACCTACTATATCAATAGTTTAATTATCAATTGCCATAAGTAAGGGTACTTATTCTTCTACACTGAACCATATGTCCCATACAATGTCATTAGTAGAGTAGCATCTCAACTGATGACTGCATCCACTAGAGAATGCCTATTGTTATTATCATCAAAATCCCATTACATGATAACATGACGGATCTCGTCAATACCAGGCTCCAGTTCTCTTTCCCATTAGTCTGAGCGTCAAAGACATCTCAGTGTATTATCTTCACTTTCCACCCACACACTCCTTACTATTACTACATATAATATATGTGATACTGTAGGCTGATGTATATTAGATTTTTCCTTCTAATGCATTCATCTGTTCCTCTGGAGCCTCCTATAGGCAGGTACTTACGTGATGTATTTCTCAGAGCGGTTGAACTTCTTTTCCAGGTAGCGTGCTGAGGTCTTACTGGGGATCTTGACCATGGACAGCTCCTTGTTGTAGCGTGTCATGTTGCATGGTGTCCTACAGATGCAGTTACTGCTCTCCAGCATTGACAACTTGGCTACAGTGGAGAAGACAGGGAGACATGAAGGAGAGGATGAAGGGAAGGATGGAAGAGGGGTAATGGGTGAGGATGGGGGAGAGGGAGGGAAGAGGGGTAATGGGTGAGGATGGGGGAGAGGGAGGGAAGAGAGGTAATGGGTGAGGATGGGGGAGGGAAGAGGGAAGAGGGGTAATGGGTGAGGATGGGGGAGAGGGAGGGAAGAGGGGTAATGGGTGAGGATGGGGAGAGAGAGGAGAGGGAGAGTTGACCTTAGTTTGAGGGCAACTGAGGGTACACACACAAACACATACCCATCTCAACAGCATTCCCTACAGCATATACCTCAGAATGGCCGTACGTCTTGATGCACTTAGCAGAAATGTCAGAGTCTATTTAACAGTATACATGTTTTACCTGGGACAGTGTACTAAAGACATAATGATGGGAGAAAATAAATGTTGATCCTTCTGCCTCCAGGATTATCTATTTGTACATACTGAAGGGTGGTTAGTCTAATTGCTACTGATATTTTTTTTATGGGGTAGATTTAATATTGCAGATAGATTGTAGCTTCCATCAATATAATTGTATTTATAATTTCCAATCCCCCATATATTTGTTTTGTAAATGTGTACAGTACCAGTCAAAAGTTTGGACACACCTACTCATTCAAGGGTTTTTCTTTAGTTTTTACATTGTAGAATAATAGTGAAGACAGCAAAACTATGAAATAACACATACGGAATCATGTATAAACCAAAAAAGTTTTAAACAAATGAAAATATGATTTTACATATTAGATTATTCAAAGTAGCCACCCTTTGCCTTGATGACAGCTTTGCACACTCTTGGCATTCTCTCAACCACCTTCACCTGGAATGCTTTTCCATTTGCGCTTAGTCGGACTATCATTTATTTTCAACAGGACAATGACCCCAAACACACCTCCAGTCTGTGTAAGGGCAATTTGACCCTTATAAGGACACTCTCCTTATAAGGGTCAAATTGCCCTTACACAGCCTGGAGGTGTGTTTGGGGTCATTGTCCTGTTGAAAACAAATTATAGTGCTACATCAGATGACCTGGACTCCACAATCACCCAACCTCGACCCAATTGAGATGGTTTGGGATGAGTTGGACCGCAGAGTGAAGGAAAAGCTTCCAACAAGTACTCAGCATATGTGGGAACTCCTTCAAGACTGTTGGAAAAGCACTTTTTTGGTTACTACATGATTCCATATGTGTTATTTCATAGTTTTGATGTCTTCACTATTATTCTATAATGTAGAAAATATTAACAATAAAGAAAAACACTTGATTGAGTAGGTGTGTCCAAACTTTTAACTGGTACTGTACACACACACACACACACACACACACACACACACACACACACACACACACACACACACACACACACACACACACACACACACACCCCTCACACCCCCCCCCCCCCCCCCTACATAAATACATACATATTTCCTTTATTATTTTCCGCTAACCCTACCACCCCTCCCCTAATTGGAGTAAACTAACGAACAACAATACTTAGGCTTTTACTTCCGGCTTATACACACTATAGACCTTTTACGGACACAATCTTGTTTTACAATAGTTATATTATGTTTGTTTTTAGTCCTGTCCTTCCTCTACCCTCAATCTCTCCAAGGGAAGCACAGCTGAGAGCTGCCCAGTGGCACGAGCCTTCCAGACGAGCTAAACTACTTCTATGCTTGCTTCAAGGCAAATGACACTGAAACATGCATGAGAGCACCAGCTGTTCTGGAAGTCGTGTGATCACGTTCTCCGCAGCCAATGTGAGTAAGAACTTTACAAAAGTCAAGGCTGCAGGGCCAGATGGATTACCAGGACGTGTATTGCGAGCATGTGCTGACCAACTGGCAAGAGTCTTCATCGACATTTTCAACGTCTCCCTGACCGAGTCTTTAATACCAACATGTTTCAAGGAGACCACCATAGTCCCTGTGCCCAAGAACACTAAGGTAACCTGCTTAAATGACTACCAACCCGCAGCACTCACGTCTGTAGCCATGCAGTGCTTTGAAAGGCTGGTCATGGCTCACATCAACACCATTATCCCAGAAACCCTAGACCCACTCCAATTTGCATACTGCCCTAACAGATCCACAGATGATGCAATCTCTATTGCACTCCAAACTGCCCTTTCCCACCTGGACAAAAGGAACACCTATGTGAGAATGCTATTCATTGACTACAGCTCAGGGTTCACCACCATAGTGCCCTCAAATATCATCACTAAGCTAAGGACCCTGGGACTAAACACCTCCCTCTGCAACTGGATCCTGGACTTCCCGACGGGCCGCCCCCAGGTGGTAAGGGTAGGTAACAAAACATCCGCCACACTGATCCTCAACACAGGGGCCCCTCAGGGCTTTGTGCTCAGCCCCCTCCTGTACTCCCTGTTCACTCATGACTGCACGGCGAGGCACGACTCGAACACCATCATTAAGTTTGCAGATGACACAACAGTTGTAGGCCTGATCACCGACAATGACGAGACAGCCTATAGGGAGGAGGTCAGAGACAACAACCTCTCTCTCAACGTGATCAAGACAAAGGAGATAATTGTGGACTACAGGAAAAAGAGGACCGAGCACGCCATCATTCTTGTCGATGGGGCTGTAGTGGAGCAGGTTGAAAGCTTCAAGTTCCTTGGCGTCCACATCACCAACAAACTAACATGGTCCAAGCACACCAAGACAGTCGTGAAGAGGGCACGACAAAACCTCTGGAGACTGAAAAGATTTGGCATGGGTCCTCAGATCCTTAAAAGGTTCTACAGCTGCACCATCGAGAACATCTTGACTGGTTGCATCACTGCCTGCCTGGTATGGCAACTGCCCGGCCTCCGACCGCAAGGCACTACAGAGGGTAGTGCATAGGGTCCAGCCATCCAGGACCTCTATACCAGGCGGTGTCAGAGGAAGACTCCAGCCACCCTAGTCATAGACTGTTCTCTCTGCTACCGCACGGCAAACGGTACCAGAGCACCACGTCTAGGTCCAAGAGGCTTCTAAACAGCTTCTACCCCCAAGCCATAAGACTCCTGAACATCTAATCAAACGGCTACCCAGACTATTTTCACCGTTGCTACTCTCTGTTTTTATCATGTATGCAAAGTCACTTTAATAACTCTACCTACATGTACATATTACCTCGACTAACTGGTGCCCCCGCACATTGACTCTGTACCGGTACGCCCCTGTATATATTCTTGCTATTGTTATTTTACTGCTGCTCTTCAATGACTTTTTACTTTTATTTCTTACTCTTATTCGTATTTTTTATTAAAAAAAATATACATTTTTATATTTTTTATATATCTAAAAAAATACAAATAATTAACTGCATTGTTAGTTGTGGCTCGTCAGTAAGCATTTCACTGTAAGGTCTAGACCTGTTGTATTCGGCGCGTGTGACTAATACAAATTTGATTTGATCTATTTCTAATGTCCATCCAGTTTGATTTCTATTTGCCATATATTTTTAACTGTGCTGTTTCACAAAAGTTCTGAACCTATATACATTTTACAGACACAGCATATTTTACATTTGTTATCTTGTTGTTATTAGTCCCACCCTTCAGCTCCATTCAATCCCTCCCATCTATCTCTTCACACCATCTATATTGGATTTCCATTTGCCATATATTTTTTCAACTGTGCTGTGATGCTTCACAAATGTTCTGAACCTTTCTATTCTCATAGTTTCTACCGATTGTAAATGAACTATTACCCTCAACAACTGTGGACACTGTAAATGGCCTCATGAAATACACAGGAATGTTCCATTCCTGGAAGTATAAAAATACTAGTCTAATCTGTCTGGTCCTATCCAAATCAATTTCCTCTGACAATAACCAGTCTCACTCACATTCTCAACACATTCTAGCCTGCTGCTAGGTTCCCTTAATGCATAAAAATATCAAATCTGATCTCCCAACCCTAATCTCTTACTGTGACAATAGTATGGCAGTCTCCCCAGCTCGCCCTGGGCAGGGCGGAGTCTCCCTTGGATTACTAATAGCCTTCAGGGCCAAGTGGTCACGTAATTGCAACAGGAAATTCAATATGGCACCTCAGTCGCTTTTCATTCTCATTCAAATAAGGGGTTATTGGATCCGGGTAGCAGTGTGCATTCATAACCCTGATTTACACACTCTCTCCCTCTTTCTATTTCTCTCCCCACATCACTATCTTACTCTCTTTCCTCTTCTTCCCTACCTCTCTCTCTATTTCCTTCGCTCACTGTCCCGCTATCGTTCTGTCTTTCTCTCTCTATTTCTCACTCTCTATCCACCGTCTCATCTCTGTCAAAAACAATTATTCTAACCAAATCATCTGCTTTATTTCATATTTCCAAGCTTATTAAGAAACAGTGTTTTTTAATGACTTAACACTCTCCATTACGCTGTCTTTGGCTGTGAACAGAATGTTATATTTAAGCTAGCAGTTGTTCAACCCGGAGACAAACTAATCCTTTTTATTGTACATTTGGTTTAAAACCATTATGTGAGATGAGAGGATCTTCTGTCATTCATCCTGCAATGAAACCGCATTTCTAAAACGATTACGCTAGTAACGTGATTGTATGATCACATTACTGTGGGCAATGCTATCCAAGTCCACATTTCACAGGACAACAAATGTCTGTGTTTTCCCCTGTGTGTATAATTAGGCACAGAGAAGATTTCTGTGTTCCTCTGTAATCTAGTCACAGGACCCTTCAGTGAGAACAGATGCTGCTGTCTTCCATTAAAACAGCAGCCACACTGTTTCTGTCTCCCAAACTTCCTGACTGACACATTGGTATAAAAAAATAACAACTTCAAACTTTACTAAGTGAAAACGGTGCGGTGGGTATATCAAATTGGTTCACAGTCTAACTAGGAACTGATTTGCATAGAATTACTGGGTCTGTGTGTTTGGATGGAATAAGCACAGCCATTTCAAATAAACCAATTCAGGAGGAGCGAGAGGGAGGGAGGGAGTGAGAGGGAGCTGGCCAGGCTGGACCAAGCACAAGAGGGTACTCTTGCTCTCCACAGTCCCAGTATAGCATACCTTGGCTTCACATCCTCTTTATTTGAGACACATTGCCTAATTACAGTGGATGAGCCAGGGCCAAAGTGTAATAATTACCAGTGTTTGTGTGTGTCTGTCGCCAGGTAGGTAACAGAATGAGAGAACGCCTCCCCTTAATGATATCAGCAGGGGAGTTTGAAAATCAGATGAGACATGACCTTGTTTATTCCTCTAAATTAACTTTATTGAAAAGTGTTTATGTGTTTTGTGTAGTAGAGGTGTCTTTTATCCCTTCAGTAAAGTATGAGTCTGTGGTAAAAGTAAAGGTATAAATGAATATATAAAAAAAGCTTAATAAAAAATTAGACGAAGGAGAAAGTGAGAATAAAAAGTCAATATCCCAGTTTTACAGAAAATAACAGTTCAATATAGATGGGCTTAGGCACAAAATGAGATCCTACTGTATGTGAATTATCCTACTGTATGTGAGTGATCCTACTGTATGTGAGTGATCCTACTGTATGTGAATGATCCTACTGTATGTGAATGCATACAGCTCCCCCTCCTCTCAACACATACAGATAAACACAGATTCCTTATTTGTAATATATACAGTACAGTATGAAAGTAAAATGAACTGAGGGAGGCTTCTAGACCTGGCTTTTCTAGAGGAAGAAAAACACAGCTGAGTAAATACTAATCCTAAATACCAGGGCCAACCAGCACAACGAGAGAACCTCTGTATTCTCTATGAATGATCAATAATACATGTGTAGCTAACTAATACAGAATGTGTCAAACCTTTTGGGAATTGATAAGACACTTGTGTTGACACACTATGCCTTTCCTTCATGCTATCTTTATGTCCCCTAGCCCATGGAGAAACAGGAATGCTATGATGTCAAATAATTTCTGCCGAAACAAACCAAACTGCAACAACAAGAGGATGAGTGAGAGAGAGGAGGAGGGAGGTGTTGCACTCCCAGTAAGTATTCTATTAATACGAAGCACTGCAGCAACGCATAATATTTTACCACGAACACTACTCTTTTGTCCACTTGAGACTACGGGTTTCCTGGGGAAGTTGTGAAGCACCGGGGAAGCTGTGAAGTGCACTGTACAGCCTGCACTCTAGCCTGTTGTGTGATAGTGTTTATGAGTCTGTTATTAAAGAATGTGAAACCATGTTGTGTATGTTAACTATTGCCTGATTCTGTTCATGAGTCTGTTATTAAATATGTATGTTTACTGCTTTTCATTAAATCATGTATGGCTATTGTATTTGTTCATATGGGCAGGGTTCCCCAACTGGCGGCCCATGGGCCAAATTTGGCCACCCAATTTTTTTAATGTATTTTTATTGTTGGACATCAAAGACTGTAAAAACACCAGGAAATAAGCTCCAAGTGATTTTAATTTAAGAAATCTGTTCCAAAGTATTCCCATGCGTAATAGAGAGACACATCACATACAAATATAAGCAAGGTTTGAAATGTTTTGCAATCTACAAATTATTTGTAATTATGTTCCGGCCCCCAAACCATCCGCTCAAGAAAATAATCTAGTTGATGATCCCTGTTGAATAGGCTATATTGCCTACAGAAATTGGTTCAGTTATAGCCTAAAATAAATGTGTTCATATGGGTAGAATATTGTTTATTAGGTACACCATCTCATTCACAAAATTGGTTCACTCCTACAGACAGTGAGTCACGTGGTGTCAAGGATAGTTGTTGGTGTAAAGGTATTGGGAATGTTTTCCTGGCACACGTTAAGTCCCTTGATACCAATTGAGCAACGGTTCCATTCCCCAAAGAATTCAGGCTGTTCAATACAAGAGTAGGCTACATGACAATGAAGCGCCATAAAAACAAGTTCACAAACAAATCATCCAAGAATGTGCTTAGTGTTCTGGTCTCATAAGGATTTTGGAGTCATTGAACTTGAAGAAGTGTCCAAGTAGACTAGGTGCTCATTTCTCTCAGATGGATTTTGGAATATTCACAACTGCTACTTGAAAGTGTAGGCAACGTGCTTCAGGTAAGACTCTATCCGTTGAGTCGTGGTGTAGGCTACTTCTCAACCAGCAACTTCAGATCTTTCTGTTGTTTATGGTAGCAGGGTCTTTGCCATGGCGGTGAAATGCCAGCAAGATGCTGCTCCCTTCTCATTTCACCTCCTTGCTGCTGTCGTTGCAATGCCTCGATGAACTTCCAAATGGTGGGGTGGGTAGCACCAAGATTCAACAAAAAGTTCAATGCCAGCTCTCCACTCCATTGTTGGTCTTTGCCAAGTCTTGCAGGACAGCATCGTAGCAGCACCAAAATTCAGAAAATAAAAAAATAGATAGAAGCATATTAGCAACAATTTTATTGGCTTTGGGCATGATGTCATCAATAGTAAGAAAAATAATAATGAAGCCATTATTATGTTAAACAAGCCATACATATGGGAAACATTGGCTTTCCTCCAATGAGTCCGACTTTCTCCCCAACCCATGTTGCCTGAAAGTATGTCAGGGGGTCCTCCAGTTGATGTTCCGGGTGCTGAAAGAACCAGGTATCCAGACACTGTAACCTCATCAGTCAGGGTTACGCGACGTCGGCATTTCAAAGTGTGATATTCGGTGCACGTTCCTGTCTGTAGGGGTAGCCTTCATGCAGCAGGATATTTTTTCCACACACCCAGAGGATAAATTCGGGTTCCACTGTAGCTTTCTCTGACCTCCTCTAAGAATAAGGAATGAGGAGGGTAGCGGTGCAAGATCTTTTTAAGCAGAATATTTGGATTATTAGCATATGAACAACATGCAATTCGATTGCTGGACTATCGAAGCCATCCATCCAACACATTTATTCAGATCCGGCAGTTCAAAGAGGATCGTTTCAAAGGTAATCAATTAGGCCTAGTTATTGTTCATTAGCAGCATACATTTGCATTCATTCTCTTAAATCTCTTAAAATAGCTTATACACTTCTTGTGCAATGTATAGCCTACTGCACTATAATGCAAGCCGAGATCTACCGCAGATGTATTTTTTAAACATGCCTTAAAAAACTTAAGCCTATGCAACATTAACCAATTAAAACTGTTCTGTAGCATTGAGGTTTGTGCTGTAGGCTACAGGCCCAATACATTATTGTCACAGCTGTCGTGGAAGAGAGAATGGGACCAAGGCGCAGCGGGTTGCGTGCTCAACATATTTATTAAATAAAATGAGAACACCACGGAAAAACAATAAACAAACTAACGACAGGAACAGAGAAGCAGGCTCAACAAAAGCAGTGCTCTCAAACAACTACCCACAAGTGACAATCAAAAACACACACCTATTTATAGGACTCCCAATCAGAGGCAACTAGAAACACCTGCCTCCAATTGAGAGTCCAGCACCCAACCTACACATAGAAAAACTAACCTAGAATATACACATAGAAATACAAACATAGACCAGTGACCAAAACCCCCGTAATACATAAACTACCCTCTGCCACGTCCTAACCAAACTACAATAACAAAATATCCTCTATACTGGTCAGGACGTGACAGTACCCCCCCCAAAGGTGCAGACCCCGGATGCACCTACACAAAACACAGAAAACCCCCAAAACAAACAGAAAAATCCCCCTTAAACTAAAGGGAGGGAAGGGAGGATGGCTGCCGTCAACGACGGCACTGTGCTACACCCCCCCTCCCCAACCCACCTATATCGGAGGCGGCTCAGGTGCGGGATGTGGACCCCGCTCCACCCTCAGCATCGCCCACTTAGGTGGCGTCCCTGGCCGCGTCGGAGGACTGGTGGGCGACCCTGACTTCGCCCGGCTGGCGGGCGATTCTTGCTGTGCCCGGCTGGCGGGCAACCTTGCTGCGCCCAGCTGGCGGACGACCCTGGCTGTGCCCGGCTGGCGGGCCGCTCTGGCAGCTCCTGACCGGCGGGCGGCTCTGGCAGCTCCTGACCGGCTGGCGGCTCTGGCAGCTCCTGACCGGCTGGCGGCTCTGGCAGCTCCTGACCGGCTGGCGGCTCTAGACTGGCTGGCGGCTCTGGCGGCTCCAGACTGGCTGGCGGCTCTGGCGGCTCCAGACTGGCTGGCGGCTCTGGCGGCTCCAGACTGGCTGGCGGCTCTGGCGGCTCCAGACTGCTGGCGGCTCTAGACTGGCTGGCGGCTCTAGACTGGCTGGCGGCTCTAGACTGGCTCCAGACTGGCTGGCGGGTCTGGCAGCTCCTGACCGGTGGGCGGCTCTGGCAGCTCCTGACCGGCTGGCGGCTCTGGCAGCTCCTGACCGGCTGGCGGCTCTAGACTGGCTGGCGGCTCTGGCGGCTCCAGACTGGCTGGCGGCTCTGGCGGCTCCAGACTGGCTGGCGGCTCTGGCGGCTCCAGACTGGCTGGCGGCTCTGGCGGCTCCAGACTGGCTGGCGGCTCTGGCGGCTCCAGACTGGCGAGGCTGGGCTGACGCACTAGAAGCCTGGTGCGTGGGGCTGGTACTGGACGTGCCAGCCTGGAGACACGCACCTCAGGGCTAGTGCGGGGAGCGGGAACAGGCCGAGTTGGACTGGGTTGACGCACTAGAAGCCTGATGCGTGGGGTTGGTACTGGATGTGCCAGTCTGGGCACACGCACCTCAGGGCTAGTGCGGGGAGCGGGAACAGGCCGAGTCGGACTGGGTTGACGCACTGGACCGTAGAGGCGCACTGGCGGTCTCGAGCGCAGGACTGGCATCACCCCTACTGGCTGGATGCTCACTTTCCCCTGGCACATGCGGGGCGCTGGTACTGCGCGTACCGGCCTGAAAATGCTCGGCCTTGCCACCGTACCCATCACCCCAAAGCACGGGACCTGTCCAGTTTGTCTCTGCCCAAAAAGGGTACGGGGAGCTGGCCTGGGGCTCCATCCTCGCCCCGCCAAACTGCCCTTGTGCCCCCCCCCCAAAAATGATTGGGGCTGCCTCTCGGGCTTCCTCGCCAGCGCGTACATAGACTCATAACACCGCCTCTCAGCCTTCGCCTCCTCGATCTCCTCCCGTGGGCGACGGTATTCCCCAGCCTGATGCCAAGGTCCAGCCCCGTCCAGAATCTCCAAGTCCATTCTTCGCCATAGTCCATGTAGTTAGTGACCTGCTCCTTCTTCCGCTGCTTGGTCCTTTTGTGGTGGGTAGTTCTGTCACAGCTGTCGTGGAAGAGAGAATGGGACCAAGGCGCAGCGGGTTGCATGCTCCACATATATATTAAATAAATTGAGAACACCACGGAAAAACAATAAACAAACTAACGACAGGAACAGAGAAGCAGGCTTAACAAAAGCAAAACAAAAACACACACCTATTTATAGGACTCCCAATCAGAGGCAACTAGAAACACCTGCCTCCAATTGAGAGTCCAGCACCCAACCTACACATAGAAAAACTAACCTAGAATATACACATAGAAATACAAACATAGACCAGTGACCAAAACCCCGTCATACATAAATAAACTACCCTCTGCCACGTCCTAACCAAACTACAATAACAAAATATCCTCTATACTGGTCAGGACGTGACAATTATCACTATGCTATGCTTGAATTGCCCTGCCAATTCTGAAATGATATATATTTTGAAATGGTATATGATCACACTGGTACAGGATCATTTGTTGTATTACTTTTGAGGCACAGCTGAGTGAGTATATATATATAAATATATATTTTTTACTGGACTGATGGCCAGCATCTGATAGTCAGTCTGAGGGGAGGAAGGGAGCAGCGGTGAGGCTGCCTCTCATTCGACTCAACAATACCGTCCCTCCGCTCTCCCTCCGTTAGCTGATGGAAAAACTAAATTCACACTGCATTATTTATGCCTCATGCACCAATTCATGTTGTTACTCCTATGACCAGAGAAAGTGAAATATTCCCAGATATTAAAAAAGACACAAGCCGCTAATAATAACAAGGCAAGCTTATCGGAACACTTTGCTATGCTCATCAATTGCAGATGAAGTGCTGGTTATAGCGTGAGTGGAAGTAGGGAGAACTTGAACAAAGTGTTGACAGTGCTGGGTAACAACTTAAACATGTAATGTACTTACTCATATAAACAGGCTTATAGGTGCACTTGATTTGCTCTCTGGGCCAGCTGGGTAGGTGGAGTTCTACCTTCAGAATCATGAAATGATTAAAAATGGGGACACTGCTTTCCCGGAGCTAGGGCTGCTGAATCAACTGCATCTACCGCCAACAGCGCGAAACAAATAAAAAAATAGGAACGGAAGGCTTTATTGTTGGGTTTTTTACAGAAATGTTTGGTGATCGACTAGGAATGCCTTGGAGGCACCGGTTGGTGATCACTGCTATAGCCTATAGATAAGTTTCTGCCCATATGAATAGATGTATTTTAGGCCATATAAAGAACAGCTATGCAAGATTTAATGAAAAGCAGCAAACAGACTCAACATTTTTTCACATTCTTTAATTAAAGACTCAGAAACAGAAACAGGCAATAGGCAATACAGCTGGCTTCACAGTTTCCTGCCAAATAGGCCTACAAAGAAACTTGACAATGTTGAATGCGCGAGGGGGTCTGTGCGCTGCGTAGTACCTTCGACAAAAAGACATGTAAGCGTGTGCGTTGGTGTGCATTCATATTGTGGACTTACCAAGGGCAGGCTCGGCACAGTCTTTGTACTGTTCAGGGGTACAGAATGGAGAATCACCTAGAAGGACAGAAGGAGCACAGAAGGAAGGGGAGGAAAGTTCAGATTCAGCTTTTCTGCTAGATATATTTATTCATTATTATTTTATTTTTTTCACCTTTATTTAACCAGGTAGGCAAGTTGAGAACAAGTTCTCATTTACAACTGCGACCTGGCCAAGATAAAGCAAAGCAGTTCGACACATATAACAACACAGTTACACATGGAGTAAGACAAACATACAGTCAATAATACAGTAGAAAAATAAGTCTATATACAATGTGAGCAAATGAGGTGAGATAAGGGAGGTAAAGGCAATAAATAGGCCATGGTGGCGAAGTAAATACAATATAGCAATTAAAACACTGGAATGGTAGATTTGACAGTAGATGAGTGTGCAAGTAGAAATACTGGGGTGCAAAGGAGCGAAATAAATAAATAAATAAATAAATACAGTAGGGGAAGAGGTAGTTGTTTGGGCTATTTATAGATGGGCTATGTACAAGTGCAGTAATCTGTGAGCTACTCTGACAGCTGGTGCTTAAAGCTAGTGAGGGAGATAAGTGTTTCCAGTTTCAGAGATTTTTGTAGTTCGTTCCAGTCATTGGCAGCAGAGAACTGGAAGGAGAGGCGGCCAAAGGAGGAATTGGCTTTGGGGGTGACAAGTGAGATATACCTGCTGGAACACGTGCTATGGGTGGGTGCAGCTATGGTGACCAGCGAGCAGAGATAAGGCGGGGCTTTACCTAGCAGGGTCTTGTAGATGACCTGGAGCCAGTGGGTTTGGCGACGAGTATGAAGCGAGAGAGCATACAGGTCGCAGTGGTGGGTAGTATATGGGGCTTTGTTGACAAAACGGATGGCACTGTGATAGACTGCATCCAATTTGTTGAGTAGGGTGTTGGAGGCTATTTTGTAAATGACATCGCCAAAGTCGAGGATCAGTAAGATGGTCAGTTTTACGAGGGTACGTTTGGCAGCATGAGTGAAGGATGCTTTGTTGCGAAATAGGAAGCCAATTCTAGATTTAACTTTGGATTGGAGATGTTTGATGTAAGTCTGGAAGGAGAGTTTACAGTCTAACCAGACACCTAGGTATTTGTAGTTGTCCACATATTCTAATTCAGAACCGTCCAGAGTAGTGATGCTGGACGGGCGGGCAGGTGCAGGCAGCGATCGGTTGAAGCATTTAGTTTTACTAGCATTTAAGAGCAGTTGTAGTTATGAAATGTAGTACCTCTGATTGACTTATAAGTTTGCGAAAAACAAACCGCAAACAGCTCAGATTTCTGTGGAATATGGTTACAAAGCTATCAGTGATTTACTAAAGTTACCGGAATCTTCAGTAATTTGGGGTAATTAACAGAAAATCTATGGGAATCTATCGTAACTTTGGTAATTAATACTTGAATAACATAAATCTGTGTCCATATTGACCATAAGTTTCTAGTAGCTAGACCATTTGGGTCAAGAGAAAATAGCCTAATTAATGAAAAAAGCATCTAAACATCTGAGCATTATTTTCAATGAACTCTGCAACTCTTCCAACTATTGACTTTTCTTCACAACTGCCACCAATTTGAGACCAAAACATTGACAACAAATACATATTGACATAGTAAAATAAATGAAAGTGTGTAAAAAAATGATAAAGGATATTATGATGAAACTCATATAAAACACCAATGGTATTCCCTAAGTTGATGGTTTATATTTATGATCATGTTTTACAGCTTTGTCATATTTATTTTGTTTTTGTTGATATTTTAAAATCTTCTTATTTAATGATGTCATATATTCTGCATGTGATACGACCACACAGAGGGCCATAGATAACACCTGGGATAATCTGGAGTACCCAAAAGGGCCAATAGATGTTTTATGATAGATTACACAAAATCCTTGAAAGACACCAAAATTCTGATAGTTTCATGGTAAACTGTGAACGTTTCCGGTAATATACCCTCCCTTTGCAACCCTACTGTGGAAGCAGTCAAGGAGACTCGCAACATGCAAAAATCTACCACACCTAAAGAGAGTGTGTGAGAGAGAAATAGAGCTTTGTGTGGAGCAAGGTGATAGACAAGCCTTGGAGCAGAAAGCTTTAATACACCAACACAAATCTTGACCTTACACCTTACAGCTCTTTGACCTTTTCAAACCCACCACAGACTTTAGATTACTTTATCAACCACAACAACTACTGTAACTCCTTTATCAAACTTTCCTCACCTTGTTCTATGTCTTCAAATAGTCCTTGATGAAAAAACATGGCCCATAGCACAAACAATTGTTTTTGTTTTTCCCATGGCCCAGACAATGCTATACTACAGACTCTATCCACATGTTTTGTTTAGTGTGAAAAGGGGAAAGAAAGTGTGTGCTCTTACCGGGCATGTGCACCATCCTGCAGTTACAGTTTTCCACGATGTAGCGTGTCTCACAGTCGATCCTGCAAGCTGTCACACTATAGACCTGGAAGAAGCCAGAGTCTAGCGCCTTGGACTCACACTCTCCCCACGGAGGAGGCAGGTAGGTCAGCTACAACACAGGAGAGACACAGTGGAGGGATGGAACAGAGAGACAGAGAGAGAGAGAGAGAGAGAGAGAGAGAGTGACAGGGAAAAACACTCAGCTGAAGTCTAAAACTCCCATAGACATATAGGAGATGTCATGGTGTTATTGTGATTTAGAGCCATCAGAGAGAGGTTCCAAAAGGCCCTCTCTAGAACACAGCAGGCTAGATGACAGAGGAACAAAAGGAAGGTCTGGCCAACAGACTGGGCTGAGTGGGACACATTCACAGATACAGTCTCTCACTGTGAAAACTCACAACAGGTTCCAAGAACACAAAAGCTCCAAACGTTGCCCCCTCTCACCCCCACCACACCCCCATGGCTCTGGAGACGGGAACAGCAGACGAGGCGAGAGGGACACCAGGAGGAGCTGTGTGAGCGCCCATCTGCCCTGCACGCAGGCGGCCCTCACCAGCCACTCCGCTACTCTCCGTTCAGCATCCATCACCCAGCACCCCCTGCATTGTGGGAGATGCAGTTTCCTCAGCCAAATACTGAGTTCTTGGACCAAAATAATCCTTATCCTGCCAGGTCAGATTTGGCTGTGGAATGTCTGTTAGCACAGATAACATTGGAGAAGAATCCCTCCAATCAGAGACTGATACTGTATCCATGCATCCAGATTAGTTTGCTGTTGTTAACTCGAACACAGAATTCCCTCGATATCAGCAAGCGAGACGTTGATTTTCAAATCAAATCAAAGTTTATATGTCACGTGCACCGAATACAACAGCTGTATACCTGACAGTGAAATGCTTACTTACAGGTTCTAACCAATAGTGCAAAAAAGGTGTTAGCTGAACAATAGATAAGTAAAGAAATAAAACAACAGTAAAAAGACAGGCTATATACAGTAGCGAGGCTATAAAAGTAGCGAGGCTACATACAGACACCGGTTAGTCAGGCTGATTGAGGTAGTATGTACATGTAGATATGGTTAAAGTGACTATGCATATATGATGAACAGAGAGTAGCAGTAGTGTAAAAGAGGGGTTGGCGGGTGGTGGGTGGTGGGACACAATGCAGATAGCCCGGTTATTCAATGTGCGGGAGCACTGGTTGGTCGGCCCAATTGAGGCAGTATGTACATGAATGTATAGTTAAAGTGACTATGCATATATGATAAACAGAGAGTAGCAGCAGCGTAAAAATAGGGTAGGGGGGGCACACAATGCAAATAGTCCGGGTAGCCATTTGATTACCTGTTCAGGAGTCCTATGGCTTGGGGGTAAAAACTGTTGAGAAGCCTTTTTGTCCTAGACTTGGCACTCCGGTACCGCTTGCCATGCGGTAGTAGAGAGAACAGTCTGTGACTGGGGTGGCTGGGGTCTTTGACAATTTTTAGGGCCTTCCTCTGACACCGCCTGGTGTTGAGGTCCTGGATGGCAGGCAGCTTAGCTGCCATACGCACTACCCTCTGTAGTGCCTTGCGGTCAGAGGCCGAGCAATTGCCATACCAGGCAGTGATGCAACCCATCAGGATGCTCTCGATGTTGCAGCTGTAAAACCTTTTGAGGATCTCAGGACCCATGCCAAAACTTTTTAGTTTCCTGAGTGGGAATAGGTTTTTTCGTGCCCTCTTCACGACTGTCTTGGTGTGCTTGGACCATGTTAGTTTGTTGGTGATGTGGACGCCAACAAACTTGAATCTCTCAACCTGCTCTACTATGGCCCCGTCGATGAGAATGGAGGCGTGCTCGGTCCTCTTTTTCCTGTAGTCCACAACCATGGACTGATAAATCAGAAAACCTATACAGTACCTTTAGAAAGTATTCTCACCCCTTTTCTCACTTTTTCCACATTTTGTTGTGTTACAGCCTGAATTTAAAATGGATTCATATTGAGATTTTGTGTAACTGGCCAACACACAACACCTCATAATTTCAAAGTGGAATTATGTTTTTTGAAATTTGTACAAATTAATTGAAAATGAAAAGCTGAAATGTCGAGTCAATAAGTATTCAAACCCTTTGTCATGGTATGCCTAAATAATCTCAGGAATTTAACAGTTTTGACTTAAATCTGCTTGAAAATCTATGGAAAGACCTGAAAATAGTTGTCTATATGATCAACAACCAAAATGACAGAGCTTGGAGAATTTTGAAAAGAATAGTGGAGAAATGTTGCACAATTGAGGTGTGGAAAGCACTTATAGACTTACCCAGAAAAACACAGCTGTAATCGCTGCCAAAGGTGCGATTACAGCTGTGTTTTTATGTACTTATGTAAATTGATATTTATGCATCCCATTTTCAATACATTTGCAAAAATGTCAAAAAATGTTTTAATTTTGTCACTTTGGGGTATTGTGTGTAGATGAGTGAGAAAAAAAATCTATTGAAACCATTTTCAATTCAGGCTGTAACACAACAACATGTGGAATAAGTCAAGGGGTGTTAATACTTTCTGAAGGCACTGTACATATAAAGAAGAAACTGTACAATAAATGTATAATAAACTGTATAACTCCCATCATTTAAAAAAGGGAATGAAGAAGGAAGATCCAAAACATGTTCAGTCATTTCCAGAAGTTTGAAAAACATCTCACGTCCTGAAAAAGATGAGAGAAGGAAAAAGAAAGAAAAAGTCTGCCAGAGATAAGCATACAGAGAAGGTCTACTGTACAGCGGAAGGCAGGCAGGCAGGCAGGCAGGCAGGCAGGCAGGCAGGCAGGCAGGCAGGCAGGCAGGCAGGCAGGCAGGCAGGCAGGCAGGCAGGCAGGCAGGGGGGACTCTGGAGGCCTCCAATGATGGTGTGGCCAGGCAGGCCCCCTGGGCCGTAGAGCTCCCAGCAGTCTCAGCTTCAGCTCAGCTCTGTCTGTGTGACAGGCTCTGTGTGACTGACTGGCACAGCATCATCATCCTTCATCCTCCCCATTGCACCAGCACAGTGGGAAACAGTAAATTTAGACACCAGCTAATTAACTCCGCTTTGCACTTTGAATTCAAAGATTCCCCAGACTTCCTACTGTGGCTTGGCCCTTGTGTTCCTGCAGTGTGGCACAACTTCAGTTCCTGACTGAGCCAACCCCATCTTGTGAGACGCCATGTGATGACCATGCTTATAATCAGGCTGAATATAGCCGATATGTCTTAATGATTAGCAGTACTGTGGGGACTTTGTAAAAGTACAATGGCTGCCTGTGGTCATTGGTGTGCGATTGTAAACAGATCCAACCAGACAGCTCAATTGTGAGGCGGAGCTGAAGTCATGCACTCAAATGAACTCGTATTATTACTTCCAGATAAAAGCCACTTCATCAAAAAAAAATAAGTGCACAGAAGCCAAAGAACACAGCCACTATGGGCACTTAATAATGCATGAACACACACACACACACACACACACACACACACACACACACACACACACACACACACACACACACACACACACACACACACACACACACACACACACACACACACACACACACTAGATTGCCTGTGTTCTTTGATAACCCTCTGTATTTTCTCATTATTTTAAGTATAGGGGAGTTTCAAATATTAAAGTGTTCTTTGCTATGCTTTCCACAGAAGTCACAAGGGCATTCCCGTGTCTGTAAATTACAGTTCCATTAAAGACCCTGAGCCTCTCTCCCTCCTGTGTCTTCTGGATGGGTCTCAGACATGTATTTTTGGTCTTGGCTGCCTAGTGTCCACGGGAGAGGGATGGACTGATATACTATACTGTACTGGTTCGTTAATAAAACTCCAAACTCACAGCTCCGATTTTCAACAAAATCCCCAAAGTTAGCAAATCCATGTAGAGCTCCCAAAGCCTAATTCCAAATCTAGAGTCGACAACTTGAATTATGCCCCTTGTTGATTCAACTGTTGCATTTTAGTTTTGATCAGTTTCTAATATGCTTTCTAATTGCTGACGTGCATCCCAATGGCAGAGTGTGTGGTCATTGATGAATAATGTGTGGGGAGGGGCAGAGAGGGTCCTGGCCGTCAATGGAGTGTATTTAATCAGGTCATCAGTTCACCCCATAGTGGGCGCTGACATCTGTCTACTCTGATGATTTGACATTTGATTACAGCAGGATAATAGTGTTATACATCAGCCAGAGCCCATTCCAATTAGGACAAGAGGAAAGATTAGCAGAGGTATGAAGGTGATGGGAAAGGTGATGGACTGACTGCTGCTGAGGAGCACCTGCCTCTCATCTTAATGAAATCGACGGTGCTGGGAAAGTCTATCTTCCTAGAAGTGATGAACAGCTGGCCTTTAGAGAAGACTGTTTCATTGTGAATGGAGACCTATAGGAGCGTGGCCAGACCTACAGTATATGAGTGAGGCCAGGGCTAGTTTGAAATGTTTTGATGTGTTGGCTTCATTAGTCGTGTTTCAATCGAGCTGTAGTGGAGCAGGTTGAGAGCTTCAAGTTCCTCGGTGTCCACATCAACAACAAACTAGAATAGTCCAAACACACCAAGACAGCCGTGAAGAGGGCTCGACAAAGCCTATTCCCCTTCAGGAGATTGAAAAGATTTGGCATGGGTCCTCAGATCCTCATAAGGTTTTACAGGTGCACCATCGAGAGCATCCTGACGGGTTGCATCACTGCCTGGTATGGCAACTGCTCGGCCTCCGACCGCAAGGCACTACAGAGGGTAGTGCGTACAGCTCAGTACATTACCGAGGCCAAGCTTCCTGCCATCCAGGACCTCTATACCATCTGTGCATAGTCACTTTAATAACACGACCAACATGTACATATTACCTCAATTACCTTGACACTGGTGCCCCCGCACATTGACTCTGTACCGGTACCCCGGTTATTTACTGCTGCTCTTTAATCATTTGTTATTCTTATCTCTTACTTTTTTGTAGGTATTTTCTTAAAATGCATTGGTGGTTAAGGGCTTGTAGGTAAGCATTTCACTGTAAGGTCTACACCAGTTGTATTCGGCGCATGTGACAAATAAAATGTGATTTTGATTTGATTTGATTTTAATTGCAGAACAGGCATCTCATGTATATGCTGGAGACATAAGCGATTTGAAGTATGAGGAAAAATAGATGAATCGTGACAGGAATCTGTCAGCTAAGACAAGGGCAATCCAGCCAACTCCCTGTGGCAACTTAGATAAAAACATCTCCAGGGTCAGAGAAGGAGAGGGGGAGAGAGAAGAGGGGAGAGAGAGAGACAGAGAGAGAGACAGACAAAGTGATAAAGAGAGATACTCCCAGTCAGGGAATGGGCAGAGATAAGAGGTCAGACCTAGGCCTGTTGCGGTGACCGTATTAGCGCCACACCGGTGGTCACGAGTCATGAAGGCAGTCAAATTCCACGGTAATTAGGTTTCTTCAAGCTCTGATGCTGCTGATGGTCATTAGTAGCCTACCAAACTTACTAACTGCCTGGTACTCAGCTCTCTATTGTCCCTCTAATCACTCTGACATCAATGCAAATGTGATTGAAAATCTAATCAAACACTTCATTGGAGCCCATGAGTTCATGTTGCTCAACATTTCTATAGGCTATGCAGTTGCGCGAGAAAACAGGGTGATGGCCTCGATTAAAAAGAGGAGGATCCCATCAGCTTCCTATAAGCTAAGCCTACTATATTTACTTCTCAACTTTCCTAATATTAAGCACATTGCTTATCTCTACAACAGGATTATAGCCTACCTGGCTGGCATGAAAATGAATCACAGGAAAAGCGGTTTGGAGAGAGAGAAGTGCATGATATTGGTCCATTCTAAATCAAAACACATTTCACACACATACAGTACCAGTCAAAAGTTTAACAACACCTACTCATTCAAGGGTTTTTCTTTATTTTTACTATTTTCAACATTGTGAAATAGTATTTAAGACATCAACACTATGAAGTAACACATTTGGAATCATGTTGTAACCAAAAAAGTGTTAAGCAAATCAAAATATAGTTGGTATTTGAGATTCTTCAAATAGCCACCCTTTGCCTTGCTGACAGATTTGCACACTCTTGGCATTCTCTCAACCAGCTTTATGAGGTAGTCACCTGGAATGCCTTCTTAAAAATTAATTTGTGGAATTTCTTTTCTTCTTAATGCGTTTGTGCCAATCAGTTGTGTTGTGACAAGGTAAGTGGGGTGTACAGAAGATAGCCGTATTTGGTAAAAGACCAAGTCCATATTATGGCAAGAACAGCTCAAATAAGCAAAGAGAAATGACAGTCCATCATTACTTCAAGACATGAAGGTCAGTCAATACAGAACATTTCAAGAACTTTTAAAGTTTCTTCAAGTGCAGTCGCAAAAACCATCAAGCGCTATGATGAAACTAGCTCTCATGAGGACCGCCACAGGAATGGAAGACCCAGAGTTACCTCTGCTGCAGAGGATAAGTTCATTAGAGTTACCAGCCTCAGAAAATACAAATAAATGCTTCACAGAGTTCAAGTAACAGACACATCTCAACATCAACTGTTCAGAGGAGACTGTGTGAATCAGGCCTTCATGCATGAATTGCAGCAAATAAACCACTACTAAAGGACACCAATAACAAGAAGAGATCTGCTTGGACCAAGAAACATGAGCAATGGTCATTAGACTGGTGGAAATTTGTCCTTTGGCCTGATGAGTCAAAATTGGAAAGTTTTGGTTCCGACCGCCGTGTCTTTGTGGGTGAACGGATGATCTCCGCATGTGTATTTCCCACCGTAAAGCATGGAGGAGGAGGTGTTATGGTGTGGGGGTGCTTTGCTGGTGACACTGTCAGTGATTTATTTAGAATTCAAGGCACACTTAACCAGCATGGCTACCACAGCATTCTGCAGCGATACGCCATCCCATCTGGTTTGGGCTTAGTGGGACTATAATTTGTTTTTCAACAGGACAATGACCCAACACACCTCCAGGCTGTGTAAGGGCTATTTTACCAAGAAGGAGAGTGATGGAGTGTTGCATAAGATCACCTGGCCTCCACAATCCCCAGAACTCAAACAAATTGAGATGGTTTGGGATGAGTCGAACCGCAGATTGAAGGAAAAGCAGCCAACAAGTGCTCATCATATGTGGGAACTCCTTCAAGACTGTTGGGAAAGCATTCCAGGTGAAGCTGGTTGAGAGAATGCCAAGAATGTGCAAAGCTGTCATCAAGGCAAAGGGTGGCTAATTGAAGAATCTCAAATATGAAATATATTTTGATATGTTTAACACTTTTTTGGTTACTATGTAATTCCATATGTGTTATTTCATAGTTTTGATGTCTTCACTATTATTCTACAATGTAGAAAATAGTAAAAATAAAGAAAAACCCTTGAATGAGTAGGTATTCTAAAACTTTTGATCGGTAGTGTATTATTTAGTATATGTAAAGACAAGATTAAATCAAGAATAGTCTGATGGGTGACAATATTAGCCAATCACTTGTGAATGATGCTCAGTGTAAGGCAAGAGAAAATGCCTTTTTTTAGCTACTTTTTTTAATCCTAGTCGCACACCTCGTGTAGCCTAGCCTATAGGCCTTTACGTTTTGATAAGGTTTGTATCACAACTGGCATCCATGTATTGTAATCTTCCTGCCTCAACTGTATATGCACACACACACACACACACACACACACACACACACACACACACACACACACACACACACACACACACACACACACACACACACATGCACTTGAATAGAAAGTTCTTTATCAGAAGTGCACGTTTTTCATCTCGGAGGTTGAAATTGAAATCTAAAAGTGAAAAGTGTCAGGAAGATAGCAGCAGACCTATTCAGTGTGTACAGTAATAACTTAGGTCAAAGGGCACCTACCCTCTGCTCCTGAGTGGCAACAAAGGTCTGAAAGCCCGGGGCAACGCCAAAGCCCAGCTCGTGGACGAACGGGGGCTCTGCCTGGCTGTGGATCTGCACCCGCACTCCCGCCTCGAACGCTGTCTCCTCTGTGGGGGAAAACATAGACACACACAGGGAGATTAACAGTTACTATCACACACACACACACACACACACACACACACACACACACACACACACACACACACACACACACACACACACACACACACGACTTAAAAGTACCTAATATACACACATGCACGCGCACACACACACACACACACACACACACACACACACACACACACACACACACACACACACACAAAGTAAAAGACAGTGAAATTCCTTTATGAATCACCTTTAGATGAATGGTGAGCCTGTGAATGAGAGCCATATGCTTCCCTGCCTGCCTTCTTCCTCTACATGGATAACATGCGTTCAGTGGAAAGACAGCCCATTTGCCTCAGCTCAACATCAAACAGAGGAGCAGGAGTAGAAATTCCACTGGTTGTCTCTTAACTATACACATGAAAGAGCTGTTACCCAGCCAGTCACACCCATGCACAAGCGCACACACACACTGTGGCAACCCGGGGGCCAGCAGGGAGCTCCAAAGGCAGGAGCAGGACCTTGGTCAGCTCCAGAGGGCTAGAGAGGTCAAGGTGAGTCAGCACCATGGACAGCTCTACAGACACCAACTGCGGCTGATGACTCAACACCAATATTACCCAGTCCAGGCGCTGCAACCAATTGGCACCTGGAATTGGTCACACCTGTCCCTCGTTAACCCAAATGAGTATAAGTATTGGTGCAGTCACTCGGGCAGAGGGTACGCCTCGTCCTCAGAAGAGCCGGAGTGAGTATGATAAGCACCTTGATCCAATGACAAAGAAGATACTAGGCAATGTTTGACTCACCTTCCTCTCTCTCTTCCTGTTCTCTGCCCCAAATGAAGATAACCTAATCCCGGGCAGTACACCACCCGGCACAAGTAGAGAGCAAGGTTTGAAACCCCGGACTCATCGCTCTCTATTTTGTTTTGTTCATTGACACAGGCGGTCCGAGGAGCCGCCACGACGGACATAGTGACCCACCAGTTACCTGAGAGGCTTTTCAGTTGTATTTCTCCCCTCCCCATTCTCCCCAACTTTTATGAAAGAACTACCTTGTTTAAAGCACCACAAATGGTCTCCCGTTGTCTTACTTTGTGAGTTTCACCTCTGACTCCCCTGGGCTGCCACAACGCTCGCACGCACACACACAGTGACACTTACAAGGACACAGACAGGCAGATATTCTCCAAAGCATAGAGACCCTCTTCCAGACAAACATCATCCAGACACGCACACAAATTCCCCACAGGCAGACGTGCTAACACACTCACACATGCATGGGCACGCACACACATTCACACACACACACCGAGAGTTTGGAGGAAAATAGGCTTTATTCAAATCAATAACTTTCTCTCCGCAGTCTTCTCATCCGGCAGCCATGTTGCTGTGCATTCAATCAAGCCGCCCATCCTCTTCCATGTTTGACAGGCAGCAGCTTCAATCAGGCTGCTGGACTGGAACAGTGAAAGACTGAGCAGAGGGAGCACGGCACCCAGGGTTGGCCAGCTTCTTTAAAGGGACGGCTGTGACAGAGAACACAAAGCCCACCACGGCATCACCCAGCAGCCATCCATCACACAGCTACCTGCACTCAGAAAGGAAACGCACCGTGACGTCTGGGATGGGGTCGGGGTAATGTGTGGAACAGGAAATCAAACAGGTGCTGTGTGTGTGTGTGTGGCTGCCTTGTAGGACGGGAAGCAAATCCCAGTACTGAATCACAATTGCGTGCACAGATTTGCAGGTGCAGCGAAATACTTCTGTTTCTAGCTCCAACAGTACAGTAATATCTAGCAATACAATAACAATACACACATAATCCAAAAAGTTAATACAATTAAATAAAATTCATATCCATACTGTCTATATAAATATATAAGCAGGGGACATACATATATATTTATAAATGGTGTGTATAGACAGTATGGACAGTTTATGAATAGAAAATGTGTTATATAGGATGAGCCTTGACTAGAATACATTATATACATATGAATTAGGTAAAACAGTATGTAAACATTATTAAAGTGACCAATGTTCAATGACTATGTACATTGGGGAGCATTCTCTGAGGTGCAGGGCAGATTGCCGGGTGGTAGCGGACTAGTGACTGTGTCTAAGGTTCAGGGCAGGGTACTGGGTGGAGGTTGGCTAGTGATGACTGTTTAACAGTCTGATGGCCTGGCGATAGAAGCTGTTTTTCAGTCTCTTGTGCCAGCTCTGATGCACCTGTACTGCCTCCGCCTTCTAGATGGTAGCAGAGTGAACAGGCCATGGTTCGGGGATGCTGAGGTCCTTGATGATCTTCTTGGCCTTCCTGTGACACCGGGTGTTGTAGATGTCCTGGAGGTCAGATAGTGTGACCGCACCACCCTCTGGAGAGCCCTGTGGTTGTGGGCGGTGCAGTTGCCGTACCAGGAGGTGATACAGTCCAACAGAATACTCTCGATGGTGCATCTGTAGAAGTCTGTAAGGGTCTTAAGGGCCAAGTTTAATTTCTTTAGCCTCCTGCGGTTGAAGAGGTGCTGTTACGCCTTCTTCACCACACTGTCGCTGTGGAGGGACCATTTCAGGTCCTCAGTGATGTGCACGCTGAGGAACTTGAAGCTTTTGACCCTCTCCACTGCGGCCCCGTCGATGTAGATGGGGGCGTGTTGGATGGATGGGTAATCATGGTGGTGTCATGTACATTTTGAGGAAAATGTATATTCTTTTTGAAATACTAATTTAGATGGGAGAGAACGGCGGGCAGGGGTTATGTGAGCATCAACACACACTGCTATGTGAGTTGACTGTACAGTCCATCACGAACACAACAAATCACCATCACCAGATTTGATCTGAATGAGATGGACAGATAGAAAGTGTGATAACCCCTGAAGGTTAGATTGAAATAATCATCATCTGTACCACCATCATCATTCTTATCACCATCGTTTCCACAGGTAATGTATTTGGGTGGGACTTCCTAAATAAATGACTGTGGTATTTCATTTGCCTTCCTCTCAGGGCGTCAGCTGTGATTCCATCTCCGGCTGAAATGACAAATCACGGAGCAGAGGGGAATAAGAGGAAGAAAACGGGCTGAGAGTGTGTGAGAGAGAGAAAGAGAGAGAGAAAGAAAGACAGAGATAGTGTGTATGTGTGTGTGAAAGAGAGAGAGAGAGAGAAAGACAGAGATAGTGTGTATGTGTGTGTGAGAGAGAGAAAGAGAGAGAGAGAGAAAGATGGAGATAGTATGTGTGTGTGAGAGAGAGAGAGAAAGAGAGAGAGAGAAAGACAGAGATAGTGTGTATATGTGTGTGTGAGAGAGAGAAAGAGAGAGAGAGAAAGACAGAGATTGTGTGTGTGTGTCCACGAATGTGTGTATGAAATCAAATAAGAACAGTCACATCTAATCTTGTGTGGGCCCCTACTGCCAGGGGTTCACGTCTCCCACATAGCCCGGGGTCAACCTTGTTTCTGCTATTCCATCACAGACATTACATTCCCTCCCTCCCTCCACCCCTCACACACCTCCCTCCCGATACACCTCACACACCTCCCTCCCTCCACCCCTCACACACCTCCCTCCCTCCACCCCTCACACACCTCCCTCCCTCCACCCCTCACACACCTCCCTCCCTCCACCCCTCACACACGTCCCTCCCTCCACCCCTCACACACCTCCATCCCTCCACCCCTCACACACCTCCATCCCTCTACCCCTCACACACCTCCCTCCCTCCATCCCTCACACACAGCCAGAGGGTTTGCCAATTGCCATACACCACAGGTCCGGACCCCCACCCCCACTACCCAGCCAATCTGTCATGCTGTAGCCTCTCTGATCCAGCCACTTGTGTTTGACACTACACTGTCCTCCTTCTAGAAATAAGCTTGCTGTTCCATGTTGCCTGTGATGGGTAACATTGATCATTTGGACATTCATGTAAACAGGGGTGTTTCATGGTCAAGTTTCCACACGCACAAGTCAATGTGTATTATCACCAAGAAACACTAAAAAGGCATCGGAGGAGTATTTTCCACTCCAGTGTGGATCATACCCGCTGTCTGACCTGTTGTTGAATAAACAACCTCATGTTGTGTTCGGGAGGCCTCACAGCACCATGAGTCTGTTGAGAAGCCTGAGAGTGCTGAATTAATTAGACAGAGCAGAGAGAGAAGGGCCCTTAGAACTACAACATGTGTTAGGTTCTGTTTGAAGTTCCACTCTCCTCTTTTTTCTAACATGGTGGATATCTGAGATGATGATGACAGGTTGTTAGAGGGAGAGAGGATACAGAGAACACCAAAGGTAATGATTCACGTTCATTAGCTGTGAATCCAATGAAGTTTGGCGGCATTCTGAAGGGAAAATCTAAATAACTCAGTAGAGAATCAGAATTTAAACAACTCAATGGGGAATCAGAATCTAAACAACTCAATAGGTTATCAGAATCTAACCAACTCAATGGGGAATCAGAATCTAAACAACTCAATTGGGAATCAGAATCTAAACAACTCAATAGGTTATCAGAATCTAACCAACTCAATGGAGAATCATAATCTAATCGAAGAGACAGAGAGAGAAAGGGAAAACAGAGGTGAAGATATAGCAGCATGAGAGAACTGAGAGAAAGAACATGGAGCGAGAAAGGGATGGAGCGTTATAGAGAGAGATAGAGGTGGAGAAAATTGTCCTGGCTCGTCTGTGAAAAGATGAGAGAGAAATCAAAGTCAAGGACTTCTCTTCCATGGTTACAAATGAAGGCCGGGGCTAATCTATACTCTCCTACAGTATCCAATGCTTCAGATGGGAGTCAGGATGGAGTCATGAGAGTGTGTGTATCAATGTTAACACAATCACTATGAGGCTGTATACGATCACATACACTGAGTGTACAGAGCATTAGGAACACCTTCCTAATATTGAGTTGCACCCACTTTTGCCCTCAGAACAGCCTCAATTCGTCAGGGCATGGACTCTACAAGGTGTCAAAAGCTTTCCACAGGGATGCTGGCCCATGTTGACTCCAATGCTTCCCACAGTTGTGTGAAGTTGGCTGGATGTCCTTTGGGTGGTGGACCATTCTTGATACACACGGGAAACTGTTGAGCATGAAAAACCCAGCAGCGCTGTATTTCTTGACACACTCAAACCGGTGCGCCTGGCACCTACTACCGTACCCCATTCTAAGGCACTTAAATATTTTGTCTTGCCCATTCACCCTCTGAAAGGTCCACATACACAATCCATGTCTCAATTGTCTCAAGTCTTAAAAATCATTCTTTAACAGGTCTCCTCCCCTTCATCTACACTGATTGTAGTGGATTTAACCAGTGACTTCAATAAGGGATCATAGCTTTCACCTGGTCAGTTTATGTAATGGAAAGAGCAATGTTTTGTACACTCTCTATGCGTGGGAATACTTTGGAACAGATTTGGAAGTGGTGGGATGCTGGAAATAGCTGAGCCAATTGAAGTAGGTGACAGGGAGGAAGTGAACATTCACTTTCATCGTTTTAAAGGTGAGATAATGAGCTGCCTGGGGATATTCTATAATATCCCTCAGAACAATTTCAACTTAATCCTGTTATATAAGCAAAACCTTCACCTAAGATCTACCTGGCTACTTTCATAGCACATTATGAATTAGTGTTTCCCTTTGTTAAGTATATATAAACAACCCATCTTAATGCTTTGATGCTTAGATAGCTCTACATGACTCCTGGTACAGTTGAAGTCAGAAGTTTATATACACCTTAGACAAATATATTTAAACTCAGTTTTTCACAATTCCTGACATTTAATCCCAGTAAAAATTCCATTTTACATCAGTTAGGATCACCACTTTATTTTAAAATGTGAAATGTCAGAATAATAGTAGAGAGAATGATTTATTTCTTTCATCACATTCCCAGTGGGTCAGAAGTTTAAATACACTCAATTAGTATTTGGTAGCATTGCCATTAAATTGTTTAACTTGGGTCAAATGTCTCAGGTTGCCTTCCACAAGCTTCCCACAATAAGTTGGGTGAATTTTGTCCCATTCCTCCTGACAGAGCTGGTGTAACAGAGTCAGGTTTGTAGGCCTCCTTGCTCACACACACTTTTTCAGTTCTGCCAACATATTTTCTATAGGATTGAGGTCAGGGCTTTGTGATGGCCACTCCAATACCTTGACTTTGTCGTCCTTAAGCCATTTTGCCACAACTTTGGAAGTATGCTTGGGGTCATTGTCCATTTGGAAGACCCATTTGCGACCAAGCTTTAACTTCCTGACTGTCTTGAGATGTTGCTTCAATATATCCACATAATTTTCCTCCTCATGATGCCATCTATTTTGTGCACCAGTCCCTCCTGTAGCAAAGCATCCCCACAACATGGTGCTGCCACCCCCGTGCTTCTCGGTTGGGATGGTGTTCTTCGGCTTGCAAGCGACCCCCTTTTTCCTCCAAACATAATGATGGTCATTATGGCCAAACAGTTCTATTTTTGTTTCATCAGACCAGAGGACATTTCTCCAAAAAGTACAATCTTTGTCCCCATGTGCAGTTGCAAACCGTAGTCTGGCTTTTTTATGGCGGTTTTGGAGCAGTGGCTTCTTCCTTGCTGAACAGCCTTTCAGGTTATGTCAATATAGGACTCGTTTTACTGTGGATATAGATACTTTTGTACCTGTTTCCTCCAGCAACTTCACAAGGCCCTTTGCTGTTGTTCTGGGATTGATTTGCACTTTTCGCACCAAAGTACGTTAATCTCCAGGAGACAGAACTCATCTCCTTCCTGAACGGTATGATGGCTGCGTGGTCCAATGGTGTTTATACTTGCGTACTATTGTTTGTACTGATGAACGTGGTAACTTCAGGCATTTGGAAATTTCTCCCAAAGATGAACCAGACTCGTGGAGGTCTACAATTTTTTTCTGAGGTCTTGGATGATTTCTTTTGATTTTCCCATGATGTCAAGGAAAGAGGCACTGAGTTTGAAGGTATGCCTTGAAATACATCCACAGGTACCCCTCCAATTGACTTAAATGATGTCAATTAGCCTATCAGAAGCTTCTGAAGCCATGACATCATTTTCAGGAATTTTTCAAGCTGTTTAAAAGCACAGTCAACTTAGTGTATGTAACTGTCACGCCCTGACTAGGTGAACTCGGGTATTTTGGGTCAGGGTGTGTCATGTTGGGTATTTTTCCTTGGTTTGTTGTCTATGTTAGCGTTATAGCCTTGTGTTAGATCTATGTGGGTTATTTCTATGTTGGGTTCTGTCGATTCCCAATCAGAGACAGCTGTCGCTAGTTGTCTCTGATTGGGATCACATTTAAGTTCCTCTTTCCCCCACGCTGTTTGTGGGGTGTTGTCTCTTTGATTTTGAGCAGCTAACGTATCGGCATTTTCTTGATTTTGTGTACGTGTTTATTTCAGTGTAAAAGAATAAACATGTGTTCGCTCCCAGCTGCGTTTTGGTCCGCTTCCTCGTCACCCGACGATGATCGTTACAGAACACCCCACCTAACCAGGACCAAGCAGCGGGAGGAAAAGGAGCGCGAGAGATGGGCTCGCGAGGGGAAGGAGTTCTGGACCTGGGAGGAGATCATGTCGGGGAAAGGACCCTGGCGAAAGGATTCCCAGGTCGAGGAGGTAATGCCAGCCGGTGGACGGAGTCGCAGGTCGGCGGTCGAGGAGGCCCGGGAAGACACCCCCAAGAAAACTTTTTTGGGGGGCTAATGGGGTGGTCCAGAAGGGCAGAGGAAGAGCCCAGACCACTGCTCTTGTGGGGGATGACGGCGGAGGAGGAGACGGAGATGAGGCGGTTGATTGAGGACCTGCTGAGGGAAGATCTGGAGGAGGAGCCATGGTATGCGGAGTTGCGCGCTGTGTCGCCAGTGCGCCCGCACAGCCCGGTGCGTCCGATGGACATGCCCAGCGCATGCCGTGCTAGGATGGGCATCCAGCCAGGACGAGTGGCTAAACCGGCTCCACGCTTCAGTTCACCAGTGTGTGTTCACAGTCCTGTCTGGCCCGTTCCTGTTCCCCGCACCAAGCCCACGGTGCGTGTCCACAGTCCTGCCCGGCCCGTTCCTGCTCCCCGCACCAAGCCATGGGAAGCGGAGTTGCGCGCTGTGTCGCCAGTGCGCCCGCACAGCCCGGTGCGTCCGGTGGACATGCCCAGCACATGCCGTGCTAGGATGGGCATCCAGCCAGGACGAGTGGCTAAACCGGCTCCACGCTTCAGTTCACCAGTGCGTGTTCACAGTCCTGTCTGGCCCGTCCCTGCTCCCCGCACCAAGTAAGTGGTGCGTGTCCCCAGTCCGGCCCGGCTTGTTCCTGCTCCCCGCACCAAGCCAGTGGTGCGTGTTCCCAGTCCGGCCCGGCCCGTTCCTGCTCCCCGCACCAAGCCAGTGGTGCATGTTCCCAGTCCGGCCCGGCCCGTCCCTGCTCCCCGCACCAAGTCAGCGGTGCGTGTCCCCAGTCCGGCCCGGCCCGTTCCTGCTCCCCGCACCAAGCCAGTGGTGCGTGTTCCCAGTCCGGCCCGGCCCGTCCCTGCTCCCCGCACCAGGTCAGTGGTGCGTGTCCCCAGTCCTGTCCGGCCCGTTCCTGTTCCCCGCACCAAGCCCACGGTGCGTGTCCATAGTCCTGTCCGGCCCGTTCCTGTTCCCCGCACCAAGCCCACGGTGCGTGTCCACAGTCCGGCCCGGCCCGTTCCTGTTCCCCGCACCAAGCCCACGGTGCGTGTCCACAGTCCTGTCCGGCCTGTCCCTGCTCCCCGCACCAGGTCAGTGGTGCGTGTCCACAGTCCTGTCCGGCCCGTCCCCTGCTCCCCGCACCAGGTCAGTGGTGTGTGTCCACAGTCCTGTCCGGCCCGTCCCTGCTCCCCTCACCAAGTCAGTGGTGCGTGTCCCCAGTCCGGCCCGGCCCGTTCCTGCTCCCCGCACCAAGCCCACGGTGCGTGTCCACAGTCCGGCCCGGCCCGTTCCTGTTCCCCGCACCAAGCCCACGGTGCGTGTCCACAGTCCTGTCCGGCCTGTCCCTGCTCCCCGCACCAGGTCAGTGGTGCGTGTCCACAGTCCTGTCCGGCCCGTCCCCTGCTCCCCGCACCAGGTCAGTGGTGTGTGTCCACAGTCCTGTCCGGCCCGTCCCTGCTCCCCTCACCAAGTCAGTGGTGCGTGTCCCCAGTCCGGCCCGGCCCGTTCCTGCTCCCCGCACCAAGCCAGTGGTGCGTGTTCCCAGTCCGGCACGGCCCGTGTCCGGTCCACCGGTGCCCAATCCTGTTCCGGTCGACGGCTCCGCTCCAGAGCCTGAGCATGCCGCTCCACAGTGGTCCAGTCCGGGCCAGAGGGGTAGGGCTAAGGTGGAGGCGGGGGAAAGAACACGCCCGGGGCCAGAGCCTCCACCGAGGGTGAGGCGCCCACCCGGGTCCCCCCCCCCCCCTAATAGACTTAAGTTTGGTGCGCCGGGAGTACGCACCATTGGGGGGGGGTACTGTCACGCCCTGACCAGGTGAACTCGGGTATTTTGGGTCAGGGTGTGTCATGTTGGGTATTTTTCCTTGGTTTGTTGTCTATGTTAGCGTTATAGCCTTGTGTTAGATCTATGTGGGCTATTTCTATGTTGGGTTCTGTCGATTCCCAATCAGAGACAGCTGTCGCTAGTTGTCTCTGATTGGGATCACATTTAAGTTCCTCTTTCCCCCACGCTGTTTGTGGGGTGTTGTTTCTTTGATTTTGAGCAGCTAACGTATCGGCATTTTCTTGATTTTGTGTACGTGTTTATTTCAGTGTAAAAGAATAAACATGTGTTCGCTCCCAGCTGCGTTTTGGTCCGCTTCCTCGTCACCCGACGACGATCGTTACAGTAACTGACCCACTGGAATTGTGATACCATTAATTATAAGTGAAATAATCTGTCTGTAAACAATTGTTGGAAAAATTACTTGTGTCATGCACAAAGTAGATGTCCTAACCGACTTGCCAAAACTATAGTTTGTTAACAAGAAATTTATGGAGTGGTTGAAAAATGAGTTTTAATGACTCCAACCTAAGTGTATGTAAACTTCCGATTTCAACTGTATGTTTGATCAAGAACATTTCAGGTAAAAGAAAGCATTTAAATGACTGTTAGTCTAGTGGAATCTACACTGAACAAAAATATAAACCTAAAATGTAACAATTTCAAAGATTGTACTGAGTTACAGTTCATATAAGAAAATCTGTCAGTTGAAATAAATTCATTAGACCCTAATCTATGGATTTCACATGACTGGTAATACAGATATGCATCTGTTGGTCACAGATACCTTACAAAAAAAGGTTAGGGAAGTGGATCAGAAACCAGTCACTATCTGGTGTGACTACCACTTGCCTCATGCAGTGTGACACATCTCCTTCGCATAGAGTTGATCAGGCTGTTTATTTTGGCCTGTGGAATGCTGTCCCACTCCTCTTCAATGGCTTTGCAAAGTTGCTGGATATTGGGGGGATATGGACATGCTGTCGTACACGTCGATCCAGAGCATCCCGAACATGCTCAATGGGTGACATGTCTGGTGTGTATACAGGCCATGGAATAATTGGGGCATTTTCAGCTTCCAGGAATTGTGTACAGATCCCTGCAACATGGGGCCATCCATTATCATGCTGAAACATGATGTGATGGCGGTGGATGAATGGCACGACAATGGGCCTCAGAATCTCATCACAGTATCTCTGTGCATTCAATCCATCGATAAAATGCAATTGTGTTCATTGTCCGTAGCTTATGCCTGCCCATAACATAACCCCACTGCCACCACGATACACTCTGTTCACAACGTTGACATCAGCAACCCTGTAACGGTTGTCATCGGGAATGGAGGACCAAAACGCAGCAGGAATGTGGATGCTCATCTTGTATTTATTTTTAAATCAAGAGAACACCAAAATAACAAACAAAGAACGCATGAACAACAAAACAGTCTTGTCAGGCTCACACACGCAAAACAAGAAACAATCTCCCACAACACCAAACCAAACAATTACCCATATATAGGACTCTCAATCAGAGGCAACGAGAAAGCACCTGCCTCCAATTGAGAGTCCAACCCCCATCAACCTAAACATAGACATACAACAAACCAGAAAGAACATAGAATACAAACCTAGAACATAACCCCAAAAACCCGGAAATAATAAATCAAACGCCCTACTAAATAAACCACCACCCCGAACCACATAAAACAAATACCCTCTGCCACGTCCTGACCAAACTACAATAACAAATAACCCTTATAATGGTCAGGACGTGACAAACCTGCTCGCCCACACAACGCCATACATGCTGTCTGCCATCTGCCCAGTACAGTTGAAAATGGGATTCATCCGTGAAGAGCACAATTTTCCAGTGTGCCAGTGGTCATCGAAGGTGAGAATTTACCACTGAAGTCGGTTACGACACCGAACTGCAGTCAGGTAAAGACCCTGGTGAAGATGACAAGCAGGCAGATGAGCTTCCCTGAGACAGTTTCTGACAGTTTTTGCAGAAAGTCTTCGGTTGTGCAAACCCACAGTTTCATCAGCAATCTGGGTGGCTGCTCTCAGGTGATCCCGCTGGTGAAGAAGCCGGATGTGGAGGTCCTGGGCTGGCATGGTTACGCAGGGTCTGCAGTTGTGAGGCCGGTTGAACATCAGTGGTATTGTGTGTGACAAAACTGCACATTTTAGAGTGGCCTTTTATTGTCCCCTGTATAAGGTGCACCTGTGTAATGATCATGCTGTTTAATCAGCTTCTTGATATGCCACACCTGTCAGGAGGATGGATTATCTTGGCAAAGGAGAAATGCCCACTAACAGGTGTCATGACGTTGGCCTCTTTTGGTACAGGGAGGACAGTTGACCCCCTCCCTTTTGCACCACCACCCAACCTACCTCCCCACCAACCCAGGCCCTGTGTGTAAAGGGTTGTAAAAACTCTAAAATTCCAGGAGAGTCTCTGGCCATATGGCCCATAGAGAGACAAAGGAAATTCTTCCAACTCATAGAATTGGAGAACCGAGCAACATGTGTGTGCTGGAGAAGGTATGGAAGATTGGTGAAGAATCCAGCTACGAACTGATCCGCTTGGTACAATTTTGTGATACTCAGAAGAGACAATATAGCCATATTACCATAAAACTGTTTATATAATAGCATCAGCTTGAGACTTGCATCATAATGGTTGTATAGAATGTATTAATAAGGATAAAGCTTTTGTAAGACATTGAGATGCTATGTACTGATGTAATGTGATAGAATTGTATTTCTGTAACCAAGTCTAGCTCAGTCATGGGCACGCCCCCAGGGACCCATACAGGACCAGGCGTCATTTGACAAGCCTGTTCAAGGGTCACTATAAAACCCTCCCTGATTTACATTTCAACAGACCAGGCCCCCACTCCATGGCCAATAGGTTTTACCATCCAATTCCTCTACTGAAAGTGAACCATACCACGTGGTTAACTTTTAGACTATTGATACCGACAGAATAAGAACAAGTCTTTGATATTAATTATTAGTCTGCAGCTAAGTAAATTATATCATCGAACACGAAGACCAACGAAACAACCATTCTATAACGACATTAATGAATGTCGCTTTAAAAGATCCATTCTAACCGAGAGAGAGACTCTCCATCAGAACGACGCTCGAACAAGGATCTCGATGACACATGAGCGTAAATATATATTGATTGCAATTGTTCCCGAATGAGCGAGCCTTCAATTGTCAATTGTTAATATTAATGAACTCTGTGTGCCACAGCTGACCTTTTTTGATCCATTGTTCAACAGGCCGACCTGCCTGTTTAGCCCACAAGGGCACATTCCTCTACCAATCCTTTGTGACGATAATTACTGTTTGCATGTTTTCTGTTAATTACTTAGTGTAGTAAATAAATGATTTTAAGACAATTGATATATGGATGATTTTAGTAAAGACTGGGTTCGTGCAGATACAACAATTTACGACGTTTGGAATGAGACTGGACTAAAGGTAAAATACACCATTTAAACCAGAAGATAATCGGCCTATACTATAATAGAATATAATATTATAGTACAGGAAAGTTATATTAGGAAAATTATAGCTTTGTAATCTGAATATTCTCCTTGGTGCCCCGATCTCCTAGTTAATTACAATTAAACGATTAATCAGTTTAATCGCGTGATAATAATTACAGGTAGCTAATTGATAAACATATCTTCAGTTTAATGGTACCCCCAAAGACACGACACAGGGATGTAAATAAATCCTCCACATACAACACCCATTCTGCCAGTCACATTATGTTAAAGGTCCCCAAAGCACACACATCCATGGGTTGCTCGTCTTTTCAGTTTGCTGCAACTAGCAACTGGAACGAGCTGCAACAAACACTCAAACTGGACCGTTTTCTCTATCTCTTCATTCAAAGACTCAATCATGGACACTCTTACTGACAGTTGTGGCTGCTTTGTGTGATGTATTATTGTCTCTACCTTCCTGCCCTTTGTGCTGTTGTCTGTACCCAATAATGTTTGTACCATGTTTTGTGCTGCTACCATGTTGTGCTGCTGCCGTGTTGTTTTCATGTTGTGTTGCTACCATGTTGTTTTCATGTTGTGTTGTGTTAGGGTGCGTTCCTTACATCTTTCCTTGTCAATCCTTGGTTCATTGGTGAAATTAGCATTATGACAATATTTTTAATTAAATCATTCAAAAACCTTTATTAATTTAATTGCAGACAGAAGTTGACAATCAGGAACATAGCACACATGTTTCTGAGTAAGTTCTGCATCAAACAAAAGGTCTCAAGTTGTTTTATTAAACCGAAGTCCCACCTTAGTGATAACACTGACTACGTCATTACCTTTTTACTCCTGAGACCAAAACCCTGCATCCATAGCTATACAAACATAGAGTTTCAGTGTTTATCTAAAAGCTAGGCAATAAATGTCCCCTCCCCAAAGTTGATTTATTGTGGAATGTCTGAGTAGTCTCTTATCTTCCACAGACAGACAGACAGACAGACAGACAGACAGACAGACAGACAGACAGACAGACAGACAGACAGACAGACAGACAGACAGACAGACAGACAGACAGACAGACAGACAGACAGACAGACAGACAGACAGACAGACAGACAGACAGACAGACAGACAGACAGACAGACAGACAGACAGACAGACAGACAGACAGACAGACAGACAGACAGACAGACAGACAGACAGACAGACAGACAGACAGACAGACAGACAGACAGACAGACAGACAGACAGACAGACAGACAGACAGACAGACAGACAGACAGACAGACAGACAGACAGACAGACAGACAGACAGACAGACAGACAGACAGACAGACAGACAGACAGACAGACAGACAGAAAACAACTGTGGAACAATTCTAAAACTATATAATGAATATATATAGTTCATCTGTAGTGTAGGACCCTATAAATGTAAGGAGGGAGGGGTATTATAACCCCTCCCCTTCTATTAATAAAACATAAGCATAACCAATTATTCTAATACATCAAACATTTTGGTACAACCCTTTTCATGACCCCTAGGTGAACCAGACAGTTGCTACCATGCTGTAGCAACACAACATGAAAAGGTCTTAGGTCTCTCTTTATATAGTGGCTCCCGAGCGGCACAGCGGTCTAAGGCACTGAATTGCAGTGCTTGAGGCATCACTACAGACACCCTGGTTTGAATCCAGACTGTATCACAACCAGCCGTGATTGGGAGTCCCATAGGGAGGTGCACAATTGGCCCAGCGTTGTCCGGGTTTGGCCGGTGTAGGCCGTCATTGTAAATAAGAATTTGTTCTTAACTGACTAGTTAAATAAAGGTAAAGAAAACACTTTAAATATTGCGTTTATATTTTTGTTCAGTGCAGTGTAATAACCTCACAGTCTGATGGGAAATGCTAAGTGTTTTACTCCCCACTCCTGCAAAAATTCAGTAGTTAACCCAACGGCAGAATGAGATAACAAGTCTTCAGATCAAGAGAACAGTGAGAAAACTCGCCTGGCTCTTCCACTTTCTAATCTGAACTTCAGTTGACCTCTCTTGCAGACAGGGACAATCCATACAACATCCCACACAAACACGGCCAAGATCGCATTGTGTTCGATAAGGACTTAAGAAAGTACAGCGAAAAAAGGAATACATTGATTGGAAACAACAGAGGAAGCCTGTTGATACTGTGAAAGGTGGTTGTAGTAAGTGTTGATATTGTATTATGTACCCTGGGCAAAACCTTAGGTCGAAATCAATAGCAGCTCTGTGCATACTTTCCATATGTTATGTGTTTCTGTCTGAGGACAATGAACAATAACAAAGTGTGTGGTATTGGAGAAGCCAGAGGTCAAGTACAATGGCTGAGTCCCAAATGGCACCCGATTCCCTTTTGTACTTTTGAGCAGGGCCCAAAGTAGTGCACTGTACAGGGAATAGGGTGCCATTTGGGGTGAAGCCAATGAGTTTCATCAGACACACAGTGGAGAAGTGGAGCTGGAGGTTAGCACTCCGCCTGCAGCAAATATCTCTTTAAATTCACATGAAAGTTATTCAAATATTTGTAAAAGTAAATGGTTCGAGAAAATGACTTCGATGAGGTCCTAATCACTTGACAAGTCGTCATTGCATTCCACTTGACAACCCTGCAAATATTTAAGATGCACTTGAGAGATCAGCCCCTCGAAGACAGCTACTGTATGAGAGGAAATGAGAGAGACAATCTAAAGCTCTCATTATTTCATCCACCGAGCAATCCTGATGCCAATGTGAGTTGTAGTGTATCTAGGCAACTGCATATCTATTTCTAAAACACCACACACACCTACGCTGGTGATCAAATTAAGATAGCACATCTGTAGTTGTGTAATAGCGAACGGGTTGGGTTGTATACGTTAATGACTTATAAAGTGATTGTTTTTTTAAAATTATCGGATAAATACATAGAAATATAATTAATTGAACAGACAAATCATTGACTTGAATGGGGCCCATTCTATTCATTCCATTTCTATGCATTTAATCCTATCCAATAGGAAAAATCTAGATAGATAACCTTTTAAAAACTGGGCCCAGGAAACTCGGTGGACTTTGACCGCCCCCAGCTGACAGTAAAATACCCAGGAACCAAAAAGACAAGAGTTCCCTTCTTCAGATCAATAAACATCCCATGCCAAATGTCAACATCCCCTCTTCCTCCATGGTTCTATCCTGATACTGTCCACTTCCTCTGTGCTACAAACTAACTCCTGTGAGTCCAGACATGACAGTATGGCAGCAAAACAAGCTGCCTCTCTACCCTCTAAAGCTCTGTCATGACGTTGGCCTGTGGGTAAGGTTTATGACCCCCCCCATAAATACCTTTCCCCCTTCCCCTCTCTTACTGACCCTACTGAAGGACTGCTGTCCTGTTAAATATAGAGAGTCTGGGAACATCAAACAAATGTGGAAAGGTACCACATATTTGGTTAATAAAACCAGTTGGAAATATGCTTGGGAACGTAATGAGTATGTATGTCAGTTCGGTTGTCATCTGAGACATTATGACTGATGACAGGACGACATAAATTGTATCTGAGAAAGTATACACCCTCTAGTTATCAGAGTCACATGGAATTGTTATGCAATTGAAATGTTTGATATTGAACATGTTTGTTAGGAGATGAAATGTAATTTTAGCTTCCGAATGAGAAATTTGGGTTTTCTTAAGGAAAGTGCCCTGCTCGATCAGTAACCCAACCCTGTGAAGAGACAGGGGTTATAAACGATGAAACACCTCCCTCCCCCTCCCCACTATATAATCCTTTGACGAAAAGATAACCAGGTAGTTCCAGTACGGGAGGCCTGCAGCCTCTACGTTAGAAGGACACACATGTCAACTAAGCCAACCTCGGCATGAGCTATGGTATGAACTTTGAGCTTATTCACTACAGAAGTGCTACTTCCTAGCCGTTGAGTTAGCAGCGGCCGCTGTAACGTGGGCTAGGAAAGGACGGACGACGGATCCAGTCTAACAGACGGACGAAGATACCACCACGTATCCAATTTACCACCAGAGACATTGTTCCGAGTACAGGAAGATCTGTTGGCCAACCCGGCCAGCATCTACGACCAATCTACCGAAGCGCAGCTCAGAGTAAATATTTATTGCATTTTCCTTTTCCAAATGGGCGGTAATTTAGAATGCATAAGATAATGTATTTACGATAGCATAGCTGCTGTTTCTTTGTCCCTAAATCTTCCCGCTCTTTCATTCAAGCCCAACCCCCTTTCCTTTGTGTAACCAGCTTTCATACAGGTTCCGTTCACCAGGGGTGAATTCTGTATGACATCATTGTATTCTGTGTATTTGTAATTCTGTGTGATTAGTTAGGTATTTAGTAAATAAATAATTAAACCCAATTTTGTATTGCTGATTCAACTTGTTAGCCAGGGTTCGTGAACATAGCCAAGAACTTACAACTTTCATTATGAGACTGAAAATAAGACAAGGGTTAATATTGACTGCTATCGAGGTAAAATATTACTAAGTATTTTAAGAGTTTATTCGGAAGATAACAGCTCTATAAACGTTCTTCCGTGGTGCCCCGACTTTCTAGTTAATTACATTTACATGATTAGCTTAATCAGGTAATATTAATTACAGAGAAATCATTTTATAAGTTAGCATGTCATAGCCAAAGACACGACAGCTCCCAGGATGCAGTTAGCAACAAACCTGACCATGGAGACGATGCAGCTCTGATTGACTGCAGGCCTTTGCCAGGCAGACAGAGAGGAGAGGGTGAGAGGAGGGGTGGAGAGAAATAGGGAGGGAGAAAAATAATAGAAAGGCTGAGGTAGGAGCCCTGTTCCGTGTGTCTAATATGTCCGGTATGTCCGTTGTGTCCGGTTTGTCTGGTGTGCCCGGTGCCTCTGCTTAGGAGCCAATGGTCTTGATTTAAGTCTCTAAAGGCACTGAGGCCCTGCTTCTCTGTGAGGTGGAAGCTGTGAGGAGGAAGCTGTGAGGAGGAAGCTGCAAGGAGGAAGCTGCAAGGAGGAAGCTGCAAGGAGGAAGCTCTGAGCCCCCTGTTATCTGCTGACAGGACTGAGCCAGCTGGTTGTGTGCTAATTAATCCATACAGACACACAGAGGGATAAACAAGGGCACCATCCAGGGCCCTCCATCCCACTAGGAGACTCTACAAAGAGCTCTTCACTCTCACTGTGCTGCTAGATGCCCCTCTGTATAACGACTTAGCCTCTGCCTTATCACAACAGACTTATACACACCAGTGATGGGAAGAGACAGCTGAGGACAAGCCTATGTGTCCCACTGCTAATCTGAGAAGAACATGTGGATAATTGATCGGGGAAAATAAACAGGCTCTCTGCATGATACATGTTCTATATATGGAGAGTAAATAGAGTCTATTTGCTAGAGGGCCCATGACTTGGCTTGATGCTGTGCTTCAACAACTCCCCTGTCTTCAATTCTATGCAGGTTGAGACGTGAGCAAGGCTTTCAATGAGGCTCATTGTGCAGCTAACAGGTCAGGCAGCAAGCTCCCTCCTACACAAGACTATCTGAACAACTAACAGGGCTTCTTCCACTATGAACAACAAATCGTGAGGAAACTGATAAAGGAATGGCATTGCTTCCAAATCTGAAAGGAAAAGCACATCCTGGCTTGAGCTGTTATTTGACAGCAAGTCAATACAGTTTGGGCAGAATTTATATAAATGGTGAAAAGCACAGGACATAGAATATAACCTTGGGGGACACCAGTTGTCAACTCCACAGAGTCAGATTGATCACCCTCCACATGGATACATTGTGATTTGGATGGAGAGGGTCAGGTATGGTGTAGTTGGGCCTACCTGTGTCGCCCCACACGGGTAGGTACTCGTCCTGCTGGATGTCCAGCATAATCTCCAGGCCGTTCCCCGTCCCTCCCTTCATGGTGGTCCGCAGCGTCTTCCCCTCCTCCGCTGCATTGAACATGTAACACTTCCCATACCTGGTGAACACCTGCAGAGAGCAAGAGAGAGAGAGAGAGCGAGAACAGAAGTTGGTACTGACCATGTTATGTACACAGGCTGGTGGACATCAGGAGGTGGACCGATACATTAACTAATCATAAACTGGTACCATGACATTCCCTGAGGCGGTTTAGGGAAGAACTGTCCTTATAGCCTTCTAAATGCATTAAGAAATCAGCAAGCTGAACTAGATATGATAATGATTGTAACACCCTACAGGCAAATTCAAATGACAACAACAGAGCCTGGAACAAAAGTTAAATATTAAGGATTCATGTGGAGACTAGGAACACAAAATGTTGATTTGTCCCTTGGTTGCCCTTGATAGAAATCCATGATCAATCCCAATGGCACACAACAACTGTAATGGGTGTCGTAATGATTGGACCAAGATGCAGCGGGAACGTGAAAACTCATCTTCTTTAATTGGTTAAAAGAAGGAAAAACAAACAAAACACGTATACAAACACAACGACCACCACTAACAGTCCTGTCAAGTGCACAGACACTAAACAAGGAAGTAACTACCCACAAATCCCATGACAAAAACACCCCTCTTAAATAAGACCTTCAATTAGAAGCAATGAAGAGCAGCTGCTTCCAATTGAAGGTCAACCCCATCAACTAAACATAGAAATAGAAAGACTAGACTAGAACATAGAAATATACTAACATAGAACATAAACCAAAACCCCGGAACACTCTAAACAAACACCCCTCTTACATAAGAACATATCCCAACAAACCCCGAACCACATAAAACAAACACCCCCTGCCACGTCCTGACCAAACAACAATAACCAATAACCCCTTATACTGGTCAGGATGTGACAACAACCTTCAAACACATTCTTCTATGATTACCAAAAATTGGAAGAGGCACCTTGTGCTTTTTAAAAATGTGTTTACGAGCATACACATTAAGGCACGGCAATGGGCCACATTGGAGACAAATCCTATCATGTCAGTGTAATGAAGCATGTGGCTGTTGTTCCCCCTCCCTTCAAGTGGCTGGATGAGCAGAAGCATTAAAGGCTGTGGAGCCCTGGCTCTCTGAAGGACAGCTAATAACAGGCTTTCTGCAGCTCCACTCTGCTCGGTCAGGTGGAGAAAGCACTTTTCAGCTCCTATATTGGGTAAAGTAGGGCCAGAATAGGCCTTAAAGGAAAGTAGTGGCAGAGACTTGAAAAAAGCATGGGCACTTTACCCTGTAATCACTTAAAAGCGGTGCTCCCTCTGCCATTAGTGGCATGGAGTTCATGGGAGGAAAAACCTGCATTCTCCATCCCCATTTTCAGTACATTGTTAACAGTTCAAGGAAAACTGTTGAAATGCCATTAGGAGAAGGAATGCATAGGGAAAGCTGCGATTTTTCTAGGTAATAACTGAACTTTTGCCCCCCATACAATCAAACAAATCAGCACAGTTATATGTAACACCACTGTGCTAGATAACGACTTTGAGGTTTATATGAATAATAGACTGGCATAAAATGCAGAATCAGTGCAGCTTATTTAGAGACAGGTGTGTAAAAGATGCAAACATGTAAATTAGATGGGTGTTGGGAGGTCCCTGCTCATGGTTAATAAGCACCATAACAACCCTCAGCCCACCTTCCTTTCCCTCACCAATCAGAGAAGGACTGAGGAATAGAATGTTGTTTGAACATCATCAACAAGGTCACACACTCCAAGCCTTCTTATTGGATAGAAGCATTGGTGGTCTACCTGCTCTTCTATGTTCCGGTCTGGGATCAGCATGGTTCTGTGAGCTCAGAATGGTTACGGTTACAGTGCCTTCAGAAAGTATTCCCACCCCTTGACTTTTTCCTCATTTTGTTGTGTTACAGCCTAAATTTAAAATGGTTACATTAAGATTTTGTGTCACTGGCCCACTGATAAGGGAATTTATATGTTTAAAAGTAATGACTAAAGAATTCCACCCTGGAAACATATAATTGTATGAAATGTATTAGAATCATAAAACTATAATCTGATAATGTGTGTAGTTTTAGTCAGAATTAGATCAAGGACCTTTTGCTCCTTTTTAGTATGTAAGCAGGGTGCAAGTGTGAAACAAATGATAAGAGGAGCTATCGACAGACAAGTTGTACTACTGTGTTCCTTACAGGACATTCTGTCCCCACCCGTGGAGGGGAGAAACTGTTATGCTTGCAGAAGATTATGAAACATGTTGCAGATTAAAGAAACAATGTATCTGTGTAGTGGAAAAACACTGACTGTCTGAGCAAGGCGTAGCTTAAGATTTGAACTTGTTTGTGTGGGTGTTATAAAGACTGTGTTTGCATTTTTGATTTCAGAATGTTCTCGTGAGTAAACTTTACAGACCTTTTGCATAAGCTGGGTCTTTGCCTAATTATTATTAAACCCAGGGTCTTACAAACCTCGGGGATTGGTCAAAGCGTAATTGATTGTTAGTTATTATCATTGGGATTGAAAATTATCATGATACCCACACACAATACCACATAATGTCTTAGTGGACTTATGTTTTTAAAAATGTTTACTAAGTAATTAAAAATGAAAAGCTGAAATGTCAATAAGTGTTCAACTCTTTTGTTATAGCAATCCTAAATAAGTTCAGGAGTACAAATTTGCTTAACAAGTTAATAAGTCACATAATAAGTTGCGCTCACTCTGTGTGCAATAATAGTGTTAAATATGATTTTTGAATGACTACCTCATCTCTGTACCCCACACACACAATTGCCCGTAAGGCTCAGTTGAGCAGTGAATTTCAAACACAGATTCAACCACAAAGACCAGGGAGATTTTCCAATGCCTCACAAAGGGCACCTATTGGTAGATGGGTAAAATAAAAGCACACATTGAATATCTGTTTGAGCATGGTGAAGTTATTTATTACACGTTGGATGGTGTATCAATACACCCAGTCACTACAAATATACAGTTGTTCTTCCTAACTCAGTTACCGTGAAGGAAATCGCTCAAGGATTCCACCATGAGGCCAACAGTTACAGAGTTTAATGGCTGTGATGGATCAACAACATTGTAGTTACTCCACAATACTAACCTAAATATCAGTGAAAAGAAGGAAGACTGTACAGAATTAACATTTTCCAAAACATGCATCCTGTTTGCAATAAGGTACAAAAGTAAAATTGCAAAAAAGGTGTCAAAGAAATTAACTTTATGTCCAGAATACAAAGTGTTGTGTTTGGGGCAAATCCAATCCAACACATCACTGAGTACCACTCATATCTTCGACCATGGTGGTGGCTGCATAATTTTATCCTTGTCATTGGCAACAACTAGGGAGTTTTTAAAGATAAAAGTAAATAGAATAGGGGCCTCCCGAGTGGGGCAGCGGCTGCGGCATCACCACAGCATGGGGTTCGATCCCAGGCTGGGTCATAACCGGACGTGAATGGGAGTCCCATAGGGCGGCGCACAATTGGCTCTGCGTTGTCCGGGTTAGAGGAGAGTGTGGCCAGGGGAGCTTTACTTGGCTCATCGCGCTCTAGAGTTATCTTATCTAGAAATATCTTATTTACATAAGTTTTCCTCTAGGATTTTACCTGTGCAAATTGTAATCAGTAATGTAACTTTTGGATTACCCAAACTCACTAATCTGATTACATTCAGTTACTTTTAGATTACTTTCCCCTTAAGAGGCATTAGAAGAAGACAAAAATATATGTTACCAATTGAACGACATCTATTGCAGGATAAATTAATGTTATAGTTTACATAGCTGGCCATATATGGATGTTAAATTTAACTTTATGGGTTGGTTATGCAGGCTTCTTCTAACCCATTGCTTTCTACTGCATACAATAATACGATTAAATTATATCTTTACATTAAAAACCAAAGTCTATCAGAATTCCAGTCATTCCAATGAATGTTATACCCATTGATCTTCAAGAATAGGATTTGGAAATATAGTAGTAGAGATTAGCCAAATTAGAACCCCAAAACTAAGGACTTATTAGCAAATCCTACTCTGTTGTTTATGATTATGTTGTCATGAGGACTGATTAGGCTCATTGACTCAAGTTGAAAAAAAAATGCTGCGCTCACGGAATGGCATGCTTTGAGCACTAGCGAGAAGTTCTATATAATTGCAAAAGGGTTTTTTAAATGATCAATTAGCCTTTTAAAATTATAAACTTGGATTAGCTAACGTGCCATTGGAACACAGGAGTGATGGTTGCTGATAATTGGCCTCTGTACGCCAATTAAAATCTGCTGTTTCCAGCTACAAGGGCACAGCTATAAGGACACAAGGTGAGACCCAAATGCAGACAGAGGGGGCAGATGGTAGAGCTCCGAAATATATTATAACAAAGGGTGTAGCCAAAGGCAGGTCGGGGACAGGCGAGAGTCCATAAACCAGGTCAGAGTCCAAACAGTACCAGACGATAGACAGTCTCGAGGTCAGGCCAGGCAGGGGTCAGAAACCAGATCCGAGTCCAAAACAGTACAAGGGGATAGGCAGGCTGGTAGTCAGAACAGGCAGAGTGGTCAGGCAGGCGGGTTCGGAGTCAGGACAGGCAAGTGGATGACTATAAACAAACAGAGATTGGGAAAAATAGGAGCAAGGAAAACCGCTGGTTGGCTTGGCAAACAAGACGAACTGGCACAGAGAAACAGGAAACACAGGGATATATACACCGGGGATAATAAGCGATACCTGGAGGGGGTGGAGACAATCACAAGGACAGGTGAACCAGATCAGGGTGTGACAGTAGCATGTGTCCATATTTTTTTATCAGCATTAATTAGATTGAGCAATAAAAGCCCCACTTTTATTCCATAGGCTGGGATCCTCACTATGCAGCTTTTGCAAGAGAACATTTTTCATTGGCTGTCCACTGGTTTCAAAAACAATGATTGATAGGAAGCTTAAAGATCTTGAAATCAACCATTATTGGGTTCAAATAGACATTTAGATTTGTGAACAGCCATCCACAACAACCACAATCCGTAAGGCACAAATAGCTAAATGAGAGAGCAGCAGCATGATTCACATCAATGAGCTATGTATATATCAATAATAAACTATATCCGTATCGTTGTAGACTACACCACTGCTGTCATCCTTATCTCATTGCGTTTATTAAAATTTGATAATCTTTGGATGCCGACAGCAATCGCACCATTGGAAGACATAGCTTATACTGTAGCCTACAAAAGCCTATTCCTGCTCTTTTCCCGTGATCCATAAAACACATTTGGTGTGTCATCGTAGTGGTCTCTGACTTATGATCACACTCGCTCAGGTGGAACCAAACTTAAACTTGCGCCTTTTTTCAATACTGATTTGAATGTCATTGAGAAAAGAAAAGTGTCAAAGACTTTTTTCCGCTAACATCCTTTCTGAATTTAAAATTAATCCTCTAAATCATCATCTAGTTTTTCAAAAGTATCTGTAATCTGATTACAATATTTTTGCTGGTAACGTAACGGATTACAGTTATCGTTTTTAGGTAATCCCTTACATGTAATCCGTTACTCCCCAACCCTGATGACCAGTGTATGAGGGCTTCTATGGACATGAGTAATTGTCCAGGTGGACAGTGTTATGGTCATAGAAGGATGTGGGTAGAGACACCCCCTTCTCCTCAGTAGAGCAGCTCCCTCCTTCCACAGATATGAATCTATCTAAATGATACATCAGGGGCTAAGAGCTGCCAGAGCCACAATGCAGAGACAGGGGATACATATTCATAGAGAAATCACTCTTTGTTTGCAGGTACCCGTGTCTCGGTGTCTGTCTCTGACTGGGACTGGGCTTAACTGTACCAGGGATGGCTCCGGTTGATAGCATAGTGACAGAAATACCCGAGTGTATAGAGACCAATATGGACCCAGCCTGCATGAATGGAGAATATCAACATCAGCAGGATGTCCCAGCATAGACAGTAATCTGTCAATGTCAAAACACATTGGTCCAAACCTAACAGACCAAAAAGCAGATTGAATGGGATTCAACATGCACTAGCATCCCAGTAAACAAGTTGTTTTGGTCGTCAGCATGGCCTTGGTTCATTTGACTAAAGAATCTCTGTCTGCTAATTAGAGCTTACATTAGAGTTAATAAGCATCAGCCCAAACCATTCACACACTCAAGTGCTCCCTTTGAACCCTCTCCAGCTAACTGGGCAGGTAACATCATGTTTAATTACCCAGCGGTCATTTAAACTTTGCTGATATGTCTGTGAGTTTCTGTGAGTGTGTGTATAACACAGATAACGCATATCTGCACTGCCCAACACTGCTCCCCTACAGATGTACTGTGGTAATGGTGCTCTGAACTCTCCTCCTCTGAAGTTGTTGGTTGTCTATTAGGGACCACCATCATCATCATCCTCTCTCTGGAGCTTCTTGTCAGACCCTCTCTGTTTCTAGAAACAGTAATGATGTACTGTATGAGTGACAGGGAGGGCTAGGACCAGGTCAACATCCTATTAACACCTTACCACACCTCATCAGCCACGCCACGGTGGAAGTGTCAACCAAAAGTTGCCAGGGTGGTTCTGTCATTTTGGTACCCCTCAGACAGTTGTCTGACCCTGCTGTCTCTCCTTCATCTTGTTCCCTCCCACTCAGTTATTATCTCCATCTCTGCTTGCCTCGAGTCATTCTGTCAGAGGGAGGAGAGTAATGACTCCTCACACCACCACAGAAATATCAAATAACCTTGGTACCTGGCCAAGGGGCGGTTACAGGCAATACCTGTAAAGTAGCAAACTAAAGTAAAGAGACACTTCTCAGAGTTCTCATGCACTGAGGCCATTACCTTTCTGAAAACAGGATGTTAGAATATGGACCATGAGTATCAGCATTCTCAAATTAGCTCCACCCTGTCTGCTATCAATAAATGACCAGTGCTTGACTTGGGCAGGAGCTCACCGAACTGAGTACCGGCACCTCAAATGTTCTACTGCTTGAGCTCCTGTTCCTCTTATAGAATATTAGCACCTAAATATAAAAAAGGACCGGCACCCAAAATGATTACCGGCACCTATTTCTATAATACCAGATGTGGTTATGCATGATTGCTTCATACTCAGCAGTGTTTGAGTCGATATATCAGACCACTTTGGCCTATTTATTGCCTTACCTCCCTAATCTTACTTCATTTGCACACACTGTATATAGGCTTTTCTATTGTGTTATTGACTGTACGTTTGTTTATTCCGTGTGTAACTCTGTGTTGTTTGTGTCGCACTGCTTTGCTTTATCTTGGCCAGGTCGCAGTTGTAAATGAGAACTTGTTCTCAACTGGCTTACCTGGTTAAATAAAGGAGAAATAAAAATAAATAAATAAAATAAAGATATGCACAAGCCATTACAGAACTACAAGCCATTACAGAACTGCAAACATACGACCCTGCCTCACACAGGAAGCGGCACAGGTCCTAATCCAGGCACTTGTCATCTCCCGTCTGGATTACTGCAACTCGCTGTTGGCTGGGCTCCCTGCCTGTGCCATTAAACACCTACAACTCATCCAGAACGCCGCAGCCCGTCTGGTGTTCAACCTTCCCAAGTTCTCTCACGTCACCCCGCTCCTCCGCTCGCTCCACTGGCTTCCAGTTGAAGCTCGCATCCGCTACAAGACCATGGTGCTTGCCTACGGAGCTGTGAGGGGAAAGGCACCTCCGTACCTTCAGGCTCTGATCAGGCCCTACACCCAAACAAGGGCACTGCGTTCATCCACCTTTGGCCTGCTGGCCCCCCTACCTCTGAGGAAGCACAGTTCCCGCTCAGCCCAGTCAAAACTGTTCGCTGCTCTGGCACACCAATGGTGGAACTAGCTCCCTCACGACGCCAGGACAGCGGAGTCAATCACCACCTTCCGGAGACACCTGAAACCCCACCCCTTTAAGGAATACCTAGGATAGGATTAAGTAATCCTTCTGTCCTCCACCCCCCCCCCCCCCCCCCCGATATAGATGTACTATTGTAAAGTGGTTGTTCCACTGGATATCATAAGGTGAATGCACCAATTTGTAAGTCGCTCTGGACAAGAGCGTCTGCTAAATGACGTAAATGTAAAATGTCAGGGTCTTCATACACCCCCGTCCGTCTATTGTGATCAGTTTGGCTAGAATGGTCTTGTTAACATTGCACGCTTCAAGCCACTAAACTTCAAAGTTGTCTTTGGTGATGAAATGCTGTTGCTGCTCTTTCTTCATTACTTTATTTTAAATGAATCGCTAAGGCGTTGACTGAACCCGGGTCTTGAAATGTCGCAAGAGTCAAACCCTGCCATGATAACATAATGTTAGCTGGCACCGTCCACAGGGCAGTCAGGGCATGAAGCAGGAGAACAGAGATGAGCTGCCAATTAGATGCCTGCCTTCGTCTCGTCCACCCAACATAACTTATTAGCATTCACAAGAAACAGTGTGAATGTCTGGGAGCAAGACATCGCCCTAAGGCATGCTGTGACCCAGCCTGCATGTCGACCAGCCTCTCCCAGGGTGAAGTCAAAGACGACACGGCCATTAGAGAGCCACCTTCCACTGTGATGAAAGGTCAGGTGTTGTTAGTTAGCGCCAGACAGATGACAGACACCTTCCCACTGTGTTTGAAGACTTGCCTGTCCCTGGCTAATGCCGAAGCCAACAGTTAGACATCTGAAAATAAAGCTTTCCAAAGAGACAAGTCATTATGCCTGCAGTGTGCTGTGGCTGTGATGGATACAATAGCGAGAATGGTTAATGACTTCATGTGTTCAGCTGTCATTATTTTGAACAGCTTTATGATAAATATGCCTACGCTTTGTTTCTTCAACTATTATTGTAACAGGCACCGAAGTCCTTTTCCTCATTTGTCACACACACACACACACACACACACACACACACACACACACACACACACACACACACACACACACACACACACACACACACACACACACACACACACACACACACACACACACTAGATTGCCTGTGTTCTTTGACAAATAAGAATTTAACTAAACTTCATCCAATTTGGTTATGCCAACACACTGATGGATTATCTCTCTCAGACGGACACTATCTTTTCTTTATTCTGTCGTTTCTTCCCCCTCGCTCTACTGTTTATCTCCTCCTGTTCCTGTCTGTGCCACCACAGGCCTCTGAAGTGCAGGGCATATCTATACGACCTCTCAATTAGTTTAGATTGTTTAGATGAGTTTATTAGTCAGGGGCGCAGATGTAATCGCAGGGTACAGTGAAATTCTTAGTTCAGCTGATGGGGTCACCGTGGAGATGACAGGAAACGTGACTCAGGAAGAGGAAGTCCAGTCACGCTCTATGCCCCCTCTCCTTCCCCATTCACTTCTCTTTCTCACCTCAGGAAGACTGACACCGCGAATCCATATCTGCTGATGGCCAGCCAACGCCACGCCATGTTGTCTGTCTGCCATATCTACCGTTATGTTTACCTTTGTTAAAATGCTGCATGTTTTACACTATTTCAATCGATTCACTTTGATAAGAGCAGAATGGTTTCTGTTTGTGAAAAATAAATAACCAGGACACAACGAGCGTTCAATGCTAAACAAGCAAAGACCAAGGCAGTCTTGTGACACGCTGACCCCAACTCATTGAATTTGTTAACTTTTTATTTAACCTTTTTTTTAACTAGGCCAGTCAGTTAAGAACAAATTCTTGTTTACAAAGACGGCCTACCAAAAGGCAAAAGGACTCCTGTGGGGACGGGGGACGGGGACGGGGACGGGGGGGGGTGGGATTAAAAATACAAATAAATTAAATAAAACTATAGGACAAAACACACATCATGACAAGAGAGACACCACAATACTACATAAAGAGAGACCTAAGACAAAAACATAGCAAGGCAGCAACACATGACAACACAGCATGGTAGTAACACAACATGACAACAACATGGTAGCAACACAACGTGGCAGCAGCACAGGGTACAAACATTATTGGGCACAGACAACAGCACAAAGGGCAAGAAGGTAGAGACAACAATGCATCACACAAAGCAGCCACAGCTGTCAGTAAGAGTGTCCATGATTGAGTCTTTGAATGAAGAGATTGAGATAAAACTGTCCAGTTTGTGTGTTTGTTACAACTCGTTCCAGTCGCTAAACGCAGCGAACAGAAAAGACAAGCGACCCATGGCTGTGTGTGCTTTGGGGACCTTTAACATAATGTGACTGGCAGAATGGGTGTTGTATGTGGAGAATGAGGCCTGCAGTAGATATCTCAGATAATGGGGAGTGAGGCCTCAGAGGGTTTTATAAATAAGCATCAACCAGTGGATCTTGCGACAGGTATACAGAGATGACCAGTTTACAGAGGAGTATAGAGTGCAGTGATGTGTCCTATGAGAAGCATTGGTGGCAAATCTGATGGCCGAATGGTAAAGAACATCTAGCCGCTCGAGAGCACCCTAACCTGACAATCTATAAATTACGTTTCCATAATCTAGCTCGGGTAGGATGGTCATCTGAATCAGGGTTTGTTTGGCAGCTGGGGTGAAAAAGCAGCGATTACGATAGAGGAAACCAAGTCTAGATTTAACTTTAGCCTGCAGCTTTGATATGTGCTGAGAAAAGGACAGTGCACTGTCAAGCCATACTCCAAAGTACTTGTATGAGGTGACTACCTCAAGCTCTAAACCCTCAGTGGTAGTAATCACACCTGTGGGAAGAGGGGCATTCTTCTTACCAAACCACAACCTTTTTTTCAGAGGTGTTCAGAACAAGGTTAAGGGTAGAGAAAGCTTGTTGGACACTAAGAAAGCTTTGTTGTAGAGCGTTTAACACAAAATCCGGGGAGGGGCGAGCTCAGTGTAAGACTGTATCATCTGCATATAAATGGATGAGAGAGCTTCCTACTGGCTGAGCTATGTTGTTGATGTAAATTGAGAAGAGCGTTGGGCCTTGGATCGAGCCTTGGTGTACACCCTTGTTGACAGGCAGTAGCTGAGACAGCAGATGTTGTGACTTTATACACTGCACTCTTTGAGAGAGGTAGTTAGCAAACCAGGCCAAAGACCCCTCAGGGTCACCATTACTCCTTAGCCAGCCTACAAGAATGGAATGGCCTACCGTATCAAAAGCTTTGGCCAAGTCAATAAAAATAGCAGCACAACATTGCTTAGAATTAAGGGCTATGGTGACATGAATGAGGACCTTTAAGGTTGCAGTGACACATCCATAACCTGAGCGGAAACCAGATTGCATACCAGAGAGAATACTAGAGACATTAAGAAAGCCAGTCAGTTGATTATTGACAAGTTATTGACAATGAGCATACAATAATAATGTATGCTCATGTATTTCTATTGACTACCCTGCCGTATATACTCATACAGTATAGCGCTCCAGCAATCCTATTCACACAACCAGAGGAGAAAAAGCCTGTATTCATTGTTACTTATGGTACAGTACTACACATGACTGGATCCTCCTCTATTTCTCTTTGATAGAATAAGCAGGTAATAAGACACCTATCTCGCTCTTCCCATTTATTTTGCCTGCAGCCAGGGGAAAAAGTGGAAAGTGATGGAGTAAATTCAAATTTGAAGCTTTAAGAGCCAGCCAACTGGTTTTATCAGTCCTTCTCACTCAGCGTGGGGCACCAGGCTTAAAGCTTAAATTCCACTTCCATAAGCAGTCTATTGTGATGTGCTGTTATTGTTCACCAAATCAATTCTATTATGGGTGAATTTAGAATGCTTTTCATGGTAAACCAAAGCAGCATGAGAGAGAGAGAGAGAGAGAGAGAGAGAGAGAGAGAGAGAGAGAGAGAGAGAGAGAGAATAAATGAGAGAGGGATACAGAGAGGAAGGATTAAAGTGTGTGAAAAAGGCCTTTGAGTTGCAAGGTGTGCACTTTCCCCCCCTCTCGACGCTGCAGCATTTTAAGTGGTTCTGTTGTGAAGATGAATAATTCAGAGAGAGAGAGTGCTGCTAAGCAAGGCTAGGTAGCTACCTGGCACTATGGAGGGCTTCAGCCACACTATCACACCCCTGGGCGCTGTACGCACACCTTGCATTGCCTTCCTCTTCCTGAATGTCAGAGCCAAGTTAGCACTGTGAAACTACTGTCAAACATAATTCATACACATTAAACAAATGTCACCTTTTCTGTGATGTGTTGTGAAACTTTGTGGAACGGGATATATCACCCAATCCAAATGTAATTTACCATTCCAGTCGATAATGTATTTTATGAGAGAGCATGTTTAGCGTGGAAGGTTGGTGATACAGTAGGACACAAGATAGCTGTCGTTGCTGCCAACCTGATATTTATGTTCATGGAGAGAGAGCGAGAGAGATAGAGAGAGGAGGGGGAGAGAGAGATAGACAGAGAGAGACTGAGATAGACAGAGAGAGAGAAAGTGAGAGAGATAGACAGAGAGAGAGAGAGAGTGAGATGGAGAGAGAGATAGACAGAGAGTGAGATAGAGAGAGAGAGAAAGAGAGTGAGGGGGGAGATCGAAAAAGGAGATAAAGAGAGTTAGAGAAAGAGAAGAAATGAGAAAGAGAGAGAGCGAGCAAGAGAGAGAGACTTATAAAGGAGATCCCTCCCCCGAGTGGAAATGATCCCGGCCGGATGGGAATTAAATCCAGGCTGTGATTGGTGCCAGATCCCCGGTGACCCATAACCTGAGAGCACCGTTCCATCCCCAGGCTTAATTGACTTTACATGGGTAGGCCATGCACAGAGCACTGCCCTCACCTCTGCTGAATGAGCTCATCCATTAACATGCTGCCTGTAGATGGACTGCAGACACAAACTCAATGATCTTACCTATTTGAATCCCATATGAAACTTGCTTTATACCATGGCATTGCTGAATACTTGTTTCTGAATGGCTTGAAGGGCATACTAGAGCGTGCATTATTTCTTCCATGTCCTCTCTGCAACTGTATTAGCCTATATATTTTTTGTATTTTAGCTGAACGTATATTACTGTAGGTCATGGGTAATGCTAGCCAAATAGAAGAGCATGTGGATGTGTGGGGAGCAGTCCTCCTCCTGACTCTGCTGAAATATAAAGGTAAATGAGCAGCCAGGGGTGATACATCATCTTAAACTGGAGCTTGGCAGCATGACCAGAACTCAGCACCAATGGCTCCTCACAGCCCAGAACAGCCCGACTCAGCCCAGAACAGAACAGCCCAGTCCAGCCTACCCCACAGCCCTGACACAACTTTATCCTACTTATATACTTTACAATATGTTTTGTTATCTGTATAGTGCAGCACATAGAGATGTGTCTTTTAGTTTAGATAATTTCTACAGTGGTGCACTGCCTGCTAAAGTGTTAGTTCTCTTCCCTCCCCTGAAGGCTGTACTCAGTGGGGTCACAAAGAGCAGCCTGCATGTCTGAGAGACGTCAAATAAAAGAGGAAGTTGCCTTCAGGTCATGTTCTCACTGAATACTGATTTAATTGCATTCCCTCTCTCTCTCTTTTCCCCTCTCTTTTACCCCCAGAATGTAGAATGTGGCATCTAACCATCCCTTGGTCGCAGTCTATCTCAGGTACATTTCTGTTCCTGCTGTCGCTCTGAGTGGAGGGGAGTGGGCATGTTAGGGGAACAACCACATCCGCTGCCTGCTGCCCCAGGCTCATCAATCACATCTGGTCACACATTCACACTCATCATTTTTTATAACTCTGGCTCCAAGGCGGCTCCTCCGGCGCCCGCCTCACCTGTCATGGTCTTTGCAGGGCTAATGGGAGGTGAGTAATGGGTGAGGGGTGGAGGACATGTGGCAGGTCCTTATCACAGACAGGAAGAAACGGACAGGTAGGAACAGGCACGTCTCACTCACACAGTCCATCAGCTGTGTGAATGCTGTCGGAGGTGATGTCTGAGCTCTAATAAAGCCGTTTAGAGTGTTTTGTAGGCTACATCACCATGGTGATAATGACCATTATCAATCAGTCCCTCTATCTCTCCATGGGGGAGCAGCATTGACCTTGAAGGAGTTTGGAGAAGTTCTGAAAATAAATAACCTGAGTGGTGCTATAACTCCCAGCCGTACCCCTGACTCCGGTGACCTTTTAACCTAAACACAGTGCTTATTTTGGCTGAGTATCGCCATAGGTTAAGCTACATGGAGGAGCTTCCTGAGACACAGTAATGATGTGTGTCAGCACATTCTGTTACCACTGAATATTTCATGTTTCAAGAGGAAGATAAAGAGGTACATGTCTTACAGCCAATGAACAACATGAACTAACATACCATTATCTTGATTAACTAGCAAATAATAAATTATATTAACCAGAAGCCTATTAACTTAAAGGCTACTACCATTTGCTGTGTCAGTTGCCTTTCTGAGATTGTGGTCATGTGCTTGCCCACCTCCTCCCATCCATTAAGGCCCCATCTTTCCCAGTTAGGTCCCCCACACACCTGATCAGACAGTCCTCCATCTAAGCTCTCTAGCCTGTCTGGATGAAAGAGCGAACATAGATGTGATCTGGACTATGATGTCTAGTAAAACAAATATAAATGCAAATGTATAATGACCATGAATGTCAGGTATGATGGTTGACATGGACAGTGTATGTACTGTATGGACCTGGTCAGGCCTGGTCTGTACTCTCTCCTGCTACACTGTGGTACTGACATTCCCCTATGCTTTGGTCCAACCCTGTCAGTGTTCTCTACGGAAGGGCTCCAGACAGACAGACAGACAGACAGACAGACAGACAGACAGACAGACAGACAGACAGACAGACAGAGCCCCCCCTACTGGGTTTAAAGAGCAAGGTTTCCTGTAACAAATGCCCCGTTTAATCCATTGCCGGGAGCAAGGCCCTGTGCCTTTTCACAAGTAGCTTGAGCTGGGTGTGAAATACCTAAAAAAAAGAGCAATGTGTGTATGAATTAAATGAGAGACCATCACAGAGTGATAGAGACAGCCATAATTAAACGGCCACAGCTTTATACATTTGAATTCGGAAGTTTACATACACCTTAGCCAAATACATTTAAAATCAGTTTTTCACAATTCCTGATATTTAATCCTAGTAAAAATTCCCTGTCTTAGGTCAGTTAGGATTACCACTTTTTTTAAGAATGTGAACTGTCAGAACAATAGTAGAGAGAATTATTTATTTTAGCTTTTATTTCTTTCATCACATTCCCAGTGGGTCAGAAGTTTACATACACTCAATTAGTATTTGGTAACATTGCCTTTAAATTGTTTAACTTGGGTCAAAAGTTTCGGGTAGCCTTCCACAAGCTTCCCACAATAAGTTGGGTGAATTTTGGCCCATTTTTCCTGACAGAGCTGGTGTAACTTAGTCAGGTTTGTAGGCCTCCTTGCTCCCACACGCTTTTTCAGTTCTGCCCACAGATTTTCTATAGGATTGAGGTCAGGGCTTTGTGATGATCACTCCAATACCTCGACTTTGTTGTCCTTAAGCCATTTTGCTACAACTTTGGAAGTATTCTTGGGGTCATTGTCCATTTGGAAGACCCATTTGCGACCAAGCTTTAACTTCCTGACTGATGTCTTAAGATGTTGCTTCAATATAGACACATAATTATCCTTATTTATGATTCCATCTATTTTGTGAAGTGCACCAGTCCCTCCTGCAGCAAAGCACCCACACAACATGATGCTGCCATGGTTGGGATGGTGTTCTTCGGCTTGCAAGCCTCCCCCTTTGTCCTCCAAACATAATGATGGTCATTATGGCCAAACATTTCTATTTTTGTTTCATCAGACCAGAGGACATTTCCCCAAAAAGTACGATCTTTGTCCCCATGTGCAGTTGCAAACCATACTCTGGCTTTTATATGGCGGTTTTGGAGCAGTGGCTTCTTCCTTCTTAGCGGCCTTTCAGGTTATGTCGATATAGGACTCGTTTTCATGTGGATATAGATACTTTTGTACCTGTTTCCTCCAGAAACTTCACAAGGTCCTGTGCTGTTGTTCTTGGATTGATTTGCACCTTTCACACCAAAGTACATTCATCTCTAGGAGACAGAACGCGTCTCCTTCCTGAGCGGTATGATGGCTGTGTGGTCCCATGGTGTTTATACTTGCGTACTATTGCTTGTACAGATGAACGTGGTACCAGGCATTTGAAAATTGCTCCCAAGGATGAACCAGACTTGTGGAGGTCTACAATTCTTTTTCTGAGGTCTTGGCTGATTTCTTATGATTTTCCCATGATGTCAAGCAGAGAGGCACTTAGTTTGAAGGTAGGCCTTGACATACATCCACAGGTACACCTCCAATTGACTCAAATGATGTCAATAAGCCTATCAGAAGCTTCTAAAGCCATGACATAATTTTCTGGAATTTTCCAAGCTGTTTAAAGGCACAGTGTATGTAAACTTCTGACCCACTGGAATTGTGATACAGTGAATTATAAGTGAAATAATCTGTCTGTAAACAATTGTTGGAAAAATTACTTGTGTCATGCACAAAGTAGATGTCCTAACTGACTTGGCAAAACTATAGTTTGTTAACAAGAAATTTGTGGAGGGGTTGAAAAACGAGTTTTAATGACTCCAACCTAAGTGTATGTAAACTTCCAACTTCAACTGTATAAAGCCTGATTGCTTGGTGTATTCAGCTGTGAAGATCTGTCTGTTGTGAGTTGTTGGCCTGGTTACAAGAGTGTAGCCCTAAGATCATAACACAGAGAAATACAGACCTGACAGAATGGTCGCAATAACTACATTTTGTATCTACTAGGTAGCGAGCGCACCGGGCCGTGAAATAACACCTAAGAAATGAAATAATTGTTCATCACGCAGATAGCTAACAACTTTGGGAGTTACATTGTTAAAAGGTTTTCTGCTGGTATGCCCTTTGTGCTTGAGTTTTGCTTTGTTTATTGCCAGCATTAATCTGCCAGAGTGTAATCTGCAGCGCAGAGCCATGTTGGTAATGAGTATGAGACAAAAAACAAGGGGACTCATCTACTGGGAAGAGTGAAAACAGAGTAAATTTAAGCTACTATACTCCAATGACTTCACTCGGAGGCTTTGTGCCGCAGCCAAAGCCCTCACGTAGTAAATAATCGAAATGAGGAGGCAAATGAGAATTAAAGAGTGATCTGGGAAGGAGGGAAGGAGGGAGGGAGGGAGGGAGTATTCCCTGGAGTGAGACGGATCACACATTTACTGCCTAGCTGTTATAGCTGTCCTTCAGGGATGGGCAACTGGTGGCCCGCGGGCCGTATGCCCTCAGATCAATTTAATAAAATAAAAAATATATACACTGCTCAAAAAAATAAAGGGAACACTTAAACAACACAATGTAACTCCAAGTCAATCACACTTCTGTGAAATCAAACTGTCCACTTAGGAAGCAACACTGATTGACAATACATTTCACATGCTGTTGTGCAAATGGAATAGACAACAGGTGGAAATTATAGGCAATTAGCAAGACACCCCCAATAAAGGAGTAGTTCTGCAGGTGGTGACCACAGACCACTTCTCAGTTCCTATGCTTCCTGGCTGATGTTTTGGTCACTTTTGAATGCTGGCGGTGCTTTCACTCTAGTGGTAGCATGAGACGGAGTCTACAACCCACACAAGTGGCTCAGGTAGTGCAGCTCATCCAGGATGGCACATCAATGCGAGCTGTGGCAAGAAGGTTTGCTGTGTCTGTCAGCGTAGTGTCCAGAGCATGGAGGCGCTACCAGGAGACAGGCCAGTACATCAGGAGGCGTGGAGGAGGCCATAGGAGGGCAACAACCCAGCAGCAGGACCGCTATCTCCGCCTTTGTGCAAGGAGGAGCAGGAGAAGCACTGCCAGAGCCCTGCAAAATGACCTCCAGCAGGCCACAAATGTGCATGTGTCTGCTCAAACGGTCAGAAACAGACTCCATGAGGGTGGTATGAGGGCCCGACGTCCACAGGTGGGGGTTGTGCTTACAGCCCAACACCGTGCAGGACGTTTGTCATTTGCCAGAGAACACCAAGATTGGCAAATTTGCCACTGGCGCCCTGTGCTCTTCACAGATGAAAGCAGGTTCACACTGAGCACGTGACAGACGTGACAGAGTCTGGAGATGCCGTGGAGAACGTTCTGCTGCCTGCAACATCCTCCAGCATGACCGGTTTGGCGGTGGGTCAGTCATGGTGTGGGGTGGCATTTCTTTGGGGGGCCGCACAGCCCTCCATGGTGCTCGCCAGAGGTAGCCTGACTGCAATTAGGTACCGAGATGAGATCCTCAGACCCCTTGTGAGACCATATGCTGGTGCGGTTGGCCCTGGGTTCCTCCTAATGCAAGACAATGCTAGACCTCATGTGGCTGGAGTGTGTCAGCAGTTCCTGCAAGAGGAAGGCATTGATGCTATGGACTGGCCCGCCCGTTCCCCAGACCTGAATCCAATTGAGCACATCTGGGACATCATGTCTCGCTCCATCCACCAACGTCACGTTGCACCACAGACTGTCCAGGAGTTGGCAGATGCTTTAGTCCAGGTCTGGGAGGAGATCCCTCAGGAGACCATCCGCCACCTCATCAGGAGCATGCCCAGGCGTTGTAGAGAGGTCATACAGGCATGTGGAGGCCACACACACTACTGAGCCTCATTTTGACTTGTTTCAAGGACATTACATCAAAGTTGGATCAGGCTGTAGTGTGGTTTTCCACTTTAATTTTGAGTGTGACTCCAAATCCAGACCTCCATGGGTTGATAAATTGGATTTCCATTGATGATTTTTGTGTGATTTTGTTGTCAGCACATTCAACTATGTAAAGAAAAAAGTATTTAATAAGATTATTTATTTCATTCAGATCTAGGATGTGTTGTTTAAGTGTTCCCTTTATTTTTTTGAGCAGTATACAGTGGGGCAAAAAAGTATTTAGTCAGCCACCAATTGTGCAAGTTCTTCCACTTAAAAAGATGAGAGAGGCCTGTAATTTTCATCATAGGTACACGTCAACTATGACAGACAAAATGAGATTTTTTTTCTCCAGAAAATCACATTGTAGGATTTTTTATGAATTTATTTGCAAATTATGGTGGAAAATAAGTATTTGGTCACCTACAAACAAGCAAGATTTCTGGCTCTCACAGACCTGTAACTTCTTCTTTAAGAGGCTCCTCTGTCCTCCACTCGTTACCTGTATTAATGGCACCTGTTTGAACTTGTTATCAGTATCAAAGACACCTGTCCACAACCTCAAACAGTCACACTCCAAACTCCACTATGGCCAAGACCAAAGAGCTGTCAAAGGACACCAGAAACAAAATTGTAGACCTGCACCAGGCTGGAAAGACTGAATCTACAAGGTAGGTAAGCAGCTTGGTTTGAAGAAATCAACTGTGGGAGAAATGATTAGGAAATGGAAGACATACAAGACCACTGATAATCTCCCTCGATCTGGGGCTCCACGCAAGATCTCACCCCGTGGGGTCAAAATGATCACAAGAACGGTGAGCAAAAATCCCAGAACCACACGTGGGGACCTAGTGAATGACCTGCAGAGAGCTGGGACCAAAGTAACAAAGCCTACCGTCAGTATCACACTACGCCGCCAGGGACTCAAATCCTGCAGTGCCAGACGTGTCCCCCTGCTTAAGCCAGTACATGTCCAGGCCCGTCTGAAGTTTGCTAGAGAGCATTTGGATGATCCAGAAGAGGATTGGGAGAATGTCATATGGTCAGATGAAACCAAAATAGAACTTTTTGGTAAAAACTCAACTCGTCGTGTTTGGAGGACAAAGAATGCTGAGTTGCATCCAAAGAACACCATACCTACTGTGAAGAATGGGGGTGGAAACATCATGCTTTGGAGCTGTTTTACTGCAAAGGGACCAGGACGACTGATCCGTGTAAAGGAAAGAATGAATGGGGCCATGTATCGTGAGACTTTGAGTGAAAACCTCCTTCCATCAGCAAGGGCATTGAAGATGAAACGTGGCTGGGTCTTTCAGCATGACAATGATCCCAAACACACCGTCCGGGCAACGAAGGAGTGGCTTCGCAAGAAGCATTTCAAGGTCCTGGAGTGGCCTAGCCAGTCTCCAGATCTCAACCCCATAGAAAATCTTTGGAGGGAGTTGAATGTCCGTGTTGCCCAGCGACAGCCCCAAAACATCACTGCTCTAGAGGAGATCTGCATGGAGGAATGGGCCAAAATACCAGCAACAGTGTGTGAAAACCTTGTGAAGACTTACAGAAAACGTTTGACCTGTGTCATTGCCAACAAAGGGTATTTAACAAAGTACTGAGAAACTTTTGTTATTGACCAAATACTTATTTTCCACCATCATTTGCAAATAAATTCATAAAAAATCCTACAATATGATTTTCTGGAAATTTCTTTCTCATTTTGTCTGTCACAGTTGAAGTGTACCTATGATGAAAATTACAGGCCTCTCTCATCTTTTTAAGTGGGAGAACTTGCACAATTGGTGGCTGACTAAATACTTTTTTGCCCCACTGTATATATATACACTACCATTCAAAGGTTTGGGGTCACTTAGAAATGTCCTAGTTTTTGAAAGACTCCGAGATGCTGGCCTTCTAGGCAGAGTTGCAAAGAAAAATACATATCTCAGACTGGCCAATAAAAAGTAAAGATTAAGATGGGCAAAAGAATACAGACACTGGACAGAGGAAATCTGCCTAGAAGGCCAGCATCTCGGAGTCGCCTCTTCACTGTTGATGTTGAGACTGGTGTTTTGCGGGTACTATTTAATGAAGCTGCCAGTTGAGGACTTGTGAGGCATCTGTTTTTCAAACTAGACACTAATGTACTTGTCCTCTTGCTCAGTTGTGCACCGGGGCCTCCCACTCCACTTTCTATTCTGGTTAGAGCCAGCTGCGCTATTCTGTGAAGGGAGTAGTACACAGCGCTGTACGAGATCTTCAGTTTCTTGGCAATTTCTCACATGGAATAGCGTTAATTTCTCAGACCAAGAATAGACTGACAAGTTTCAGAAGAAAGTTATTTGTTTCTGGCCATTTTGAGCCTGTAATCAAACCCACAAATGCTGATGCTCCAGATACTCAACAAGTCTAAAGAAGGCCAGTTTGATTGCTTCTTTAATCAGGACAACAGTTTAAGCTGTGCTAACATAATTGCAAAAGGGTTTTCTAATGATCAATTAGCCTTTTAAAATGATGAACTTGGATTAGCTAACACAACGTGCCAATGGAACACAGGAGTGATGGTTGCTGATAATGGGCCTCTGTACGCCTATGTAAGCCGTTTCAAGCTACAATAGTAATTTACAACATGAACAATGTCTACACTGTATTTCTCTTAAATTTGATGTTATTTCAATGGACAAAAAAATTTGCTTTTCTTTCAAAACCTAGGAAATTTCTAAGTGACCCAAACTTTTGAACGGTAGTGTATATATTTTTTTGAAACTTTTTTTGAAAGTTGGGGTCTCAACTTACTTTTGCAAGTTAGAATAGTAGAATACACAAGGTGCAATTTCACTACTGGTAGCTAAAATATGTAGATTGGTAGAGCGGCCAGCTATCTAAACTTGTAGTAACCAAGGTTGAATTAGAGCCCAGGGGGCCTCCATTGATTTTATTAGTCAGTCTCACTCAGATATCATATTAGAAACATTTCTCTTCACCCTATGGCAAAACGTGTAGAAATACAGGAAATTAGCTGTAAAACATCTCATTTTCCTCTCTGCCCCATGACAAAATGTGTAGAATTGCAGCAAACTTGCTTTAAAACTGGAAAATGTTCTCTATGCCCATTGGTAAAATGTGTAGAATTGCATGAAATCAACTCCAATTTTTTTAAATATTCTCTCCACTTTCAAGAGGGGGGCTGCTAAAATCTTCTAGCAATGTGGACCCCTCATGATGAGTTCAGATTGTTGGTGGCCCCCATACCCATCAAAGTTTCCCATCCCTGCTGTAATTAATTAAATATGTATAAATAAACATAAACTGGTGGTAAAGTCCTCCTCCATAGCTGAGCCTGTTTATCTGTAGTTGTGGACTGACATGCTAATGAAGCTATCGTTGTCACTGACACAAGATTTTCTGGGCGATTGAAAAGATTCAAAGTGGGATTCTGAACATCTAAGCTCCATCTCATACTGTGTTGAAGTGTCTTCCTAGTACTACCAGATCATCACAACTCATGCATGACCACTACATACATAGACACAGAAAAATATGTTTGGGGGTGGGGCTGAGAATGAAAAAAAAAATTCCCCTCGCTACAGACATATCGGTCCGCTAATACAGGACTAGTAAAGGCCCAGTACACTACTTTTTTTAATGAATTATAATTTGTTATTCTGATTTTTCAGGGGGTGCTGCAGCACCCTCAGCTCTCCTGCTACCTACGGCTATGACAACATACAGTATATGTGGCTAGATGCTATATCCAGCTCTTCTGTTCATGTAGCCAATGAAATCTACTGTATGCATGCATAGTAAATTGTTGCGCATATTTACAACAGATTATCTCCCATGATAATGCATGGCTGTGTTCTTCACTTATATACTCTTGACTTATACCTGCAGGTATTGTCCAGTCTTTTACACAGCACATTTCATTAAGTTAATGTGATTCAGCCATCCATCAAAGTCTCTGTATGTTTCTGTGTTTTTATGGCAGGGTGTATCAGGGCAAGGCCCATGTATCTCGGCTTTAATACATATAGACAGTAGAAGAGATATACCTAGCAGCACATATCAACTCCCTGAGCACACACCCTGAGGAAGAGATTTCCTCTAAATCCACATGATCGTGTTTATAAAACCATGGATACAACTGCCAAACTCACTCTGGGTTGTACAGCCTCAGCCTGGCATCTCCAAGCCTCCCAGTCAATCAACATGTTCTTTCCTTCCTCAGCTCAGTGGATGTTCATACTTCAGTTTGCTGTTACCCACATACATTTTAGTCATTTAGCAGATGCTGTTATCTAGAGCGACTTACAGTAGTGAATGCATACATTTCATTGATTTCATACGTTTTTCTTTTCTTCACCCTACTGGCCCCCCGTGGGAATTGAACCCACAAACCTGGCATTGCAAACACCATGCTCTACCAACTGAGCCACAGGGAAGGCTGTACAGTGGGAGCCTACGGTGTACAAACATTTGATTGGAACAGGAATAGTTTTAATTAAGTGGATCCTTTAGTGGAGGAAGGTGTTGGTTTTACAGCTCTGTAAAAATATAATCATTTAATAACTTATTTATCTGCATTATTTATCTGAAGAAGTCTGAAACGTCCTTTTCCAGGACAGACAGAGAGAGACATTTCATATTCATCTGGCAGTTCAAAGGAGAGGACACATATAAATTCAAGCCCCCAGTCTCTGTGGTTTGGTGATCTATCCTCTATACTGCTAACAGTCTCTGTGGTTTGGTGATCTATCCTCTATACTGCTAACAGTCTCTGTAGTTAGGTGCTCTATCCTCTATAGTGCTAACAGTCTCTGTAGTTAGGTGATCTATCCTCTATACTGCTAACAGTCTCTGTGGTTTGGTGATCTATCCTCTATACTGCTAACAGTCTCTGTGGTTTGGTGCTCTATCCTCTATACTGCTAACAGTCTCTGTGATTAGGTGCTCTATCCTCTATAGTGCTAACAGTCTCTGTGGTTTGGTGCTCTATCCTCTATACTGCTAACAGTCTCTGTGATTAGGTGCTCTATCCTCTATACTGCTAACAGTCTCTGTGGTTTGGTGCTCTATCCTCTATACTGCTAACAGTCTCTGTGATTAGGTGCTCTATCCTCTATACTGCTAACAGTCTCTGTGGTTTGGTGCTCTATCCTCTATACTGCCAACAGTCTCTGTAGTTAGGTGATCTATCCTCTATACTGCGAACAGTCTCAGTAGTTCCGTGCTCTATCCTCTATACTGCTAACAGTCTCTGTAGTTAGGTGCTCTATCCTCTATACTGCTAACAGTCTCTGTAGTTACGTGCTCTATCCTCTATACTGCCAACAGACTCTGTAGTTAGGTGATCTATCCTCTATACTGCTAATAGTCTCTGTGATTAGGTGCTCTATCCTCTATACTGCTAACAGTCTCTGTGGTTTGGTGCTCTATCCTCTATACTGCCAACAGTCTCTGTAGTTACGTGCTCTATCCTCTATAATGCCAACAGTCTCTGTAGTTAGGTGCTCTATCCTCTATACTGCTAATAGTCTCTGTGATTAGGTGCTCTATCCTCTATACTGCTAACAGTCTCTGTAGTTACGTGCTCTATCCTCTATACTGCCAACAGTCTCTGTAGTTTGGTGCTCTATCCTCTATACTGCTAATAGTCTCTGTAGTTAGGTGCTCTATCCTCTATACTGCAAACAGTCTCTGTGGTTAGGTGCTCTATCCTCTATACTGCTAACAGTCTCTGTGGTTTGGTGCTCTATCCTCAATACTGCTAACAGTCTCTGTGGTTTGGTGCTCTATCCTCTATACTGCTAACAGTCTCTGTGGTTTGGTGCTCTATCCTCCAGGAATAGTTTTAATTAAGTGGATCCTTTAGTGGAGGAAGGTGTTGGTTTTACAGCTCTGTAAAAATATAATCATTTAATAACTTATTTATCTGCATTATTTATGTGAAGAAGTCTGAAACATCCTTATCCAGGACAGACAGAGAGAGACATTTCATATTCATCTGGCAGTTCAAAGGAGAGGACACATATGAATTCAAGCCCCCAGTCTCTGTGGTTTGGTGATCTATCCTCTATACTGCTAACAGTCTCTGTGGTTTGGTGATCTATCCTCTATACTGCTAACAGTCTCTGTGGTTTGGTGCTCTATCCTCTATACTGCTAACAGTCTCTGTGGTTTGGTGCTCTATCCTCTATACTGCTAACAGTCTCTGTGGTTTGGTGCTCTATCCTCTATACTGCTAACAGTCTCTGTGGTTTGGTGATCTATCCTCTATAGTGCTAACAGTCTCTGTGGTTTGGTGATCTATCCTCTATACTGCTAACAGTCTCTGTGGTTTGGTGCTCTATCCTCTATACTGCTAACAGTCTCTGTAGTTTGGTGCTCTATCCTCTATACTGCTAACAGTCTCTGTGGTTAGGTGATCTATCCTCTATACTGCTAACAGTCTCTGTGGTTTGGTGATCTATCCTCTATACTGCTAACAGTCTCTGTGGTTTGGTGCTCTATCCTCTATACTGCTAACAGTCTCTGTGGTTTGGTGCTCTATCCTCTTATACTGCTAACAGTCTCTGTGATTAGGTGCTCTATCCTCTATACTGCTAATAGTCTTTGTGGTTTTGTGATCTATCCTCTATACTGCTAACAGTCTCTGTGGTTTGGTGCTCTATCCTCTATACTGCTAACAGTCTCTGTGGTTTGGTGCTCTATCCTCTATACTGCTAACAGTCTCTGTGGTTTGGTGCTCTATCCTCTTATACTGCTAACAGTCTCTGTGATTAGGTGCTCTATCCTCTATACTGCTAACAGTCTCTGTGGTTTGGTGCTCTATCCTCTATACTGCTAACAGTCTTTGTGGTTTTGTGATCTATCCTCTATACTGCTAATAGTCTTTGTGGTTTGGTGATCTATCCTCTATACTGCTAACAGTATCTGTGGTTTGGTGCTCTATCCTCTATACTGCTAACAGTCTCTGTAGTTAGGTGCTCTATCCTCTATAGTGCTAACAGTCTCTGTGGTTGGTGCTCTATCCTCTATACTGCTAACAGTCTCTGTAGTTAGGTGCTCTATCCTCTATAGTGCTAACAGTCTCTGTGGTTTGGTGCTCTATCCTCTATACTGCTAATAGTCTCTGTGGTTGGTGCTCTATCCTCTATACTGCTAACAGTCTCTGTAGTTAGGTGCTCTATCCTCTATAGTGCTAACAGTCTCTGTGGTTGGTGCTCTATCCTCTATACTGCTAACAGTCTCTGTAGTTAGGTGCTCTATCCTCTATAGTGCTAACAGTCTCTGTGGTTTGGTGCTCTATCCTCTATACTGCTAATAGTCTTTGTGGTTTGGTGCTCTATCCTCTATATGGCTAACAGTCTCTGTAGTTTGGTGATCTACCCTCTATACTGCTAACAGTCTCTGTAGTTCGGTGCTCTATCCTCTATACTGCCAACAGTCTCTGTAGTTAGGTGCTCTATCCTCTATACTGCTAATAGTCTCTGTAGTTAGGTGCTCTATCCTCAATACTGCTAACAGTCTCTGTAGTTAGGTGCTCTATCCTCTGTACTGCCAACAGTCTCTGTAGTTAGGTGCTCTATCCTCAATACTGCTAACAGTCTCTGTAGTTCGGTGCTCTATCCTCTATACTGCCAACAGTCTCTGTAGTTAGGTGCTCTATCCTCAATACTGCTAACAGTCTCTGTAGTTAGGTGCTCTATCCTCTATACTGCCAACAGTCTCTGTAGTTAGGTGATCTATCCTCTATACTGCTAACAGTCTCTGTAGTTAGGTGCTCTATCCTCTGTACTGCCAACAGTCTCTGTAGTTAGGTGCTCTATCCTCAATACTGCTAATAGTCTCTGTAGTTAGGTACTCTATCCTCTATACTGCTAACAGTCTCTGTAGTTAGGTGCTCTATCCTCTATACTGCTAACAGTCTCTGTAGTTCGGTGCTCTATCCTCTATACTGCCAACAGTCTCTGTAGTTAGGTGCTCTATCCTCTATACTGCTAATAGTCTCTGTAGTTAGGTGCTCTATCCTCAATACTGCTAACAGTCTCTGTAGTTAGGTGCTCTATCCTCTGTACTGCCAACAGTCTCTGTAGTTAGGTGCTCTATCCTCAATACTGCTAACAGTCTCTGTAGTTCGGTGCTCTATCCTCTATACTGCCAACAGTCTCTGTAGTTAGGTGCTCTATCCTCAATACTGCTAACAGTCTCTGTAGTTAGGTGCTCTATCCTCTATACTGCCAACAGTCTCTGTAGTTAGGTGATCTATCCTCTATACTGCTAACAGTCTCTGTAGTTAGGTGCTCTATCCTCTGTACTGCCAACAGTCTCTGTAGTTAGGTGCTCTATCCTCAATACTGCTAATAGTCTCTGTAGTTAGGTACTCTATCCTCTATACTGCTAACAGTCTCTGTAGTTAGGTGCTCTATCCTCTGTACTGCAATCAGTCTCTGTGGTTTGGTGCTCTATCCTCTATACTGCTACCAGTCTCTGTAGTTTGGTGCTCTATCCTCTGTACTGCAAACAGTGTGTGTCGAGTGTGTGGTGGCTATGTCACCTACTGTCATTCCAAATAGTGCTGAATGTCCATTACTAGCTAGCGGTGAGAGAAAAGAATATAGCAACGTGTCAGCCTGTCACGTAGAGACAGTATGGCAGTATAGCAACAGAATGACAGACGACACAGACAGCCACAGCGTAATTGGGGATCCATCTGCAGAAAATAGGAATAGCTGATCCCACATCTCCAATATGACAAAACAGTGCCTTTTTTCTGCCAGATTAGTGCAATCCATCATGGAGGAGGCCTGATGATAAAACCCAAATCTCTCCCAATGGATACTGGGCTGGGAGCTGAATACGATGGGTAATGTCCGCTTTCACTGAATTCAGAAAAATTAGATTGGATCAAGTGAATGAATAGGTGAACAGAAAGGGCTGAGTGAGGAATAACTGGGAACGAATGCAGAAATAGATTAAAAGACATCTCCCTCAGCCAGATCGTACTCACACACCACAGGTGGTTGGTGGCACCTTAATTGGGGAGGAAGGGCTCGTGGTAGTGGCTGGAGCGGAATCGGTGGAATGGCATCAAATACATCCAACACATGGTTTGATGCCATTCCGTTAGCGCCGTTCCAGACATTATTATGAGCCGTTCTCCCCTCAGCAGCCTCCATTGTCACACATACACACAAACACACACACAGGGACAGAGGGAGTGGGCGCTGGGTGGAAGGACTGATGTTAAATGTGATTAACTTAGCGCCAAGCGTGTGTGAGTTTGTGGTTCTGCTACGGTAGGGCCAGCTAGGCCAACAGTAGTCAGCTGGGGAGTGAAGGAGTCTGGCAGCAATGGACTGGCAGTAATGGCTTTAAATGACCCAAAATCATCCTATCAACAGATTATCAGCTCTGCCTGTGTGTGTATGTATGTGTGTGTGGGAGTATGTGTGTGTAGGGGTTGGCAGTGACCCCTCAAACGCCTCCAAAGGCACCCAATAACTGGATGAAGATTGATCTTGTTAAGAGTGACAAATGGAGGAGCGGCAGGAGCCTTTGGAGCATTTCAATCCTATAGCGCACTCTGACTGTGTCCCAAATAGCACCTTATTCCCTATATAGTGCACTACTTTTCACCAGAGCTCAGGCTTGGTTCTAAAGTAGTGCACTATATAGGGCAGGAGGCAGGGGTCAAGTGGGGTAAGGAACTGCAGGGGGTCCGCGGCCAGATCTCAATATATATATATATATGTACAGTTGAAGTCGGCAGTTTACATACACCGTAGCCAAATACATTTAAACTCAGTTTTTCACAATTCCTGACATTTAATCCCAGTAAAAATTCCCTGTCTTAGGTCAGTTAGGATTACCACTTTATTTTAAGAATGTGAAATGTCAGAATAATAGTAGAGAGAATGATTTATTTCAACTTGTATTTCTTTCATCACATTCCCAGTGGGTCAGACATTTACATACACTTGATTAGTATTTGGTAGCATTGCCTTTAAATTGTTTAACTTGGGTCAAACGTTTCGGGTAGCCTTCCACAAGCTTCCCACAATAAGTTGGGTGAATTTTGGCCCATTCCTCCTGACAGAGCTGGTGTAACTGAGTCAGGTTTGTAGGCTTCCTTGCTCGCACACACTTTTTCAGTTCTGCCAACATATTTTCTATAGGATTGAGGTTAGGGCTTTATTATGGCCACTCCAGTACCTTTACTTTGTTGTCCTTAAGCCATTTTCCCACAACTTTGGAAGTATTCTTGGGGTCATTGTCCATTTGGAAGACCCATTTGCGACCAAGCTTTAACTTCCTGACTGATGTCTTGAGATGTTGCTTCAATATATTCACATACTTTTCCTCCTCATGATGCCATCTGTTTTGTGAAGTGCACCAGTCCCTCCTGCAGCAAAGCACCCACACAACATGATGCTGCCACCCCCGTGCTTCACAGTTGGGATGGTGTTCTTCAGCTTGCAAGCCTCCCCCTTTTTCCTCCAAACATAACGATGGTCATTATGGCCAAACATTTCTATTTTTGTTTCATCAGACCAGAGGACATTTCTTCAAAAAGTACGATCTTTTTCCTCATGTGCAGTTGCAAACCGTAGTCTGGCTTTTATATGTTGGTTTTGGAGCAGTGGCTTCTTCCTTGCTGAGTGGCCTTTCAGGTTATGTCGATATAGGACTCGTTTTACTGTGGATATAGATACTTTTGTACCTGTTTCTTCTAGTATCTTCAAAATGTCCTTTGCTGTTGTTCTGGGATTGATTTGCACCTTTCGCACCAAAGTACGTTAATCTCTAGGAAACAGAACGCGTCTCCTTCCTGAGCGGTATGACGGCTGCGTGGTCCCATGGTGTTTATTCTTGCGTACTATTGTTTGTACAGATGAATGTGGTACCTTCAGGTGTTTGGAAATTGCTCCCAAGGATGAACCAGACTTGTGGAGGTCGACAATATTTCTTCTGAGGTCTTTGCTGATTTCTTTTGATTTTCCCATGATGTCAAGCAATTAGCCTATCAGAAGCTACTAAAGCCATGCATCATTTTCTGGAATTCTCAAGCTGTTTAAAGGCACAGTCAACTTAGTGTATGTAAACTTCTGACCCACTGGAATTGTGATTCAGTGAATTATAAGTGAAATAGTCTGCCTGTAAGCAATTGTTGGAAAAATTACTTGTTTCCTGCACAAAGGAGATGTCCTAACCGACTTGCCAAAACTATAGTTTGTTAACAAGAAATTTGTGGAGTGGTTGAAAAACGAGTTTTAATGACTCCAACCTAAGTGTATGTAAACCTCCGACTTCAACTGTATATATTTTTTACATTACATTTTTATTATGAATATTACTAACAACAACAGATTAAACTGATTTTGGCCAAAGGGTCTGTGGAATAAGTTCAGAGGGTGTTATACAATACAATGTAATATCATTAATCTACAATATGTTCTTAACCCTGGGCAACATGGGCCTGGGAGGCTCACAGGGATATTGGTATCAACAGTATCCCTCCCCAAACATTTTTTTAAACTTCAATGCCCTGTAATTTAAGCTTTAAAACAGCAAAGTTGTCTCTCTGTCTCATGGCAAAATGTGTAGAATTGCAGGATTTTAGCTTTAAAGCTGCAAAAATAAAATATATCTCTGCCGCATGACAAAATGTGTAGTTTTGCATAAGATTTGCTTGAAAACTACTAAATGTTCTCTCCCAGGGCCCAAGACTCGTTTCATCTGGCCATAAACTGTACTCCCAAAGTCATAGTACAGCTCCTTGTATTCTATTTTTTTTATCTCACTCGAGTTGTGTTCTGATCCCTCCCTCCCTCCCTCCCTCCCTCCCTCCCTCCCTCCCTCCCTCCCTCCCTCCACTAACGGAGATCCAGTGGCTGCTGTGGAATTAGTTTTGAGGCCGTTGGCTGAACTCATAGCTGCCACGCAACTCAGAATTACAGATGCCAGAACAACAATATGCAAAAAAGATGTCAGGGTAAATGTTAGAGCACTAGAAATGTGAAGCAGCAACATCTGGATCAGCTGGTGTCCTGACTCCACACCTGCTCACTGCAGTCCCATTCAGGACCAGCTACACTGACGTTACAAAACAGCACAATGGCAGTCGGCAGGTAGCCTAGTGGTTAGAGCATTGGGCCAGTAACCGAAAGGTTACTGGATTGAATCCCCAAGCTGACAAGGTAAAAATATGTTGTTCTGCCCCTGAACAAGGCAATTAACCCACTGTTCCCCTGTAGGCGGTCATTATAATGAAGAATTTGTTCTTAACTTGCCTAGCACTGGCATTCTGCATGCTGGGTTAAGCACCTGTGTATTGTTGTTGGAGTCAATTTCAGCAACACGGAAGCTGTTCTCCAGGCTGGTTCAACCTACAGAGAGAGAACTGCCAGAATGTCAGGCCTTCCATCACCAGTCAGTGTGGCCTTTACAAACCAGACAGAAATGGCTACCACATGCTGGCGAGGCGATGCCAGCCGCTACTGAAGTAAACAGGAATCAGACACAGAATATGAGGGAATGCGTTCTCAAAGGCTGTGCCAGATTACCTTGTTCACTTTACTCAATGAAATATGCAAAGCAGGAGAGGCAAACAACCATTACGACCTCGACACAAACACTGCACAGTTTCCCTGAACGCTAACTCAAGGACGTACATCTGCACAGGTTCACAAACTGTGAATATTTGCAATCTCAGTGTGTACTCTCACACACACACACACGCATACGCACACACACGCACAGGCACCTACACACGCACGCACGCACGCACGCACGCAGGCACCCACCCACCCACCCACCCACCCACCCACCCACCCACCACACACACACACACACACACACACACACACACACACACACACACACACACACACACACACACACACACACTTCAGTGGCACGGCCCCAATCTTCTCGTTCTCCTCTCTGCACCAGCTGACATTGGTTATTTCTCTATTTCATCAGCAGTCATCATGAAGTTCTCAATAACGGGATCTGATTGGACACAGATGGAGAGTAATAGATACAAACATATCCATCTGTTCCTCAATTCCACCCCTCCCTCCACTATGCCCTCCATCCCCATCATTCTCTCTTTCTGTAATTTCTCTAATAGTCAATCTGTTTAGTGTGCAGCACACAATAAGGTACTGTACAGGCTAATTCTTCACCATGATTTAGCCTAATGAGTGTGACTAAGTGAGGGTAGAAATCTATGGCTACCTGTATTTCACAGGAGAAACAGCCATATGCTTAGCAGTGCCACGGCCAAGGGTTCTGTTGAGTCTTAACCATGGCTGTGTTTCAACAAGTCAGAAGGAGTGAGGAGTAAATGACTGTGATGATTCCTCTCTCCGGGGGAAATAACAAGAAATTGGTATGACTGAAAATAATGAACTCATCTCAAAGGCCGTAATCAATCACCACTGCCAGTCACACTCACACACAATCACTTTCTGAATTGTAATGGAACCATAATAACAAACAACCTACTGTAGCCTACAACCAGAACAGAGCAGAAAACTATTTAGGTCATTTATCCAATGGAGCGGCTGTAATTACATGGAAACAGCTTTATGAAGTAATAAAGTAAGTTATACTTTGTTGTAGGCTAAGTGAACAAACTAAACAAACAAAAAATGCACATTATGTTCCAACCCAATGCAAGTCATTAAGCAGTGAAGCATAGTAATAAAACCTCCCAACGTTATTTAATAAAGAAATATCGGGGCTGTGGGACTGAGCGCCTAATAGCCATGAGTCACTGGGGTATAGATTGCGTGCTGGCAGGTGGTGTACCCGTCAGTGGCGCAGCAGCGGTGCTGTAACGGTTGGTATTTGCACGCTGCCTGCCATGCCTTTATCATCATCAGCAGGTGCGGCTGTGAGATTCCTCACAGTAACATTCATTATGTCACAGAGAAGAGCAGGCAAATCAAGAAAAATGGCTGCCCTGGGCGCTTAATGTGATGCATTTCAACAGAGTGAGGAGGGATGAATATGGAAAGAAAGAGATAGCCTAACTGGGCTGGGATTGTGTTTCTGGCCCCAGTGTATGTGGGAGAGGCAAATGCTGAGAGTTTTATGAATGATAATTCCGTATTAAAATAGAGGATGATTAATGATACTCCAAGCAGAAAGACATGGGGGGAGGTTGTGGCCCTCTGTGTAGGAATGTACTGTATGAGGGTGTATGAGGGTGTGTGAGTGTGTGTGCGTGTGCATGTACTGTATGTGTGCGTGTGTGCAGGGGCGAGTGCGTTTGCTTGTGTGTGGGTATATCTGTGTGTGGTTTCTTTAGGGTTTGCACTAGATGTGTGTGTATCATGTGTGTATTTGACTGGGCCTTGATTTATTGGAGTGTGAAATATTAACAGGGAAGAGAAACTGATTTGGGGTGAAAAAGATCTAAGTACATTCCCTCATTCATATTTCAACAACTTTCCTATCCCTGAAAACGGCCTTGGCAAACTAGCATCCTAATGCTATTGATTAGAGTGGCAGAGCATGCCTGGGTAGTGCCTCACTCTCATCCTAATGCTAGGGAACAGAGTGGCAGAGCATGCCTGGGTAGTGCCTCACTCTCATCCTAATGCTAGGGAACAGAGTGGCAGAGCATGCCTGGGTAGTGCCTCACTCTCATCCTAATGCTAGGGAACAGAGTGGCAGAGCATGCCTGGGTAGTGCCTCACTCTCATCCTAATGCTAGGGAACAGAGTGGCAGAGCATGCCTGGGTAGTGCCTCACTCTCATCCTAATGCTAGGGAACAGAGTGGCAGACCATGCCTGGGTAGTGCCTCACTCTCATCCTAATGCTAGGGAACAGAGTGGCAGAGCATGCCTGGGTAGTGCCTCACTCTCATCCTAATGCTAGGGAACAGAGTGGCAGAGCATGCCTGGGTAGTGCCTCACTCTCATCTTAATGCTAGGGAACAGAGTGGCAGAGCATGCCTGGGTAGTTCCTCACTCTCATCCTAATGCTAGGGAACAGAGTGGCAGAGCATGCCTGGGTAGTTCCTCACTCTCATCCTAATGCTAGGGAACAGAGTGGCAGAGCATGCCTGGGTAGTGCCTCACTCTCATCCTAATGCTAGGGAACAGAGTGGCAGAGCATGCCTGGGTAGTGCCTCACTCTCATCCTAATGCTAGGGAACAGAGTGGGCAGAGCATGCCTGGGTAGTGCCTCACTCTCATCCTAATGCTAGGGAACAGAGTGGCAGAGCATGCCTGGGTAGTTCCTCACTCTCATCCTAATGCTAGGGAACAGAGTGGGCAGAGCATGCCTGGGTAGTGCCTCACTCTCATCCTAATGCTAGGGAACAGAGTGGGCAGAGCATGCCTGGGTAGTGCCTCACTCTCATCCTAATGCTAGGGAACAGAGTGGCAGAGCATGCCTGGGTAGTTCCTCACTCTCATCCTAATGCTAGGGAACAGAGTGGGCAGAGCATGCCTGGGTAGTTCCTCACTCTCATCCTAATGCTAGGGAACAGAGTGGGCAGAGCATGCCTGGGTAGTTCCTCACTCTCAGCTGTGTTTCATGTCCTGACCATATCAAAAGACTAGGCAAATACTGTATAAATGCTGCTGGAGTCTCTTAATGATGTTTAATTAACATCTTATAAACATAACATGCTTGGTTTATTTATCTCTCTGTTTCTGTTTTACTGTCTCTCCTCTTATTCCTTTTTCTGCAGTTCTTAAAGGTTGACTCAGCAATGCACACAGTAAACAGCAGTAGTGGGTCAATTTCCGCAACAACTAAGAGCGTTGAAGCTGTTTTAGTTCCATAGCTACCGTGTTGAAGCAGTGTGAAGCGAACCCGTGCACACGCGCAGATACTCTGTGTGACAGTGTGAGAGCGAAGTCTTGCATCGCGCTCATCACAATATACAGTAGGTGGTGCTGCTTGTGGCAACGTCAAAACGCTGAGCATACCTTTGATGTGTGTGTGTGTGTGTGTGTGTGTGTGTGTGTGTGTGTGTGTGTGTGTGTGTGTGTGTGTGTGTGTGTCAGTTCTCCTCATCAAAATCTATGTCTTTCATGCCATCTGTGAGAGATACAGCCACAGCTGAGGGCAAAGATTAAAACACAAAGCAAAGGAGCACACACACACACACACACACACACACACACACACACACACACACACACACATACACGCATGCACACGCACATACACACACAGGCACACACACACACAGGCACACACACACACACACACACACACACTGAGCATCTAGAGCTTAAATCAAAGCGGAAATCTAAAGACACAAAAGCTACTGTAAATTGGACAGTGTTCTCCTACGCGTTCTCCTGTCACCTTGTCCCTTCGCTTGTGGACTTTGCAGTGCACAACACATCAGCTGTCTGTGACCAGGCAAAAAAATCTTACCAAACCTTCATATCATAACCCCAAACCGCTACACACAAGTTACATCGTTGTCACCATATTAACGTCATAGTCTACATAGCTACTAGAACTAATGGGTTAGTAAACCTGTTATAATCATGGAGTACATTGTACAGTTAGCAGCAAGCAGTTTAACAGTTACACCGGCGGTGGTGGCGATAAATTAATCAAACCAACAGCTTACCTTCACTTGGAAGAGTTCCAGCGTTGGATAGCCATAGCATCCGTCTCTCTTTGAGCCGGGTGTTTGAGTAGTATAAACTAGCTAGCTGCATTTGCTAGCTAAATAAGTGAAAGTGTAAAAAATACAACAAAATATATAGCTAGCTCTCTCACTTCTCCATTTTTGAAGAATTGAATTTGTTCAAAACTGTTCAACTATTGTTTTTCTCTCTCTTTGAGTCAACTACTCACCATATTTTATGCACTGCAGTGCTAGCTAGCTGTAGCTTATGCTTTCAGCACTAGATTAATTCTGTGATCCTTTGATTGGGTGGTAAACATGTCAGTTAATGCTGCAAGAGCTCTGATAGGTTGGAGGACGTCCTCCACGAGCCTCCTAGGTTTTGTATTGAAGTCAATGTACCTAGAGCAGGAAGGAAACTAGCTGAAACTCAGCCTACATCATGGTGCTACCCTACAGAGTTCTGTTGAGGCTACTGTAGACCTTCATTGTAAAACAGTATGTTTTCATGAACTATTTGGTGAGATGTGAATATATACTGCTCAAAAAAATAAAGGGAACACTTAAACAACACAATGTAACTCCAAGTCACTCACACTTCTGTGAAATCAATTTGTCCACTTAGGAAGCAACACGGATTGAAAATAAATTTCACATGCTGTTGTGCAAATGGAATAGACAACAGGTGGAAATTATAGGCAATAAGCAAAACACCCCCAATAAAGAAGTGGTTCTGCAGGTGGAGACCACAGACCACTTCTCAGTTCCTATGCTTCCTGGCTGATGTTTTGATCACTTTTGAATGCTGGCGGTGCTTTCACTCTAGTGGTAGCATGAGACGGAGTCTACAACCCACACAAGTGGCTCAGGTAGTGCAGCTCATCCAGGATGGCACATCAATGCGAGCTGTGGCAAGAAGGTTTGCTGTGTCTGTCAGCGTAGTGTCCAGAGCGTGGAGGCGCTACCAGGAGACAGCCCAGTACATCAGGAGACGTGCAGGACCACTACCTCCGCCTTTGTGCAAGGAGGAGCAAGAGGAGCACTGCCAGAGCCCTGCAAAATGACCTCCAGCAGGCCACAAATGTGCCTGTGTCTGCTCAAACGGTCAGAAACAGACTCTCAAAAAAATAAAGGGAACACTTAAACAACACATCCTAGATCTGAATGAAATAAATAATCTTATTAAATACTTTTTTCTTTACATAGTTGAATGTGCTGACAACAAAATCACACAAAAATCATCAATGGAAATCTAATTTATCAACCCATGGAGGTCTGGATTTGGAGTCACACTCAAAGTTAAAGTGGAAAACCACACTACAGGCTGATCCAACTTTGATGTAATGTCCTTAAAACAAGTCAAAATGAGGCTCAGTAGTGTGTGTGGCCTCCACGTGCCTGTATGACCTCCCTACAACGCCTGGGCATGCTCCTGATGAGGTGGCGGATGGTCTCCTGAGGGATCTCCTCCCAGACCTGGACTAAAGCATCCGCCAACTCCTGGACAGTCTGTGGTGCAACGTGGCGTTGGTGGATGGAGCGAGACATGATGTCCCAGATGTGCTCAATTGGATTCAGGTCTGGGGAACGGGCGGGCCAGTCCATAGCATCAATGCCTTCCTCTTGCAGGAACTGCTGACACACTCCAGCCACATGAGGTCTAGCATTGTCTTGCATTAGGAGGAACCCAGGGCCAACCGCACCAGCATATGGTCTCACAAGTGGTCTGAGGATCTCATCTCGGTACCTAATGGCAGTCAGGCTACCTCTGGCGAGCACATGGAGGGCTGTGCGGCCCCCCAAAGAAATGCCACCCCACACCATGACTGACCCACCGCCAAACCGGTCATGTGGAGGATGTTGCAGGCAGCAGAACGTTCTCCACGGCGTCTCCAGACTCTGTCACGTCTGTCATGTACTCAGTGTGAACCTGCTTTCATCTGTGAAGAGCACAGGGCGCCAGTGGCGAATTTGCCAATCTTGGTGTTCTTTGGCAAATGCCAAACGTCCTGCACGGTGTTGGGCTGTAAGCACAACCCCCACCTGTGGACGTCAGGCCCTCATACCACCCTCATGGAGTCTGTTTCTGACCGTTTGAGCAGACACATGCACATTTGTGGCCTGCTGGAGGTCATTTTGCAGGGCTCTGGCAGTGCTTCTCCTGCTCCTCCTTGCACAAAGGCGGAGGTAGCGGTCCTGCTGCTGGGTTGTTGCCCTCCTACAGCCTCCTCCACGTCTCCTGATGTACTGGCCTGTCTCCTGGTAGCGCCTCCATGCTCTGGACACTACGCTGACAGACACAGCAAACCTTCTTGCCACAGCTCGCATTGATGTGCCATCCTGGATGAGCTGCACTACCTGAGCCACTTGTGTGGGTTGTAGACTCCGTCTCATGCTACCACTAGAGTGAAAGCACCGCCAGCATTCAAAAGTGACCAAAACATCAGCCAGGAAGCATAGGAACTGAGAAGTGGTCTGTGGTTCCCATCTGCAGAACCACTCCTTTATTGGGGGTGTCTTGCTAATTGCCTATAATTTCCACCTGTTGTCTATTCCATTTGCACAACAGCATGTGAAATGTATTGTCAATCAGTGTTGCTTCCTAAGTGGACAGTTTGATTTCACAGAAGTGTGATTGACTTGGAGTTACATTGTGTTGTTTAAGTGTTCCCTTTATTTTTTTGAGCAGTGTATTTCACATTGTTGCATATTGCGTTAATATTTTTGTTCAGTATAGTATAGTTTTATCTAAAAATGATAACTTTTTTAATGTTTCATTATTTTTAGGAACTTCGCTGAGGAGGATGGTCCTCCCCTTCTTCCTCTGAGGAGCCTCCACTGGTTCACTGTCTGGGCAGGTGAGACTCCTAGGCAAGGTAACCTACTGCAGGAACAGGTCTGATCTGACTTATAAAGGCATTTGGCCTAATGCCAAATGCCTCCTCTTCCTGGACAGTATTGGGCATCGATGAGATACAGGGAGAGAGGAGAGAGCGAAATAGAGAAAGAGAGAAAATACTAAGTGAGGAGAGACAGAGAGAAAGAGAGAGAAGAAAGGTTAAATAAAGAGAGAGAGTGTGTTCTATATTCAAACTACCACATCGACCCAACTAGAACAACACAGGTCCACGCAGGGAATTTTGAGCCAGGAGGTAGAGAACCATTGATTTTTCCCCCAGAGCAAAGAACAAATGTTATTTGTCACATGCGCCGAATACAACAGGGGTAGGTAGACCTTACAGTGAAATGCTTACTTACAAGCCCTTAACCAAAAATGCAGTTTTAAGAAAAATAAGTGTTAAGAAAGCATTTACTAAAATAAACTGAAGTAAACAATAAAAAAATTAAAAAGCAAATAGTCTGGGTAGCCAATTGATTAGCTGTTCAGAAGTCTTATGGCTTGGGGGTAGAATCTATTAAGAAGCCTTTTGGACCTAGACTTGGTGCTCCGGTACCGCTTGCCGTGCGGTAGCAGAGAGAATAGTCTATGACTAGGGTGGCTGGAGTCTTCGGCAATTTCTAGGGCCTTCCGCTGACACCGCCTGGTATAAAGGTCATGGATGGCAGGAAGCTTGGCTCCAGTGATGTACTGGGCCTTACGCACTACCCTCTGTTACACAGAGCGGGTATCTGCAATGGTTTATTAGAAACAATACAAACAGTGTGGCTGCTTTCAAGTACACTTTTTGTAAGGCTACACACAACTTGGGGAGGATGGACCCTTCTATTTAAATGGCACATGAAGTGCAAAGCGCAAAGGTTGGATGAGTGTATATATTGCTTTCTTCAGACCTGGCTGGAGAGATCATTGTCCTGTACTTAACAGTAGTGTGTTCAAAGTCAAACCATGATGACGGTAAGTGGGCACAAAGACATGTTTTTCATCCCCAGAGGTCCATGGCAGTGTGTGTGTGTGTGTGTGTGTGTGTGTGTGTGTGTGTGTGTGTGTGTGTGTGTGTGTGTGTGTGTGTGTGTGTGTGTGTGTGTGTGTGTGTGTGTGTGTGTGTGTGTGTGTGTGTGTGTGTGTGTGTGTGGTCTGCATGAGGGAGGACAGTTTCTGACAGAGGGATCAGTCAGAGACAGTGTGTGGTAAACAGAGGAAGGAGGAGGACTGTAAATAAAGGAGCTTGGGGAGCGGTCCATATCCCCACGTTAGAGAGGTCAATCACCCACCAAGCTGCAGGCTAATTGACTCTTAATTAGCATCTGATCTCTCCTCACAGTGTATGTGTGTGTTCATACCAAATGCTTCTATTATTTTTGCAGCAGAGCTAACACAGACTGGCTAATCAAAGGCAACCGTTACCTGTCCTTCACGGGTGTCTGGATGAGGCATCCAACTCTAAACTATTCCTTCACTGGAATACTAACAGCTCTAGCCAGTAGCATCTCCTTCACTGGAACAGTAACAACTCAAACCTGTAGCATCTCCTTCACTGGAATATTAACAACTCTAACCAGCAGCATCTCCTTCACTGGAATACTAACAGCTCTAACCTGTAGCATCACCTTCACTGGAACAGTAACAACTCAAACCTGTAGCATCTCCTTCACTGGAATATTAACAACTCTTACCTGTAGCATCTCCTTCACTGGAATACCACCAACTCTAACCTGTAGCATCTCCTTCACTGGAATATTAACAACTCTAACCAGCAGCATCTCCTTCACTGGAATACTAACAGCTCTAACCTGTAGCATCTCCTTCACTGGAACAGTAACAACTCAACCCTTTAGCATCTCCTTCACTGGAATATTAACAACTCTAACCTGTAGCATCTCCTTCACTGGAATATTAACAACTCTAACCAGCAGCATCTTCTTCACTGGAATACTAACAGCTCTAACCTGTAGCATCTCCTTCACTGGAATACTAACAACTCTAACCTGTAGCATCTCCTTCACTGGAACACTAACAACTCTAAGCTGTAGCATCTCCTTCACTGGAATATTAACAACTCTAACCTATAGCATCTCCTTCACTGGAATACTAACAACTCTAACCTGTAGCATCTCCTTCACTGGAACACTAACAACTCTAAGCTGTAGCATCTCCTTCACTGGAATATTAACAACTCTAACCAGCAGCATCTCCTTCACTGGAATACTAACAGCTCTAACCTGTAGCATCTCCTTCACTGGAACAGTAACAACTCAACCCTTTAGCATCTCCTTCACTGGAATATTAACAACTCTAACCTGTAGCATCTCCTTCACTGGAATATTAACAACTCTAACCAGCAGCATCTTCTTCACTGGAATACTAACAGCTCTAACCTGTAGCATCTCCTTCACTGGAACAGTAACAACTCAACCCTTTAGCATCTCCTTCACTGGAATATTAACAACTCTAACCTGTAGCATCTCCTTCACTGGAATATTAAAAACTCTAACCTGTAGCATCTCCTTCACTGGAATACTAACTACTCTAACCTGTAGCATCTCCTTCACTGGAATATTAAAAACTCTAACCTGTAGCATCTCCTTCACTGGAATATTAAAAACTCTAACCTGTAGCATCTCCTTCACTGGAATACTAACTACTCTAACCTGTAGCATCTCGTTCACTGGAACAGTAACAACTCAACCCTGTAGCATCTCCTTCACTGGAACACTAACAACTCTAACCTGTAGCATCTCCTTCACTGGAACACTAACAACTCAAACCTGTAGCATCTCCTTCACTGGAATATTAAAAACTCTAACCTGTAGCATCTCCTTCACTGGAATACCAACAACTCTAACCTGTAGCATCTCCTTCACTGGAACACTAACAACTATAAGCTGTAGCATCTCCTTCACTGGAATTCCAGCAACTCTAACCTGTAGCATCTCCTTCACTGGAATACTAACAACTCTAATCTGTAGCATCTCCTTCACTGGAATACTAACAGCTCTAACCTGTAGCATCTCCTTCACTGGAATACTAACAACTCTAACCTGTAGCATCTCCTTCACTGGAATACTAACAACTCTAACCTATAGCATCTCCTTCACTGGAATACTAACAACTCTAACCTGTAGCATTTCCACAGTTTTTGGAGCGGGCCAGCCAGCTCAGCACTGATACTGTAAGTCCACTTTACTCAGCCTCCAGTTGGTTGGTAGGTTTACCCAATAACAGACTGCATTGTGCTGGGTTGATTCCAACAGTCAGCATCCCATCTGTCCTTCACAATACACACTGCATTCATCCACTGCACCGGGTGAAGAATGTACCGTAGGTAGCCATGTGTGAGGGTGGATGGTGACATCTTAATGTGTGTCTGGAGTCTGGAAACTATAGAGAACATGAGTGGAGGGAGGGAGTGCAAGTTACAGCAGAGGGAGAGGGAGAGAGAGAGAGAGAGAGAGAGAGAGAGAGAGAGAGAGAGAGAGAGAGAGAGAGAGAGAGAGAGAGAGAGAGAGAGAGAGAGAGAGAGAGAGGGCGCTCCTGTTCAAAGGATATGTTAGTGACAGCAGTGTGGAACTCTGAGAGGGGCTGCTGGGCATACATGTAGTCAAAGACTGGTCTGGGGGGGGAATATAAATACCAGTACTGTGAAAATGAAAAATAACATGAATAAGCAGTCAGGATTAGAGAATCAGATAAGAGAGAGAGTGAGAGAGATATCACCTGCACTGCAGGGCTGTGCTTTAATGATCACGTTGATCTGTCCAACCGCACAAGGCGTCCTCTGTATGAGGGCTTTTCCTGTGAGAGCTCTCTGCTCTCTGCCCACACACTCTCTCAACCACCACCCCACTGGGGAGATTTAGTGATCAGCAGCAGGCCTCTGATGTTCCTGTATGAAGGCCCAGTATCACTATCAGCCCCCTCTGTAACACCCCACCTAGGTAATCATTACCAAACACAGACAGACAGACAGACAGACAGACAGACAGACAGACAGACAGACAGACAGACAGACAGACAGACAGACAGACAGACAGACAGACAGACAGACAGACAGACAGACAGACAGACAGACAGACAGACAGACAGACAGACAGACAGACAGATAGATTACAGACTCTAGTCCCACTATTACAGACTGTGGCTCACACAACCACAACCATGAGGCAGTGAGAAGGGAGGATGGATAGACAGAACAAGCGAGACTAGACAAAGAATAGGTGTGATAAGAGTGAGGGAGAGAAGAGGAGGGGGAGAAAGAGAGGAGAGGGAGGGAATGGAGAGAGAGGGTGAGAGATTCATCTGATGCTGTGAAGAAGCTATAGAGCAGCACCGGGTTCATAGAAACCAGAGCTCTATGAAACATTTCAGTCACCAAATTGGATTTATTCAAGGAAAAAGACAGGGGAGGTGTAAAACTGTTGTGCCTGGTCTAAAGCAGATACCTTAAAAAAAGGGAGAGGCGTGGATCAGAAAACTAGTCAGTATCTGGCTTGACCACCATTTGCCTCATGCAGCGTGACACATCTCCTTCACATAGAGTTGATCAGGCTGTTGATTGTGGCCTGTGGAATGTTGTCCCACTCCTCTTCAATGGCTGTGCGAAGTTTCTGTATATTGGCGGGAACTGGAATTTACTGTTGTACACGTCGATCCAGAGCATCCCAAACCTGCTCAATAGGTGACATGTCTAGTGAGTATGCCACCCATGGAGAACTGGGACATTTTCAGCTTCCAGGAATTGTGTACAGATCCTTGTGACATGGGGCTGTGCATTATCATGCTGAAACATGTGGTGATGGCGGCGGATGAATGGCACAACAATGGGCCTCAAGATCTCATCACGGTATCTCTGTGCATTCAAATTGCCAGTGATAAAATGCAATTGTGTTCGTTGTCTGTAGCTTATGCCTGCTCATACCATAACCCCACCGACACCATGGGGAACTTCGTTCACAACGCTGACATCAGCAAACCGCTCGCCCACACAATGCCATACACGCTGCCAACTGCCCGGTACAGTTGAAACTGAGATCCATCCGTGAAGAGCACATTTCTTCAGCGTGCCAGTGGCCATTGAAGGTGAGTGTTTGTCCACTAAAGTCGGTTACGACGTAGATGAACTTCCCTGAGACGTTTTCTGACAGTTTGTGCAGAAATCCTTCAGCTGTGCAAACCCACAGTTTTATCAGCTGTCCGGGTGGCTGGTTTCAGATGATCTGCAGGTGAAGATGTCAGACGTGGAAGTCCTGGGCTGTTGTGGTTACATGTGGTCTGTGGTTGTGAGACCGGTTGGACGTACTGCCAAATTCTCTAAAATTACGTTGGAGGCGGCTTATGGTGTAGAAATTAAATTAAATTGTCTGTTAACAGTTCTGGTGAACATTCCTGCAGTCAGTATGTTAATTGCACGCTCCCTCAAAACTTGAGACATATGTGGTATTGTGTTTTGTGACAAAACTGCACATTTTAGAGTGGCCTTTTATTGTCCCCAGCACAAGGTGCACCTGTGTAATGATCATGCAGTTAAATCAGCTTCTTGACATGCCACACCTGTCAGTTGAAGGGATTATCTTGGCAAATGAGAAGGGATGTAAACAAATTAGTGCACAATATTTGAGAGAAATAGGCTTTTTGTTCATATGGAACATTTCTGGGATCTTTTATTTCAGCTCATGAAACATGGGAACAAAACTTTATATGTTGCATATATATTTTTGTTCAGTGTCATTTTGATAAGCTTTGATAAGGACCTTCCCCTGTGGTGAATGTCAATGGGCTGGCTGGTGGTTTTGCTCCCCCTGTGGTGAATGTCAATGGGCTGGGGGTTTTGCTCCATCACGTTTTGTGTGTTCACCTTCAGCCCCACGTCACTATTGACATTTAACTCTGGTAGGGATGAAAACCTCCCCGCCCGGTGATTGATGATGCCAGGTCAGCCTTGATGACTCAACTAGCGCTCCATTAGAGTGTCAGACGGGACGGTGAGGAGGGAGAAATCAAGCCATCTCCTCTACTGATTGTAGGACACTGGGATGAGTGGGATCATTGTGTACCAGACACGCTCAATGACACAGAGTGGAGAGGATAGTTAGAACTGCTAATGTGGAACAGCATATTACCATACATTCAATATAGTCAATGTTATCTCAATCTAATGTAATGCACTGTACTTCAGCCTCCTATTAGATCAAAGCTCAAATCACTTTCTATTGTCTTGTTTCTTAGATTACCATGAATGCTTGAATCTGCGCTAGTAGGCCTATGTTTTCCTCACTATTCTCTATATATCAGCAACATCTGTTGGTAGTCAAGTGGTGTCTGTCTCTACATGTCTGTGATTATTCCATCATGGGAAGTCCGTGTTTGTGTCAGTATATGTATGTGTGTGTGAGTGTGAGAGAGGTGCTCTGTGTGCTGGGTGAAGAGACACCACTGTGCCCTTTGTCACCATCAGTATGGAGGACACACAGTAAACAGAGCACTGCAGCACAGAGACACCGCACTTTCCTGCATCACTAATCTCTCTGTCTTTGTCTGTCACTGTCTCCCTCTGTTCCCTCACAGAACAGAACCCCAGGAGGGCAGGGGGATCAGAATGAACCACTCTCTCCATAGACAGCACAGAGGCAGAGCTGGGCTCAACGACCTAAGTGGCTAGCAGGGCTCCTAACACCTGCTCTCCTCAGTTTTCTTCTAAGCCGGTTAGAACAGGCAGAGAGAAAGACAAGTGGGAGGGGCAGCAGGGAAGAGGAAGAGATGGAGTTAAGTGCTTATTTCTCTTGGAGGAGATGTGGGGAGGTGCGAGGTATGAGGTGGTAGGTCTGTGACCTTGCTTTACTGTGTCTGATTGGCTGCCAACTTTAAAATGGCAGCCGTGTGAAGCACAGATAGGAGCTGCGGCTCACAGTTGTTAAGGAAAAAATCGTTCTGAGCTCTCCCTGATCCTTGGAACAAGTTTTTCCTCAACACGGTGAAATTAATACTAAAAGGCGGCATTAAATCATTAAAATGGCCTCCCATTCAGGGACCGCTGCCGCATGCTTTTTCATACCCACTCTAAACGCCTCTAATAACGCACTAAAAACAGGGGGGATAAAAAGAGAGAAGTCTCGAGCCCTCTATGAATTGGACACGTTGAAAAATGATCAAAATCCCCTCAAAAGGATGATGTCCTATCTCTTATTGCTGTATTTGGTTCAGTGGAGAGCTCCTGGGAACTCATTGATACTTCTTTATTATGGAGCCATCTGCACTCTCATGTCATTAATATGACATATCATTAGCAGTCATTGTATCACATGTCAGGTTAGCTAGCTAGCAACTACTGACTTGTCATGACACACTGTGCTATTCAAGGGTACTTGTTAGCAGCTTGACCAGCGGAGCTATCCACGGTAAGCAGAGGTCTCAGTGTTTCTGTCAGAGACAGCTAGCGTTAACCCAGGGACAGACAGAGAACTGGGACAGGTGTGTCAGAGTCAGTCGGTTCAATCCCCTCACTGACTAACGTTCTGCTTTGATATCTACCTGCTTGGAGCCGCTGTCAATTATGTCTCTTGCCCCTGCTCATCCTTTCCCTCTCCCCAGCTCTCCCTCTCCCCCGCTCTCCCTCTCTCCTTCTCGCTCTCCTATTTCCATCTCTCAGAGCTTGGCCTTTACTGAACTCCATCCCCAGGTCATGACTTATCATAACTTTCTCTTTAGGACAAAAACTCTCTGCTCAAAGTCTGGGATTGATTGTGGATAGGTCTGATCCAGGTGTATCTTGTCTATGTGGGACTGTGACTGACGTGTCAGTAATAATCTGTCACCCTCCCTGCTGATACACACAGAGCTCCTGAGACTAAGGACTGACAGATATGTCATGCTAATGCTTTTATTGAGAGGTTATTAAGAAGGGCCCTGGCAGGGAGATTGAGGAGTGGAACTATATTTAGAAGAAAAAGAGGAGAGAAGAAGAGAGAGAAAGAGAGAGAACGGAGAGTGGAAGATAGTGAGGGAGGAGAAAGACATAGGGAGTGAAGAGAGCAATAGAAAGAGATAGAAAGAGTGAGTTTGTGTGTGACAATGAGCGAAAGAGAGAGGAGAGAGATAGCGAGAAAGAGATAGAAAGAGTGAATGAGAGGGGTAATAGACGATTGGAGAGAAAGTACACATAGAAAATGATTGCTCTTAAGAGTGAAAAAGTTTTGGGGCTATTCAGCCCCGTTCTAATAGATTGTATTTCAAACACAAAGCCATGGGGTGACCCATTCAATTACAACAGAGTAATCTGTCTGTGGTTTAAATATAAAGGCTGTGGAGTCTATCTGCTGTGTGCTCACTGGACTGGGGCCATGGTACCATGGCCTGGAGTCTGTCTGGGGAGAAAAGATGGATATCTTCTCTCTCAAATTCAAGCTGCTTTATTGGCCTGTAGAACATTGCGCCAATTTTGCCAAAGCAACAATGTATAGAATATACATCGTAATACAATTATGAATAATAATAATAATATAAAATGGTTGTAGATAACAACAATAAAATGGTAACAGTCAATAGTAGAAATACAATAAATAGAAAAAGCTAAACATGGAAAATGAAACTATAACTAACTTATAATTAACTAACGGTCATCCTCACCATTATATCAATACTACAACTACCATCATCATTACCACTACTACCACCACCATCATTAAACTGCTATCACTACCATCACCCATACTACCCCTACCACTACTATTTGGAATAATAATCACAATAATAATAATAATCACAATAATAATAATAAGTAAGTTACCTCTTACTATGCAGATGTTATTATTCAGTGTCCTTCAGGTTATGGCTATGCTCCTTCGCCCATGAGTATTTTTTGTTTTTGCTCTGGGTTTAATAAGTAAACATTTGGAATAAATGTAGTAATTTCTGTGAATAATGAATCTCTTGGTCAGGGATATTTTTCACAGTAAAGGAGTAAGTGCATCTCTGTTTCTACCTCCCCTGTCATGCAGTGACCACATTTTTCTGCTCTCTCTCATTGTCTCTCTCTCTCTCTCTCTCTCTCTGTCTCTCTCTCTCTCTCTCTGTCTCTCTCTCTCTCTCTCTCTCTCTCTCTCTGTCTCTCTCTGTCTGTCTCTCTCTGTCTGTCTCTCTCTGTCTCTCTCTGTCTGTCTGCGTGTGTGTCTGAGTGTGTGTGTCAAATCAAATCAAATTGTATTGGTCACATACACATATTTAGCAGATGTTATTACTGGTGTAGCGAAATGCTTGTGTTCCTAGCTCCAACAGTGCAGTAGTATCTAACAATTCACAACAATACACACAAATCTAAAAGTAAAATAATGGAATTAAGAAGAATATAAATATTAGGACGAGCAATGTTGAAGTAGCATTGACTAAATTACAGTAGAATAGAATACAGAAGCCTCTAAGGTGCAAGGTGGAGTAACCGGGTGGTAACTGGCTAGTGATGGCTATTTATCAGTCTGATGGCCTTGAGATAGAAGCTGTTTTTCAGTCTCTCGGTCCCAGCTTTGATGCACCTGTACTGACCTCGCCTTCTGCATGATAGTGGAGTGAACAGGCAATGGCTCGAGTGCTGAGGGTGTACTGGAGGGCAGGCCGTGTGCCCCCGGTGATGAGTTGGGCAGACTGCACCACCCTCTGGAGAGCCCTGCGGTTGTGGGCGGTGCAGTTGGCGTACCATGCGGTGATATAGCCTGTCAGGATGCTCTCAATTGTACATCTGTAAAAGTTTGTGAGGGTCTTATTGGCCAAGCCTTCTTCACCAAACTGTCTGTGTGGGTGGACCATTTCAGATTGTCAGTTATGTGTACGCCGAGGAACTAGAAGCTTTTCCCCTTCTCCACTACGGTCCTGCCAATGTGGGTAGGGGTGTGCTCCCTCTGCTTTTCCCGAAGTCCAAGATCAGCTCCTTCATTTTGTTGATGTTGAGGGAGAGGTTATTTTCCTGGCACCATTCCGCAAGGCCCCTCACCTCCTCCCTGTAGGCTGTCTCATCATTGTTGGTAATCAGGCCTACTATAGTTGTGTCATCTGCAAATTTGATGATTGAGTTGGAGGCGTGTGTGGCAGGGAGTGAACATGGAGTACAGAAGGGGGCCGAGTACGCACCCTTGTGGGGCCCCTGTGTTGAGGATCAGTGAAGTGGAGGTGTTGTTTCCTACTTTCACCACCTGGGTGGGCGGCCGTCAGGAAGTCCAGGAACCAGGGCCCCGAGCTTGATGAGGAGCTTGGAGGGTACTATGGTGTTGAAGGCTGAGCTCTAGTCAATGAACAGCATTCTTACATAGGTATTCCTTTTGTCCAGATGGGATATGGCAGTGTGCAGTGCGATGGCGATTGCATCGTCTGTGGAGGTATTGGGGCGGTAAGCAAATTGAAGTGGGTCAACTCTAGTCCTCAGGGGCCTGATTGATGTCACACTTTTTCTCCTTCCCCAGCAAACACAGCTGATTTACCTGTTAGGGCTAGGGGGCAGTATTGACACGGCCGGATAAAAAACGTACCCGATTTAATCTGGTTACTACTCCTGCCCAGAAACTAGAATATGCATATAATTATTAGCTTTGGATAGAAAACACTCCAAAGTTTCTAAAACTGTTTGAATGGTGTCTGTGAGTATAACAGAACTCATTTGGCAGGCCAAAACCTGAGAAGATTCCATGCAGGAAGTGCCCTGTCTGACAATTTCTTGCCCTTCTTGATTATCTCTATCCATTACAGAGGATCTCTGCTGTTACGTGACACTTCCTATGGCTCCCATGGGCTCTCAGAAGGCGGCAAAAAGCTGAATCGTGGCTTTGCAGGCTCTGGCTGAAAAAAAGTAGCGCGTTTGGGTAGTGGCTGGTTACAGTACTGTGAGACTCAGGCGCGTGCCCGAGTCGACCTCATGCTTTGTTTTCTTTCGTCTGTTTACCTAAACGCAGATTCCCGGTAGGAATATTATCGCTTTTTTACAAGAAAAATGGCATAAAAATGGATTTTAAACAGCGGTTGACATGCTTCGAAGTACGGTAATGGAATATTTAAAAAAAAATTGTCACGAAATGCGCCATGCTCGTGACCCTTATTTACACTTCGGATAGTGTCTTGAACGCACGAACAAAACACCGCTATTTGGATATAACGATGGATTATTTTGGACCAAACCAACATTTGTTATTGAAGTAGCAGTCCTGGGAGTGCATTCTGACGAAGAACACCAAAGGTAATCAAACTTTTGTAATAGTAAATCGGAGATTGGTCAGGGCTAAACTTGGTGGGTGTCTAAATAGCTAGCCGTGATGGCTGGGCTATGTACTCAGAATATTGCAAAATGTGCTTTCACCGAAAAGCTATTTTAAAATCGGACACCTCGATTGCACAAAGGAGTTCTGTATCTATAATTCTTTAAATAATTGTTATGTTTTTTGTGAACGTTTATCGTGAGTAATTTAGTAAATTCACCGGAGGTTTGCGGTTATGCTAGTTCTGAACGTCACATGCTAATGTAAAAAGCTGGTTTTTGATATAAATATGAACTTGATTGAACAAAACATGCATGTATTGTATAACATAATGTCCTAGGTGTGTCATCTGATGAAGATCATCAAAGGTTAGTGCTGCATTTAGCTGTCTTCTGGGTTTTTGTGACATTATATGTTAGCTTGAAAAATGGGTGTCTGATTATTTCTGGCTGGGTACTCTGCTGACATAATCTAATGTTTTGCTTTCGTTGTAAAGCCTTTTTGAAATGGAACAGTGTGGTTAGATTAACGAGAGTCTTGTCTTTAAAATGGTGTAAAATAGTCATATGTTTGACAAATTGAAGTAATAGCATTTCTAAGGTATTTGAAAATCGCGCCACGGGATTACACTGGCTGTTGCGTAGGTGGGACGATTTCGTCCCACCTAGCCCAGAGAGGTTAGTCAGATTGCATTCTAAACTGAAGATCATGATTCGTTGATTATTGGAGTCAGGTGTGTTAGCTGGGGCTGGGGAAAGACTGTGACACCAATCAGGCCCTTGAGGACTGGAATTGCCCACGCCTGGTCTAGGGTGTCAGGTAAGGTAGAGTGATATAATCCTTAACTAGCCTCTCAAAGCACTTCATGATCACAGAATTTCGTGCTACGGGGCGAAAGTTCAGTTACCTTTGCTTTCTTGGGTACAGGAACAATGGTGGAGATCTTGAAGCAAGTGGGGACAGCAGACTGGGATAGGGAGAGATTGAATATGTCCACAAACACTCCAGCCAGCTGGTCTGCGCATGGTCCGAGGATGCGGCTAGGGATGTCGTCTGGGCCGGCCGTCATGCAAGGGTTAACGCGCTTAATAAATGCCAGATACTGACTGTTATTTTTGATTTTGAACCCCCCTTATATTGTTTGGCATGTTTTTGTGTCTGAGCGCCGTACTCAGATTATTGCTTTTTCGGTAAAGCTTTTTTGAAATCTGACACAGCGGTTGCATTAAGGAGACGTTTATCTAAAGTTCCATGTATAACACCTGTATTTTCATGAACGTTTATGATGAGTATTTCTGTAAATTGATGTGGCTCTCTGCAAAACCACCGGATGTTTTGGAGACAAAACATTACTGAACATAACGCGCCAATGTAAACTGAGATTTTTGGATATAAATGTGAACTTTATCGAACAAAACATACATGTATTGTGTAACATGAAGTCATATGAGTGTCATCTGATGAAGATCATCAAAGGTTAGTGATTCATTTTCCCTCTATTTCTGCTTTTTGTGACTCCTCTCTTTGGCTGGAAAATGGCTGTGTTTTTGTGTGTATAGGCGCTGACCTAACAATCATATGGTTTGCTTTCGCCGTAAAGCCTTTTTGAAATCAGACACTGTGGCTGGATTAACAAGAAGTAAAGCTTTAAAATGGTGTATAATACTTGTATGTTTGAGTAATTTTAATTATGAGATTTTTGTTGTTTTAAATTTGCGCCCTGCACTTTCACTGGCTGTCGTCATATCAATCCCGTTAGCCATAAGATTAACTTGCCTTTCAGTCACATTACAGTGGACGCCTACAGCCAATGTGCAAATGAACACCTCAGGAGGTCAACAATCAGGAGTTCAACAATCACTTATCCCACTGCTGTATGTCTGTGTGGAAGCAACATTGTTTCATGAAGAAAGCTCAGTTTTAGGTCAAGCCTGCTGTATTCAATCAGTCACTTCCTTATTTTCAGTGAATACGTTATTTTATGCATGAAAATACATGAATTTAGATGACCACTGATACTTTATAAGTGTGGATGAGCCAGCCAAGCAGTGATGAGGAGCCAGCTTGAAGGAAGGATGCTGTGGCTGAGACCAGTTACAAACAGCAGCAGCAGCAGGCACCAGCTAACCCTGGAGGGGAGAGCTATTAGCCTGGCTGGATTAGCATCTGACACCCAGCAGCCAGTACCCTCAGATCCCCCTTCAAATGTGGGGCCTAGAGTGCCACTACAAATTGCAGTGACCAACAGTACCCTATTCACAGTCCGCATCCACATCGAGAGAGAGAGAGAGAGAGAGAGAGAGGGGAGAGAGAGAGAGAGAGAGAGAGAGAGAGAGAGAGAGAGAGAGAGAGAGAGAGAGAGACAGACAGACAGACAGACAGACAGACAGACAGACAGACAGACAGACAGACAGACAGACAGACAGACAGACAGACAGACAGACAGACAGACAGACAGACAGACAGACAGACAGACAGACAGACAGACAGACAGACAGACAGACAGACAGACAGACACAGAGCTGCTGTCAGAAGAGAGGGGTGTTCACTGCCATAGAGGAAAGACGCAATTTGCAGCCATCCCCAGCCAAACATAGGAGTAGCTGAGGAACTAAGTATGTTGTCGTGTTCCAGTCGGAGGAGGAAGTGTAGGCATCGGCAGAGGTGAAGCACAAGGAGTGCGAAGTAATGATGTCACTTGTCACACATTAAATTAAAATACCCAGTGACATTTCAGAAGGGGAATGTTTTATGCTTGTACCCACTGCAGCTTTAACGAACAGAAGGGAGGACGGTAATCGTCCTGACAGTGCTGCCAGTTGTAACCTTAGGGAACACTACCCAAACAGGTTACTCATTGTCCTCTGTCTTCTCAGACTTTAGCACCTCTACTTACTCTCTCTGCAGGGAAAAACAAGGGGAAATACTGCTGACTTGACATCTCCTCTTACCACCTGTCTCTTGAGCCCTTAGGCCAGGAGGAATGTGGTGGTCATTACTTCAGCTTGAGCACCCTCATTCCAAGATAACACTGGACTGTAAGGTTTCAGTGAAATGTACTGTATGCAGAGTGCTATGGGGCGATAGTCATTTAGTTCAGTTACCGTAGCTTTCTTGGGAACAGGAACAATGGTGGCCATCTTGAAGCATGTGGGGACAGCAGACTGGGATAGGGATTGATTGAATATGTCTGTAAACACACCAGCCAGCTGGTCTGTACATGCTCTGAGGACGCAGCTAGGGATGCCGTCTGGGACGGCAGCCTTGCGAGGGTTAACACGTTTAGATGTTTTACTCACGTCGGCCACGTTGAAGGAGAGCCCACAGTCTTTGGTAGCGGGCCGTGTTGGTGGCACTGTATTGTCCTCAAAGCGCGCAAAGAAGTTGTTTAATTTGTCTGGGAGCGAGACATCGATGTCCGCGACGTGGCTGGTTTTCTTTTTGTAGTCCGTGATTGTCTGTAGACCCTGCCACATACATCTCGTGTTTGAGCCGTTGAATTGTGACTCTACTTTGTCTCTATACTTTGTCTCTATTGCTTGTTTGATTGCCTTGAGGAGGGAATAGCAACACTGTTTGTATTCGGTCATGTTTCCAGTCACCTTGCCATGATTAAATGCACTGGTTCGCGCATTCAGATTTGCGTGAATGCTGCCATCAAGCCACGGTTTCTGGTTAGGGAATGTTTTAATAGTCACAGTGGGCACAACATCTCCAATGCACTTCTTAATAAACTCACTCACCGAGCATATATGAGCATATACGTCAATGTTATTGTCTGAGGCAACCCGGAACATATCCCAGTCCATGTGATTGAAGCAATCTTGAAGCGTGGAATCCCATTGGTCAGACCAGCATTGGATAGACCTAAGCACGGGCGCGTCCTGTTTTAGTTTTTGCCTATAGGAGGGGAGCAACAAAATGGAGTCATGGTCAGATTTGCCTAAGGGAGGGCGGGGGAGGGCCTTGTATGCATCACGGAAGTTAGAGCAGCAGTGGTCCAATGTTTTGCTCGAGCAGGTACAACAAACAATGTGCTGGTAGAATTTAGTTAGCCTTGTTCTCAAATTAGCTTTGTTAAAATCCCCAGCTACATAAATGCAGCCTCCGGATATATGGTTTCCAGTTTACATAGAGTCCAGTGAAGTTCTTTCAGGGCCGTCGAGGTATCTGCTTGGGGGGGGGGATATACACAGCTGTGTCTATAATTGAAGAGAATTCTCTTGGGAGATAATGCGGTCAGCATTTAATTGTAGGTAAATCACGCCCTAATTTTGTTCGCCTTGTTGTCTAGAGACTGGATATTAGCAAGTAATATGCTTGGAAGCGGTGGATGGTGTGCTTGCCTTCTAAGTCTGACCAGGAGGCCGCTCCGTCTGCCTCTCCTGCGGCGACGACGTTGTTTTGGGTCGGCCTCTGGCATTAAATCCAATGTCCAGGGTGGAGGTCTGAAAAAAGGATCCGCTTCGGGAAAGTCGTATTCCTGGTCGTAATGTCGGTAAGTTGACGTCACTCTTATATCCAATAGTTCTTCCTGGCTGTATGTAATAACACTTAAGATTTTCTGGGCTAACAATGTAAGAAATAATACATAAAGAAACTAATTACTGCATAGTTTCCTAAGGACGTGAAGCGAGGCGACCATCTCGAGTCGGCGCCATCTTGAGAGCAGAGGATTTGACTGTTGAAGTGATGCTACAAAGGTTTTGTATCATCTCAGCCAGTAGTTTTTAAAGTAGCTCTCACAAACCAAAACGGGTCCCTGAAAATTGTGCACAATTTTGTACAATATCATCCAATTTGTAGAATATGTTACGAATTTGTAAGTACTTAAGAACCTGTTCAATCTCTTTAAGTGCTCCTTTGCATTTGAGTTAAGTAATGCCTACTGCAAAATTTCAAATCTACAAAATCACCTCTGATTTCACCTCTTTTAATTAAACTATCACAGTAAGGAACTTAACAGTTACCCAGAAATTATTTGATATTGAGATAACAATAGCTGCAATGAGCCTTTAAGCCTTAATAGAGAGAAAACACATACTTAGAATACACTGTGGTTTATTGCTTTATTAATGTGACACACCTACACACACTCTCACACAGGTGCCATTACCAGACATGGCATCTATCCCAATCCACTCTAAACATCTAACGGCACCTTACACAGCTCACGATGACTAAAGTGTTGCTGCCAAACACCAGCACTTACTGCCAGACAGCAACACTGAATCACAGACACCCAAACACAGACGCACACACAGACACACACATACACATACACTCTACAAGTGGCGGTGTAAGTGTCAGGCAGTATAGAACAGATTGTGTTGAATTGACAGCATGGGTGAGACAGAAAAAGAAACGTCCTCTCACTGTCAACTGCGTTTATTTTCAGCAAACTTAACGTGTAAATATTTGTATGAACATTATAAGATTCAACAACTGAGACATAAACTGAACAAGTTCCACAAACATGTGACTAACAGAAATTGAATAATGTGTCCCTGAACAAAGGGGGGGCCAAAATCAAAAGTAACAGTCAGTATCTGGTGTGGCCACCAGCTGCATTACGTACTGCCATGCATCTCCTACTCATGGACTGCACCAGATTTGCCAGTTCTTGCTTTGAGATGTTACCCCACTATTCCACCAAGGCAGCTGCATGTTCCCGGACATTTCTGCGGGGAATGGCCTTAGCCCTCACCCTCCGATCCAACAAGTCCCAGACATGTTCAATGGGATTGAGATCCGGGCTCTTTGCTGGCCATGGTAGAACATTGACTTTCCTGTCTTGCAGGAAATCACGCACAGAACGAGCAGTATGGCTGATGGCATTGTCATGCTGGAGGGTCATGTCAGGATGAGCCTGCAGGAAGGGTACCACATGAGGGAGGAGGATGTCTTCCCTGTAACGCACAGCATTGAGATTGTGTGCAATGACAACAAGCTCAGTCCGATGATGCTGTGACACACCGCCCCAGACCATGATGGACCCTCCACCTCCAAATCGATCCCGCTCCAGAGTACAGGCCTCGGTGTAATGCTCATTGCTTTGACAATAAACGCGAATCCGACCATCACCCCTGGTGAGACAAAACCTCGACTCGTCAGTGAAGAGCACTTTTTGCCAGTCCTGTCTGGTCCAGCGATGGTTGGTTTGTGCCCATAGGCGACGTTATTGCCGGTGATGTCTGGTTAGGACCTGCCTTACAACAGGCCTACAAGCCCTCAGTCCAGCCTCTCTCAGCCTATTGCGGACAGTCTGAGCACTGATGGAGGGATTGTGCGTTCCTGGTGTAACGGGCAGTTGTTGTTGCCATCCTGTACCTGTCCCGCAGGTGTGATGTTCAGATGTATTGATCCTGTGCAGGTGTTGTTACACGTGGTCTGCCACTGCGAGGATGATCAGCTGTCCGTCCTGTCTCCCTGTAGCGCTGTCTTAGGCGTCTCACAGTACGGACATTGCAATTTATTGCCCTGGCCACATCTGCAGTCCTCATGCCTCGTTGCAGCATGCCTAAGGCACGTTCACGCAGATGAGCAGGGATCCTGGGAATCTTTCTTTTGGTGTTTTTCAGAGTCAGTAGAAAGGCCTCTTTAGTGTCCTAAGTTTTCATAACTGACTTTAATTGCCTACCGTCTGTAAGCTGTTAGTGTCTTAACGATCGTTCCACAGGTGCATGTTCATTAATTGTTTATGGTTCATTGAACAAGCATGGGAGACAGTGTTTAAACCCTTTACAATGAAGATCTGTGAAGTTATTTGGATTTTTACGAATTATCTTTGAAAGAGACAGGGTCCTGAAAAAGGGACGTTTCTTTTTTTGCTGAGTTTATATACAGTATATATGTTAGTAAGACATAGGCTTAGTTGTTTGTGCTAAAAGGTAACACAAGCCAGCTATGTGTTGCCTGGCAACCAAACAGTATGGCAAGGACAATAGGTTAAAAAAACTAGGTTTGAAGTAGAGATTTAAAAATCCCACTATTGCTGAAGAAATGTTGGTTTCAGTAAATGTAGTAATTAGCAAACTAAGCCTTCCATTATTATGACTCCATGTGTAGCTGTGGTTAATGAAGCTAGGGATTTCTATGTTGAAATGGTGGGAGAAACAGAGCCAGAAAACCAGGAGAGAGACACACAACTCTTCCGAAGGAGTTATCATTCATATGCTGGGATGAGAAGATTAAATGGGTTTAAGGTTGGGAAGAGTGGAAAGAGACAGAGTGACTATATTTAGCCAGGAGCCTGCCACAGGAGCCTGCCATAGGTTTAAGGTTGGGAAGAGTAGAAGTGGGAGAGGAGGAGCTGAGGAGAATCTCCTGACACGGATGAGGCCGTGTGAAATTCACAAAGTCTTGATTTGGAGGGATTGTCTCTCCTTCTTAGAGGAGATTAAAGAGGAACATTTTAAAGAGATGCCGAAAATTATGGAAATGGTTAGGAAGCCGTGGGAACGCTTTGCCTTGAAAACTTTTTAAGCACACTTTTAAAAGTTTAGTCAAGGATCAGAGAGGACACGGGGAGAATGCTGTTGCTGCCGTGGGTTTTAAGAGCTTTGTCCAGAACAAGATTATAATTACATTTCTGGGGAATGGGATGTTACAAGCAGGACATAAAAGCTTTGCCCCACCGAAATACAACAATGTGGCCCTCACTGAGCTTCACTATGAACAATATGTACACGCTTGGAGAGACAAAGACAGAGCACCTCTTATATGACATTTACTACATTTAAAACTGAGGGAAATGTAGAGCTCATTGGTTTCATTCTAAAACCCAACAAACAGGATCATTTTCAAAGCATAAATTGTAAGAAATCATGGCTAACATCATTTGCATTCATTGCTTAACATTATTGCTAGACTGGGCATAAATCAGTCTCCTGGCACTTGATTGAATGCCATAACAAGGCCAATGTGGGGGGATTGGGGTTTCATGGTTTCACCATATTCACTGTGTCAATGAGGAAGTCCAATTAGCTCTAACATTCACCAACATGACATGCTCGAACAGGTTAATGATCCCTATCTCATGGTAATCTACCCTTCATTTCACACTGCTAGAGTCAGTCAAGAGAAGCCTATGGGAAATACAGAGCTTTACTCCAAACTACAGATCCCTTGTTATTTGCATAATCCCTCCCAGCAAGGTGAGGATGATAAGGTTTTGGCCTGTGTGTCTGTCTGGGCCCCTGGCAGCTAGTCAACAGTCAGCAGCTTCCTCCCTCTCTGGGGTCTGGGCCTGTCTGTACTCTGGATTCAACATAAAAGCCTGATAATGATAAAAGGAGCGATAATGGCTTTACAGTCAGGCTGGGAAGGCTCTGCACACAGAGACAATAAAAAAACAACAACAACAAAACGACGAGCCAAAGAGCATCGTTAAAGAGACAATAATAATAATAATAATAAATGGTAGTTATATAGCACTTTTCAAGGACCTAAAGTCACTTTGAAGAGGCAGATTGGTCTGGCTGTTCTGCTCTCAGACTGCTGATTGGTCAGAGCGAGAGCGAGGATGCCTCGGCTTATCAACTTCCTCTCCCTTTGGTCTCACTTCTGTTCTGCCGACACCAACACAACTCTCCTCTTAAATGGAGGCCAAATGGGAACTTTGAAGCATACAAAATACGTTTTCAAGTCAACATTCTGCCAAATCAGAAAGCACACAAATCCTCTCTCTCTCCAATAAAAATAAAAATGCTCCCTCTCTTTCTCCCTCTGTGTCCCTGCTCTCTCTTCCATAAAAACAAGAATAGAGGGCCATTGGGACTCTCCAATTGTCTCTCTGTTGTCTTTGCAGTTTGAAAGCCTGTGTCCAGTCCAAGCGCTGTATCCTCTGACCTCTGCTGTCAAACACAATGCTGAGCAAACACACAGAGAAGAGAAAGTAAACAGGGTTACTGAGTCTCCGGTACCTGCTGGGACACTGCCAGACAGGCTGATACACAGTGCAAATACACACATTCACTAAAACACACACACACACACACACACACACACACACACACACACACACACACACACACACACACACACACACACACACACACACACACACACACACACACACACACACACACACACACACACACACACACACACACACACACAGTCAATACAAACTTTCTAAGAGTCATATTTTCATGCACACACACACTTTCAGATACATTTAACTGGTCATTTTTCAGTATGTGTAAGGTCTGAGTATTACCTTCACATCTCCTCTGATCAGCCTGTCCTCCCCTGTCTCAGGGTGGTATCAGCCTGTCCTCCCCTGTCTCAGGGCGGTATCAGCCTGTCCTCCCCTGTCTCAGGGTGGTATCAGCCTGTCCTCCCCTGTCTCAGGGCGGTATCAGCCTGTCCTCCCCTGTCTCAGGGCGGTGTCAGCCTGTCCTCCCCTGTCTCAGGGTGGTATCAGCCTGTCCTCCCCTGTCTCAGGGTGGTATCAGCCTGTCCTCCCCTGTCTCAGGGCGGTATCAGCCTGTCCTCCCCTGTCTCAGGGTGGTATCAGCCTGTCCTCCCCTGTCTCAGGGTGGTATCAGCCTGTCCTCCCCTGTCTCAGGGTGGTATCAGCCTGTCCTCCCCTGTCTCAGGGTGGTATCAGCCTGTCCTCCCCTGTCTCAGGGTGGTATCAGCCTGTCCTCCCCTGTCTCAGGGTGGTATCAGCCTGTCCTCCCCTGTCTCAGGGGGACGCCGCCCCCCGTCCGGGTGGCAGCCTGTCCTCCCCTGTCTCAGGGTGGTATCAGCCTGTCCTCCCCTGTCTCAGGGTGGTATCAGCCTGTCCTCCCCTGTCTCAGGGTGGTATCAGCCTGTCCTCCCCTGTCTCAGGGTGGTATCAGCCTGTCCTCCCCTGTCTCAGGGTGGTATCAGCCTGTCCTCCCCTGTCTCAGGGTGGTATCAGCCTGTCCTCCCCTGTCTCAGAGCGGTGTCAGCCTGTCCTCCCCTGTCTCAGGGCGGTGTCAGCCTGTCCTCCCCTTTCTCAGGGCAGTGTCAGCCTGTCCTCCCCTGTCTCAGGGTGGTGTCAGCCTGTCCTCCCCTGTCTCAGGGTGGTGTCAGCCTGTCCTCCCCTGTCTCAGGGCGGTGTGAGCCTGTCCTCCCCTGTCTCAGGGTGGTGTCAGCCTGTCCTCCCCTGTCTCAGGGCGGTGTCAGCCTGTCCTCCCCTGTCTCAGGGCGGTGTCGGCCTGTCCTCCCCTGTTTCACAGTGGTGTCAGCCTGGAAAGGGTTAAGTGTGCCTGTTTCCATACCATGTCCCCTCCAGGCCTCTCTGTTTCACTGAGCATTATGTGCTGGATGTGTGACACTAGGTTTCAAAGGTCATTGGCCCTCTCTGAGCATGTCACTTGTCCCAGACGGTCTTCCTCCCATCTGAGAGCCTGGGTCGAGACACTGGGAGACTGCAGAGCAGGGAGCTTACGCTGTCTATGATTGGATATTCCTAGAAAACTGCAGATGTGCTTTTTGTTTCTCTTATCAATTGGTGTTCAGTAACCCCAGAGAAATGTCTTCCTTCAAAACCGTGGGGCCGAATGAGGAAAGAGAGAAATTAGCTGCTGGTGACATGGAGAGAAAGATAAAAGGGTGTTTGGAGGAAACAGATCAGCCATATGACATGGACAGACAGGCCTGTTAATACACAACCATATTTCCTCTGTCTCTAGGTCCCCCTCCACTCGCTCGCTCTATCTCTCTGACACAGACGCAAACACACACAGAACCTGCAATATGCATACTGATATAGTGGGGCGTACGAGTGGGGAACGATGAGAATACATTCACAGATGCATGTGTGTTTTATTGATTGTGCACAAGTAGGCTACATAATGCCCATGACGACACGGACACAGACTAAGCGCACAGACATAGACTAAGCGCACAGACACAGACTAAGCGCACAGACACACGCAAATGTGTGTCATTGTAGCTGCTGGGAAATTACGTCCTTGTTTTGTATGACCTCCTGAATTACATGATACTGTATGACCTCTGTGCTCGGTCATTGCTCTGACAAACGAGGGGTCGAGTTGGGATTAAAAGAGGGGGGTGTGTGTTATCTAGATTGCAATAACAGTGGAAGGATGTCAGGAATCCCTCGAACACACCCATGCACACACACACAATCGAATCACGCACACACAAACACACAATCATGCACACACAATCATGCACACACAAACACACAATCATGCACACACACTCAAATCATGCACACACAATCGAATCACGCACACACAAACACACAATCATGCACACACACTCAAATCATACACACACAATCATGCACACACAAACACACAATCATGGACACACTCAATTCATACACACACAAACACACAATCATGCACACACAAACACACAATCATACACACACAAACATACAATCATGCACACAAAAACTCAAATCATGCACACACAAACACACAATCATGCATCCGTTTGGATAAGCCAGAGCCTGGACGTCTTCAAAGAGGTCCTGGACGTCAGCGTCTAGACAGGAGTTCTGTTTTCTATTTGGATGTTTTCTTGACATCAAAAGCTGTGGATGGGATGACAAGCAGTGTCAAGGCAACTCAGGTCCTGATGATCCACAGCTCCTTCAATTAAAGCAATCTTCATCTCTCATGCATGGCATGCCCCCTCGATCTCCCTCAACCTTCCTTCCCTCCTTGTTCAGTTTGACAACATGTTCTGTCTGAAGTCAAAATAGCAGCAACAAAATCAGTCTTTCTCCCTCAGACAATGCTACTCATGATGAAATGTGCCGAAAACCGCATTTCAGAAGACAAAAGGAAGTGTGTGTGTGTGTGTGTCTTTGTGTGTGTGTTTACCGGTATGTGTGTATGCCTACACACACATAAACAGGAGATAAGTGAGCACTATCAGTGATAGAAATATTGAATAATAAGGCCTCCTGAGTGTTGCAGCAGTCTAAGGCACTGCATCACATTGCTAGAGGTGTCACTACAGACAAGGGTTCGATCCCGGGCTGTATCACAACCGGCTGTGATCGGGAGGCCCATAGGGCGGCGCACATTGGTGCGGCTGGCTTCCGGGTTAAGCGGGCGGGTATTAAGATGCGTAGTTTGGTGGGTCATGTTTCGGAGGACGCATAACTCCACCTTCACCTCCTGAGTCCGTTAGGGAGTTTCAGCGATGAGACAAGATCGAAACTGGGGAGAAAAAGGGGATTTAAAAAAATAATACACATATATATATATACACTGCTCAAAAAAATAAAGGGAACACTTAAACAACGCAATGTAACTCCAAGTCAATCATACTTCTGTGAAATCAAACTGTCCACTTAGGAAGCAACACTGATTGACAATAAATTTCACATGCTATTGTGCAAATGGAATAGACAACAGGTGGAAATTATAGGCAATTAGCAAGACACCCCCAATAAAGGAGTGGTTCTGCAGGTGGGGACCACAGACCACTTCTCAGTTCCTATGCTTCCTGGCTGATGTTTTGGTCACTTTTGAATGCTGACGGTGCTTTCACTCTAGTGGTAGCATGAGACGGAGTCTACAACCCACACAAGTGGCTCAGGTAGTGCAGCTCATCCAGGATGGCACATCAATGCGAGCTGTGGCAAGAAGGTTTGCTGTGTCTGTCAGCGTAGTGTCCAGAGCATGGAGGCGCTACCAGGAGACAGGCCAGTACATCAGGAGACGTGGAGGAGGCCGTAGGAGGGCAACAACCCAGCAGCAGGACCGCTACCTCCGCCTTTGTGCAAGGAGGAGCAGGAGAAGCACTGCCAGAGCCCTGCAAAATGACCTCCAGCAGGCCACAAATGTGCATGTGTCTGCTCAAACAGTCAGAAACCGACTCCATGAGGGTGGTATGAGGACCCGACGTCCACAGGTGGGGGTTGTGCTTACAGCCCAACACTATGCAGGACGTTTGGCATTTGCCAGAGAACACCAAGATTGACAAATTCGCCACTGGCGCCCTGTGCTCTTCACAGATGAAAGCAGGTTCACACTGAGCACGTGACAGACGTGACAGAGTCTGGAGAAGCTGTGGAGAACATTCTGCTGCCTGCAACATCCTCCAGCATGACCGGTTTGGCGGTGGGTCAGTCATGGTGTGGGGTGGCATTTCTTTGGGGGGCCGCACAGCCCTCCATGTGCTCGCCAGAGGTAGCCTGACTGCCATTAGGTACCGAGATGAGATCCTCAGACCCCTTGTGAGACCACATGCTGGTGCGGTTGGCCCTGGGTTCCTCCTAATGCAAGACAATGCTAGACCTCATGTGGCTGGAGTGTGTCAGCAGTTCCTGCAAGAGGAAGGCATTGATGCTATGGACTGGCCCGCCCGTTCCCCAGACCTGAATCCAATTGAGCACATCTGGGACATCATGTCTCGCTCCATCCACCAACGCCACATTGCACCACAGACTGTCCAGGAGTTTGCGGATGCTTTAGTCCAGGTCTGGGAGGAGATCCCTCAGGAGACCATCCGCCATCTCATCAGGAGCATGCCCAGGCATTATAGGGAGGTCATACAGGCACGTGGAGGCCACACACACTACTGAGCCTCATTTTGACTTGTTTTAAGGACATTACATCAAAGTTGGATCAGCCTGTAGTGTGGTTTTCCACTTTAATTTTGAGTGTGACTCCAAATCCAGACCTCCATGGGTTGATAAATTGGATTTCCATTGATTATTTTTGTGTGATTTTGTTGTCAGCACATTCAACTATGTAAAGAAAAAAGTATTTAATAAGATTATTTCTTTCATTCAGATCTAGGACGTGTTGTTTAAGTGTTCCCTTTATTTTTTTGAGCAGTATATATATATATATATATATATATATATATATAAGTGTATTTACAGAGTATATTTATATATCATTATTGTATATTAGAAATGACACCACATCTGTAGACAGAGATGGAGGATAAGAAACAGAGAGAGAGAGAGAAAGAGATGAAGAAAGAGAGATGGAGGGTGAGAAACAGAGAAAGAGAGAGAGAGAGAAAGAGATGGAGATGGGGGAGAGAGAGAGAGAGAGAGAGAGAGAGAGAGAGAGAGAGAAGGGGGTAGGGAAGGAGAGATTGAGAAAGAGAAACATGATGGCACAGAGTCAGTCAACATCTTCTCTCTAATGCGTTCTGATTCTGGCCCCCTGGACCTGCTCTCCCCGTATCCTGAG